>NC_072406.2:38520192-39131538 GCF_028858775.2 Pan troglodytes | reverse complement strand
AATATCATACATGCCAATTAAAAATTTTTCTATATGGAAAATTAGAACATGTTTCCTTGAGGTTTCCAGGCACATGCCGGTCACTACATGCCAATTCCATACACTTGTGCTACTGTATTATCACATTGGCTCCAGAGACACAGTGGGATAGCATTTATAGGGATGCTGGGGACAGGTCCAGACCAGGATAATCTGACACTTAGCCCCCTAAAACTACCCCATCTCACTCTGTTCCTAAGGATAAATCAGGAAAAAGTATATAAATAAAAATTTGTATCATGATTCTCCATTTTGTGTGTGTGTGTGTTTTGAGACAGAGTCTTGCTCCGTCATCCAGGCTGGAGTGCAGTGGCACGATCTCGGCTCACTGCAACCTCTGCCTCCTGGGTTCAAGCGATTCTCCTGCCTCAGCCTCCTCGAGTAGCTGAGACTACAGGTGTGTACCACCATGCTTGGCTAAGTTTTGTATTTTTAGTAGAGACAGGGTTTCACCATGTTGGCCAAGCTGGTCTCAAACTCCTGACCTCAGGTGATCCACCAGCTTCGGCCTCCCAAAGTACTGGGATTAGAGGTGTGAGCTTTTGGACGAGGAGTGATTCTCCATTTGTTATTATTAATGAAACAGCAAATATGCAATTATGAAAGCATGTGCCAATATTAAAAATAAAATAACAGGGCATACTAGGCAACACTAAATAGAAAAAAGCTGTGCTGTTGAAGATATTAATGGAAAACCTTAAATTACTGGAAATAATTTATCGAACTCTACTATTAAGAAAAACTTGATTTGAAGCAAATACTATGACATGCTTCTCTTGTGTAGAAATGATCGCAAAATTAATCAACCCAGGATGAATGGCTGTAAAATCCATCTAGTATGGAAACATACAGGTCTTTATTACTTGTAAAATGGTATAGATGCTAAATCTATAAGACAATAACATAATTCTTTTTCAGATCAGTTTACTGAATTTTAACTATACTATCTGTGCTTTTATATTGAAATGTAAATAGCTCCCAAAATAGTCGTAAAAGCCTAGTCTTCAGAAATGTGTTCTACAGTAATCAGTTAATTTGTAAGCATGAAGATGTTTTAAGTAGTGGACTTTAAAATTTTAATTTTACACACATTAAGTCTGAGTATTCTTTTAAGGATTCTAGGTTAGCACAATTGCTTGAAATGATCCTTATGTGATACTTATGGTATGTCATAAGATTTGAAAGATTTCAGTTTTGAATAGAAGATAATAAAACTTACAGTTCTCCAGGGCTGTATGATGAGAAATGTGGCTCTTGTCAATCTGGTGTTCAGTTGCCACAGAAGAAAATTCAATGTTGCCAACATTCAAGATTGCAGCGAGTATGCTGTATATACTACCAAGTTGCTGAAACACACCATAGAAACATTGGCATCATTCTTTCCTTGAGTACAGCCAACCAGTGACTATGGCTGGGGACAGACTGGAAGAGAACCCTCAGGCCCTTTCATATCTAGCCACAGACTATGATGACGCCACACTGAGATCCAAGTAGGCTCAGCCTCATTCATTATTTTAACCTCAGAGGTTAGCACAGTGCCTGTTACTTAAAATAAATTTTAAGTGCTTAAAAATATTTTATAAATGCAAATATGAATAAAAAATAAAAATGAGAAGCTGTTCTCAGAGGAAGTAGAAATGCCTCATTCATTAGGCCATAGATAAATCTATCCATGCAGAATTTAATTTCAGAACTTAGTGTGGTTGTTACCATATGGATTTTCCTTGAGGCCATCTTAAAAGTGAGGCTATATGTATGAATAAAGGAGGACTAAGAAAGAAAAATCAAAAGATCCCAGGACCAAAATCAAAGGATATGTGTCGTTTAAATGTAAGCGTAAGATTTTTTTTTTTCTTTTTTGAGACAAAGACTCACTGTTGCCCAGGATGGAGTGCAGTTGCACTATCTCAGCTCACTACCGCCTCTGCCTCCTGGGCTCAAGTGATCCACCCACCTACGACTCCTGTGTAGATGTACAGTTGCATGCCACCATGCCCAGCTAATTTTTTTTTTTTTTTGGTATTTTATAGAGACAGGATCTCGCCATGTTGCCCAGGCTGGTCTCGAGCTCCTGGGCTCAAGCGATCTGCCCACCTTGGCCTCTGAAAGTGCTGGGATTATTGGTGTAAACCACTGTGCCAGGCCACATAAGAATTTTAGATGACAGTATAGAGTTTATAGTAGTTATTACTTCTTTAACATACATTCCTAATTAAGGTACATCAAATTACATTCAGAAACACATAACACACATATATGATTCTTTTTGGAGACACTGGAGGCATTTATCAAGGAGTCTATGGTAATTCTAGCTCTTCAACTATGTTCATGGTGCAGTGAAGTACAGGAAAGAGGCAACATTCTTTACTGTTTTTACAAGTTGCTGCATCTATTCCAGCCCAGCTCCTACACTTAACAAAGGTGATTATTCCATTCACTCCCATATTCCAAGTCCAGATAAAAGCTGGATATGAAAAAACATCTTCAAGGCATGCATTTACTCATACATAATATACATATATATGTAATAAATATATAAACAACTAATATATTTGTTGAATGAATATATATGTGGGATATCTATTCATTGATCTAATAAAAACATATTTTATGCCAGGCACTGTTCTAGTCACAGGTAATTCAGTAGCAGATAGGCTAAAGATCCTGGTTTCCTTGGGGTGTTCAGGCCGTGGGGAGGCAGACAGTAGGAAAATAAGCAAATAAATAACATGATATGTTCAGAAAAAAAATTACAAGGGCTACGAAGAAAATAGAGCCAAGAGGTGCTAACTTAATAAAGAGGAGAGTTCCTGGGAAAGGATGGGCAGGCTTTTTCAGTTAGGAGGTCAGGGAAGGCTGCCCTTGGAGGAGGCCATCAGGAAGTTGAGGCCTGAATGACAGGAAGGCACCAGACATGAACTATTCTAGGCAGAGGACAGCAAAGGCAAAAACCTTCCTAGAGGAAAGAAGGAAGACACACGAGGGCTGGAAGAGGGTGAGGATGAGGAGGAACGGTGCAGTAAGAACTCAGAGAGGTGAGCCTAGGCAAGACCACCCAGGCTCCCTGGGCCAACAGAAAGAGCTTGGAGTTGGGCACTGTGGCTCACACCTGTAATCCCAGCACTTTGGGAGGCCGAGGCGGGCAGATCACTTGAGGTCAGGAGCTTGAGACCAGCCTGGCCAACACAGTGAAACTCCATCTCTACTAAAAATACAAAAATTAGCGGGGTGTGGTGGTGTGCACCTGTAATCCCAGCTACTCGGGAGGCTGGGGCAGGAGAATCACTTGAATCCAGGAGGCGGAGGCTTCAGTGAGCCGAGATCGTGCCACTGTACTCCAACCTGGGTGACAGAGTGAGACTGGGACACAATTAAAAAAAAAAAAAAAGCTTTGATTTATGCGCTAATTGCCAGAGAAAACTACCAGAGATTTCAGAGTGGGAAGCAACATTATTTTTGTGTTTTAAATGGATGAGCCTAGTTATCCTGTGAAACTGAGTGGATTGGGGCAAGACGGAAAACTCAGGAGGCTACTGCAATGGTCTAGGTGAGAGATAACAGTGGCTTGGATATAATAGTAAATGGTAGAGATGGAAAGAAGTAAATGGATGTAGGGTGTATTTCAGAAGTGTAACAATACATATGCTGATATATTAGATGTAGATCATTTTTCTAAGGAAACTCTGATAAGGAATTAGCATTTGTAATATGTATAACTTGCAATGAAGGAACCAGCATGGGCTTTCATGGCTTTCAGGTGGAAAAATTCATACAGCATCTGACATTGTGCTGTATTTTTCTTGACGAAACTATAGGCCTTAGGAAAAAAAAAACCCTATTAAAAAGTGGGCAAAGGATATAAACAGACACTTCTCAAAAGAAGACATACATACAGCCAACAATCACATGAAAAAAGCTCAATGTCACTGATCATTAGAGAAATGCAAATCAAAACCACAATCAGATACCATCTCACACCAGTAAGAATGGTTATTATTAAAAAGTCAAAAAATAACAGATGCTGGTGAGGTTGTGGAGAAAAAGGAACGCTTCTACACTGTTGGTGGGAGTCTGAATTAGTTCAACCATTGTTGAAGACAGTGCCGCAATTCCTCAAAGACCTAAAGACAGAAATACTATCTGACCCAGCAATTCCATTACTGGGTATATACCCAAAGGAATATAAATTTTTCTATTATAAAGATACATGTATGCATATGTTCATTGCAGCACTATTCACAATAGCAAAGACATGGAATCAACCTAAATGCCCATCAATGATACATTGGGTAAAGAAAATGTGGGACATATACACCATGGAATACTATGTAGCCACAGAAAAGAATGAGATCATGTCCTTTGCAGGGACATGGATGGACTGGAGGCCATTATCCTTAGCAAAATAGCGCAGGAACAGAAAACCAAATACTGCAAATTCTCACTTATAAGTGGGAGCTAAATGATGAGAACACAGGGACACATAGAGGAGAACAACACACACTGGGGCCTATTAGAGGTTGGACAGTAGGAGGTGTGGCACAGGGTAGGAGGAGGGAGAGGATCAAGAAAAATAACTAATGGGTACCAGGCTTAATATCTGGGTGATGAAATAATCTGTACAACAAACCCCCGTGACACATGTTTCCCTATATTAATAAACCTGCACATGTACCCTGAACTTAAATAACAGTTTTTTAAAATGTGGTTTTTTACCCTCGATAAGGATGTTACCAATATAATGAGTATAAAACTGGTCTATGAACTTGGAAGTATATAAAATGATGCAGAATTCCATCATAAAGTTTAAGGGATTGGTTGAATCCAGCAAAATAGTGAAGAGGCTTGGCTGTATACAGAGTTGCATCTCCAAATCCTACCTACCCAAACCTGCAGAAAAATTCTTCAGAGAGGTTATAATGAAAATTGAGTAGGAGTAACACCTGAAATATGCCCAGGGGAATGTATGATACACCAGGTATCACAACTAAATATCAGCTGAAAGGTACATCTTGGGGTTCCCCAACTGGATCTGATGAGAATAGACCCAGATCTATGGCTTGGATTAAATGACCTTAAAATAGTGGTTCTCAATTGTGGGGAAAGGAGTAACAACTCTGCCCTCACAGGACATTTGGCAATGTTTGGAGACATTTTTGGTTGTTACAAATGGGGTTGGAGTGCTACTGACATCTACGGAGTAGGGATCAAGGGTGCTGCTAAACATCCTACATCACACAGGAGAAACCCCACAAGAATTACCTCACCCCAAATGTAAATAGTACTGAGGTTGAGAAACCTTGTCCCAGAAAAATGCAGGATCTAGATTTTGGAGAAAGTCTCAAAATGCTTTGTCCCCAAAGAATAGTCCTGAACTTTTAGTCTCAGCTCATAATCCCAGGAAAATATAAAAATAAGAATAGAGGTATTGAAGTAAATGAAATCTGTAGCATCTGTTGTGGGTTGAATTGTGTCCCCCTCAGATTCATATGTTGAAGTCCTAAGTCCCAGTACTCAGAACGTGGTCTTATTTGGAAATAGGCTCATTGCAAATGTAAATAGTTAAGATAAGGTCATACTGGAGTACAGTGGATTCCTAATCTACTATACTGGTGTCTGTTTAAAAGAACACCATGTGAAAAGACAGACACACACAAGGAGAACACCAGGTGAAGACAAATTTAGGTGGAGATGGGGTGATGGACCTGCCGTACAAGAATACCCATCATTACTGGGGAACCACCAGAAACTCGAAGCGGAGCATAGAACAGATTCTGCCTCACAACCCTCAGGAGAAACAAACCCTGTCCACATCCTAATCTCAGACTTTAAGCCTCCTGTGCTGTCAACAATAAATTTCTGTGGTTTAAGCTACAAAGTATGTGGTAGTTTGTTATGGCAGCCCTAGCAAACTAATGCTTTTTTTTTTGTTAAATTTATGAATAAGATATGTAATCTTGGAATAATCAGTGTGTTTATTCTTAAATATCTAAAACTGTTAATATGTGAGACACAGTAAAGATCATATTAGTGACATAGTAAATCATCTGACAATTAGTCTTGTGACTTAAATTTAAATACTTATTTGATATTACACTTATGACTTTAATTTGAAAAGCAGAACATATTTTGATTGCAAACTGCATTCAAATGTAAAACAAACTTGATTTACTACATTAATAATTTTGAATTATTAGATCTTCTTATGCACTAGTAAGTTTAAGTGCATAAGAAGATGTGGTAAATTATTAGAAAGTTTAGAAAGCACTTATCAGTCCTTGTAAGCCTGCTCTGTCCATCATTTGGAGCATTCAAAAGACTGAGATGTACTAAATTTTTATGTAAGTTCAAGTGTTTAAGAGAATTCAGTTATGTTTGTTTAGGGCAATGTAAAGTTATGTTTATGAGTTAAATGAATAAAGAAAAACTGACTGAGTTTTTTTCTATTCTTATACAAAAAACTGTTGAATTCACAAATTGAATAAAATGATGAGTGAGCAGAACTTAAAAGCTTAAGAAAAAATCTAGATATAGGTACATGGTTTCAAAATCATTAATACATACACTGAATTAATTAAATATAAGCAACTGTAAATTGTCCTTTCTGAGCACAAGCATGTCTTCTTTGGATATTAAAAACAACTAACAGGTGAACTGCCTGCATTTAGTTGCATATTTATCCGTCAAGGTGAGGGTCATACCTAGACTCAAAAGCATGATTAGCGCACAGCTTGCCTCTGGCATGATCCTCTTCTTGACCAGTCTCCTTGCCTCTGGTCTTGCCACTCGCCGATCCGTCTTCCACACGGCTGTCAGAGTGACTTTTCTAGCAGGCAAACCACATCTTCCTATGTCTCCAGTTAAAATCCTTCAATGGCCCTATTCCCCTAGCAATAAACCTCCAGCTTCCTACCAAGGCATGAGAAGGAAGGTGCCACATCTTCTTGTGCTTGACTGCCTGTCCATTGTCATTTCCAGCTAGTTTTCTTTGACATATTTCAGCCAGCCAAACTCCTCGTAGGTTCCCAAGCATTCCATGTTATTTTGTTAATTTCATGTCTCAGTTCTGGCTTATGCTGTTCTTTTTTCCCATTCTGGGGTGTTCATTTTTCCACCCCAGACTTCATTTTTCCGTGAAATTCTCTGCTGTCATAGAATTGGCTACATTTTATTGAAATGACGCCTAGTGTATATTTCTTCTATCAGATTATAAACTTACTGAGGATAAAGACTGTGACTAATTCATATCTCTAACTTTTAGCACAGGGCCTGGTACACAGGTAGTACTCAATAAATGCTTGTCAAACTGTTTTCTTTTGTTTCAATCAAGTGACAGTACAATTTCCTTCACTTTCAAAACAGAATCTTTCTTATTTGTTTAACGTCTCTTAATCTGTGCCTCATTGTTTCTACTTATCTTTCTCAGAATTTTTTTTATAAATCTAAATGTCCTCTTCTTTTGATGTCAAACTTTGCATCCTCAGTGAGTGGTTAGAGTTTATGAGAACAAAAAGATCTCACTAAGCCAAGTTGTTTTTTTTCCAAAAGCCAATTAACTTCTCTCAGTGGCAGAGCCCTGTGGTTGGGAAATATATGATTTCCTTTTCAGTGATTTTGTTTTGGGAATGTTAGCAACAGTCCATGCAGGGTAGACTGAGTTTGGTGCACAGAGTTGTTTTGGCAACATGTGCTAAGTCCTTTCTTAGGGCCTCAACCTATACCTGATGCCTAACTGATGCCCATGTGAGAGAGGACTGGGAGAGAGGACAATGACCAGACCTCAAAGTAGGTGGGAGTCATCATGGACCAGGACAAAGTGGCCCATCCCTGGCAGATCTGGCACCATCCAGTCTAATCCTTGGAAAGCCACAGTGTTGATGCTCCTGTTGAGAAAGGACAGGGAGGCAGGCTGGGGTGGAGGGAGGTTGGGGAGGAGGGAACCCAGGATGGGATGTTACTGCAACTCACATACCAGGCAGATAAGAACTGATGGGATAGAAGGAGATGCTCTGCAATCAGCATTTGCAGCTGTTAGTATGTGAGATATTAATATGTTCTCTATTCTTAGGTTCAATTCTGCAGACACTTAAAGCAATAAAACAGCATGAGCAATCTGCAAAGACTAGAAGGAAATTAAATGCCCCTCAATTTTAGTCATGGAATCATAGAGTTCGAAGTGACTCAGAAATTAATTATCCCTTTCCCCTCCTTTTACTGGTAAATAAGCTTAGACCAGAAAGTTTAGTTATTGGACACACAGCCAGAAATAAGCAGTGTCAAGGACTTTAGCCTAGGGATCTTGACTCCCTAGCACAGAATTATTTTTATTTTACCAACTACCTCCTTGGCCGTGTCATTTAGTTCAAGTCATCAATGCTGGCCAAATCATGGCATTCTGGAATTGTAACTTGTTTTATGTTTTTTGATTGAAAAAAATAACTTGGTATCAAATTATTATTTTTAAGTTATTACAAATGACAAACCAAATGGAATACACACACCCTTTCCATTCTGGTCAAAACCAGTTTTTTTGTTTTTTTTTTTTTTTTTTTTGAGACGTAGTCTTGCTCTATGGCCAGGCTGGGGGACAGTGGCACAATCTCGGCTCACTGCAACCTCCACCTCCCGCATTCAAGCAATTTTCCTGCCTCAGCCTCCTGAGTAGCTGGGATTACAGGTGCACGCTGCCACACCTGGCTAATTTTTTGTATTTTAAAAGAGACGGGGTTTCACTGTTTGCCCAGGCTGGTCTCAAACTCCTGAGCTCAGGCAATCTGCCCGCCTCAGTATCCCAAAGTGCTAGGATTACAGGCGTGAGCCACCACGCCTGGCCTAAAACCAATTTTTAAAAACGAAGTGAGTATTTCATGGAAATTCAATCCTTTTTGTGATGCTTTAAAATATTTAATTTCTTTCACAAATATTATTCGATCTTCCCTAAAGACATAACTAATAATCCAAAGAAAACATGCTAGCACGTGATTTTTAGACTATCATAAGAAATGAAAGCACAATTAAAACAGAAAAAAGGCATTCTCATCTTAGACATAAGACATAAATTTGTGCAAAAAACCCCCCAAAAATTCCCATTATACGGTAAAAATTGTTTCTAAATGAGACAAACTACTCATTGAATCATCAAACTACTATGAATCATCAAACTACCAATCATTTATTTTAAAACTATGGCAGGGAAATGGCTTAGGAAATCATATGGTTTAACGGTTTCAGAGATTTCTAATTGGTGTTATTTTTAGAGAATATCTGATTTTGATTTGCCTGTCATTCCTTTGGATTGTGCTGAATCACAAATGCAAATGTGAACTGTAAACTCTGAGAGTATTTAAAGGGACACATACACTTGGGGTGCTGTCAACACCAATGAGAGAGAGAGAGAGCAGGAGAGACAGTGAGAAAAACAAACTGTATTGGAGAGTCACTCAAATTGTGCTGCAGTAAACTGTGAAGGCTGCATGCTGTGCTTAGAGGATGTCAGAATCATGCCACTTATCTTGATATTAAAGTTGCCTTTTACTATCAAAATAGATTAGAAGCAGCTATTGACAAAGAACATATCCAAGAAAGCCAATAAGATAGCATAAAAAATCAATATTGGGGATAAAAAGGAAGTAAATGCTCACGCGGTTTATTTCTACCAAATCCAAACTGGGACAGTTTCTGCTGTTAGATGGGAGGCCACCACACCCTCGGAGAATCACCTTGAACTGGACTAAAAGTCTTCCCAAAACATCTAGCAGTGGTTGTGCTTCAGATCCAAAAACAGATGTTATATTTTCCTTTATCCTAAGCTATATGTTTAGATGTTCAATAAGCATTGAATATGTTTAAATTTGAGATATACAGTTTGAAATAAATAAATTATATTTGTCAATAGATGCTAGCTGCAAAACTGGTTTCATTTTAATGTTAGTAAACATTAGTGTTACTAAACCAAGCAAGAGAAAGTAGTTGAGCCAAATATAAGCGAAACACTGCTTCTGATGAGTGGGACTTTGAAGTAAACAAACCAATTAAAAATGATCCTTGCTTCTAAGATAGCAAACTCTGAAAAAGTGAGTGTGTAAGAAGCAGATCAACTCTGAAGACAAAAGGCAGGGAAAAGAGCTATGAAGAGGCCCAGCCCCTGGTCACAAGCAGGCACTGCCTTGCTTGTTGTACATCTTCCAGTTAGAAGGATGCCCTGAGCTTCTATTAGCTGCTCCCGTTTTCCCCTAACCAGGCATCCAACAGAGCCAGGCACAGTTCACAAGGAGCATCTACCACTAGCAACATTGATCTTATGACCAAGGATTGAGGAAAAGAATGACTGCTGCTTTTTTCTTTATTGACTGAATCCCAAATAAATTGGCTCTGCTTTAAGAGCCAGGACACTGACTGCTTGAATCAGCTTGTCTTCATAGGTACAAACTGTGGGAAGAATGAGGACCCGATTAGGGAGGACTGAGGGAGGAGAAATGATGCAGTGGAAGGGGAGTGGCCAGATTTGAAACTGAATGTTGGCAGCAGGGAAAGATGCACCTGGAAGTGGTCATGCCTAGGAAAGGGTAGGGGTAGGGGTAGAATTAGGGTTAGGCTGACTAACAAGAGCAAAACACTCAAGTGGTCATTTATGATGCCTGGGACATCAGAATTAGAGCATAAGAATGAGACTATATTTAGAACAGGGTGGCATGTGGAGTCTCCTTGGAGTGTGCCCCTAGCTCATCTGTAGTCTTTGGGTGGGGGCCACATATCACCTGGAATATGGCTGGCTGAAACTCATGCTTTCTGAGTCAGGGAGTTCCTCTTCCAGAGTTGAAGCCATTATGAACACACTTATTTCTCTAGCATTAAAAATATCACCAGGCACAGCACCTCATGCCTGTAATTCCAGCTACTTGGGAGGCTGAGGCAGGAGGATCACTTAAGGCCAGGAGTTTGAGACCAGCCTGGGCAACATAGTGAGATGCATCTCTACAAAAAATGTTTTAAAAAGTTAGCTGGGCACGGTTGTAATCACCTATAGTCCCAGCTGATCAGGAGGTTGAAGTGGGAGGACAGATTGAGCTCAGGAGTTTGAAACTACAGTGAGCTGTACTACTGCACTCCAGCCTGGGCAACAGAGAGAGATCCCATCTCTTAAAAAAAAAAAAAGAAAAAGAAAAGAAAACCCAAAAAACGATTTTCCAGAAATATATCAGGGTCATCTCTGACTCCAGGTCCTACAGTTCAGACCTTGTTTCCAAAAGACAATCAGGTAAGGTCAATGGCACAAATTTCAGCATGATAGGATGCCTACCACGCAGACCTCATGGCATGTACAAGGGTATGCACACTCTATCCTTTACACGAGGTATCCATGATAAGTTCTAAATGCTTAGTGATCTCTCAATTGTTCAACTCCTACTCACTCCTCATCATTTTCTTTCAACTCTCAGACAAAAGGTGCTATGGTGAAGCCAATGTTTCTGTCCTTATGTATCATTCCAGACATCCTGACAACCTTTGCTGCTTAATTTTTTTTGGAGGGAGGGAGATGGGGGAATGAGATTCACATACTGGCCACTTAAGAACCAGGTACTTTCTCACTGTAACAAATTACAGCTAAGAGCAAAGCGTGAAAGCTTCTCCAAAAGCCCTCAGAGAAAATGCATTAAACAATGGATTTTTGTTCCATTTTATAGCCTAAAAACCATCTAATGCATTGAGAGAGAAGGGGCCCATTCATCTCCTTTCTGACCTAGAGACCACAGAACCACTGAGTTCCCAAATTACAGCTGCAGTGTAGTAGATATAGAATGGACAGCCTGATTTGTCAATCCAAAGTTCCAGGTAGGGTCCATGAATCAATGGAGAGAAAGCATGATTCAGAAATGAAGATGGTCAAGTTGGAGTCTCTACTTTTAAGCCAAAAAGCCATTTAACTTCAGCTCACGACTTTTTGTGAGTAAAGTGTCTTCCTAAGGACGCATTCAATCTTGGCTTGCCATTGAGTCTAGAGTACAACTTTCTTGTTGTCCTTATAATTCATAATGTTCTGGTAAAATCAGAACTCTTTGGGGGAACTCATTGCAATAACTCCCGCTCTGGTCCCAAGAGGAATTGTTAATAATTCTTGATTGGTGCTGGAAATAGCCTTCCAGATTCCCCTCTGGCTCCTCAAACTCTTTCACCAGTTTCCCTACAAGCAATTAATTCCTCTAGAAACAGAGTAGCAATGTTTATTCAGAATTCAATGAGAGATTCTAAATTCTGGACCTGTAAAAGTAGCCAGGAAAGAGTCTCTTCATCAAATCTGAATTCCTCTTGGTTAAGGAGAAAGCCCATACTAGAAAAGTTTACTTTAAAAGTTGGAATGTTTCACAGCAACCATTGTTTGACTGTAACACACCAGATTATAGTAGTCCCCTCTAATCCATGGTGGATACCTCCCAAGACCTCCAGTGGATTCCTGAAATCACAGATAGAACTGAACTCTCTATATATGTACTATGTATTTTTGAACTGATAACCAACAGGGTTACTAAGTGGCTAAGGGGCAGGTAGCCTATACAGCATGGGCATGCTAGACAAAGAGAAGATTCATTTACCAGGATGGAAGGAGTGGGATTTCATCATGCTACTCAGCATGGCATGCTATTTAAAACTGTTTATTTCTAGAATTTTCTGTTTAATATTTTCAAACTGCAGTTGACTACAGGTAACTGGGACTGCAGAAAGTGAAACTGCAGATAAGAGGGTAGTACTGTACTCTAAATATTCATTGTTACAGATACTGTCTGATTTGTCAGTTAAGTCTAACAAAGTTCCTTTCATAGTAATTTTTATTTCTCATTTCTTAAGTTAGAGTGGGCAACTTGTCATATCATTATTCTACATTTTCCATTCTTACATGGATTGTACAAAACAAAATCTCTCAAGAAGTCCTTATTAAATAAGATAGTGCTGAACTAAACAATTGGAATTCCATTTGAATCTATGTATTCTTGTTCTATCAAATAACTGTCTGGAAAATTTCTGGGTTATAAAGTTAGCTTTGGGGAGATGGATCAGTGAAGATTTCTAAGATCTTGATGGACAAAGATGGCACTGGATTTACCTAAACCTCCCTTGTAAGGCAGGGCCCTAGTTTCCAACCAAAATAAAATCCATTTACTCTGCTTCTTCTCCAACCTCACCCAGTTGGTAAAGATCACACTTCATCTTCTAGGGGTAAGGTCTTGAAAACATTCCCCAGTCCCCACCTCCTATAAGCCTGCAGCAAGGATACTCAAGATGGAGCCAAAAGCTTTCAAAGAGAAGGCAAGACTGAGAGATTCCTGTCTTCAGAGCTGCCAAGAGCAGAAATTCCCTATTTGGAGAATATGCCAAAAGCACTTACATCTTTACAGATACTACTTTTGGCAAGCAGATGATCATGGAACTAAAGTTATTGCTGATAGTCTTCCATTTTAGAAGGGAGTCAACAGTGCCTTAAAAACAGACTACAAAATCATTAGATTCAATAATTTCATAGCATACAATTTGAATAATTTTTATAAAGTTTCACGTCTATTAGCATTTCTACACTTTATATATTGTTGATTAAATTTTCTAATTTTTTTGAGAAGAATTGAAGAATTAGTTTTTTGTTTGTTTGTTTTAGCTTAAGCTCTTACTAGAGATCTGATAATCCAAGGGATCTTGGTAAACTTCTTAAGCAGACACATTGACTGTTTAAAGCTGCAGGAGTGTCATTTATGAAAATGAAATCAAAATTCAACAAATTGCGGAAAGAGTTCATCTAAAATTCCAGAAAGAGTTCATCTAAAAGCCTGATTCACATTTAGAGTAAAATCTTCTTTTATCACACACTCTGAATCAATGTAGCAAACAATAAACTGTTACGAGCGAAGTCTGAAAGCTTCTCTAAAAGCCTTAGGCGTCCCTATTAAACACGATACTTTGTTACAAAAATTAAAAAATACAACCTATGGGACATAAGGAAGTGTTTATTACTTGGGGATAAATTTCTAGCCTTAAATGCTTTCATTATTCAATAACAAATGTAAAGAAATAGAGAAACCAAGTATTCTCTTAAAAAAAAAGAACAGAAGAAACAATGAATAAATTAATAAAAATATAAAAATCAAATTAAAACCAATAATACAGACAATGAAAACATTTATCGGATGGGTAAATGCATCCAATAGCTGTTGTGGTTTTGCCTTTCTCTTTTTTTTAAGATTCGAAACCCCCTTGTAAACCCAATTAAAGATAAAACAGTAAGGGCAAAAATGAGAATTTCTCATTGGAATGAGAAAGGAAACAAAGCCAGAGATATGGGATTAATTTAAAGTATTATAAGAAAATTCAGCATGAAAATCTATGGCATAAGATTTCATGATAATTTCTTAGCAAAATACAAATAACCTGAAAGAGAAAAACAAATTCAAAAAGATAATTATCATAGAAGAATCAGAAAGGTAATTAAAGATTCAACATCAAAAAGGCCCAAAGGTCAGACACAGTTGAGTTTTACCCTAATCTTTTTTTTTTTTTTTTTTTTTTTTTTTTTGAGATGGAGTTTCACTCTTTTCGCTCAGGCTGGAGTGCAATGGTGTGATCTTGGCTCGTTGCAATCTCTGCTTCCTGGGTTCAAGTGATTTTCCTGCCTCAGCCTCCGAAGTAGCTAGGATTACAGGCGCCTGCCACCACGCCTGGCTAATTTTTTGTATTTTGAGTAAAGACGGGGTTTCACTGTGTTAGCCAGGATGGTCTTGATCTCCTGACCTCGTGATCCACCCGCCTCAGCCTCCCAAAGTGCTGGGATTACAGGCGTGAGCCACTGCGCCCAGCCTCTAATCTTTATTTAAGGTTTTAAAAGACATTGTCCCCAGTCTTCTCTAATGATAAGAATTACTTGGGGTGCTGTAATGGCAGAGAATACTAGATCTCTCTCAGAAATTTCTGTACGGTAGGTCTGGTTAAGACTCATGTATGTGTGTCAAGGTGCTTCTTGTCTTCAGAGAACATTGGGAACTGATTTTAACTCACATAGGCCAAAGAAAAAAAGAAAAAAGCTCACTGGCATAACTTTAGTAATCAAATCTGATATAAAAGAAAAAAAATAGATACATTTCATTGCTAAATATATAGATGCAAAAATTCGAAATAAAATACTAGCTCATAGATACAGAAATTTATCAAAAAGATAATAAAGATGGACTCTATTGGGTTTATTCCAGAAATGTAAGGATATTTAAATATTAAGAAATCTATCAACAGAATAAGGAGGCATCAACAAACTGCCGTAGGAAAAAATATGATTATATCAATAGCAGCTAAAAAAAAATTTGGTAAAATTCAGCAGAATTCCTAATAACAACCCTAAATAAAACAGCAATAAAAGGAAATTAATTATGATAAATATTCTTTTCCAAAAAAATAGCAAAACACTAAAACCATTTAAAATCAGAAACTAGACTCAGAGGCCAACTATAATCATTATTACTTAATATTGACTTAGACTAGTCTTAGATGATCTAAGCACAAACAAGAAAAAGAAATGATGACATGAAAGGGGTAAAACTCTTCTTTTTGCTAATGGCATGATTATATATCTCAAAAATTCTGCCATTGGAAAATTCATTTCCCTTATAAAAACCTTAACATAGTTATTAATAAATTTAAAAATAAGATGCAAGTTCCAGATGAATATAACTATAGATTATTATTAAAAACTCGAAACAGCATCTAAACAAACAAAGTTGTAAGACAAAAAGTACATAAGTCACTTCATAATTTGGGATGAGAAGACATACATATCATGAAAATCACAGTGCTCCAAAAATTAATATATAAATTCAATATAATTCTAATTAAAAGTCCAACTGGGGTTGTTGGAATTGAATATATTGATCTTACAGTTTGTATGGACAAGCAATGCTAAACAATAGCTAAGGAAAATATGGAAAAGAAGAAAGCAAGAGCAGGAATAGCCTTACTAGAAAAACACAGAATCAAACCACTGTAATCAAGACAACAGAATACTGTATAGAAGTAGAAAACATAGATTGATGGCTAAAATAGAGGCATCAAAAATAGATTATATGTCATATAAGGCCTTAATATAGGATAAGTCAATTCTGGCTCTCCATCTGGAATAAAAGAAAAGTGGTGCTCCATCTGGTACCATAAAATAAATTTCAAATGATTAAAGATAAATTTATTTTTTAAACTTTCAAGAAAATCTAGGAGACTACACATACAACCTAGAGTTAAGGGAAAACTTTTTAACTGAAAGTAGAGACCTAGATACTACGAACAAAAACGTAAATTTGTTTGAATAAACGAAAATTTAAAACTTCATTATGATAAACAAATATGACAAAAAGTAAGTCACAGACAAATTATACAAGTATAAAGAAACATTTATAACACAAATGATAGAAACATATAATATCTATAATATTCAATGAGCCCTTACAAATTGACATAAAACATATAAATAATTCAATAAAAGGGGCAACATATATAAATATACAATTCATAAGAGTAAATCTAAGCAGCTGGCAAACAAATAGAAAGATGTTCAAATATATTATTTGTCAAGGATATGCAAATTTAAAACGACATGTTACTTTCACCCACCAGACTAGGAAATATTTAAAAAGCCACAACACATTGCTGGCAGGAATGAGTGGGGGAAGGGTATTAATATGTATTGTTGGTGGAAATGTGAAGTGCTACAGAACTATTGGAAGGCAATCTTGCAAGTTCTATTCAAATTTAAAAAATATATACCTTTTAACCCAGAAATTCCACTACTAGGAACGGAACCTATTCCACAGAAAGAAATGAACCAGTCAATAAGGACAAACTTCAGCTTTGCTCATGGTAGCAAAGATCTGGAAACATTTATAGTTATATGCCCAGTCATGGCTGAATGGCTGAATAAATTATGGTAGTACACACTGTGGAACATTACACTACCTTTAAAAGGGGTGATTCAGTGATATATTAGGTGATTTGAAGGGATTTTCACAGGTATTGCTGAGTAAGAAAAATCAGATATAGAAAAGTGTGTGTAATATAATCCCATATTAATAAAACAATGATCATCTCACCATATATATGCACGTGTCAACATTTGCATGGGGGTGTGTGTGTGTGTGTGTGTGTATCTATAAACAAGACTCTAGGACTAGGTAAATAAATATGGAATATTGGACTATGTATACATCCATTAACTAGGGGAGGAGAAAGAGAGCAGATGTAGATTTAAGGAGGTAAGATGGGGAAGAGGGAGCTGAACAAAAAAAATTTTTTTAAAGGTGCTAGAAATTGACAAGGTGATCCTTCAAATTTATATTAAAGTTTAAGGGACTGACCCTGAAAAGCCAAAAAAAATTTTAAAAAAAGAACAAAGTTGTAGGAGGATTTATGCTTCCCAATCTCAATACTTATTACATAGCTGCGATACTCATGTGTGATACTGGTATAAGGATAAATATATAAATCAATGAGATAGAATTGAGAGTCCAGAAATAAACCTATATATTTGTGGTTAATTGATATTTGACCAAGAACAATGGGGAAAGGATAATCTTTCCAACAATGGTGCCGGTACACTGAATGTCCAGAAGCAAAGGAATGAAGTTGGATCCCTACTTCACAATATGCACAAAAATTAACTCAAAATGGAACAATGACCTAAATGTAAGAGCTAAAACTATACAACTATAAGAAGAAAGCTTAGGCATAAATCTTTGTGACTTTGGATTAGGCAATGGTTTTCTATACAACACTAAAATCACAAACAATAAAAGAAAAAACAGATAAACTGAACTTCATACAATTTAAAAACTTCTGTGCTTCAAAGGACACCATCAAGAAAGGGAAAATATAACAAATACTATAATTTTTTTTTTGCAAATCAGACATCTGATAAGGGGCTAGTATACCTAGATTATAAAAAATTTCTACAACTCAATAATAAAAAGACAATAACCCAATTAGAAAATATGCAAAGGATCTGAACAGACATTTATCCAAAAAAGAGCCACAGATGACCAATAAGTACATGAAAAAGAAGTTCAGCATCATAAGTTATTAGGTAAATTCACCCAAACCCTCATGTGATACCACTTCACATTCACTAGAATCACTATAATCAAAATGACAGATAACAATAAGTGTTGACGAAGACATGCAGAAATTGGAACCTTCAGACAGTGCTGGTGGGAATGTAAAATGGTGCAGTGATTTTGGAGAACAGTTGAACAATTTAGTGAAAAGGTTAAACACAGAGTTACCCTATTCAGCATTTGCACTGCTAGGTATATATCAAAGATAAATGGACACTTACATCCACACAAAAAGTTGTACATGAATGTTCATAGCAGCATTATTCATAATAGACAAAAAGCAAAAACAACCCAAATGGTGCCCATCAACTAATGAATGGGCAAATAACATGAAGTATACCCATAAAATGAAATATTATTTAACAATAAAAAAATGAACTACTGACTCCAAGATGGCCGAATAGGAACAGCTCCAGTCTACAGCTCCCAGCGTGAGCAACAAGAAGACGGGTGATTTCTGCATTTCCAACTGAGGTACCAGGTTCATCTCACTGGGGCTTGTCAGACAGTGGGTGCAGCCCATGGAGTGTGAGCTGAAGCAGGGCAGGGCATCGCCTCACCTGGGAAGCACAAGGGGTCGGGGAATTCCCTTTCAAGCCAAGGGAAGCCGTGACAGATGGTACCTGGAAAATCGGGACACTCTCACCCTAATACTGTACTTTTCCAATGGTCTTAGCAAACGGCACACCAGGAGATTATATCCCACGCATGGCCCGGAGGGTTCCACGCCCACAGAGCCTCACTCACTGCTAGCACAGCAGTCTGAGATTGAACTGCAAGGTGGCAGCAAGGCTGCAGCCATTGCTGAGGCTTGAGTAGGTAAACAAAGCAGCTGGGAAGCTCGAAGTGGGTGGAGCCCACCACAGCTCAAGGAGGCCTGCCGGCCTCTGTAGACTCCACCTCTGGGGGAAGGGCATAGCTGAACAAAAGACAGCAGAAACTTCTGCAGACTTAAACGTCCCTGTCTGACAGCTTTGAAGAGAGTAGTGGTTCTCCCAGCACGGAGTTTGAGATCTGAGAATGGATAGACTGCCTCCTCAAGTGGGTCTCTGACCCCTGAGTAGCCTAACCAGGAGACACCTCCCAGTAGGGGCCGACTGACACCTCATATAGCCAGGTGCCCCTCTGAGATGAAGCTTCCAGAGGAAGGATCAGGCAGCAATATTTGCCATTCTGCAATATTTGCGGTTCTGCAGCCTCCGCTGGTGATACCCAGACAAACAGGGTCTGGAGGGGACCTCCAGCAAATTCCAATGACCTGCAGCTGAGGGTCCTGACTGTTAGAAGGAAAGCCAACAAATAGAAAGGACATCCACACCAAAAGCCCATCTGTACATCACCATCATTAAAGACCAAAGGTAGATAAAACCACAAAGATGGGGAGAAACTAGAGCAGAAAAGCTGAAAATTCTAAAAATCAGAGTGCCTCTTCTCCTCCAAAGGAATGCAGCTCCTCACCAGCAATGGAACAAAGCTGGACGGAGAATCACTTTGATGAGTTGAGAGAAGAAGACTTCAGACGATCAGTAATAACAGACTTCTCCAAGCTAAAGGAGGATGTTTGAACTGCAAAGAAGCTAAAAACCTTGAAAAAAGATTAGACAAATGGCTAACTAGAATAAACAGTGTAGAGAAGACCTTAAACGATCTGATGGAGCTGAAAACCATGGCATGAGAACTATGTGACGCATGCAAAAGCTTCAGTAGCTGATTCAATCAAGTGGAAGAAAGAGTATCAGTGATTGAAGATCAAATGAATGAAATGAAGCGAGAAGAGAAGTTTAGAGAAAAAAGAGTAAAAAGAAACAAACAAAGCTTCCAAGAAATATGGGATGATGTGAAAAGATCAAATCTACATCTGATTGGTGTACCTGAAAGTGACAGGGACAATGGAACCAAGTTGGAAAACACTCTTTAGGATATTATCCAGGAGAACTTCCCTAACCAAGCAAGGCAGGACAACATTCAAATTCAGGAAATACAGAAAATGCCACAAAGATACTCCTCCAGAAGAGCAACTCCAAAACACATAATTGTCAGATTCACCAAGGTTGAAATGAAGGAAAAAATATTAAGGGCAGCCAGAGAGAAAGGTCGGCTTACCCACAAAGGGAAGCCCATCAGACTAACAGCGGATCTCCTGGCAGAAACTCTGCAAGCCAGAAAAGAGTGGGGGCCAATATTCAAAATTCTTAAAGTAAAGAATTTTCAACCCAGAATTTCATATCCAGCCAAACTAAGCTTCATAAGTGAAGGAGAAAGAAAATCCTTTACAGACAAGCAAATGCTGAGAGGTTTTGTCACCACCAGGCCTGCCTTACAAGAGCTCCTGAAGGAAGCACTAAACATGGAAAGGAACAACTGCTACCAGCCACTGCAAAAACATGCCAAATTGTAAAGACCATTGACGCTAGGAAGAAACTGCATCAAAGAACAAGCAAAATAACCAGGTAACATCATAATGACAGGCTGAAATTCACACATAATAATATTAACTTTAAATGTAAATGGGCTAAATGCTCCAATTAAAAGACACAGACTGGCAAATTGGATAAAGAGTCAAGACCCATCAGTGTGCTGTATTCAGGAGACACATCTCATGTGCAGAGACACACACAGGCTCAAAATAAAGGGTTGGAGGAAGATCCACCAAGCAAATGGAAAACAAAAAAATGCAGGGGTTGCAATCCTAGTCTCCGATAAAACAGACTGTAAACTAACAAAGATGAAAAGAGACAAAGAAGGCCATTACATAATGGTAAAGGAATCAATTCAATAAGAAGAGCTAACTATCCTAAATATATATGCACCCAATACAGGAGCACCCAAATTCATAAAGCAAGTCTTTAGAGACCTACAAAGAGACGTAGACTCCCACACATTAATAATGGGAGACTTTAACACCCCACTGTCAATATTAGACAGATCAATGAGACAGAAAGTTAAAAAGGATATCCAGGAATTGAACTCAGCTCTGCAACAAGCAGACCTAACAGACATCTACAGAACTCTCCACCCCAAATCAACAGAATATACATTCTTCTCAGCACCATATCACACTTATTCCAAAATTGACCACATAGTTGGAAGTAAAGCACTCTTCAGGAAATGTAAAACAACAGAAATGATAACAAACTGTCTCTCAGACCACAGTGCAATCAAACTAGAACTCAGGATTAAGAAACTCACCCCAAACCACTCAACTACATGGAAACTGAACAACCTGCTCCTGAATGACTACTGGGTACATAACAAAATGAAGGCAGAAATAAATGAAAGCAATGAGAATGAAGACACAACATACCAGAATCTCTGGGACACACTTAAAGCAGTGTGTAGAGGGAAATTTATAGCACTAAATGCCCACAAAAGAAAGCAGGAAAGATCCAAAATTGACACCCTAACATCACAATTAAAAGAACTAGAGAAGCAAGAGCAAACACATTCAAAAGCTAGCAGAAGGCAAGAAATAACTAAGACAAGAACAGAACTGAAGTAGATAGAGACACAAAAAGCTCTTCAAAAAATCAATGAATCCAGGAGCTGGTTTTTGAAAAGATCAACAAAATTGATAGACCGCTAGCAACACTAATAAAGAAGAAAAGAGAGAAGAATCAAACAGACGCAACAAAAATGATAAAGGGGACACCACCATCAATCCCACAGAAATACAAACTACCATCAGATTAATATAAACATCTCTATGCAAATAAACTAGAAAATCTAGAAGAAATGGATAAATTCCTGGACACGTACACCCTCCCAAGACTAAACCAGGAAGAAGTTGAATCCCTCAATAGACCAACGGGTTTTGAAATTGAGGCAATAATTAATAGCCTACGAACCAAAAAAAGTCCAGGACCAGATGGATTCACAGCCGAATTCTACCAGAGGTACAAAGAGGAGCTGGTACCATTCCTTCTGAAATTATTCCTATCAATAGAAAAAGAGGGAATCCTCCCTAACTCATTTTATGAGGCCAGCATCAGCCTGACACCAAAGCCTGGGAGAGACACAACAAAAAAGGAGAATTTTAGATCAATATCCCTGATAAACATCTATGCAAAAATCCTCAATAAAATACTGGCAAACCGAATCCAGCAGCACATCAAAAAGCTTATCCACCATGATCAAGTGGGCTTCATCCCTGGGATGCAAGGCTGGTTCAACATATGCAAATCAATATATGTAATCCAGCATATAAACAGAACTAAAGACAAAAACCACATGATTATCTCAATAGATGCAGAAAAGGCCTTCAACAAAATTCAACAGCCCTTCAGGCTAAAAACTCTCAATAAACTAGGTATTGATGGTTCGTATCTCAAAATAATAAGAGTTATTTATGACAAACCCACAGCCAATATCATACGGAATTGGCAGAAACTGGAAGCATTCCCTTTGAAAACTGGCACAAGACAGGGATGCCCTCTCTCACCACTCCTATTCAACATAGTGTTGGAAGTTCTGGCCAGGGAAATCAGGCAGGAGAAGGAAATAAAGGGTATTCAATTAGGAAAAGAGGAAGTCAAATTGTCTCTGTTTGCAGATGACATGACTGTATATTTAGAAAACCCCATCATCTCAGCCCAAAATCTCCTTAAGCTGATAAGCAACTTCAGCAAAGTCTCAGGATACAAAATCAATGTGCCAAAATCACAACCATTCCTATATACCAATAACAGACAAACAGAGAGCCAAATCATGAGTGAACTCCCATTCACAAATGCTTCAAAGAGAATAAAATACCTAGGAATCCAACTTACAAGGGACGTGAAGGACCTCTTCAAGGAGAACTACAAACCACTGCTCAACGAAATAAGAGGACACAAACAAATGGAAGAATATTCCATACTCATGGATAGAAAGAATCAATATCGTGAAAATGGCCATATTGCTCAAGGTAATTTGTAGATTCATTGCCATCTCCATCAAGCTACCAATGACTTTCTTCACAGAATTGGAAAAAACTACTTTAAAGTTCATATGGAACCAAAAAAGAGCCCACATTGCCAAGACAATTCTAAGCCAAAAAAACAAAGCTGGAGGCATCATGCTACCTGACTTCAAACTATACTACAAGGCTACAGTAACCAAAACAGCATGGTACTGGTACCAAAACAGAGATGTAGACCAATGGAACAGAAAAGAACCCTCAGAAATAATACCACACATCTACAACCATCTGATCTTTGACAAACCTGACAAAAACAAGAAACTGGGAAAGGATTCTCTGTTTAATAAATGGTGCTGGGAAAATTGGCTAGCCATATGTAGAAAGTTGAAACTGGATCCCTTCCTTACACCTTATACAAAAATTAATTCAACATGGATTAAAGACTTAAATATTAGACCTAAACCCATAAAAACTCTTGAAGAAAACCTAGGCAATACCATTCAGGACATAGGCATGGGCAACGACTTCATGTCTAAAACACCAAAAGCAATGGCAACAAAAGCCAAAATTGACAAATGGGATCTAATTAAACTAAAGAGCTTCTGCACAGCAAAAGAAACACCATCAGAGTGAATAGGCAACCTACAGAATGGGAGAAAATTTTTACAATCTACCCATCTGACAAAGGGCTTATATCCAGAATCTACAAATAGCTTAAACAAATTTACAAGAAAAAATCAAACAACCCCATCAAAAAGTGGGCGAAGGATATGAACAGACACTTCGCAAAAGAAGACATTTATGCAGCCAGCAGTCACGTGAAAAAATGCTCATCATCACTGGCCATCAGAGAAATGCAAATCAAAACCACAATGAGATACCATCTTACACAAGTTAGAATGGTGATCATTAAAAAGTCAGGAAACAACAGGTGCTGGAGAGGATGTGGAGAAATAGGAACACTTTTACACTGTTGGTGGGACTGTAAACTAGTTCAACCATTGTGGAAAACAGTGTGGTGATTCCTCAAGGATCTAGAACTAGAAATACCATTTGACCCAGCCATTCCATTAACTGGGTATATACCCAAAGGATTATCACACATGCACATGCACACGTATGTTTGCATGCACACATGCAAAAAAGACACATGCACACGTATGTTTATTGTGGCACTATTCACAATAGCAAAGACTTGGAACCAACCCAAATGTTCACCAATGATAGACTGGATTAAGAAAATGTGGTACATATACACCATGGAATACTATGCAGCCATAAAAAAGGATGAGTTCATGTACTTTGTAGGGACAAGGATGAAGCTGGAAACCGTCATTCTCAGCAAACTATCACAAGGACAGAAAACGAAACACTGCATGTTCTCACTCATATGTGGAAACTGAACAATGAGAACACTTGGACGCAGGGTGGGGAACATCACACACTGGGGCCTGTCATGGGGTGGGGGCAGGGGGGAGGGATAGCATTAGGAGATATACCTAATGTAAATGACGAGTTAATGTGTGCAGCACACCAACATGGCACACGTATACATATGTAACAAACCTGCACATTGTGCACATGTACCCTAGAAGTTAAAATATAATTAAAAAAAAATAAAACGTTAAAGAACTTTCTTTAAAAAAAAATGAAGTACTGATACATGCTGCAAAAATGGATGAACCTTGCAAACATGCTAAGTGAGAGAAACCAGTCACAACAGATCACATATTATATGATCCCGTGTATGTAAAGTGTCCAGAAAAAGCAGATTTATAGTGATAGAAAGTAGGGATGAAGTCAGAATTGCATCAGAAATATGCTAATTGCTACCATATTTCTTTTTGGGGTTAAAAATTTATAATATGAAAATATTCTAAAAATGATTATGGTCATGAATACACATCTCTATGAATATACTAAAGGTCACTGAAATATACACCTTAAATAGGTGAATTATATTGTATGGAAATTATATCTTAATAAAGTTGTTATTAAAAAGACTGCACTAAAAAGAACATGCAATTTATATATTTATGTAAAATTATATATGTATTTATATATATATTTCCCATATATGTATATGGGAAATGTAAGTATAAGCAAAATAAAAGGTTAAGAACAAAATGAAATTCAATTATATCTCAAGGCCACTATTTCTTCACTTATAAAGTAAATATTATATTTCCAGTTATTTCATAACGCTGTTTCAATTTATGTAAAGCACTTATGCTGGTATATATTAATCACTCAATAAATGCTCTTAACATTAGTGATGATAAAAAGATACTTTCTAAAGAAGTTCAAGTGTCTTTCATACTTACCTCCATTGTAAAACCTATGACTTTGAAACATTGCTCAATTAATTCATACTGGGATTTATAGAAACTATTATTCATGATGTCTTGTACTGTTCTGAGGTGGTCATTTTGTAGGTACCTAAAAAAAATATAAAAGGAAGGATAAAAGTCTAAAATTAAGGGAAAAGTGAAAGTATTATTGATGAAAGCTCAACCTGGTAGATTACCTGGGAGGCTTATTTTCGGGCAGTTTGTAATGGGCTAGTTTCTTCTTTTCAGCCAAACCAGCATAAATGTAGTAAAAAATATGAAAATTTTTTTCTCCACTGGAAAAAAAGATATTTATAGTAAGGTAGTTAGTAAGAACATTTATTGCTTAAGTTACTTGACAATATAATTATTTGAACAACGACTGTGAGTGCTGATATGGGCTTTTCTGAATACTGCATTTTGGCTTTCTGTGGTCATTACTGTTGTCATTATTTTCAACAACCACTGTCATTAAATTCCAGAAATTATCTTAATCACTTCATAGGAATCATTCAGTATACATTCGTGAGTGACTTCCAGGCACTGTTCCAGGCTCTGGGGATATAGCAGGAGCAAAACTGTCAAAAATCCCTAACTTCTTGGAGTTTACATGCCAGTGGAGCAGACAGAAAAAGAATAATGTATACAGCCATGCCAGTGGTTACAAGTGCTACATTATCTCATTAACCCACCATAAGCCCCTGAGGTGGTCATGTGTTTCCTATTTTATGGAGAAGGAAACCGAGGATTAGAGCTGTCAATCTCCCCCAAAGCCACAGAGTTGATGATTAATATGGATTTGAATCAGGTCTATTTGACCCCAAAGCCCACGCCTTTAACCACCTTTTAATATTGTCTTTCTGAGACTCAGTTTTCTCACTTGTATGAGGAATCTCTTTCTTATAAGTCTCAAATCCCATGACTCTGTGATTCTAAGTAGCATAACTAGCATTTTCCAGATGCTGCAATAATGCCATTAAGGGAATATGAATTACAATAAGGTAAGTTTCCACTTCAGGATGTTCCACAACATAATTTCTTGGACCTTGGGGTCCCCTCTCCTTCCCTCATGTCTTCCTTCTGCTGTAGTGGGCTCCAGGGAAAAATCACACTTTCTGCTGTTTCAGCAGAGGATGAACTTCCTGCTCTATAGTTTCCCCATCTCTACTTCCCTGCTTTACTTCCACTCTTGATGAGCCTAGTGGTCAGTTGGGACACCCTGGGGTTTGCATCTCTCTGTGGCATTCCCCTTCTCGTCCTCCCACTAGATTCTCCTCCTGTTTTAGGATGGTCCTCAATCTTCACTTCACTGTTCACTCCATTGTCACCAGGCTGGGGTTGGGGCAGAGTAGGATTCCTTTCACAGTGGTTAAATTAATTATGTCTCAACCAGAAGGCCTTGCTGTCTTCACTTTTTTCTATTGCTACTTCTCTTTCCATTGGTACAAAACTATCATCCCACCACAAAGCTTTGGATGCCACCATAGGGGTTGGGGCAGGAGACACTAAATTGTTGTGGATACTCCCCTTCCTGCCACTTTTGGCAGTGGCCTGAACTGTGCTCTGGGTCCTCAACTCATCACACCCAAACTTCCGGAGCAGCCTGCATCCCCTCTTGCCCTGCTCCTTTCCTTCACCCCCTCCACAGGCTTTATCAGCAAACTTAGGGGGCCAATGAAATACTTTCAGAAAAGGAATTATTATTATTAAGCTTATTTTTAGTAGAACAGAGGAGCCTTTGAATTCTTTTCCATATGAAGTACATGGAACGGAAAAAAGCCCACTTCATGATATGCATAATTACACACAAATTATTTTACTTAAAAGGAAAGAAAGGACTTAAAAACATTCCAGGGTCTTCTCCCCCTGTATATTATGCAGTATAATCTCAGTGTAGATGGAAATTTACTATTGCTCTCTTTAGAAATTATTCATTCTTGCCGGGTGCGGTGGCTCACGCCTGGAATCCCAGCACTTCGGGAGGCCGAGGCGGGCGGATCACGAGGTCAGGAGATCGAGACCATCCTGGCTAACACGGTGAAACCCCGTCTCTACTAAAAATACAAAAAATTAGCTGGGCGTGGTGGCAGGCGCCTGTAGTCCCAGCTGCTGGGGAGGCTGAGGCAGAATGGCATGAACCCGGGAGACAGAGCTTGCAATGAGCCGAAATTGTGCCACTGCACTCCAGCCTGGGCAACAGAGCGAGACTCCATCTCAAAAAAAAAAAAAAAAAAAAAGAAGAAATTATTCATTCTTTCAGTATGTAGAAGTTTTCCTCAGAATCAACAGTAACTCAAATATATCCATATGTATTTACTCTTCCAATAATGCAGTGCAGTTTTAGAACAACTGTGGCTTTATTTTATAATCTCTAGTTTTGATCCAAGGTTCTGCCAAAAGCCATCACAAGAATAATTTTTTACAGAAGCTCAATAAGGACTCCAACACATCAGTCATGTAGGTTTAAAATAACATTAAAGGTTTGATACTTGTGACAGACACGCTAATAACTATTGAAGGTACCCTGTTTGGTCTTTCTTGAAAGGTAACAAATTGAAATACTTAATATGAAAGGGTAGAGTTTGATAAGGTGAATAATGCAGATCTCTGGTCTTCCTTGTTAGTATTTCAAAAGGAAGGAAGACATTTTCTAAAGAGAAAAGTAACAATGCTATTGGTTAGCATGCATTCTGCACTGAAACTCTCCCGAGTGAAGAGAGAGTCGGGGGGTCTTATATAACTAGAGAAGGATAGTTCCATTCCAAAAGAAAAGGACTATGGGAAAAGAAACAGATTTGAGATGTGTATTCAGTTGAATTTGAGATGGTAGCAGGATATGTAGGTAGTTGGCAATTTTTAAAAGAATGTAAACGTTTTTCAGTTTTAAGAGAGGGGGAGAGGTATGTCTTTGGGTGTCAATCACGTAGAGCTCTCTGTTGAGGCCATAATGTCAGAAGAATTTGTGAAGTGAGAGAGTGTAGAGAAAAAACGAGAAAAGCTGCAGGGACAAATCTTTGGTAAATATACAATGTGAGACTGGATGGATAAATCTAAAACAGAAGAAAAATTCAGGGAGGTAGGAGAGGAATCAGGAGAATCTAGTCATGGGGCAAAGAAAAGTGAAGGTTTCAAGAAAAGGGGTGGTCCAGAGGCTGGGTCCTTTCCTTCAGAACCCATCCTATTCTGTTACTTGTTGTGGTCACCAGTGATAATGCAAGTAACACCAACATTGCGTACGAGTGAAGTTAGAACAAAACTGAAAGTTTCCTTTAGTTCTTGTCTTTTCTCACCATAGAATAATAAAAACTTCTCTACGACTGGCACAGCATATAATTCAGTTTGCTTTCTTCTAATGAAGCACACTGACTGTGCACTTCACTCATGTACATTGTATCAGTTAAGTGCTAACAATGTGATTGTTAACATTAACTAATACAGTGCAATTGTGAATGTTAACACTGTACTACATTGTTCACAATGTACACTAATTGTACATTGTATCAATTAAGTGTTAACAATCATGATCACATTTGTATCAGTTAAGTGTTAACATTTGTGATTGTTAACAATGTACATTAATTGTACATTGTATCCGTTAAGTGTTAAAACTTAGACAAACAATATTAATGGATTTCTCTTCATCAGTTTACATTTATTGAGAATTATAATTTGAAAAGATCTGGAGATACTATTGGGACTATACTGATCTTCAGCGGACAATCAGAAAGTTAAAGAAACACGAAAAGAACACACCTCCAAAGCTTACCTGGGGTCACTAACCATATCAAGCTGTGCTTAAGAACACAGAGCACTACAGTATCCCACACTTGCTAATGTTTTCAGGGGTTCCCAGGTCAGGACCGCCTGGGGACAGACATAGGGTCTTGCAAGTTACCAAATATAATTTCTCTTATTGTGGCCTCATTCCTACTTGTGGATCTTCTAACACTTCTTCAGAGTGAGTTCCACTCAGCTGCTTGCAGGAAGGCCCTCCGGGCTGTCTCATATGTGTGTTCACCTGCTTTGCACCCTGCAGATTACCTGTGCAGCCAAGGCCTCTGACAGCCTCAAATGGTGTCAAAGTACTCACAAGGGTATAGCTTAACTCACCTGTGAAACCTTTGAATCTTCAACGAAGTGGCCAACAATCAGACTTAGAAAGCTAATAATGAAGGTTTGCATTTTTTTTTTTTTTTTTTTTGAGACGGAGTCTCGCTGTGTTGCCCAGGCTGGAGTGCAGTGGCGCGATCTTGGCTCACTGCAAGCTCTGCCTCCCAGGTTCATGCCATTCTCCTGCCTCAGCCTCTTGAGTAGCTGGGACTACAGGCGCCCGCCACCACACCCGGCTAATTTTTTGTATTTTTAGTAGAGATGGGGTTTCACCGTGTAGCCAGGATGGTCTCAATCTCCTGACCTCGTGATCCACCCGCCTCGGCCTCCCAAAGTGCTGGGATTACAGGCGTGAGCCACCGCACCCGGCCGAAGCTTTGCATTCTTAAGGCACTACAGGGTATTCGTAAAACAACACTTTCAGTTTTTCCTTTTTAATCACAGCTCCCTCCTTGTAAACTCTCTCCTCCTGGATATGCAGTCTCCTCAGTCCCCTCCTCTTGCCACCTACCTGCTCAATCTTAGCAGATGAACTCATTTCCTACTTTCATGAGAGACTAGAAACCAATGAGTGATCAGCACGTTTTATATCATACTGTGAGTTGTGTTACCACAGGAATCCTGCCTTACTTGGCTTTATGTCTCCTGTGCCTAGCACACAGTAGGCACTCAATAAATATGTGTCAAATAGACGGATGGCTGGATGGATGGATGAATGGTGGGCTTGGGAGTCAGACAGAAGGACGAGGCTTCAAACTCCAACTCAGTCATTGCCAGCTTTTTGACATTAAGCAACTTATTAAAATTCTCTTAGTTTCTCACTTTTAAAAGAGAAAATGACACCCTGTCACATGACTGGAAGAATTAAAAGAGATAATGGCTGTAAGGTGCTTAGTGCAGTGCCTGACATAGAGTAATTGCTCCATAAATACATTTCCCTTTCTCCACAATGGAGAGGACCATGTCTGCCACTTATTTATGTCTCCTATAGAGTCCTGTTAAGTGCTGGGGACATCAGAGAAATGCAATCAATGCTTGCTGAACTAAACTGTAGTAACAGGAGGAAACTGCAATGGAAACAGCTATAATTTGTATTTATGAGAATTATCTAGCATTGCCTTCAATAGGTTCATCTTATTCTTGAAATTAAGTAGCCTCTTTTAAAATTTTCTCCTTGAAAACTATCTATGTTTAGAAAAGGATTTAAGTCACAAGTTATAAGATAGTACTATCATCATTAGAAAGGTAATCTAAAAATAAATGTGGTCAGAGATTGAGCTGGGATGACATCGCCAGAGGCAAAAACCGAAGAAAAGAACAAAATGTCTTAAAAGAAAGGGTGAGTTCATTTAAAAAAGATACTCGTCTGCTCTAATTCTTCCCTGCTCCTCAAATCATTCTACACTCTTCTTTGTCTTGCTCTGGGACCCCAAGGGCCAATCCCTACAGCCTGCAATTCTTGGGCTCCCTTGCTCTCTGGCTTCCATATGGGTTCAGCCAATAGGAAGCACAGGCAGGAAACAGGCAAATGAAGGAGAGAGAGGCTGGGATGTTATCCCCTTGCTCTCTCCCTGACTGGCTGTGTCCCATTAGGGCCATAGCTCCAGACAGGCAGCCCCTGATCCACAGCTGCAGCTGGCACCAGGCACTAGTGCTGCCCCTCCCTCCACCTGCAGACAGGAAGGCAGCCATGGCTCCTCATCCCTGTTAGTCCATGGGCTTCTCACCATTCATTCTTGGCTCTTCAATGCCCATGTGATCTCTGTAAACAGTTTTCTCAGTTAAAACCCTTGAGCTTGTTCTTTCTGTTCAGTACCCTGATTGATAACAGTGCAATTAAATTTATAATTTGTAAATGTACCTATTAAGAATTCTTCCATCAATCACATGTCTGATATTTTCATATTCATAGGTCACTCAAAGCTCCTCTGGAACTTAAAAATGCAATTAAATTAGGTGAAAGAAAAAACAGATATAAAAATGGAAAAAGTGTTATAAATTAAAGACAGCTGTGCTCAAATTATAACTGAGTTATATTTCCACTTGATTGTGAATTTGGAATTTGGAATGCTTTTCCCCAATAAGCAAACTTGTAAAATTAGAATAGTTCCTTAGGGGGAAAAAAACTACTTAATTCACAGCATGCCTTAAATATAATCCTGACTACGCTATTTCTTAGAATGCATCCTACGATATTTCAGTAAGCATTAATGATATTATTTCTATGGTTACAAGCTCAGGGCCTCATTGTGTAACTCCAGAGAGTTCTGTTCATGTGCTCTTCTATATGAACTGAGTTCCTGCACTCAACTCCATAGAATACACCGTGAATTACATCCCTTGACATTGTGCAACATGGTGGTGCCATCTACCAATTAGTTACTCTTAAGTAGTTCTTCCTGAAGGGTCTGAAGGAGAAGCTTACACAATTATGAAAGCAGAACAAATGGTTTTGAGAACTAGCTAAGTTTCCACATCTGCTAAGATCCCGAGGTCCTTCTAGTTATGGGCGGCAACGGCACTGACACACATGTCCACTGAGTTTTGGGCACTGGACACACATCAATAAATAGTATCTGCCATTTACTGAACATCTTCAATATCCCAGGTACTGTGCTATATGTTATTTCTAATCAACTATTAACACTACTATTACTACTAATGGCTTAAACTTATGGGGTTCTTAATATATGCCATTCATTGTGCTATATACTATAGGTACCTTGTCTTAATTGATAGGTAGGTACTAATGCTATTTCATTTTAAAGATGAAAAACAGAGGTGCAGAGAGGTTAAGTAAACTGTTTCAAATCATACATACAATGAATTACAGAGCCAAGATCCTGTAAGAATCTTTAAGGTTTAAATATCTTACCCAAAGTGGATTAAAACGGTGTGGTACCACAGTTGAAAGCCATATGTGTTTAATAATCTTTCCTTCCATTTTTTTTTTTTTTTTTGAGATGGAGTCTCGCTCTGTCACCCTAGCTGGAGTGAAGTGGCATGATCTCGGTTCACTGCCAGCTCCGCCTCCTGGGTTCACGCCATTCTCCTCCCTTAGCCTCCCGAGTAGCTGGGGCTACAAGCACCCACCACCACGCCTGGCTAATTTTTTGTATTTTTAGTAGAGATGGGGTTTCACCATGTTAGCCAGGATGGTCTCGATCTCCTGACCGTGTGATCCACCCGCCTTGGCCTCCCAAAGTGCTGGGATTACAGGCGTGAGCCACTGTGCCCGGCCTCCTTCCATATTTTTAATTGAAGACCAAAGGGTAATTTTCCATATTAGGGCTAGTGCTCAGGAGCTGGACTCCAGGAAACTTCTATTCATGACTTACTCGTGAATTGAATGACACCAAGCTTGAAGGCACTTACATTAAATAATAATGTACTAATATAAAACAAGAGCTTATTATGTTACTGTGAATTAACATGACATACTACTACAATAATGTAGAGTATGTTTAGCATAAAACCAACATAAGAAAAATGAAAGATTCTAACTTGCCATGCTTTTAAGCAAAATTATGTAACCACCAGGGTACAAATCCAATGTGTAACGATAGTTTCCTCTTTAGAACAACAAAGACGTTTTGTGAGACAGGAGAGAAACTTTGTCATTAAGCTACAAACTCGCAAAAGGAATTCATTCAACTTAATATCAAAGCATTAAGAAGAGTATTGATGGCTTAAATCAGCCAGCAATAAAAGGTCAATATGATAAAGCTCCTTCTTGAATCTTTTATTTGGTCCCTTGTATATAAACATAGGAAGAATAGAATACAAAGGTCTATTTATATATGCTAGCATTTAAAACAGAAAAGGACTCAGTTACTTCTAATTAAATTTCACATTAATTTTGTATAGATAAATATATTCTCTGCTATGTCAGAATGGTCTCTAATTTACGCTGTTAGTACCTCTATCATGGGCTTAGGTTTTCTATCTGGCAGCATAAATTTTAGGTTATACATTAATTCCTCTATTGGATGTAACATATATTTGAGAATAAGACAGTGCTGATGGATCTCTTCATTCTCAATAGTAAGTGCTTTGCATATAGTAAGTGATAAATAAAATTTTATTGAATGAGAAAGACATTTTACTATTAAAGTATTATGTTTGCTTCTGCTTCCTCCAAAATAGGAAGATTTGAGATAAACTTACATAGCTTGGTGGATAACTCGGGATTTTTCCAGGAGATATTCAGAAATCTGTGCTCCCACTACCGCTCCAGAAGAGGTGAATTTCATTTCTAAGTATTTTCCAAATCTGCTAGAATTGTCATTTATAATAGTGCAGGCATTGCCAAAGGCTTCTACCAAATTGTTCACTTGTAAAATCTTCTCTTGCAAAGTTCTGTTATTAGCCTAAATAGAAAATATTAAGATATTTTTAAAAACATAAAAAATTAATTTGGTATATAATGAAATGTCTCTTCTTTGGTAAGCAATTTATGTAGATATAAACATACAAAAGCATGTTCCTGATATATTGGCAGATGTTACATCCTGGTCTATTTTCCCCCTCCCATATGTGGATTCACTCACTTGTTTTCTTAAAAAGGGACAAGGAGATATTCTATACTTTTCTATTCAAGTGCAGTTCTGTTCAGTGCCTGATTTACAAACATAATTTATAAGCAGCCTACGCACATTGAAGTACACCTGTCATTCTGTTATTCCTCCTCCACCTGCCTGAGCCCCCATCCAAATAGTCCCCAAAGCCAGAACCACTTTACTTGCTTCCACAGAAGCTGCTAACCCTGAAACTAAGAGAGGAAAGATAACTCATTAATTCAGAAGCAGAGAGAAGGGAATAATTGTGAAAACTGAGAACAGCTCAGAAGTATGAATGGGAGGAGTGGAAACCAGCTCAAGGTTAGCAGGCTTACATGGCTCTACCTCTATTCCTTCCCCATCTCTTATGCTCCTCTCCTCAAAGAAGTATGTTCCATTTTTCTTCTTTACCACTTTAGTTGAAATTCTACTGAGTAGAAATTTATTTGGGTTAATAGCCAATCACTTTTACAAAGGCATTCCAACCTCTGCCCCCAGAAGTTTAGGGAGGTATTAGTTATTCACAACTTGGCAGAAGTTAGCTTAAGTAGATTTTCAGTGTAATACCTACCTTAATACTTTACCGAGATCAACTATGTTAGAGTTACTGCAAAGTTTCTATGTTGAGGGAGAGCAGTGGTGGCTATTTCTGGAACACAGACTACATTAGAATTTGAGTGGGTTGGAGGGGGCATTCACAATGAAGTTTTGAGGCTGTGTAAGAACTTTGGGTATCTTATAAAAGAGGCAATAAGGTGTGGAAGAAGAGTGTAGTAATTTGGGGGATGAACTTGGCTCTTTAAAATGCTTTGGGCGGGCCTTGCACCCATGAAAAAGGTGAGATAACATCTTCATTGGCATATATTGAATAGCAGTGACCTGTTAAGTAAGATTTGGAAGACTGCATATTTCAAAGGTAAGTTCTATCTACCAAACACCTTGTTTTTGCATCTGGTAAATCCTTATCAAGGACATAAGTAAAAACAAGATAAGATGTGATAAGGGTAGGAATCTGAAAATATATATATACCTATCCCCAATTAACATCAATCTAAAACAAGACAAAGAGATTAGATTAAGAAGTTTGCTGACATCTACAGAACCACATTCACACACAATTAATTTATCATTGATGAGAAACTCTATCAGCCTGCAGATCAGGACAGAATAGCAAAGACCCCTGAGAAAATTCACTCAAGTGTTCAGCTCCTCTACACCAGGATAATATGCTGTGCCTCACTGCCCTCGTGCCCCACATTAAGTCTTATCTCACTGTTGTTAAAACCTTTTAGAATGATACTTCTAGAAGTAAGGAGAGGGTGGTTGATGGGCAAGGGGGAAGAAAAGGCTGAGATCAGACACCTGGGGTAGCGCCACCTTTTTTTTTAGGTCTCTCCTGGCTCTTCCACTCCCGAGAGGGTCACAAATCTGGTAAGTAGAGGTTATATTAAGCCACTAGGTCAACACATCTGATAGAAGATACTAAAACCAGTCAATTATTTTTTAACAGCAACATGGAATTCTTCCTACTCATCATTTTGAATTAGGAGTGACATCAAGATGGTTGGCCAGAAGCTCCTAGTGTTCTCCCTCTGATATGGTTTGGCTCTGTGTCCCCACCCAAATCTCATGTCAAATTGTAATCCCCACGTGTCAGGGGAGGGGGCCTGGTGAGAGGTGATTAAATCATGGGGGCGGATTTCCCCCTCACTGTTCTTGTGATAATGACTGAGTTCTCATGAGACCTGATGGTTTAAAAGTGGCATTTACCCCTTTGCTGCCTCTTTCTCTCTCTCCTGCTTTGCTGTGCTTGCTTGCCCTTCACCTTCTGCCCATGATTGTAAGTTTTTTTGAGGCCTTCCCAGCCATGTGGAGCTGTGAGTCAACTACACCTCTTTTCTCTATAAATTACCCAGTCTCAGGTAGTTCTTTATAGCAGTGTGAGAATGGGCTAATACACCTTCAAGCCTCCCCCTACCTGCAAATGAGTAAACAAGTACATTTAAACCAAAATAACTAAAGGAGCACACTGGAGAACAGCAAAAAAGCAGCCAGAAGAAATCCTGTAGAGCACGGAAACCCAGGAAGGCCACATAGAGAAGGAAAAGAAACACCTTACCTTTACCACCTCATGCCCCAAGTGGGGATCAGCTCACAAGCAGGAAGGAAGGACAGCTCCCTGCAAGGAAAAGGTAAGCAAGATACCCCAGCAACCTCTCTCACTACTGTGGACACTTGCAGTCATTGCGACTGGAGACCCCTGCAGTCTGCACAGGCTCTGAGCCTGGCTGAGGGAGCTCCCTTGCACCAGAGCTGAGGCAGCACTCTGCTCTCAGAGGGCCTCAGGCCTCCTGAACACTGAAGTAGTTGCTGCCACCACACATCTCAGGTGAGATGGCACCTTGCACCCTGAGCCTCCAAGCCTCTGGCACACCTAAGCAGGAGCATCACAGATGATCAAATATGTGGAAATTAAACAAGGTACTCCTGAACAACCAATTGGTCAAAGAAGAAAGTAAAAGGGAAAGTAAAAAAATACCTTGAGACAAACAGCAAGGAAAACACAACATACCAAGCCTATGGAATGCAGCAAAGGCAATTCTAAGACAGAAGTTTGTAGCAATAAATTCCTACATTAAAAAAGAAGAAAGCTCCAAAATAAATAGTCTAACATAATGCCTCAAGGAACTAAAAAATAAAGAAAAAGCTAAAGCCAAAATTAGCAGAAGAAAGGAAAAACATCAAAATCTGAGCAAAAATAAATCAAATAGAGAAAGGAAAAACTATAAAAAGAATCAATAAAATGAGTTTCATTTTTGAAAAAAATAAGATTGACAAACCCTTAACTAGTCTAAGAAAATAAGAGAGACGACTAAGATAAGTAAAATAAAAAATGAAAGTAGAGAAATTACAACAGGTGTATGAGAAATAAAAAGGATCATAGGGACTATTATGAACAATTATCTACAAGCAATTTGGGTAGCCTGGAAGTAGATAAATTCTTAGAAAAATACAACCTACCAAAATTGAGTCAGAAAGAATTAGAAAGCCTGAACAGACCAAAAACAAATAAAGAAATTGAAGAAGTAATCAAAATCTCCCAACAAAGAAAAGCCTAGGATAAGGTGGCTTCACAGCTGAATTCCACCAAACATTTGAAGAAAATCAATACCAATACTTCTTAAACTCTTCTAAAAAAGTAGAGCTAGGCCAGGCATAGTGTGGCTAATGTCTATAATTCCAGCATTTTGAGAGGCCAAGGTGGGAGGACAGCTTGAAGCCAGGAGTTTGAGACCAGCCTGGGCAACAAAGTGAGACCTCATCTGTACAATGAATTATAAAATTATTCAGGTGCAGTGGCACATGCCTGTAGTCCCAGCTACTTGGAAGGCTGAAGCAGGAGGGTCGCTTGAGCCCAGGAGTTCAGACACTGCAGTGAGCTGTGATTATGCCACTGTACTCCAGCCTGGGTGACAGAGTGAGACTCTGTCTCTAAGAAAAACAAATAAATAAATAATAAAAAAAATAGAGCTAGAGGGAATACCTTCAACTACGTTTATGAAGCCAGCATTACATTACTACCTAACCCAGATAAAGGCATCACAAGAAAAGAAAACCAAAGGCCAATTTCTCTGATGAACACTGATGCAAAAATCCTCAGTAAAATATTAGCAAACCAAATCCAATAACACATTGAAAAGATTATACATCATGTCCGAGCAAAATCTATCCCTGGCACGCAAGTCTAGCTTAACATATGCAAATCAAACAATATGATTCAACATATTAACAGAATCAAAGATAAAACCACATAATCATCTCAACTGATGCAGAAAAAGTATCTGACAAAGTCCAACACCCCTTCTTTTTTTAATTTTAAAAGTGGAAGCTGTATTCAATTTTTCCTATGAGATTACAAAAAGAAAAGCATTTACTAAGGTATAACTCATAAGAGGTCTTTCTATAGCTATTATCTTTCTATTGACAGAATGTCCCAGATTCTTATGAACTATCTAGAAATTGCTGGTCTTGCTGTGATTTCCATTAAGTAGCAGTATTCTGCAGGAAGGAAAAGGACATTTTGGAAGGAATGAAATATTCTTTGGCATCACCATTTTCATTCCCAAAGAATACAGGAGCTACCTACAATTATATAAATTTTTCTTAGGCAATAGAAAAGCAATATTAAGCAAAGTGGTAATAAGTTTCTTTACCTTGAGAAGACACATTTTTTAATATTTTTCAACCACAGAATAATCTACATCATATATATGAGTTATAGAAGACCATTTAACATACCACAACATCTTTTCCTGATGTGGACTCTCAACAGTTTAGGTATAGAAAGAAAGTTCCTCAGCATAATATAGGCAATTTATGAAAAATTCACAGCTAACATTATAATCAATGAGGAGAAACTAAAAGCTTTTCCAATAGTATCTGTTACAATGCAAAAAATGCCCACTCTCTTCACTTCCATTCAACATAGTACTGGAAGTACTAATAAGAGCAACCAGACAAGATAAAGAAATAAAAGGCACCCAAATCAGAAAGGAAGAAGTAAAATTATCTCTACCATAGAGCCAGTTACCTACAGTCAACCATGGTGTAAAACTATTAAATGAAAAATTCCAGAAATAAATAATTTCTAAGTTTTAAATTGCATGCCATTCTGAGTAGTGTGATTAAATCTGTGCCACCCCACTCTGTCCCACCTGGAAAGTGAATCCTTCCTTTGCCCAATGTATCCATGTTGTATATGCTACCCACCTGTTACCCAACTTAGTAGCCCTCTCAGTTATCAGATCAGCTGTCACAGTATCACAGTTCTTGCAGTCAAATAATCTTTATTTTACTTAATGGCCCCAAAGCACAAGAGTAGTCATGCTGACAATTCGAATACAACAAAGAGAAACCATATTTGCCTGCTTGAAGTGAAAAGATGAAAGTTCTTGACTTCATAAGGGAAGAAAAAAAATTGTATGCTGCGGTCTACTATCTGTGAAATTGTGAAGAAGGAAAAAGAAACTTGTGCTAGTTTTACTGTCACATATCATATTGCAAAAGTCATAGTCACAGTGCATGATCAGTACTCAGTTAAGATTAAAAGGCATTAAATTTGTGGGTGGAAGACATGAACAGAAAATGTTTTCTGATTGGTGTCAGTGGTTGCACCAGAAAGCATTGAGCCTATACAAAGAAGTCAGCAAGGGATCCCCTGAAACAAGTGAAACTAAGGTATTTTGAGAGAGAGAGAGAGAGAGAAAAAGAGAGAGAGAGAAAGAAACCATATTCATATAACCTTTATTACAGTATAGTGTTATATTTTATTTTTAGTTATTGTTAATCTCTTATTGTGCCTAATTTATAATTTAAACTTTATCATAAGGATGTTTAGGAAAAAATAGTATATATAGGGTTTGAAATTATCTGCAGTTTCTGGCAACCACAAGTGTATCTTGCATCATATCCCCTGTGGGGATAAGTGGAGACTACTGCATTTGCAGATAACATGATCCTACCTGTAAAAAGCCCCAAATATCCCACAAAATAACTGTTAGAAGTAATAACTCAATAAAATCTTAGGATACAAAATCAACATATAAAAGCAAATAACATTTTTATAAATAAATAACAACCTAACTGAAAAATAAATCAAGAAAGCAATCCCATTAACAAAAGCATAAAAACAAAACATTAGGAATAAATTTAACCAAGGAGGTGACAGATCTGTACACTGAAAAGTATAAAACAGTGATGAAAGAAGTTGAGGAAGACACAAATAAATGAAAATATATCTCAGGGATCGGAAGAATTAATGTTGTTAAAATATCCATACTACTCAAATATACAGAATCAATGCAATCCTTATCAAAATCCCAAGGCATTCTTCACAGAAATAGAAAAAAACAGTTCCAGGAAGGGTCAATCATCATGGCAGATGGGAGGCAGGACTAGATTGCAGCTCCAGAAAGAGCAGCGTGCAGAGGCTTGCATTGTGAATTTTAGCTCCAGATCAACTGCAAGAACAAACCAGCAATCTCAAGAGGACCCACAGATCCTCTAAAGAAAGCGGATTGCTCCTGCAGGACCTGGGAGATCCTCCAAATACTGTGAGTGTCCCAACTGCAGAAGTGGGAAAGGAAGACCCTCCTCTCCCGAACACACATCCCCACTGGAGAAGCTGAGAAGGTGAAGGTCTGTTTGTGGGAGAAGTTTCTGGCTTTACATGGAACTGAATCCATTTGGAGAGCCAAGCACAATATAGGGGTAGAGGAAGCAGCAGAAAAGCCCTGGGAGCTTCCTGGGTCCCCTAGCAGGCCACTCCTGCCTGGCACCACAGGGATCCAATGGTAGGGTGGTCAGAGGAGCAGGAGGTAAAACTGCACAGGAAGAAGGAAATCTTTAGCTGAACTTTGTAGCAATTTGAATGGGGCGAGAAGTCTGGCCCCAACTCGGGGGAGGGTGCCAATCTGGTGTGCAGACCCCACAGGCAGGGAAGAGCCAAGCACTTTTCTTTTGCAGCTGGGAGGAGGATAGCCTGCGGCAGGTTTTCAAGCCCATTTTCACCCTCTACCTGGAAATGGACTCGGAGCTGTTGCGGGGGCATGGTGGGAGTGAGATCCGCCCTTCAGTTTGCATGGGAGCTGGGTGAGGCCTTTGACTGCCAGCTTTCCCCCATTTCCCTGACAACCTGCATGACTCAGCAGAAGCAGCAATAATCCTCCTAGGTACACAACTCCAGTGACCTGGGAATCTCACCCCCATCCCACACAGCAGCCACAGCAAGACCCGCCCAAGGAGAGTCTGAACTCAGACACACCTGGCCCTGCCCCCACCTGACGGTCCCTCCCTACCCACCCTGGTAGCGCTGGGGGAAACAAAAGGGCATATAATCTTGGGAATTCTAGGGCCCCACCCACCGCCGGTTCCACCCCATATTACCACAGCTGATACCTTCTGGAAAGTGCCACCTCCTGGCAGGAGGCCAACCAGCACAAAAATAGAGCATTAAACCACCAAAGTTAAGAAACTTCATGGAGTCCACTGCACTCCCCCTACTACCTCCACCAGAACACGTGCTGGTATCCATGGCTGAGAGACCCATAGATGGTTTACATCACAGGACTCTGTGTGGACAACCCCCAGCAGCAGCCCAGAGCTGGGCAGACTTGCTGGGTGGCTTGACCCAGAAGAGAGAAAACAATCACTGCAGTTCAGCTCACAGGAAGCCACATCCATAGGAAAAGAGGGAGAGTACTACATCAAGGGAACACCCTGTGGGACAAAAGAATCTGAATAACAGCCTTCAGCCCTAGACTTTCCCTCTGACAGAGCCTACCCAAATAAAAAGGAACCAGAAAACCAACCCTGGTAATATGACAAAACAAGGCTCTTCAACACCCACCCCTGCCCCGCCCCCCCCCCCAAAAAAAATTACACTAGTTCACCAGCAATGGATCTGAACTGAAAAAAAAAAACAAAACCCAGATTTACCTGAGAAAGAATTCAAGAGGTTAGTTATTAAGCTAATCAGGGAGGGAACAGAGAAAGGTGAAGCTCAATACAAGGAAATCTGAAAAATGATACAAGAAGTGAAGGGAGAAATATTCAAGGAAATAGATAGCTTAAAGAAAAAGCAATAAAAAATTCAGGAAACTTTGGATACACTTTTAGAGACGTGAAATGCTGTGGAAAGTCTCAGCAAAATAATTGAACAAGTAGAAGAAAGAAATTCAGAGCTCGAAGACAAGGTCTTCAAATTAACCTAATCCAACAAAGACAAAGAAAAAAGAATAAGAAAATATGAACAAAGCCTCCAAGAAATGTGGGATTATGTTAAACAACCAAATCTAAGAATAATCTCTGTCCCTGAGGAAGAAGAGAATTCATAAGGCTTGGAAAACATATTTGTGGGGATAATCAAGGAAAATTTCCCTGTCCTTGCTAGAGACCTAGACATCCAAATACAAGAAGCACAAAGAATACCCGGGAAATTCATCACAATAAGGTCTTCATCTAGGCACACTCTCATCTCATCAGGTTATCCAAAATTAAGATGAAGAAAAGAATCTTAAGAGCTGTGAGACAGAAGCACCAGGTAACCTAAAAGGGAAAGCATACAGATTAACAGCAGATTTCTCAGCAGAAACCTTACAAGCTAGAAGGAATTGGGACCCTATCTTCAGCCTCCTCAAACAAAACAATTATCAGCCAAGAATTTTTTATCCAGCGAAACTAAGCATCACATATGAAGGAAAGATACAGTCTTTTTCAGATGAACAAATGCTGAGAGAATTCACCATTACCAAGCCACCACTATAAGAAATGCTAAAAGGAGCTCTAAATCTTGAAATGAATCCTGGAAGCACATCAAAACAGAACATCTTTAAAGCATAAATCACACAGGACCTATGAAACAAAAATACAAATTAAAAGCAGAAACAAAAAAACAAAATCAAAAGTACACGGGCAACAAACAGCATGATGAATGCAACCATATATCACATCTCAATACTAACATTGAATGTAAATGTCCTAAAGGCTCCACTTAAAAGATACGGAACTGCAGAATGGATAAGAACTCAACAATCAACTATCTGCTGCATTCAGGGGACTCATCTAACACATAAGACTCACATAAACTTAAAGTAAAGGGGTGGAAAAAGGCATTTCATGCAAATGGACACCAAAAGCAAGCAGGGGTAGCTATTATTATATCAGACAAAACAAACTTTAAAAGAGACAAAGAGGGACATTATATAATGGTAAAAGGCCTTGTCCAAGAGGAAAATATTGCAATCCTAAACATACGTGCACCTAACACTGGAGATCCCAGATTTATAAAGCAATTACTAATAGACCTAAGAAATGAGATAGACAGCAACACAATTATAGTGGGAGACTTCAGTACTCCACTGACAGCACTAGACAGGTCATCAAGGCAGAAAGTCAACAAAGAAACAATGGATTTAAACTATACCTTGGAACAAATGGACTTAAAAGATATATACAGAATATTTCATCCAACAACCGCAGAATATACATTCTATTCAACAGTGCAAGATAGACCATATGATAGGCTATAAAACGAGCTTCAATAAATTTAAGAAAATTGAAGTTATATTATACCAAGCACTCTCTCAGTCCAGAAGGAATAAAACTGGAAATCAACTCCAAAAGAAACCTTCAAAATCATGCAAATACATGGAAATCAAATAACCTGCTCCTGAATGAGCATTGAGTCAAAAACAAAATCAAGAGGGAAATTAAAAAATTCTTCGAACTGAACGACAATAATGACACAACCTATCAAAACCTCTAGTATACAGCAAAGGTGGTGCTAAAAGGAAAGTTCATAGCCCTAAATGCTTACATCAAAAAAACTGAAAGAACACAAACTGACATTCTAAAGTCACACCTCAAGGAACTAGAGAAACAAGAACAAACCAAACCCAAACCAAAGAGAAGAAAGGAAATAACCAAGATCAGGGCAGAACTAAATGAAATTGAAACAAACAAACAAAAAACCCCACAAAAGATAAATGAAACGAAAAGCTGGTTCTTTGAAAAGATAAATAAAATTGATAGACCATTAGCAAGATTAACCAAGAAAAGAAAAGAAAAAAATTCAAATAACCTCATTAAGAAATGAAACAGGAGATATTACAACTGACACCACTGAAATACAAAAGATCACTCAAGGCTACTATGAACACCTTTACACACATAAACTAGAAAACCTAGAAGAGATGAATAAATTCCTGGAAAAATACAACCCTTGTAGCTTAAATCAGGAAGAATCAAATACTCTGAACAGACCAATAACAAGCAGCAAGATTGAAATTGTAATTTTTAAATTACCAAAAAAAAAAAAAAAAAAGTCCAGGACCAGATGGATTCACAGCAGAATTCTACCAGACATTAAAGAAGAATTGGTACTAACCTTTTTGACACTATTCCACAAGACAGAGAAAGAAGGAACTGTCCCTAATTCATTCTATAAAACCAGCATCACCCTAATACCAAAACCAGGAAAGGATATAACCGAAAAAGAAAACTACAGACCTATATCCTTGATGAACAAAGATGCTAAAATCCTTAACAAAATACTAGCTAACTGAGTCCAACAACATATCAAAAAGATAATCCACCATGATCAAATGGGTTTCATACTAGGGATGCAGGGATGGTTTCACATACACAAGTCAATAAATGTGATACACCACATAATCAGAATTAAAAACAAAAATCACAAGATCATCTCAATAGATGCAGGAAAAGCATTTGACAAAATCCAGCATCGCTTTATGATTAAAACTCTCAGAAAAATTAGCATACAAGGGACATATCTTAATGTAATAAAAGCCATCTATGACAAACCCACAGCCAACGTAATACTGAATGAGGAAAAGTTGAAAGCATTCCCTCTGAGAATGGGAACAAGACAAGGATCCCCATTCTTACCACTCGTCTTCAACATAACACTGGAAGTCCTAGCCAGAGCAATCAGAGAAGAGAAAGAAATAAAGGGCATCCAAATCAGTAGAGAGGAAGTCAAACTGTCACTATTTGCTGATGATATGATAATTTACCTTGAAAACCCTAAGGACTCCTCCAGAAAACTAGAACTGATAAAAGAATTCAGCAAAGTTTCCAGATACGAGATTAATATATACAAATCAGTAATTCTTCTATACACCAACAACAACCAAGTGGAGAATCAAACAAAAAACTCAACCCTTTTTACAACAGCTGCAAAAAAACAAAAAAAAACCAAAAAAAACTTAGGAATATACCTAACCAAGGAGCTAAAAGACCTCTACAAGGAAAACTACAAAACACTGCTGAAATAAATCATAGATGACATGAATGGAAACACATCCCATGCTCCTGGATGGGTAGAATCAGTATTGTGAAAATGACAATACTGCCAAAAGCAATCTACAACTTCAATGAAATCCCCATTAAAATACCACCATCATTCTTCACAGAATTAGGAAAAAACAATTCTAAAATTCATATGCAACCAAAACAGAGCCCACATAGCCAAAGCAAGACTAAGCAAAAGGAACGAATCTTGAGGCATCACACTACTTGATTTCAAACTACAGTATAAGGCCATAGTCACCAAAACAGCATGGTACTCATATAAAAATAGACACATAGACCAATGGAACAAAATAGAGAACCTGGAAATAAATCCAAATACTTACAGCCAACTGATCTTCGACAAAGCAAATAAAAACATAAAATCTGGAAAAGACACCCTTTTCAACAAATGGTGCTGTGATAATTGGCTAGCCACATGTAGGAGAATGAAACTGGATCCTCATCTCTCACCTTACACAAAAATCAACTCAAGATGGATTCAGGACTTAATACCTGAAACTATAAAAATTCTAGAAGGTAACATTGGAAAAACCCTTTTAGACATTGGCATAGGCAAGGATTTCATGACCAAGAACCCAAAAGAAAATGCAACCAAAGCAAAGATAAATAACTTGGACCTAATTAAACCAAAGAGCTTTTGCATGGCAAAAGGCAAAGTCAGCAGAGTAAAGAGAAAACCCACAGAGTGGGAAAAAAAATCTTCACAATCTATACATCTGACAAAGGACTAATAACCAAAATCTACAATGAACTCAAACAAATCAGTAAGAAAAAAACAAACAATCTCATCAAAAAGTGGGTTAAGGACATGAATAGACAATTCTCTAAAGAAGATGTAAAAATGGCCAACAAACATATGAAAAAATGGTCAACATCACTAACGATCAGGAAAATGCAAATCAAAACCACAATGTGATACCACCTTACTCCTGCAAGAATGACCATAACCAAAAAATCAAAAAACAGCAGATGTTGGTGTGGATGTGGTGAACAGAGAACACTTCTACACTGCTGGTGGGAATGTAAACTAGTACAGCCACTATGGAAAACAGTATGGAGATTTCTTAAAGAACTGAAAGTAGAACTCCCATTTGATCCAGAAATTCCACTACTGGGTATCCACCCAGAAGAAAATAAGTCATTATTCATAAAAGATACTTGCACACGCCTGTTTATAGCAGCACAATTTACAATCGCAAAATCATGGAACCAACCCAAATGCCCATAAATCAATGAGTGGATAAAGAAACTGTGAGATACACATATATATATGAGAGAGACATATATATATCATATATATGAGAGAGACATATATATCATATATATATGAGAGAGACATATATATATCATATATATGAGAGACATATATATATCATATATATCAGAGAGACATATATATATCATATATATCAGAGAGACATATATATCATATATATATGAGAGACATATATATCATATATATTAGAGACATATATATCATATATATATGAGAGAGACATATATATATCATATATATATATATGAGAGACTATTACTCTAAGTGAAGTAACTCAGGAGTGGAAAAACAAACATCGTATGTTCTCACTGATACATGAGAGCTAAGCTATGAGGATGCAAAGGCATAAGAATGATACAGTGGACTTTGGGTACTTGTGGGGAAGAACTGGAGCGGGGCAAGGGATAAAAGACTTCAAATATGGTGCAGTGTATACTGCTTGGGTGATGGGTGCACCAAAATCTCACAAATCACTACTAAAGAGCTTAGTTATGTAACCAAATACCACCTGTATCCCGATAACTATGGAAAAATAAAAAAAATAAATAAATAAAAATTAAAAAAGAAAAAATCCAAAAATTTGTATGAAATAATAAAAAACCTCAACTAACCAAAATAATTCTGAGGAAGAAAAATTTAGAGCCATCATTACTTCCTGATTTAAAACTACATGACAAAGTTGATAGTAATAAAAGCAGTATGGTACTGGCATAAAAACAGACACATAAACTAGTGGAATAGAAAAGAAAGCCCCCAAATAAACCCAAACATTTACGGTCAACTGATTTTTGACAGGGGCACTAAGAGGACATCATAAAGAAAGGATAGTTTTTCAATAAATGGTGCTGGGAAAACTGGATTTACACACACAAAATAATGAAATTTGATCCTTATCTTAGACCATACACAAAAAATCACCTCAAAATGGATAAAAGATCTAAATATCAGACTACAAACTATAAAATTTCTAGAAGAGAACATAGAGGAAAAGCTTCTGGACATTGGCATTGGCAATGATTTTTTGGATATCACATCAAATGCTCATGCAAAAAAAGCGAAGAAAGAAAATAAGACTATGTCAGAGTCAAAAGCTCCTGCATGGCAAAGGAAACAATCATCAAAATGAAATGGCAGCCTGTGGATTAGGAAAAAGTATTTGCAAACCATATATTACATGTTATATTATATATAACATTATTGTATATATAATTACATATAATATATATTATATATTTTATATATATAAAAGAAAAAAATGAAGTATATAAAACTTCAACAATAAAAAGTGTGACACTGGTGCATGAACAGACACTAAGGCCAAAGGAGCAGAACAGAAAATCAGAAGTAGACCAAACTGCATGAGGATATTTAGTATAGTATAAGTGTGGCATCTCAAATTTATGGAAAGAATGGGTTTTTAATAAGTGGTATTGGGATAACTGAATAGCTATATGACAAAAAGATACAATTTGATCCATTCATGGCAGTATAAATCAGAATAAATTCCAAATGCATAAGGAAAAAAGTGAATTAAATTCAATTAAGTAGTTGTTTTGAACTATGCAGCCTCACTCTTTTATAGAGAGATTAGGTTTAACCTTGAACCTATTGGTGTTTTGCAACACAAGATTCCTATAATCACAGAATTGGCAAAAATTTTAACATGACTAATTATAACCATATAGATCATAATAAAAATTTTTACAGGCATAAATTGTAAACAATTTTTTTTCTTTTTTGGCCATTAATGTTATTAAAATACAATTTTATCTTACTTTAAGATCTTTACCTGGAAAATCAAAGTGTCTATCCTCAGCTTCCTTTTTTGAAAACAATTAAGGTATAATTTACATACAGTAAGAGTCACCCTTTATACTGTACAGCTCTGAGAGTTTTTACATGTGCCATCATGTAACCCCCATCGCAGTCTACATATAGGATAATTCCTTCACCACCCCAAATTGTCTCATGACTCTTTGCAGTGAACCCCTCTCTCCACCCCCATTTCCTGATAATCACTGATCTGTTTCTGTCTGTATTGTTTTAAATTTGCAAGAATGGCATGTAAACTGAATCACACAGTATGGAGTGTTTTGATTCTGGCTTCTTTGACTTGCATAATGCATTTGAGCTTCATCCAAAAATAATTATTTATTTATTTATTATTATTATTATTATTATTTGACATGGAGTCTTGCACTGTTGCCCAGGCTGGAGTGCAGTGGCGCAATCTCAGCTCACTGCAAGCTCTGCCTCCCAGGTTCATGCCATTCACGTCTCCCAGGTTCATGCCATTCTCCTGCCTCAGCCACCCAAGCACCTGGGACTACAGGCGCCTGCCACCACGCCTGGCTAATTTTTTATATTTTTAGTACTGATGGAGTTTCAGTGTTAGCCAGGATGGTCTTGAACTCCTGACCTCTTGATCCACCCGCCTTGGCCTCTCAAAGTGCTGGGATTACAGGCATGAGCCACCGCGCCTGGCCTCATCCAAAAATAATTAAATGGAATTCATTATTGCTTGTATCAGTGTTTGTTCTTTTTCCTTTTTTGAGACAGGGTCTTGTTCTGTCACCCAGGCTGGAGTGCGGTGGTGCCATCATAGCTCACTGCAGCCTCAACCTCCTTAGCTCAAGCAATCCTTCCACTTCAGCTTCCCAAGTAGCTGGGACTGTAGGCATGTGCCATCATGCCTGGCTAACTTTTAAATTTTTTCATAGAGGTCTTGCTATGTTGCTCAGGCTGGTCTTGAACTCCTGGACTCAATGTTTATTCCTTTTTATTGCTGAGTAATATTTCACTGTATGAATGTACTATAGTTTGTTTATTCCACTTTCTGGAGTTTGTAAATAAAGTCTCTATAAATCTTTGTCTATAGGTTTCTGTATAGGTTTTCATTTCGTGTGAATAAGCACATAGCAGTAAAACTGCTAGGTTGTATGGTAAGTGGAGCTTATAAGAAACATCCAAACTGTTTTCCAAAGTGGCTGTACCACTTTGCATTCTCACCAGAAATATTTGAGCATTCCAGTTGCTCCATATGAAACCCAATAGTCCCACAGATTTTTTTTTTTTATAAACATAGAAAATTGACCCTTCTGGTCTTGGAGCTTGAACTTTACAATTTGTTTTATCTGAGTTCCCTCCTGATGAACCACCTTCAGGCCTCTCAAAAAAAAGCATCAAAGAACTGAAACTCACTAGATCACCACATCCAGACAATAAGATGCAGACCCCACATTCATCATTATTGCTTCCTTGTCTCTCCCTAGTTTCTGTGTTCTTACACATTCTTACATGTCTTCCCTGTTATGTAAACCCCTAGTTTTAATTGGTCAAAGAGATAAATTTGAGACAGCTCCCATTTCCTGGGTGCAGCACCCGATTAAAGCCTACTTCTTTGGCAATACTCATCATCTCAGTCATTGGCTTTCTGCGCAGCAAGTAGCAGGACCTAGACCAAACCCCTGGTGTTTCGGTAACACATATTGATATGGTTTGGCTCTGTGTCCCCACCAAAATCTCATCTTGATTTGTAATCCCCACATGTCTAGGGAGGTGACAGGAGGTGACTGGATCATGGGGCAGTTTCCCCCATGCTGTTCTCATGAGAGTGAGTGAATTCTCACAAGATCTGATGGTTTCATAAGTGTTGGGCAAGTTCCTCCTTCTCTCACTCTTCTCTCTCCTGCTGCCATGTGAAGAGGGTCCTTGCTTGCCCTTCACCTTCTGCCATGATTGTCAGTTTCCTGAGGCCTCCGAGTCATGCAAAACTGTGAGTCAATTAAACCTCTTTCCTTTATAAATTACCCAGTCTCAGAAAGTTCTTTATAGCAGTGTGAGAATGGAGTAATACACATATCTTTTTCAGTACTTGGTATTGTTAGATTAAAAAACACTAGCCATTTTAGCCATTTTAATAGTTTTGTAATAGTGTTTTCTTGCGGTTTTAACTTGCATTCCCAAATGATACTGATGTTGAGCAACTTTTCATTTGTTTACGTACCATACATACCATCTTTGGTGAAGTGACTGTTCAAACATTATGTTTGTTTTTAAATTGTCATTTCATTTCTTATTGATTTGTATGAGTTTTTTTCATATACAAGTCCTTTACTAGTTGTGTGTCTTGCAAATATTTTCTCTGAGTCTGTGGGTTGTGTTTTCATTTTTGTAACAGTGTCCTCAGAGAACAAACATTCTTAATTTTGACAAAATCAAATTTTTCCATTTATAAATTATGCATTTTGTGTTGAATCTAAGAACTCTTTACCTAACTCAACATCACAAAGAACTTTTCCTATGTTTTCTTGTAGAAATTTTATGGCTTTTGGTTTTATGTTTAGATCTATGATCCATTTTGAGTTAAAAATTTGTATAACATGTGAGTATTGATTAATGTTCTTTTTTTTGTATGGGCGTATCCAATTATTTCAACACTATTTGTTGAAAAGACCACCTTTCTTAATTAATGAATTTTACAACTTTGTCAAAAATCAATAAACCATATATGAGTAGCCTCACTATTTTGTTCAGTCAATCTGTATGTCATCCTTTCTTTAATGACACATTGTCTTGACTATTGCAGCTTTACATCAAGTCTGGAAATAAGGTTGCATGAATCCTCCAACTTTGTTCTTTCTCAAGATTGTTTGGTTATTCTAGTTCCTTTGCCCTTCAACATATATTTTTGAGTCACCTTGTCAATTCCCACCAAAAAAAAAAATCCTGTTTGGATTTTTATTGTAATTGCATCATATCTATAGATCAATTTGTAGAAGACTGACGTCTTAATAATATGGAGTCACTTAATCCATGATCATGATATATCTCTTCATTTATTTAGGTCTTTTATTTCTTTTAACTCTTTCAGTTTTCAGCAAACAAATCTTGCACATATATTATAATATTTAGATATACATAGTTCATGTTTTTTTTATTTTATTGTTAATGGCACTTTTAAGATTCAATTTGCAATTGACCATTACTAGTATATACATATGGTATGTAAACACAATTGATTTTTGTATGTTGACTCTCTTTTAACCTGCTAGCAACAAAAGGAGAAAAAGTAAAGAAAGCATTCAATAAATGCACTGGGACTAAAAACAATGAAAATCACCTTTATAAGCCTTGCCTAATAAGTGTGATAAAAGTTAGAAAATCCTCAAAACAGAGTACATGCTTTTCATATTGCTCATTATTTTAAACTCTCAAAGGATAACAACTGTATTTTAAAATTTCTGTACATTATTAAATGTGAGATACTAGAGAATATTAATCTAATCAGTTATATTAAGTTATGAAATTCAACAAATATTTCTGATGGGACAGAGAAAAAAATAAATTATACCTTTCCAAGCACTGTCAGCTGCTGAACTAAAAGATGAGCATTTTCAGTCTTTCCAGCACCACTTTCTCCAGAAATAACAATGCACTATACATAGAAAAGAAAACTGTGAGAAGACCTTATCCTCAAAATTTAAGTGACATTTAAGTAACTACGAGGTAAATTTCTAAGAATGGGAGACTCTTCTTACCTGATCTGAATTATATGTTATCATAGATTGATATCCTAAGTCAGCCATTGCAAAAATGTGAGGAGGACTGGCAGTTCTCTTTGATCCAATATATAGTTTGGAATGCTAAAGGTTAAAAAGAATACATTTTGTAGGGCTTTTTGTTTTTATTTAAGTCCTGAATTATTTACAAATATAGCTCCAATTTTTAAAGCAAAGTATAAATAAAAACACCATTTCATTCCACCAAAACATTATTACATACATGTTACACACATATTGCACATATATCTAAATGCATAACTATGTAAAATAAGAGCCTGACACAAAACAGCCCAGAAATATGATATGACATAAAGTAATTTAAAAGATTCTGCATTCCACTTCCAAAGCAGAATGTAAGGTTTCAAAATTCCATTATGTATTTAAATGAAAGCATACATTAAAAATAAGACGATCGGGTTTCAGTTTGTTAACTGCTCCTTGGACATAATAATGTCTCACACATGATGACCACTTTTTTCCTTTCACATCATTTAACATACATTCTCTCATTTGATTTGTCCAAGATCACACAGTGAACTGATAGCAGGATTGCACTAAAACCCGTATCTCCTGAAACATAGGTCAAGGCTTATAAATTTACTGTTATTTCTGTAAATTTTAGGATGGCAAAAGATGACAGAGATATGTACTTTTCACACACAAAAACAACTATTAGGAACAGTATTAAATAAGTTTCTGGAGTACACAAATAGCCAGAAGAGAATGAGTCCAATTAAAAATGAAAAACAACCTTGTTTAATTCCAGAATAGTATTCTATATGTAAGCCACCAGCGGTTAAATAATTGATAATTATATATTCATATTCATAAAACATGTTTGTGATATTAATGAAGCCAATAATACATCAAAGGAATTTTTAACTCACAGTGACAATTTTTAAAGCCATTAAGTATGTATTATCTACATAAACAATGTAATTATACTTTTGACGCTCCCATCTCAGTTCAGCGGCAGAAATACATTAAGTACATACCTTTTTAAGCAGACTTAAGTATATGCTTTTAAAGGCATCTGTTTAGTGATACAATATTTAATGTAGAGCCGTTACCAATAACTGAATGTAATTAACACTCTGGCACACGCATTTGGAGAAAGGAAGACCACAAACTGCACCCAGATTGACTCCATCTTCTATTTTTCCTAGTTCTATATTTTAACAAAAATTATGTAACTGTTTATTCAAAATACTGGATAAAATTTTCTGGCATTCATTTAAATTAATTTAAGTATCTGAATGTATAATTATGTGTATGAAGTAACAGAATGCACCCCATACGACATACCTTTGTGGAGTAAAGACCCAGACTCTGAAAAGGGTTAAGAGCAATGAGTATGTCTCCCACATAGATATAGATCTGATCTCTGGAATAACACTTCTCAAGTTGCTCTGAGACTGTATTCTGCAATAAAATAAAATAATTTCTCCTTCTTAAAATTATTTGTGGTCAACTACAATTTAAAAAGTAAACAATAATAAACAGAACATCTGGAATCTGGACGAAGGATTAGAAAAACAGACACATTGATAGTAAAAAATATGTAACATCAGCTCTGCAACTACTCATTCACTTGACAGCCATTTTCTTTGGTTTTGAGAGCCACAGAGGATGTCATTGTTACCTGCATTTTCCAAAGGACATATTATATGTCACAGGAATTTTAAATATATAATGCTTTCAAGAAAAGAAGTAATAGTAGTAAGTGATGTAAAGATTAAAAACGAAGTAAAGAGAAAAGGGAAGGGAAGATAAAGTGAACATGATTTAATTCCAAATCAAGGTGATCCAGTGGCTTTATGGAATGTCCTAGACCTTTTATTTTTTCAGACTTTTGGCTTTATGAAGTACTATGAAAAATTTTAAAACATAATTTTCATAGTTGATAAGTCATTTGAGTAAATGAATTGATTTTGATAATGTCGGAAACCACCATTTACAGTACATGACACAAGAGAGGAGCAAAAGATCTTAGGTCCAAAAAGAAACTAAAAATAAAATATAGACAACAGAAACAAACCCACCATTTAATATATTAATATATTGGTCAACAATATGATTAGTGAAAACTTCTTTGCAATCCACAAGCCTAGGAATTCACATTATTAAAAAATTTCATATGTAAGAATTCAGAAAGGTGCTGCAATCTCTGACTTGCCAACATGATTTGATTTCAAGATGTTTGATGTTCTTGAGATTATTTTGAGGAAGTACTTGAGTTGTTTATGCAACCCTAAATTTACCAAATGACTACCTCTATTCAGAACTTACCTCTTGATTGGTACATTTCTGAGTCAAATGCTCAGGCATGTATCAGCAGTGTAAAAAAAATAAAAAGGTGTTCATCAGGCAGGACAGAAGTCCTGACCTTCTTCTAAAAAGAGGGCATTTATTTCTCTAATGATCTGACTACATGGAATAAAGAAGGGTGAGGGGAAAGGAGGCTGAGACTAGAATTTAATAGCTTGGATCTGTACCTTCACAAAAAATGTTTGAAATACTTCTGAGATAATTAGAATAAGGAGTTCCAAGCAGAATTCAATACCCCCGAAAGATAAGCTGTGTGAAACAAGGGTTTTGTGATCCCATGAGGAAGAACACTGACCATGGTAACAGACAGGCTGTTGAGGTATCCCAGAGTTTCTGGGTACAGCCACTGAGAGCTGAAACAGGAGAGGACAAAGCAGGAGGCCACCACATGGTGGTTACAATAGGCTGACTGCTCTTTGAATACAATAAATCATATCTTTGAGACTCCCACAAATAATGAAAAAGAAGGAAGATCTGTGGCCTAACAACTTACACTGCGAGGACCTCACCCCTGTCAGTTGAGCATCAGACAAAAATGAACACTAGGCTGGAAAGATCTGGAAATTTGAGTTACATAGATTAAAACTGAAGATAAGAGAAATAATAGGAAGCTAAGAGACAAAGAAAGCATGAGACTTACAGATGGGAGACATGGGCAGAGTGAGTGTTAAGATTCTTAATAACCATCATAATCTATATATTCCTTCCCCTTCTACCAATACCCATGTCTTCTATAAATTAACAAAACATCTGGAATGTCTAAGTTTAATTAAACCAAAATTCTTACCTCATCCAAAACTTCTAGGGTTGCTAAATCATCTACATCCTTCAGATTGGATATTAGAGGTCGGTTGAAGTTCCCTTTCTTCGTGTGAATACGTTCATGTCTGTGGAGAAAAACGCTTTCTGATTTAAGAACTGATTACTGATCATAGTGGAAAAAAGTTTTAGATACATATGATACTGAAAATCCTCTAGGAATCTGTTTATTAAATTCAATGATAAGATACCAGAAAATATCCTAATATATTTGATCTTTACTGTTTGTTTACTCCTCTCCATTGGAAAAATGCAAATTACAGAATTTACTTCATGGATGATCAAGAGTACATAATTTCCTTCAAGAACTATCTTTATATAATTTGTTTTAAAGCTTCCTCTAAATTTCTGTGTGACTGAATCTGTTACAAGGTGATGAGGCTGAAGGGTTTGAACTCATTACATTCCTAATTTTGTTGGAGATAGTGTTAGGTCATTGGTGATCAAGGTATGGTCATTTTTAATTACTATTCAGCAAAATTTAACAGGAATACAAAATAAATCACATTATAAATTTTCAAAAGGTTAGATGTGTGTAAAAATAGATTTCATGTACCAAAAAGTTTATTTTCAAAGTAAAACATTTCAACAACTTTCAAAAACAGCATAAAGATCTTGATTTAACACAAAAGAGAAGTTGCTGAGATAAACACAATGGTTTATTTAAACTTTTCTGGACATCCATTTTATTTTGGGGATAATTGTATTTCTGGTATTTATTTTTGGACATACTCTTAAGTACCTAGATTTGCCCCTTGGTAAAAGGGGAAGGAATATATAGATTATGAGGGTTATTAAGAATCTTAACACTTACTCAGAAAACTGTAATGGTTTCTTATTGCTTAGAAATTTAAGCCTATTAATAAACTGCCCGTTCCCCTATCTAAGCCCACTGCTCCTTTTGTATACTATAATAGCTTCTGTCCTCTCTCATTTAGGGAAGGACATCACTCCCACTGCTTTTTCTCTCATTCCTACATCATTGAATTTTCTCTGTTATATCACCCACCCCACAAACAACAGCAAACTGCCTCCCCTGACTTCCAGTTTCCTCCATCTGCTGTTCTATTTCTTTGCTTTATAGTAAAAATCCTCAAAAGAATTATGTATATTTTTTTTATTTTTATTTTTATTTTTTTTTTGGAGATGGAGTCTCGCTCTGTCACCCAGGCTGGAATGCTGTGGCGTGATCTCAGCTCACTGCAACCTCCGCCTTCCAGGTTCATGTGATTCTCCTGCCTCAGCTTCCCGAGTGGCTCGGATTACAGGCGTGGCCACCACGCTCAGCTAATTTTTTTGCATTTTTAATAGAGACAGGGTTTCACCATGTGGGCCAGGCTGGTCTCGAACTTCTGACCTCAAGTGATCTGCCCACTTTGGCCTCCCAGTGTGCTTGGATTATAGGCGTGAGCCACCATGCTCGGCATATACTTAGTTTCTTCAGGCTTTCATCTTGACACTCTGTGGAAGCAGCTTTTGTTAAGGACTCTATTGACCTTTACATTGCTAAATCCAATGGTCAATTTTAAGTCCTCATTTTACCTAATCTACCAGGCGCATTTAACAAAGGCGTTCTTGAATACCTTTGCCTTGGTTTCCTGTAAGTCTCTCTTGATTCTCTTCCTTAACTCACTGGTATCTCTGTCTGAGTATCTTTTTCTGTTTTTTCCTTATCTTTCTGTTACATTTTGGGGGTCTCCCAAGTTTCAGTTCTTGAAGTTATCTTCTTCTCTACATTCACTTCCTTATATCATAGCCTTACACACCACTCATTCACTGATAACTACTACTCCAGACTTCTGCATCTAAATGCTTATTTGATATTTCACTTGGAGAGACAGACACATCCCAAACCACACTCCTAAATACTCTGTCTCCAAACCTACTCCTTCCTATGATTCTTCATCTCAGTCAACGGTGACTCCTTTCTTCTGATTGTTGAGGATGTTAGAGACATCCTTGGCTTTTCTGTTTCTCACAGCCCTCATGCAATCTGTATACAAATTCCATCAGCTCTATCATCAAATTCTATCTAGGGCTAGACATTTCTCCCCACCATCCCCCCACTATATTTCTTCTCACTGCTGCAACAGCCTCCCAAGAGGTATGCCTGCTGCCATCTTTACCTTCTGACACTCTTCCCAACACTGCAGCCAGAGTGATCTTTAAAAAAATATGTCAGATCATGTCACTACTCTGCTCAAAGTTCCTGATCTTACCATTATTACTCAAAGGAATATCCAATGCCTTACCATGGCCTACAAGGCCCATATGATTTGTGCATCTGTGCCTCCCTCAATACCCCTATTATTTCTCTAACATCATCTGTTTCTAATATCCCTCCTACTCAATTCTTTCCAACCTCATTGGCTTCCTTGCTGTTTCTTGAACACATTAAGCATGCTTCTACCTCACAGCTTTGGTATTTGCTGTTCCCTCTGAGTGGAATGCCATTTTCTTTGATATCTGTAAAGCTCTTTCTTGCTTCCCATGGGCTTCTTTCAATATTATATTAATCAGAGTCTTTTCCTGGTGAGCCCTTGTCAATTAGTGGCTTCTCTCCAGAATCTCTCATCACCCTTTTCCTGCTCTATTTTTAGCCATTGCCTTCTCCCCCAATTTTCCTCATCACCTCTCATATTCTACCTTGTCCTCTGTCTTCTCCTATTAGATTGTAATTAATATAATGCCAATCTAGATTTTATGGTACTAGTAAGACAGAGTACCTGTATTGTTCACTGCTGTGTCCCCAGCAGCTGTTAACAGTGCCTGGCATGCAGTAGGCACTCAATAAATAGTTGTTCAATGACTAATTATAGGAAACTCATTCAAGGCCTTCCATAACATTACACAATCTGTCTTTCCAGTGTATTTGCCAGAAAATACACTTTTACACTTTAGCTTAACTGGACTTGTTTCTGTTTCTTAAACTATACATCCCTGTGCTTTCTTCACCTGTCATTTTGTTCTTGTTGTTTCCTCCTCAGCCCAATCTGTATGATAAAACTTTATTCACTTTTCACAATCCACCTTAAATGTCACCTTTTACACTCCTCAGCACAATTCTACACATCCTTTAGGATACATATCTTAGTTAAATGTCATTTCAGTCATTCATTTGTGTGCTGGCCTTATACCCTTTACTAGATTGTAAATTTCCTAGGATAGGAATATCTTTTCAACATATGGTGCTGGAACAATTGGACATTCACATGCAAAAAAAAAGTGACTCAAGACACTGACCTTTCAGCTTTTACAAATATTAACTCAAAATAAATCACATATCTAAATGTAAAATGTAAAACTATAAAACTCCAGAAGATAACATAGGAAAAAATCTAGATACCTTTGGGTTTGGAAATAAGTTTTTATATGTAACACCAACAATACCATCCATGAAATAAAAAATTGATAAATTGGGCTTCACTAAAATTATAAACATCTGCACTGTGCAAGTTTATTTTAATAAAAAATGAAAACAAAAATTCTCTCCAATCACACTTCTTTGGACTGTGTCATTTTCCTGCCAGGACACTGACTACTAGATCCAGCCAGCCATTGACTTCTCTTCAGCTCCAGTGTTGCAGATTTCTGGTCACAGAACTCACACATGAAAGATCAGAATTTTCCCTCCACTGGACCCTGAAGTTACTCATTAATTATTTACCCCTCCGCAGAAGACTTCCTAGCTCATTTTAGATAGCAGTCGTCCAAAAATGTCTACCTTTCAAGCTTCCAATATCTATTTTCCCTCTTCTTCAATGGAAGCTAATACAAACTCACTCAAGTTCCTTCCCTTTTATCTCAAAATGTTAGTATATTTTCATCTATCTTCTCCTCATATTCCCTCACCCCCATACACACTTCTTTTTCACTTTCCAGGGTGGAAGTGCCACCTTTCTTTTCCAGGGTTAACCCGCCCCACCTGTCTTTCGATTTTCTTTCCTGTGTAGCTTGCTGTATCATGCCATCAGAAGCTTCCTTTCCACAGATCCATATTCTCAGTTGATCACATCTTCTATCATCCTAAGGTGTACAGTCCTCAATTTGCTGCTTTCTTGTTAAGAAAATAAAACCAAGCCACAGACTGGGAGAAACTATTTGCAAATCATGTTTCTGATATTAAAAAAAAGTATCTAATGACAGAAATAGTGTCTTATACCTATTTGCAACTCTTAATTAGATTCCTCCATAATTTTTTCTTTTTTTTGAGATGGCATCTCACTCTGTCGCCAGGCCAGAGTGCAGTGGTGTGATCTCGGCTCACTGCAACCTCTGCCTCCTGGGTTCAAGCAATTCTCCTGCCTCAGCCTCCCGAGTAGCTGAGACTACAGGCGCGCTACCATGCATGGCTAAGTTTTGTACTTTTAGTAGAGATGGGGTTTCACCATGTTAGCCAGGATGGTCTCAATCTCCTGACCTCGTGATCTGCCCACCTCAGCCTCCCAAAATGCTGGGATTACAAGATTCCTCCATAATTTTTATGCCACTTAAAAAAATTATACACTTGTGTGGATAATTTAGTTAATATTTGAAGTCCTTACTAGAATGTAAGCATCAAGATCTGCAAAACTATGCCTTTAGCTTCTTGTTGTATCCCATGAATAAGGAGATTGTTTAGAATAGTGTAGTTTCTTGATAAACTTTAGTTGAATGACTAAGTGACTGTATATCCCCCCACAACGTCTGGCATGGAATTTGCACATAGTTGGTCTCCACATTTGCTGAATTGAACAAGTATCATCTTATTTACTCCCCTATTTTCAAAGCGATTCTTATAAGTATAACCATTTTTGATATATTCTTTTTAAGACAAAAGAGGAAGAAATCCAATTATCCATTTAATTGAAGGGCCCTGAATTTTCTGTCTGTTTTTATGGACCCATTTGGCTGCTACAGACTGTTACTGGAGAACGATAGGGAGTGGATGGTGAGGAGCAGAGGGATCAATACTTGGCTGGTTGGTGCCCTCACTCTTCCACTCTTGTGAATTCATCCTCTATGATGTTTTTGGTATTAGCCGTCAAAAACTTAGAAAAGATTTGGTCACTGTGATGATTAAAACAACCTCAGATGGCTCCCTATCTTCTATGGTACAACTTAAAAATTTCTTGGCATGGATTTCATGGACCTTCACAATCTTGCCTTAAACAACCTTTCCAGCATTATTCTCCATCAGCTCCGTACAGAAGGGCTCTTAATATACCAAGCATTTTCAAGACTCTGTACTTTGTTCATTCCATTTCTCTACCTGGAATTATTTTCCTTCCATGCTCAGCAAAATTCTACGTATCCTTCAAAGTTAGGCTTAAATTACCCTCTCTGTGAAGACACTGCAGGTCTTTCCAGAGAGAATACACCACTAGTGGAGAAGTTCTCATATTTAATGAAGTCTATACATGTTCATTGTTCCTGCTATACCTTGAGAAAGTTGTGTGTAGAAATCAAGTGTTATTCATCCTTTTATGTCTTGATACAAAGATGCAAAAAACAAGGTGTCGGCCGGGCGTGGTGGCTCACACCTGTAATCCCAGCACTTTGGGAGGTTGAGGCGGGCAGATCATGAGGTCAGGAGATCGAGACCATCCTGGCTAACACGGTGAAACTCCGTCTCTACTAAAAATACAAAAAATTAGCTGGGCGTGGTGGCAGGCACCTGTAGTCCCAGCTACTCAGGAGGCTGAGGCAGGAGAATGGCATGAACCCAGGAGGCGGAGCTTGCAGTGAGCCGAGATTGCACCCTTGCACTCCAGCCTGGGTGACAGAGTGAGACTCCATCTCAAAAAAAATAAAACAAAATAAAAATAAAAATAAAAAGTTGTCTTGAATCTTCATTACCTTAATTCAATACCCATGTTTGCCTGAAACCAACTGAATGTTTGAGGTTTGGATAGAAAATAGCTTTAAATCATTTTTCTTTGTATAATATTGGGCATTTCTTAAAATGAGTAAGTCCATCTACCTTTTCGCAAGAACATCTAAGTGTTTCCATCATCTTTATACATCAGTGAATATCTAATCAATCATGACTGCTTATTTTTCTGGTTAGTTTTCATGTTTCCAGTATTAAATAAGTTTTAAAATATGCATACATTGATTTGTCAGATTTAGCTACATGCCAAGTGCCATATATTAGAATTGTAAGGAAAACATATTTTGATATGGAAATTTATGGAAAGTGAGAGCTGTGAATTTTGGAAGGGCATTGGCTTTAGAATATTCTTGTATCACTGTCTTTTGTTTGTTTGCTTGTTTGAGATGGAGTCTCACTCTGTCACCCAGGTTGGAGTGCAGTGGGGAGATCTCGGTTCACTGCAACCTCTGCCTTCCAGGTTCAAGCGATTCTCCTGCCTCAGCGTCCCGAGTAACTGGGATTACAGGCACCCGCCACCATGCCAGGCTAATTTTTGTATTTTTAAAATTTATTTATTTATGTATTTATTTATTTATTTATTGAGATGGAGTTTCGCTCCTGTTGCCCAGGCTGTAGTGCAATGGCACGATCTTCGCTCACCACAACCTCTGCCTCCCGGGTTCAAGCGATTCTCCTGTCTCAGCCTCCCAAGTAGCTGGGATTACAGGCATGCGCCACCATACTCGGCTAATTTTTTGTATTTTTAGTAGAGATGGAGTTTCTCTACGTTGGTTAGGTTGGTCTGGAACTCCTGACTTCAGGTGATCCGCCCGCCTCGGCCTCCCAAAGTGCTGGGATTACGGGCGTGAGCCACCACGCCCAGCCTAAGTTTTGTATTTTTAGTAGAGATGAGGTTTCACCACTTTGGCCAGGCTGGTCTCAAACTCCTGACCTCAAGTGATCCGTCCGCCTCAGCCTCCCAAAGTGTCATTGTTGTTTTAATAAAAATCTAAGTATGCAGTTCAATCCAACTCATATTTATTGAGACCCTGCCACGTGCAAGCATTTCCCCAAGTGTTGTGGGGTTACTGAATGTGGAAAAAAATCCAGGTTGTACAATCAATGAGTTTCAAACTAGTGGGAGATGTGAACACAAATATTTTTAAAAAACACAAAGTATACGGCAAATGCCAAAATTAAAGTAATATATAAAGTGGAAATAGCAAGGAGGGAAAATTAATTCCATTTTGGAACAGTGGATACAGTTCTTAGCAGATTTAGCATTTAATCTTGGTCTTTAAGTAGAAGTAGGATTCCAGTAACCTGAGGAAGAGTGTTTGTATGTAGGGGTGGTGACTGATGGGTGAAATAAATTAATATATTTCATCACATCAATAGGCTAAAAAGTAAAAATGACATGATCATATCAATAGATGCAGAGAAAGCATCTGACAAAATTCAACCTCTTTTCATGATAAAAACTCCCAGTAAATGAGCCACAGAAGGGAGCTTCCTTAACTTCATAAACAACATGTAAAATAGCCTACAGTTACAATACATAATGATGAGAAATTAGAAGCTTTCCTGATAAGATCAGAAACAAAGCAAGGATGTTCTCTCTCTACACTCCTTTTCATTATCATAGTGGAAGTCATAGCTAATGCAATAAGACCAAAAAATGACTTAAAAGGTATACTGATAGAGAAGGAAGAAATAAAACTATCTTTGTTCTCAGATGACATAATTGTTTATGTTGAAAATCTGAAAGAGTCAGCATAAAAACCTCCTGGAATGAATAAGCAATTACAGCAAGGTTTTCAGACACAAGATTAATATAAAAAAGTCACTGCTTTCCTATATACCAGAAATGAATAAGTGAAAATGGAAATTAAAAACACAATACCACTTACATTAGCACCCCCCAATGAAATACTTAAGTATAAATCTAACAAAATACATACAAGAACATTACAAAACTCTGATAAAATAAAACAAGAACTAAGTAAATGGAAAGATATTCTATGTTCATGGATAGGAAGACTCAATATTATCAAGATGTCAGGTCTTTTCAACCTGCTTTACAGATTCAATGCAATCCCAAGCAAAATCCAAACAAATTATTTTGTGGATATTGGCAAACTGATTCTAAAGTTTATATGAAAAGTCAAAAGATCCAGAATAGGCAACCAATATTGAAGGAGAAAAAGCTGGAGGACTGACACTGTGCAATTTCAAGACTTCCTATAAAGCTACAGTAATCATTCATTGCTGGTGGGAATGAAAAATGGTACAGCCAGTTTGGAAGACAGTTTGACAGTTTCTTATAAAATGAAACATGCTCTTGCCATACAGTTCAGCTACTGTGCTTCTTTCTACCCAAATGAGTAGAAAACCACACAAAAACCTGTACATCGATATTTATAGCAGCTTTTTTCATAATTGCCAAAACTGGAAGCAACAAAGATGTCCTTCAGGAAGAAATAGGTAAATACATTCTAGTACATTCAGACAATAGTGTATTTTCAGTGCTAAAAGGCAATGAGCTATCAAGCCATGAAAAAAACATGGAAGAAATACAAATGCATATTGCTAAGTGAAAGAACTTAATCTAAAAAAACTACATATATGAGTCCAACTTTATTACATTCTAGAAAAGGCAAAACTATGGAGATGGTAAAAAAGATCACTAATTGACAGCAAATTAGAGGACACAGAGAGATGAATAGGCAGAGAACAGAGCGTTTTTAGGTCAATGAAACTATTCTGTACAATGCTACAATTGTAGATACTTATCATTATATATTTGTCAAAAGCTATTGAATGTACAACACCAATAGTGAATCTTAATGTAAACTGTGGACTCTGGATGATAGGGATGTGTCAATGTAGGTTCACTAATTGTAACAAAAGTACCACTGTGGTGTGGGATGTTGACAGTGGAGAAGGCTGTGCCTACCTGGGGGAGGGGGACACATGGGAAGTCCCTACGCCTTCCTCTCAATTTTGTTATGAACTTTAAACTGCGCTTAAAAATAAAGTTGATTTTAATAAAAAGTAAAAACAAAAACTCTCTTCAATCACACTTCTTTGGATTGTGCTATTTTTGCTTCCAGGGCACTAATAGATCCAATTAGCCATTGACTTCTCTTCAGCTCCAGTGTTGCTTATTTGTGGTCACAAAACTCACGCCTGAAAGATTTTAGTTTTCCCTCCACTGGACCTTGAAGTCTACTCATTAATTATTTTACCCATCCAGAGGGTGACTTCCTAGCTCATTTTACATAGCAGTTGTCCAAAAATGTCTACATTTCAAGCTTCCAATATCTATTTTCCCTTTTCTTCAATGGAAACTAACACAAACTCACTCAGGTTCCTTCCCTTCTATCTCAAAATGGTAGTATATTTTCATGTATCTCCTCTTCACATCCCTCCCAACTTCTCTGTGACTTCCAGGGTGGAAGCATCACCTTTCTTTTCCAGGGTTAACCCTACTAATTTGTCTATTGATTCTTTATCTGTGTAACTGGCTCTATCATCCTATCAGAAGCTTCCTTTCCACCGGGTCCATATTCTCAGTTGATCAAGTCTACCATCCTAAGTTGTCCTTTCCTCAATTTGCTGCATTTTCTAAAACTTTAACAATCTCCTTGTCAACTTTTCAAAGGACAATCTTAATTCACAGAACCCTTCCTTATTTACATTCACTCCTCAACTCACTAAACTCTGGCATCAGCACTGTTATCAGCCTCTTGAAAGTAAAATGACCTTCTTATCATCCTATTCAACTGCCCTCTTTAGATTTCATTCTATTCAGTTCCTCTGTGTCCTTTAACTTTATTGATCTACTGTCTTGAAATTCTCTCCTCTGTAGCTTTCATGGCATCTATTTTTTTTCCTCCTGTCCTTCTTACTGTGCCTCACCTCAATTATCTCTACCTCAGTCAATGACACCATCATCTCCTTCATCGATATGGAAAAAATGGAGTTTTGAGAAATTTTAAAGAGATTAAGATGATATAATTTGGTGATGTAGTGGATATAAGAGTTGAAAAAGATGGAGATTTCTGGTGTGTACAATTAAATAGATGATGGTATCTGTCAATGAGATAAATACTAGAGGAGTTTCAGATTTTGTGAGGGAAGATAGCGCTTTGCTTCTGGGCATTTGGAACTTGAACACATTTAGGACATCTGTATTTCTCAGTAATAATGCCATCCCCTGACCTAGTTTCCTCAGCCTCCAACACCAAAGCTCTCTACATTCTGTTTATAGCAGATCATCACTGTCTCTGGGACATATGCCCTGCCATTATCCATTTACATGTGCTATAGATATGTTTGGTATCTTTTAAAAATATTTATCCTCCTTGGCATTCTCTGAGAATCTTGGTTCTGTGGTTTCGTATTTGACGTTAACTTTGGAAAATTCTCAGTCATTGTTGCTTAAAATATTTGTTTCCTCCTCTCTTCTCTTGGTATTCCCATTATGTATATATCATACCTTTTTTAGTTATTCCACAATTCTTAGATCTTCTATTCCAGTTTTTCAATCTTTTTTCTCATTGCCTTTCCATTTCAGACATTTCTATTGATATATCTCAGAGATTGTTTTCTCCACTGAGTCCAGTCTACTAATGAGCCCATTAAGGTTGTTCTTCATTTATGTTACAGTGCTTTTGATTTCTAACATTTCAAATTCCTTCTCAGAATTCCCATCTCTCTACTTACATTGCCCATCTGTCCTTGCAGGTCATCTACTTCATCCACTAGAGCCTTTATCATATTAACTGTGGACTTACAAAAAATTCCTGGTGTGGTAATTCAACATACCTGCCATATCTAAGTATGGTTCTGATGCTTGCTCTGTTTCTTCAAACTGTGATTTTTGCCTGTTAGTATGCCTTGTAATTTTTCTTTGATAGCCAAGACTGGGTAAAAGTAACTCCAATAAATCGGTGTTAATTCATGTGTTGGTAACATGCTACAGGCATAAGGGAGTGGAAGCATTCTATAGTTATATGATTAGGTTTCAACCTTTTAATGACAGTGACTTTCAACTGTGATCTTCACAAGTGCCTCAGTCTCCTCCTTCTCTACTCCCCTCCTATTCCTTAGGAAGGACAAGAGGAGGGTAAACCATGTTAAAAGGAACAGAATGCTCTGCCATATTTTAAAATGGCACTTTTTCCTCTCTCCCTGATGTAAACACGAAGGGATTTTTCTCTGAAATTTACTGTGAGAACCTGACTGATCTGGAGGTAAAACCCATAAAAGTATGGAGGCCACCTGTGACTGGAATCTCCTACAGTTTTTAACTGTCAGACTGAGCCTCCAGCAATCATCGATTACAGTTCAAATTTTCCCACCCCACTAATTGCTCCCTTGGATGTCTCTGCTTGCATGTTTCTGCTCCAATAAGCTGATATTTTCTGTATTTTCCTACCTGTGGGGAGTGGTTTACCCTGTAACCTTATTCTCTGATGGATCCAATTAAGAGTTGTTGATTTTTCATTTTGTTCAGTTTTCACTGGTTGTTAGGATGGAGTGACAACTTCTAACCTCCTTAAATGCTGGAGCAGAAACTGGATAAAGAGCCTGTCTTTACGAAGGTGTGGGCATTGATAAAGGAAACAAACAAGAGCTAGTGAAGATCCCTCTACAGCAACTTTCACTACCCTCGGCCAGAAGCTGCAAGTGGAAGAAGTGGTTTCCAAAAGCCAAGAGAGAGCTGTAGCTCTAGGGTTAGCACCACTGGATAGAAGCTGCTGCCTTAGGTAGATCCTGGCCATTGTCACTTCCAATCTGCAGGTGCTTGATTGGTGCAGCACACCAGGGTCAGCTTTCCAGGGCACAGGGCAGAGTGAAGAAGCAGGAAGTAGACCTATGTATTAGTTTCCCATTGCTGCTATAACAAGTTTATCACAAATCTTGTGGCATAAAACAATGAGTATTTATTCTCTCACAGTTCTGCAGGCCAGAAATCCCAAATCAGTTTCCTCTGGAAATTCACCGTGTCATCAGCAGGGCTGGTTCCTTCTGGAGACTCTAGGTGAGAATCATTGCTTTGCCTTTTCCAGTTTCTGGAGGCTGTAGGCATTCTTCGGTCATGGCTGCATCAATTTAACAGCTGCTTCCATACTCATCTTGTTTTCTCCCTCACTAACCTTCTTGCCTCTGTCTTATAAGGACTCTTATGATTATATTTAGGGCCCGGCCACTAATCCCGGATAATTTCCCCTTCTCCAGATCCTTGACTTAATCACAACTGCATGGTTCCTTTTGCCAGGCAAAGTAATATTCACAGATCCCAGGGATTGGACCTAGGTGTCTCAGAGGGTCGTTACTCAGCCTACCAAAATCTAGAAAGGCAAATGGAAAATGTACAGAATACAGAAATATTGGCAGGAAGCTAAGAAAACCTGGACCATATGTAAAAACAGTTTGGAGAGTTTTCCATGAACTGCTGATTGAATACATGGGTGAAAAGGTGGGATTTCTTCATTAAACAATATTGTGCTCTCCATCTAAATCCTAGAGTATTTAATAAAATCATAAATGTCTATTTCTAAAGCAAAACTTCCATTGCTACTACACTGATCTTTAAGCCACCATTGTTTCCGACCTTGGTTATTGCATATAGTGAGAATGATCTTTTTAAAACATAACTCAAAAATGTCACCCATCTGGTCAGTACCCTCCCATGTCACTCAAAGTAAGGTCTCTTATAATCTGATCCCACACCCACCCCATTGCTTCTCCCACCGTATCTCCTAACAGTGTGTCCCCAATTACTCCTCGCTAGCTTTCTCGATCCCTCTTGGCCGAGCCTCTAACACCTGGCTCACTCCTGCCTCAAAGGCTGACTCTTCTCTCTGCCCAAAGAGCCACAAGCCTAAAGTACTTCTCTTGATTGTGAGGTCTGGGATAACCACCATTTTCAACATCGTAATCCCACCCTCCAACCCTGAGGACTTCCAGTCCCTCTTATATTGCTCTATTTTTCTTTCATTTCTTTTTCTTTTTTTTTTTTTGAAACGGAGTCTCACACTGTTGCCTTGGCTGGAGTGCAATGGCGCAATCTCAGCTCACTGCAAACGTCACCTCCCAGGTTCACGTGATTCTCCTGCCTCAGCCTCTTGAGTACCTGGGATTACAGGCACACACCACCACACTTGGCTAATTTTTTGTGTTTTTAGTAGAGACGGGGTTTCACTATGTTGGCCAGACTGGTCTCGAACTCCTGACCTCGTGATCCGCCCTCCATGGCCTCCCAAAGTGCTGGGATTACAGGGGTGAGCCACCGTGCCTGGCTGCTCTATTTTTCTTTAGCATGCATCACCATGTGATATACTACACTGCTCAATAAACTTTTTATATGTATTGTCTGGGTCTTCCAATAAGTATGTAAGTTCCATGAAAACAGGTTTTGTTTTGTTTTGTTTTATCACTGACTGACATACCCTGTACTCCTAGATGAGATTCTCACAAATGATGGATGCTCAAAATATATTTGAGTGAATAGTTTGCCTTTACTAAATGTTCATCTACTGTGAAACCAAAGAAAACGTATTTTTATTTTTACACTCTGGTTATAAACAAATTAAATGTTCTAAGACAAAGAATATATGTACTTTTAAATGTATATGTGTATATACGCACATACATATATATATTAAATATGTTTCAAGATAATTTTATACTTTTAATATTTGCCTTTTGCCTTCGTTTTATAGAAGTGCTTTCCATTCTTGTTACTTTCCCACTCTTTCCATTCTTGTTACTTTTTTCAATGTTTTCTTTCTGTAAGACTTGGAAAAAGCAAAGTCGGAATCCTTCTATAAGAATTTTGTCCTCTTGTGAAAAGTACAACTTGTTAACCATATTATATTTTTCATTTACTCTGTAATACTGGAGAGACATAGTTTCAGACTATAAATATTTTCTTTCAGTGTTGTCAAAGGTCACAAATACCCTTAGGGGTGGTTAATATAGCTTTATTTGTATTTCTTCTCTACAAATTGAAAAAAAAATCAACTATTGTTGCCTGATGTTAAATTTTTATCCTTACTATTTAGTTGTACTGTTGTAATGAAACAGCTTTATTTGCTTTTACTTTGCTTTAAAATACTCTTGTAAATATCAAGCTGTATCACCTAAGGTGATTAAGGAACCACTGGGGTAGAATAGCAATCTTTTGTTAAACATAAATCCAAGCAATGGTTTTGTATTCATTTCCTTATCCATCTTTAAATTCCAGTAACATGAACAACCGACGTTGTCTACCAGCATTGGTAGTACCGACAGGAGTACAGGCTCTCCCTGGTGTGCCCTAGAAGATTAGATTTTATTTATCTGCAGTTTGACCCCTTTGACCTGGTATGTAGTTTTGAAATGATGGTGGAGAAGGAAGCACACACCAGCCTGGTGAGCCATAGCACTGGATCAACGCTCAATACCTGGAGTGACAGATATCATAGTGACCAAGCCCCCAGTAAGTCTTAATTGCCCTCTTCATTCCTGGAGACTTTTCTCTTTCACATTTACTTCTTTAAAGATGTACTTTAATCTGGGCTGCACAGATAAATATATATTCATAAAATTTGTAGCAATGTTGGAAAGAAGGATGGGATTGGAAAAGTGATACATGAAAGTAGATGAAAATCCGTACATGTTTAGCTATGTATGTACTTGTGTACCCACACCCTTAATTTATTCTAAATCTCTATAAGAGCAGTGTCCCTACTTTTTTCTAGGTGGACACTAAAGCATATGAAATAACTGAAATCCAAGAGATTTTATACATAGTTTGCATATTCCTATGTGATACTCTATACCTTATAATGTTATTGCACATTTAAAATCAGTTCTTGAGTTTTCTTTTCTCTAATGCTTCTTGCTCATTCATTACCATAATGAAGATTTCTTACTCCAGGGCACATTTTATGTAAAGGATCAGATAAATATTTTCAGCTTTGCAGCCCACACAACCTGTGTTACAAGTACTCAACCCTGTCATTATGGCATGAAAACAGCTACAGTCAACACATAAATGGATAAGCATAGCTGTGTTCTAATAAAACTTCATTCACAAAAATAGGTGGCAAGCCTGATTTGACCTATGAGCCATTAACTGCTGACCTTGTAATAGGCAAAAAATCTGGAGAAAAGAGGAGTCTGAAGTGGGGGATGGCAAGCCGCTATCAATCATCTGTGGGTCACAAAATAATTTTAAATATATATTTATATATAATATATAATGTTTTATATATACTATATATTAATATATAAAATAATATTATAGATAGTATATAATACATATATATGTATTAAAGATCAATGCATACTTTATGACTGGGAGAGTGAAACTATTTTAAAAAACTAAACCATAAAATGTCTAGTATATTAAAAATTTACAAGCCAGTAGCAAAGATTAGTATTTTTCTATATGCTCACCCAATTAGATGTCTCCTTTAATGCAACTGATGTGTATAGAAATCAATTTTTAAAGCATTGTCTTTTCCACAATCATTTAGACTTCTATTTCAGAAAAATATTAAATTCTTTCTAATCTCCAATTTTTAGTGGCTTCTGGCATTATAAGCTTTTCTGACCACCATCCTTCATGTATTTGATACAGTGATAAAGAATATTACGTGATGTTTAAGGGTCTTATTAAGTTTTTCATGAATGCTCCACTTATTTGCTTATATATAAATAGAATATCTCTAGAAATATATGCAAGAAATTGGGTATGCTGGCTGCCTCTGTGGAGGGACATTGGTGGGAAGGCTTTTTCACTGACTACAGCTGTGCACTATTTTAATATGCACGGATTACATATTCAAACAACAGAAGAAAAGATATGTTACACTCTGGTATAAATTTTGATTTACAACTAAGGAACAATCTAAAGAAGTGATGTATGATCCTTTATTTATGAGTTGGACAACAGGCACAATCCTACCTGTTAAGAGGAGTAACTTCATTAAGTCTGTTAGCAAATTTTAAGCAACATCTACCATATGGAAATCCCTTTTGGGTGGCTCTGGGCTGGGTGAGAGGATTTGTGTGCTTTTGAAAAGGAATCAGATGTCTGGAGGCTAAAGAAAAAAAATGTCATACTGGGAAATTTTGTGTGTTTACGCTGTAAATGTGACTTCTCTCTGCTCTGTATTATTTTAGATAGAGCGACCTGAGTTTTAGATGTTGAAATAAATCTGATATCTGTGTTGGCAAGACTATTTGATGGTTATTCTCCATCTGCAGAATTCCTAACATCTTTCTTCACTCCACGCTTAGTGGAGTGTTTTACTTAGAGACAAGTAAAAGCATAGACACAAGTAAAAAAACAGCAAAGAAACACAGTTTCTGTAAGTAGAATTTTGTTGCAAAGATGGAGTGGCACAGTCCCTTTAACATACAGAGCTGTATTACCAGAGCCGCTGCAAGTTTCTGTGGGACAAACACCATTACAGGAAAATAATCTGGTTAATGGCTAGGAAGGTTGATGGTGTTTACCTTTTCCAAGAATCATTAAATGGCATGATGGGTCACTGGTGAGTGTATGATTGTTTTTATTACATTGATTTTTTCCAAGTATAAAAATAATGGCCGGGTGCGGTGGCTCACACCTGTAATCCCAGCACTTTGGGAGGCCGTAAATATATTTGTACAGAAATATTTTTCCTCTTCCTTGGCAAAAGAACAAAATCTGTTGGGTCAAAGGATATAAATTTTTGTAATCTTTTATCTAATTATAAAAGTAATGCATGTTCATTATGGAGAACCTAGAAAAAAAAGACTAAAAAGACATTTCTTTTACAGTCCTCTGTACCAGAAATCTCAACTGATGACCATAACTCACACTTCACTGAGCAATTATAAACAAGTAGAAAGAATTTCAGCTGCGTGCGGTGGCTCATGCCTGTAATCCCAGTACTTTGGGAGGCTGAGGTGGGTGGATCACGAGGTCATGAGATCGAGACCATCCTAGCTAACATGGTGAAACCCCGTTTCTACTAAAAATATAAAAATTAGCTGAGCGTGGTGGTGGGTGCCTGTAGTCCCAGCTACTCGGGAGGCTGAGGCAGGAGAATTGCTTGAACCCAGAAGGCAAAGGCAGTGAGCTGAGATTGCGCCACTGCACTCCAGCCTGGGTAACAGAGCAAGACTCTGTCTCAAAAAAAAAAAGAAAGAAAGAAAGAAAGAAAGAAAGAAAGAAAGAAAGAAAGAAAGAATTTCATCTTTGCATCACTCTGCCTCCTTTCTGGTTCTAATGGAAAAGAAACTGTCTCTGCTTTGAGCAAAGGCTAACTTTTCTGCTGTGCACTTGCTGTTTCCAGGATCCACTGCTATAATGATCCCCTCTCATATGTATCATCAACCTCCTCCTTCCATCAGCACACAACCTGTGCTCTAGTATCTCCCATCTTTAAAATTAATCTCCTTTGATCCCCTATCCTTTCCAGCTATTGCCCTATTTCTCATCCCTTCATAGCTGAGCTTCCTAAAAGAGGAGTTCATATTCCCTATTTCTCCTTCCTCACCTTGTCTCTCACCTCCATCTCTCCTGGCTAGGACTGCCTGGTTAATACCCTTCAACTGAGGCTCTTTGGATGCTTTCTCATGATTAGACTGAGGTGCATTATACAGGAAAGGTTACAGTGTTTATCTGCCCTTCTCTGTGTTTATATCAATGAGTATGTCATCTTGATATGTCCTTCACCCCACTCCACAGAGGTGGCTCTTGTCAAGGTCATTAAATAACTCTGTGGGGCCAAATTCAATGTTACACTATTTTCTTGAATGTTCAGCACTACTTGGCAAAGTTGACTATTCTCTCCAAAACACTCAGGTTACGTGGCTTGCAACAGACGACATTCTCTGCTCTTCCTCCCTTGAGGGCTACACTCCCTTACTCTCTTATTGTGGCTCCTCTGCTAGTGACTAAACGTTGCTGTTTCCCAGAGCTCTGTCCTGGGCCTCTTTCACTTTTCTTTCTTAACACTCACATTCAGTGACCTCATCCAATGCCGCGGCATTGAATACTTCTTTAAGCAAACAACTCAAAGCATTATCTCCAACATGGATTTCTCCCCTGAAGTCCAGACTACTATATCCAACTGCCTTCTTGATAACTCTACTTTGATATTTAAATGGAATATCAAATTTAGCATGACCACAATAGAATGCATGACCACCCTCAAACCTATATGAATAAATACAAGAGAATTACACTATCATTCATGGACAGGGAACAACATCTATACTTTAGTCTGGGCTGCCCAGGTGATGTCAGGCTTTATATACACAGACCACACACACACACACATATGTATATATGTATGTATATAATCTATAGCACAAGTTCCCCTTGTGGGAATAGACATGAAATAATAATATTCCATTTCAATTTCTAGTTCCAAGACTGGCATTGTCACGGTTAGGTATTTACTTATTTCCCTATCTTTCTTTCTTTTTGCTAAAACATTGGGAATTTTGACTTCAAATTTTTCGCTTAAAAAAAAAAAAAGCTGTATTTATATAAATGTATACTACCTAACTTCAAAGTAAATCAGAATCTTCCAAAACTACAAATTCTGTTAAATATAATACTTTTTTTCAGAGATTAGAAAAGTAAATGAGAAAGCAAACAAGATTAGGGCAACTGAACAGCCAGAGATAAAGCCCTATGTTCCTGGCAGTAAGGAATGAGGGGCATGTCAGTTTGAATTCTACTCAAAGACTAAATTATTCTGACCTAAAACTACACTACTGTCCTTAAAAAATATTTCTCCCCCTTATCTGTCATTGCTAAAGTTATATCTACTCTAAAGCACAATTTTCCAGTAAGGTACTGTCAATAGATTTATTACTAAGGCCTTTGATATAATGACAAAAATGTATTTAGAGTATTAAAAATGTGAAGGCACCCAGGGAAAACAATTGCTCTGCACTCCATTCAACCCATGCATCTTGTTTCACTGCAAAAAAAAAAGAATAAAAATTTTATCATCCGTACTCAGTGTCCGGCCTCCTATGGGGCAGAACTCAATAGTAAATGTAAGTCTATGCAAATGTGTCTTTTCTTTTTTTTTTAATTTTTTTATTGAGATGGAGTCTGGCTCTGTCATCCAGGCTGGAGTGCAGTGGTGCAATCTCGGCTCACTGCAAGCTCCGCCTCCTGGGTTCATGCCATTCTCCTGCCTCAGCCTCCCGAGTAGCCGGGACTACAGGCGCCTGCCACCACGCCCGGCTAATTTTTTTTGTATTTTTAGTAGAGACGGGGTTTCACCGTGTTAGCCAGGATGGTCTTGATCTCTTGACCTCGTGATCCACCTGCCTCGGCCTCCCAAAGTGCTGGGATTACAGGCGTGAGCCACTGCGCCCGGCCGGAAATGTGTCTTTTCTTATGACACCAATAGTAAAAATGGATTCAGTCAAATCCTAGGCATTGCTAATTTGAAGGAAAAAACACAAAAACTTAGTATTGCAATATTTACTGAAATTCATAATGTAGGTTAAAGCTCTTGATAACCCTTTAGGTTATATGTGTCTTTTTTTCTCTCTCTACAATAATTTTTTTATGGCCAAAAGATGTATACTCAGAATTTTTCAGTAAATTTTGTTATTTTTAGTAAAATGTGTTTTACTTCTTTGTATTTAAGTACACATATTTGTTGGATTCATCTTATTTTGTCCCATGAAATCAAATGTAATAGTTTTCAGAAATCTCTTTAAACAAAATAATTATAAAATTACAAGAAAATGTACAAATATTTTTGAAACAAGTAAACAATTGAGTCCATTTAATGAAGCTAAAAACAGGTAATGCTATCAGTAAAATAATTAATTATTTCTAGAACATCATTGGAAACATTTACATTACAGGAATTTGGGAATCTTACCTAAACTTTCAGAATTTGTAAAGTGATCTGAATAGCTGATAAAATTTAAGTGTTCCTATCTGTATTGAGCATATTTTAATACTAACTACTAATGAAAAATAATATTTCATTGAATGATGCTAAAGGTACCAAAGAAACAACTAATAAATGATTCCATGTGAACTTTAGAGAATCATGTTACGATCTCATCCTTGTATATATTTACTGAATGTATTTATATGTGAATGCAATCTTATATGAAAGTACTTTGGGTTACAAAATTTTTCAGGCTAAATCAGGATCCAGATTACAAACAATGAACCAGGGATAGCTTTTAACTCTACTGGGTTCTCTATTTGTGTACATAGCTAATATCACAGATGGTAATCTATTTTGGGTTGTAAAGCAAATGTATTCAGAATTTTCTCAGGCTCCTGATCCACATGTCCACATTGCACACCTCCAGGGGGGCACCATTAAGGTTCTATTTATGTGCTCCAGGGTGAGGGCACTGATGTGGAATATGATATGAATAGAGCCTCCTGGAGTTGTACAACATGGGCCACCTGTGTTGAAAATACAGTTTTTCCTCTGCTCTCACACCACAATTAACACAGAAGACTTCTGTGACCAGATGTGTGTAGTTTTTTCTCAATGCATCAAGCAAGCAATCAGTTTTGCAACAGACACCAATAGACCAATAGGTGTCCTCCAACCCAGTTCAATTCTGTCACTATCTACCTGGAGATAGTATCAGATTACACAGGTTGACGGCTCAGTTCTACTAGACTGTTCCCCAATTCCAACATTAATAGCAAGCCACAGGTTGTTTTACCTGTGCTTCTGACCAACGCTATAAATCAGGGTTCCCATGATCATCTCCTTGGGTTTGATTAAGTTGCTAGAGTGCCTCGCTTCCTTACACTTACTGGTTTATTATAAAGAATATTACAAAGGATACAGATAAAGAGATGTGTGTAGGGCAAGGCATGTGGGAAGGAGCTTCCATGATCATGTGCCACTCTCCACATGAATGAGTTCTTATTCACCTTCCTGCAAGAGCTCAGCTAGCCAGAAGTTCTCCATACCCTGTCCTCTTGGGCCTTTTATGGAGACTTCCTGGATAGGCACAAATGAAGCATGGACAACCTTGTAGAAACGAGATTGGATAAAGAGTGGGTCGAGGAGCCAAGATGGCCGAATAGGAACAGCTCCGGTCTACAGCTCCCAGCGTGAGCGACGCAGAAGACGGGTGATTTCTGCATTTCCATCTGAGGTACCAGGTTCATCTCACTAGGGAGTGCCAGACAGTGGGCGCAGGCCAGTGGGTGCGCGCACCGTGCGCGAGCCGAAGCAGGGCGAGGCATTGCCTCACCTGGGAAGCGCAAGGGGTCAGGGAGTTCCCTTTCCGAGTCAAAGAAAGGGGTGACGGACGCACCTGGAATATCCGGTCACTCCCACCCGAATATTGCGCTTTTCAGACCGGCTTAAAAAACGGCGCACCACGAGACTATATCCCACACCTGGCTCGGAGGGTCCTACGCCCAGGGAATCTCGCTGATTGCTAGCACAGCAGTCTGAGATCAAACTGCAAGGCGGCAGCGAGGCTGGGGGAGGGGCGCCCGCCATTGCCCAGGCTTGCTTAGGTAAACAAAGCAGCCTGGAAGCTCGAACTGGGTGGAGCCCACCACAGCTCAAGGAGGCCTGCCTGCCTCTGCAGGCTCCACCTCTGGGGGCAGGGCACAGACAAACAAAAAGACAGCAGTAACCTCTGCAGACTTAAATGTCCCTGTCTGACAGCTTTGAAGAGAGCAGTGGTTCTCCCAGCACGCAGCTGGAGATCTGAGAACGGGCAGACTGCCTCCTCAAGTGGGTCCCTGACCCCTGACCCCCGAGCAGCCTAACTGGAAGGCACCCCCCAGCAGGGGCACACTGACACCTCACACAGCAGGGTATTCCAACAGACCTGCAGCTGAGGGTCCTGTCTGTTAGAAGGAAAACTAACAAACAGAAAGGACATCCACACCGAAAACCCATCTGTACATCACCATCATCAAAGACCAAAAGTAGATAAAACCACAAAGATGGGGAAAAAACAGAACAGAAAAACTGGAAACTCTAAAACGCAGAGCGCCTCTCCTCCTCCAAAGGAACGCAGTTCCTCACCAGCAACGGAACAAAGCTGGATGGAGAATGATTTTGATGAGCTGAGAGAAGAAGGCTTCAGACGATCAAATTACTCTGAGCTACGGGAGGATATTCAAACCAAAGGCAAAGAAGTTGAAAACTTTGAAAAAAATTTAGACGAATGTATAACTAGAATAACCAATACAGAGAAGTGCTTAAAGGAGCTGATGGAGCTGAAAACCAAGGCTCGAGAACTACGTGAAGAATGCAGAAGCCTCAGGAGCCGATGCGATCAACTGGAAGAAAGGGTATCAGCGATGGAAGATGAAATGAATGAAATGAAGCGAGAAGGGAAGTTTAGAGAAAAAAGAATAAAAAGAAATGAGCAAAGCCTCCAAGAAATATGGGACTATGTGAAAAGACCAAATCTACGTCTGATTGGTGTACCTGAAAGTGACAGGGAGAATGGAACCAAGTTGGAAAACACTCTGCAGGATATTATCCAGGAGAACTTCCCCAATCTAGCAAGGCAGGCCAACGTTCAGATTCAGGAAATACAGAGAACGCCACAAAGATACTCCTCGAGAAGAGCAACTCCAAGACACATAATTGTCAGATTCACCAAAGTTGAAATGAAGGAAAAAATGTTAAGGGCAGCCAGAGAGAAAGGTCGGGTTACCCTCAAAGGGAAGCCCATCAGACTAACAGCGGATCTCTCGGCAGAAACCCTACAAGCCAGAAGAGAGTGGGGGCCGATATTCAACATTCTTAAAGAAAAGAATTTTCAACCCAGAATTTCATATCCAGCCAAACTAAGCTTCATAAGTGAAGGAGAAATAAAATACTTTATAGACAAGCAAATGCTGACCGATTTTGTCACCACCAGGCCTGCCCTAAAAGAGCTCCTGAAGGAAGCGCTAAACATGGAAAGGAACAACCGGTACCAGCCGCTGCAAAATCATGACAAAATGTAAAGACCATCGAGACTAGGAAGAAACTGCGTCAACTAACGAGCAAAATCACCACCTAACATCATAATGACAGGATCAAATTCACACATAACAATATTAACTTTAAATGTAAATGGACTAAATTCTCCAATTAAAAGACACAGACTGGCAAGTTGGATAAAGAGTCAAGACCCATCAGTGTGCTGTATTCAGGAAACCCATCTCACGTGCAGTAACACACATAGGCTCAAAATAAAAGGATGGAGGAAGATCTACCAAGCAAATGGAAAACAAAAAAAGGCAGGGGTTGCAATCCTAGTCTCTAATAAAACAGACTTTAAACCAACAAAGATCAAAAGAGACAAAGAAGGCCATTACATAATGGTAAAGGGAACAATTCAACAAGAGGAGCTAACTATCCTAAATATATATGCACCCAATACAGGAGCACCCAGATTCATAAAGCAAGTCCTGAGTGACCTACAAAGAGACTTAGACTCCCACACATTAATAATGGGAGACTTTAATACCCCACTGTCAACATTAGACAGATCAACGAGACAGAAAGTCAACAAGGATACCCAGGAATTGAACTCAGCTCTGCACCAAGCGGACCTAATAGACATCTACAGAACTCTCCACCCCAAATCAACAGAATATACATTTTTTTCAGCACCACACTACACCTATTCCAAAATTGACCACATACTTGGAAGTAAAGCTCTCCTCAGCAAATGTAAAAGAATAGAAATTATAACAAACTATCTCTCAGACCACAGTGCAATCAAACTAGAACTCAGGATTAAGAATCTCACTCAAAGCCGCTCAACTACATGGAAACTGAACAACCTGCTCCTGAATGACTACTGGGTACATAACGAAATGAAGGCAGAAATAAAGATGTTCTTTGAAACCAACGAGAACAAAGACACAACATACCAGAATCTCTGGGACGCATTCAAAGCAGTGTGTAGAGGGAAATTTATAGCACTAAATGCCCACAAGAGAAAGCAGGAAAGATCCAAAATTGACACCCTAACATCACAATTAAAAGAACTAGAAAAGCAAGAGCAAACACATTCAAAAGCTAGCAGAAGGCAAGAAATAACTAAAATCAGAGCAGAACTGAAGGAAATAGAGACACAAAAAACCCTTCAAAAAATCAATGAATCCAGGAGCTGTTTTTTTGAAAGGATCAACAAAATTGATAGACCGCTAGCAAGACTAATAAAGAAAAAAAGAGAGAAGAATCAAATAGACACAATAAAAAATGATAAAGGGGATATCACCACCGATCCCACAGAAATACAAACTACCATCAGAGAATACTACAAACACCTCTACGCAAATAAACTAGAAAATCTAGAAGAAATGGATACATTCCTCGACACATACACTCTCCCAAGACTAAACCAGGAAGAAGTTGAATCTCTGAATAGACCAATAACAGGAGCTGAAATTGTGGCAATAATCAACAGTTTACCCACCAAAAAGAGTCCAGGACCAGATGGATTCACAGCTGAATTCTACCAGAGGTACAAGGAGGAACTGGTACCATTCCTTCTGAAACTATTCCAATCAATAGAAAAAGAGGGAATCCTCCCTAACTCATTTTATGAGGCCAGCATCATTCTGATACCAAAGCCGGGCAGAGACACAACCAAAAAAGAGAATTTTAGACCAATATCCTTGATGAACATTGATGCAAAAATCCTCAATAAAATACTGGCAAACCGAATCCAGCAGCACATCAAAAAGCTTATCCACCATGATCAAGTGGGCTTCATCCCTGGGATGCAAGGCTGGTTCAATATACGCAAATCAATAAATGTAATCCAGCATATAAACAGAGCCAAAGACAAAAACCACATGATTATCTCAATAGATGCAGAAAAAGCCTTTGACAAAATTCAACAACCCTTCATGCTAAAAACTCTCAATAAATTAGGTATTGATGGGACGTATTTCAAAATAATAAGAGCTATCTATGACAAACCCACAGCCAATATCATACTGAATGGGCAAAAACTGGAAGCATTCCCTTTGAAAACTGGCACAAGACAGGGATGCCCTCTCTCACCGCTCCTATTCAACATAGTGTTGGAAGTTCTGGCCAGGGCAATCAGGCAGGAGAAGGAAATAAAGGGTATTCAATTAGGAAAAGAGGAAGTCAAATTGTCCCTGTTTGCAGACGACATGATTGTTTATCTAGAAAACCCCATCGTCTCAGCCCAAAATCTCCTTAAGCTGATAAGCAACTTCAGCAAAGTCTCAGGATACAAAATCAATGTACAAAAATCACAAGCATTCCTATACACCAACAACAGACAAACAGAGAGCCAAATCATGAGTGAACTCCCATTCACAATTGCTTCAAAGAGAATAAAATACCTAGGAATCCAACTTACAAGGGATGTGAAGGACCTCTTCAAGGAGAACTACAAACCACTGCTCAAGGAAATAAAAGAGGATACAAACAAATGGAAGAACATTCCATGCTCATGGGTAGGAAGAATCAATATCGTGAAAATGGCCATACTGCCCAAGGTAATTTACAGATTCAATGCCATCCCCATCAAGCTACCAATGACTTTCTTCACAGAATTGGAAAAAACTACTTTAAAGTTCATATGGAACCAAAAAAGAGCCCGCGTCGCCAAGTCAATCCTAAGCCAAAAGAACAAAGCTGGAGGCATCACACTATCTGACTTCAAACTATACTACAAGGCTACAGTAACCAAAACAGCATGGTACTGGTACCAAAACACAGATATAGATCAATGGAACAGAACAGAGCCCTCAGAAATAACGCCACTTACCTACAACTATCTGATCTTTGACAAACCTGAGAAAAACAAGCAATGGGGAAAGGATTCCCTATTTAATAAATGGTGCTGGGAAAACTGGCTAGCCATATGTAGAAAGCTGAAACTGGATCCCTTCCTTACACCTTATACAAAAATCAATTCAAGATGGATTAAAGATTTAAACGTTAGACCTAAAACCATAAAAACCCTAGAAGAAAACCTAGGCATTACCATTCAGGACATAGGCGTGGGCAAGGACTTCATGTCCAAAACACCAAAAGCAATGGCAACAAAAGCCAAAATTGACAAATGGGATCTAATTAAACTAAAGAGCTTCTGCACAGCAAAAGAAACTACCATCAGAGTGAACAGGCAACCTACAACATGGGAGAAAATTTTCGCAACCTACTCATCTGACAAAGGGCTAATATCCAGAATCTACAATGAACTCAAACAAATTTACAAGAAAAAAACAAACAACCCCATCAAAAAGTGGGCGAGGGACATGAACAGACACTTCTCAAAAGAAGACATTTATGCAGCCAAAAAACACATGAAAAAATGCTCATCATCACTGGCCATCAGAGAAATGCAAATCAAAACCACTATGAGATATCATCTCACACCAGTTAGAATGGCAATCATTAAAAAGTCAGGAAACAACAGGTGCTGGAGAGGATGTGGAGAAATAGGAACACTTTTACACTGTTGGTGGGACTGTAAACTAGTTCAACCATTGTGGAAGTCAGTGTGGCGATTCCTCAGGGATCTAGAACTAGAAATACCAGTTGACCCAGCCATCCCATTACTGGGTATATACCCAAATGACTATAAATCATGCTGCTATAAAGACACATGCACACGTATGCTTATTGCGACATTATTCACAATAGCAAAGACTTGGAACCAACCCAAATGTCCAACAATGATAGACTGGATTAAGAAAATGTGGCACATATACACCATGGAATACTATGCAGCCATAAAAAATGATGAGTTCATGTCCTTTGTAGGGACATGGATGAAACTGGAAACCATCATTCTCAGTAAACTATCGCAAGAACAAAAAACCAAACACCGCATATTCTCACTCATAGGTGGGAATTGAACAATGAGATCACATGGACACAGGAAGGGGAATATCACACTCTGGGGACTGTGGTGGGGAGGGGGTGGGGGGAGGGATAGCATTGGGACATATACCTAATGCTAGATGACGAGTTAGTGGGTGCAGCGCACCAGCATGGCACATGTATACATATGTAACTAACCTGCACAATGTGCACATGTACCCTAAAACTTAAAGTATAATAATAAAAAAAAAAAAACCAAAAAAAAAAAAAAAAAGAGTGGGTCTTATGATCTGCAATCAAAGAAGGTAGGTCAGATAATTTCTTTATGGGCAGCCCCAAGACAGAAAGGTGGGTAAAGATTTTATTTTTGGTCTCTGTGGCCTGCTTGGGGAGCAAAAGGAGCAGATGAAAGGAGGACCAGGGAAGGTCAGAAAATGAGATTCTGTTTCCTGAGGACTGCTTCTGAGACCTAAAGCACCCCAACACTATAACAAAAGTCTGTCTGTCACCTTTATCACTCTGAAGCTGTTCCAAAGCTGCTACAGGAACCAAGGACAAAAAGCCACATACTTCAACAAAAGATATGCTGATTGTTTTAGTCACTCAGGAAATACAAGGACTATGGAAGTTATGGGCCAGGAACTGTGTTATGTGTGCATGTTTTCATACATACATAATGAACATTATCTATCTATCTATCTATCTATCTATCTATCTATCTATCTGTCTATCCATCTATCTATCTAATGCCACCCATACAAGTTAGGGGTACAATAAGTGTCATAACACTAGTAATCAAATTTTGCAGGCTGATTGTTATCACATGCTAATGTGGGACTTCTGTCACTTTACAAAGTCCCCATAAGTATGTCTCACAAGTGCTCATGGACAAGTCTGCTTCAGCCAGACACCACTGGTACTCAGTCCTCACTTAGCTGGACATTGGTCTCCTTCCCACTTTGCTGGGCAGATGGTGGCTGGCACCCTGTTAGTCACTCTGGGTGTTCTTGCTGCTCCTGAGCATATGGAGTCCTTGCTGGCCAGGCTCAGCATTGCTCAGCCAGAGAAGCAGTGTCTCCAGTTGCTCTGCAGGGGATTTTGTTCCTCTGCTGCTGATGCTCTGGGTGGATACACTGCTGCTGTGCTGGACAGCCTGCACACCAGGCATGCCATGCCCTTCTGAAGCTCCATTCACCCAGGAGTCAAATAGATGGATCTGTTTGTTACGTGTTATATTCTATATGTTATGTGCTAATTGACATGGAAAAGCACAGCTGCTTGTACCCTCCTTTTACAGGTTGAGTGAAACAGCTCTTTCAGTTCTTTCAGTTTTTACTTGTAGCCCCACCCTTCCTTAGGACACAGATATGTACCCCATTGGTTGGGCTAGGCTTGAGATGGCTTTTGTTAAGAGCCAATGTGTATATTCAGAGCTCTGACTCCCTCTAATCATTAGGGCTTTGCTACTGGGTCAAATTAGTGCTCTTCTCCCTAGCATTAGTTATATACAAAGACCATGTTATCCTTGGCAAAATGACTCCCGCAAGGCCAACCCATCTTATCACTGCAGAAAGCAAAACTAGGCTGAATTCAGCTGACACTCACCCAAAGAAGGAGTATTTAAACCAGCCCTAGCCAGGGGGAATCGCCCATCCCCATGGTCAGAATTTGAGATTTGGCAAGCCTTGCCAGCATGGGCTAAAGTGCTCTGGGGTGCTAAATAAACTTGAAAGGCAGCCTAGGCCACAAAGACTGCAACTCATAAGTAAGTCCTACTGCTGAACTGGGCTCAGAGCCAGTGGGCTAAGGGAGTGTTTGCTCCACCCCTTCTCCAATGACAGGCTGCACAGCTCACAGCTCCAAAACAGAATCTTTCTTTCCACTTGAGAAGAGGAGAGTTAAGAGTAAAGAGGACTTTGTTTTGCATCTTGAATACCAGCTCAGCCATAGTAGGATAGGGCAGCAATCAGAGTCATGAGGCCCCCTTTCAAGGCCCTAGTTCCCAAATGACATGTCTAGACTCAACCTGGGCCAGAAGATATGCTGCTGACTTAAAGGGAATAACCAAGACCTGGCAGGACACATCACCTGCTGACTAAAGAGCTCTTGGGCCCTGAATGACCAGCAGTGATACCCAGATAGTACACCATGTGCCTTGGGTGAGACTCAGACTTGTTGGCTTCAAGTAAGAATCAGCACATTCCCAGCTGTGATGGCTATGGGCAGAAGACTCCTTCTTGAGAAAAGCAGAGGGAAAAGTAAAGGGGACTGTGTCTTGCATCTTAGGTACCAGCTTTGCCACAGGGGCATACAGCATTAAGTGGGCTCTTGGGGTCCCCATTCCAGGTCTTGAGTCTGGGACGGTATTTATGAACCAGCCCTGGGCTGGAAAGGAGCCCGCTGCCCTGAAGGCTGAGTCACAGCCCAGGCAGCATTCACCATGAGCTGAATGAAGAGCACTTGTGCCTTAAGTGAACATTGCTGGTAACATGGCAGTACTCCCTAAGGGCCTGTGGTGGTGGTGACCATGGGGTGAAGATCCTCTGCCTATGGAAAGGGGAGGTAAGAGTGGGAAAGACTGTGTCTCATGGCTTGAGGGCTAGCTCACCCACACTACAATAGAACACCAGGTAAGTTTCTAAGGTTCTTGACTCCAGTCCCTGGATCCTTGATGACATCTCTGGATCTACCCAGGGCCTGAGGGAACTCACTGTCCTGAACTGAAGTAAGGACATAATGCTGGCTGGCTTTGCCACCTGCTGATTGTAGAACTCCAGAGCCTTGAGCAAACATAGGCAGTAGCCAGGTAGTGGTTACAGTGGGCATGGGGCAAGACACAGTGCTATGCTGCCTTCAGGTCTGACTCAGTGCAGTCCCAGTAGCCACCAGGGTGCTTGTGTCATCTCATCCCTAGATCTAGCTCAGAACAGAGAGAGAGAGAGAGAAAGAGAGACTCTGTTTGGCAGAAAGTACAGGAAGAGAACAAAAGTCTGTGCTTGGCAATCCAGGAAATTATTCAAGATCTTATCCAAGTACTTCTATGAGTCTGCAAGAAGCACAGAATCATTGGGCTGAGGATGTCCCCTAATACATATATGGCTTAGATCACAACAGCCAAGTCCTTTCAAATACCTGGAAAGCCTTCCCAAGAAAGATAGGCACAAACAAGTCCAGACTGCAAACACTACCAGAAATAGCTAACTCTTCAATGCCCAAATATAGATGAATGTCCACAAGCATCAGAACTATCCAGGGAAACACGAACTCACCAAATAAACTAAATAAGTCACCAGGAACCAATCCTGGAGAAAGAGAGGTATGTGACTTTTTTAGACCAAGAATTCAAAATAGTTGTTTTGAGGAAACTCAAAGAAATTCAAGATAACACAGAGAAGAAATTCAGAATTCTATCAGATAAATTTAACTAAGAGATTGAAATAATTAAACATAATCAAACAGAAATTCTGGGGTTGAAAAATGCAATTGACATATAGAAGAATGCATCAGATTTAACAGCAGATTTGACTAAGCAGAAGAAAGAATTAGTGAGCTTCAGGACAGGCTATTTGAAAATGCAATCAGAAGAGACAAAGGAAAAAAGAATAAAAAACAATAAAGCACAACTACAGGATCTGGAAAATACCCTCAAAAGGGAAAAATGTAAAACTTACTGGCTAAAAAGAGGAAGTAGAGAAAGAGGGGTAGAAAGTTTATTGAAAGGGATAATTTCTCAAATCTAGAAAAAGATATCAATGTCCAAGAAGAAGAAGGTTATAGAATGCCAAGCAGATTTAATCTGAAGAACACCACCTCAAGGTATTTAATAATCAAACTCCCAAAGGTTAAAGATAAAGGATCCTAAAAGTAGTGAGACAAAAGAAGTAAATTACATAAAAGGGAGCTCCAATACATTTGGCAACTGAATTTTTAGTGGAAACCTTACAGGCCAGGAGAGAGTGGCATGACATATTTAAAGTGCTGATGGAGAAAATATTTTACCCTAGAATAGTATATCTGGCAAAAATACCCTTTAAACATGAAGGAGAAATAAAGACTTTCCCACACAAACAAAAGTTAGGGATTTTATCAAGAATAAATCTGTCCTACAAGAAATGCTAATGGGAATACTTCAATTAGGTAGAAAAGTATTTTAATGAGCAATAAGAAATCATTTTAAGGTGCAAAATTTGCTAGTAATAGTAAGTACAAGGAAAAACACAGAATATTATAATACTGTAACTATGGTAAATTATGGAAGACTAAAAGATGAACCAATCAAAAACAATAACTACAATCATGTTTCAAGACATAGACAGTACAATAAGATATGGACAGAAACAACAAAAAGTTAAAAAGCAGAATAATGAAATAAAGGGGTAGAGTTTTATTAGTTTTCATTTTGCTTGTTTGTTTATGCAAACATTGTTAAGGTGTTATCAGCTTACAATAATGGGTTATAAGATAGTATGTGCAAGCCTTGTGGTGACCTCAAATCAGAAAACATATAGCAGTTATACAAAAAATAAGAAAGAAATTAAATCATACCACCAGAGAAAATTACCTTCACTAAAAGTAAGAGAAGAAGGAAGAAAAGAAGGAAGAGAAGACCACAAAACAACTAGAAAACAAATAACAAAATGGCAGGAGTACTTCCTTACTTATCAATAATAATATTGAAAGTAAGTGGACTAAACTCTCCAATCAAAAGACATACAGTGGCTGAATGGATAAAAACAACAACAACAAAAACCCAAACTAAAACCAAATGATCTGTTGCTTACAAGAAACACACTTCATCTAAAAAGACACACATAGACTGAAAATAAAGGAATGGAAAGAGGTATTCTATGCCAATGGGAACCAAAAAAAGCAGGAGTCACTATACTTATACCAGACAAAATAGATTTCAAGACAAAAACTATAAGAAGAGACAAAAAAGGTCACTATGTAATGATAAAGAGGTGAATTCAGCAGGAGGATATAACAATTGTATATATATATGCACCTGACACTGGAGCACCCAGATATATAAAGCAAATATTAGAGCTAAATAGATAGATAAACCCCAATAAAATAACAGCTGGAGACTTAAATACTTCACCTTCAGCATTGAATAAATCTTCCAGAAACAAAATCAGCAAAGAAATATCAGACTTAATCTGCATTATAGATGAAATAGACCTAATACATATTTATAGAACATTCATCCAATGGCTACAGAATACACATTTTTCTCCTCAGCACATGGGTAATTCTCAAAGATATACGATGTTAGGTCACAAAACAAGTCTTAAAATATTTTTTAAATGGAAATAATATCAAGCATCTTCTCTGACCACAATGAAACAAAACTAGAAATCAGTAACAATAGCAATTTTGGAAACTACACAAACAAATAGAAATGAACGCTTTTCCCATTTACCCCAAGAATACTTGCTAGTGGTGCTTGTGGCTGCAGTGTTTACCCTAAGATAACTTTGTCATGAAGTATTTTGCATTTATTATTATTTTTGCATCTCTCTGGTATATTAACTTCGGAAACAAAAGATAACATTCTATTTATAGCATTCTGGTTTTGGTAGTGGTACTTTCATTTACAAAATATAGTAATTCTCAATTGCTGAAAATGTCAAATCCTAGAAAATGCAGCATCCCTCCAAGTGATGTTAACATCGTTCTTGAACAATTGTTGGCTGAAGATTCATTTGATGAATCTGATTTTTCCAAAATAGACAATTCTGATGATTCAGACTATTCTAATGTTAGTTCTGTTTTGAAATAACTCCAAGAAGAGTTTTTATATATTTTATTTTCACATTGAAAATCAGTCAGATTTGCTACAGTCTCAAAAAACATGTTTATGTAAAATTAAATGAGCAATAGCAGCAAGCTGTATTTAAAAAAAAAACAGGAAAAGCGTTAAACAATATGATACTAAACAACCAATGGGTCAATGAAGACATTAAGAAGGAAATTGAAAAAATTCTTGAAATAAAAATTATAATGAAAGCACAACATACCAAAACCTATGGAATACAGTGACAGCAGTAATGGGAGGGAAATTTATAGCTATCAGTGCTTACATCAAAAATAAAAAAAAAAACTTCAAATAAACAACCTAATGATGTATGCAAGAGCTAGAAAAGAAAGAGCAATCTAAACTCAAGATTAGTAGAAGAAAAGAAATAATAAAGATCAGAGCAGAAATAAATGAATTTGAAATGAATAAAACAATACAAAAGATCAATGAAACAAAAAGTTGATTTTTTAAAGATAAAGAAAATTGACAAACCTTTAGCCAGACTAAGAAAAATGAGAGAAGACCCAATTAAGTAAAATCAGAATTGAAAAAGGATACATTACAACTGATACCACAGACATTCAAAGGATCTTTGGTAGCTAATATGAGCAAATATACATCAATAAATTGAAAACTTTAGAATAAATTCCCAGACACATACAACCTACCAAGATTGAACCATAAAGAGATCCAAAACCTGAACAGACCAACATGAAGTAATGAGATCAAAGCCATCGTAAAAAGTCTCCCAGCAAAGAAAAGCCTGGGACCCAATGGCTTCACTGCTGACTCCTACCAAACATTTAAAGAACTAATGCCAATCCTCCTCAAACTATTCTGAAAAGTACAGGAGAAAGAAAAGCCTATAGGGCAATATCACAAATGCATCTTGACACAAAAATTCTCAACAAAATACTACCAAACCAAATTCAACTACACATTTTGTAATCCCAGCACTTTGGGAGGCCGAGACAGGCGGATGACCTGAGGTTGGAAATTCGATACTAGCCTGACCAACATGGAGAAACCCTGTCTCTACTAAAAATACAAAAAAAAAAAAAAAAAAAAATTAGCCGGGCCTGGTGGTGCCTGCCTGTAATCCCAGCTGTTCAGGAGGCTGAGGCAGGAGAATCGCTTGAACCCAGGAGGCGGAGGTTGTGGTGAGCCGAGATCACGCCATTGCACTCCAGCCTGGGCAACAAGAGTGAAACTCCGTCTCAAAACAAACAAACAAACAAAAACTCATTCATTATGACCAAGTGGGATTTATCCCAGGGATGTAAAGATGGTTCAACATATGCAAATCAATCAATGTGATACATTATATCAACAGAATGAAGGACAAAAACCATGTGAAAAATTAAGCATCAATTTAAACGACAAAAACCCTCAAAAACTGGATTTTGAAGAAACATACCTTAACAAAATAAAACGAACATATGTCAGATCCATAACTAGTATCATACGGAATGGGGAAAAATTTAAAGCCTTTCCTCTAAGACTGGGAATATGAAAAAGATGCCTACTGTTATTCAACATAAGTAGTGAAAGTCCTAGGTAGGGCCATCAGACAAGAGAAAGAAATAAAGGGAGTCCACATTGAAAAGGAGGAAGTCATATTATCCTTGTTTGCAGAGGATATGATGGTATACTTGAAAAAACCTAAACAACTCCACAAGAAAACTATTAGAACTGATAAATCAGTAAAGAGTGAAAAATCAACGTATAAAAATCAGTAGCATTTCTATATGCCAACAACAAACAATCTGAAAAAGAAATCAAGAAAGTAACACCATTTACAATAGCTACAAATAAAATAAAATGCCTAGGAATTAACCAAAGAAGTGACAGATCTCTACAATGAAAACTACATAATTGATGCAAGAAATTGAAGGGGACACCAAAAAATGGAAAGATATTCCATGTTTATGGATTGGAAGAATCAATATTGTTAAAATACCCACACTACCCAAAGCAATCTACAGATTTAATTGCAATCCCTGTCAAAATATCAATGACAGTCTTCACAGAAACAGTAAAAACACTGCTAAAATTTATATGGAACCACAAAAGACCCAGAATAGCCAAAGCCATTATAAGCAAAAAATAACAAAACTGGAGGAATCACATTACTTGACTTCAAATTATACTACAGAGGCATAGTAACCCAAACAGCAGGGCACTAGCATAAAAACAGACACATGGACCAATGGGACAGAATAGAGAACCCAGCAATAAGTCCATAAATCTGCAGTGAGCTCTTTTTTCACAAAGGTGCTGATATGGCTCTGTGCCCCCACCCAAATCTCATGTTGAATTATAATTCCTAATGTTGGGGGGAGGGACCCTGTGGGAGGTGATTGAATCATGGGGGTGGACTTCCTCCTTGCTGTTGTCATGAGATCTGGTTGTTTGAAAGTGTGTAGAATTTCCCCCTTGACTCTCTCACTCCTGACGCCATGTGAAGATGTGCTTGCTTCCCTTTCGCCCTTCCACCATGATGGTAAGTCTCCTGAGGTCTTCCCAGTCATGCTTCCTGTACAGCCTGAGGAACAGTGAGTCAATTAAACCTCTTTACTTCATAAATTACCCAGTCTCAGGTAGTTCTTTAGAGCAGTGTGAGAATGGTCTAATACAGGTGCCAAGACCATACAGTGGGGAAAAGACAATCTCTTCAATAAATGGTGTTGGGAAAACTGGGTATACATATGCAAAGGAATGAAACTAGATCCCTATCTCTCACCATATATTAAAATAGATTTGGAAGTATCTATTTAAAAATTTAGAACAAAATTTCAAAACCTTTATCTCAAAAAATCTTCCATGTTAATTGGTTCTCCAATTTTTTTTCTCACAGTAAGTAATAAATAGCTAAACACACTATTGTGTCTATTGAACATATAAAGCCAAATCAAGGCATTCTATTTCAGATCTCAACCCAAACTCTTCAATTCAAAATAATATAAATTTATTGAGCACTTACTACATGCAAAGTACTAGACTCAGCACTGGAGACATAAATGATTAAGATTTGTAAAATACAGATGCATGTAACTATCCACAAAATGCTGGTGACTGCTAACGTTGTACAGGTGCTTCATGCTTTTTATTTCATTTCATTTATCCTCTCACCTTTACCAGATAGGTGTTATTGGTGTCCTCATTTTATAAACAAGTTGTAACTGTGTCTAAGAGAGGTTCAGTAACTTGTACAGAGTCACAAAATTAGTTCATGGCAAGACTAATAGACGGCAGGATTGGGACTCTATCCCAGGTGTGTCTAACTGAAGTAAGAACAAAGTGATGTATGACCACAGAGGAAAGGAAGTGTAAACACATACTTGTAACTTCTGGGAAAGGTTTCTCAAAGGTGCCAACAGTTGGAGACTGGTTTTAAGTATATTCCCAAGAACAGAATGAAGGTGGGTGAGATTTCAAGGAGAGAACACTCCATGAGCCAAAATGGAGAGGAATGAAGATGCATAGCAGGTTCAGCAACCAGCAAGTGGCCCCAGGGGCTACAGTATGGGTGGATCCACAGGGAGAGATGAGCAAGTTGGTCCTTTTAGGAACACTTACTGTCATCAGCAACTTGTGATGGGAGCCACTGGCGACTTGTCATTTTAAGCCTAAATGAAACTAAAGACTGAAAAGTAGATCACGTAGAGCACACAAAATAACAGGCTAAAAAAAGTCTAAGAGTGCAGTACAACTTACAGTATTAATTACTAGAGAAAATGGTCCAGGCCTTTTTTTCACTGAATGCAGTTTTGTTGGCCCCTGCTGAGAGCTTGGCTACTAATAACATAGGCAAACTCCAAAACTCGTCATAGGCATGAGAGACTCTTTCCAAAAGAAATGAAAACATCACTATGTTGATGATTGTCAACACCCATATCAATATGTCATTAAATCTAGTTCCTAAATTATTATTTCCCAAACATTTCAAGGATAAGTTAGATACCCATCTTAAACTTAGTTGTTTCCACACTCTGTATCCTTAATTCAATTAAAAAATAGTCTTAGGGGGCTGGGCACAGTGGCTCACACCTGTAATCCTAGCACTTTGGGAGGTCGAGGTGGGCAGATCATGAGGTCTGGAAATTGAGACCATTGTGGCTAACACAGTGAAACTCCGTCTCTACTAAAAAAAAAATACAAAAAAAATTAGCCGGGCGTGGTGGTGGGCGCCTGTAGTCCCAGCTACTTGGGAGGCGGAGGCAGGAGAATGGTGTGAACCCGGGAGGCAGAACTTGCAGTGAGCCAAGATGGCGCCACTGCACTCCAGCCCGGGCGACAGCGGGAGAATCCATCTCAAAAAAAAAAAAGTCTTAGGGAAAACATGAACAAAGATTCCTTGACCATTGAATATTCTACTTAGTAATGCAAACTCTAACTGCAGTACACCAAAGAAATAAAATAAAATTTAAGTGTAAATGCCCATTGTGAGTAAACCATACAAAGTGGCTCAAACAAAATCTGTCCATCAGTTTTGTGACCGCCAACTTCTGACACCAGTGAGGAAAAGAGAAATTAGTAAAAGAGCTAGTCTGAAAAATCATTATACTTGAGTTACAGCTTTGTTGGCTATTGTCTCAGAAGGCAGGATTCAATTTCTCTGGGATTTAGTTTCCTGATCTCTAAAATAAGAATCCACATTCAAAGTTCCTTTCCAGCAATAATAATCTATGATTGTATAATTACTTGGCAGGGGGGAAAGTGGTATGATAAAGACAGGAACTGAACTAGTATTCAGCACAAGTGGGCAGACTGCATGATGGTTCTTCACGCTGTTTCATTTTGAAGCAACAATGTAACTTATTCTCAGAATTATTTACAACTTTTTTGTAGTATCAGCAACTGCTTCTTCTTTACTCGAATTCCTTTATTTAGTGCTACTTAGGAGCAGTGGTACTTACAATGGCCTTCTCGAGGGAATAATTATTCAATTGCCTATTCCTTTTAAAATTCCTGGAGACCACGTTAAAAAGCCATTTAGTTTTTATTCTGGGAGCTTTTCTGGAAGAGGAAGTACTGAAGACTGATATAAGGAAATATTTAAGACAGGAAAGGGTAAGTTATTATTTCTTTTCCAAATTTCCTGGTCCTAGAGGGATCCTTGCTATATTCCCCAGCTTTATCTGTTTCTTCCTGAGTTGTCCATCTTGGATGTACACAGCTACCAGTATATTCCTTTACGAGACCTTTCCTTCTAGCACTGACAGGGACAATTCCTTTACTTTTTATTTTAGCCAAGATAAGATGGGAATTTTCTAAAATAAAATCTTACTTAGAATATAAGCACAAATGATGTGTGCGCACACACACACACACACTTCATGTAAAAAAACCACAAAAACATAGAAACAAATAAATGTCCACATATATTAAATATACACCAATATTAAATATATATCAATATATTAAATATATAAATATCCAGACACTAGCCCGTCTTGCCTATTACAGCTTATTAAATACATAATTTTGAAGCAAATTCATCATCCTTTCAACACTGAAGATTCAATATCAGCCTTTGTTAGTATTATTAATATAATTATCTTTATGTGAACTGTAGCTCCTTTTCTATTTTTTTCTAGACTAGCGACTAGATCTGGTCATAGCAAATGGCCATGTATTTTAATGATGGAGCTATCATTATCCAGTTTCTTGATTCATGATAGATTCCTATCTGAATAAAAGCAAACTCTAGGTTATCTTGTTTTCAGAACGGTGCTCTCCTGTTTCTAATTTTAATTTGAGATACAGTCTTTACTTCATCTATGGAGCCATGAGAATCGACTTACACTGAACTAGGTGAAGAAAAATACTCCTGTCTGGGTCCCTAGCTTGAGTGGGCTGCTGTAGACAGTGGCGTTGCCATCCTGGCAGTCCAAGGCAGGGGTTGGGATTCAAGTGTCCGTAATAAGGGCTGGGCACTCACTCTTGTGTAATGGAAGATGGCAAAAGGACAAGACCCAATTAAGCACATTTAGAGATAGATGATAATTAAACATAGTTGGGACCAACTCCCCCTACCTTCAAAAAAATACCATATTTTAAAGTTAAAAAGAAACATATGAGAAAATGGTCATACTGGGAACAAGCAAAATGAATCCAAAATTATTGCTGTAGTCTGCCTTGGTGTATCCATAATTTACCTTTTAGAACCAACAAAAGGGACACAGGTGGCTTAAGAGCTGGCGATGGGGTACTCCCCACTGTGGGCTGTCATGGACACAGGTCAAACCTCTCAGTCTGACTTTCAGTGCTCTCAGTGGTCTGGTCTCTGTATACCTCTCCAAACCTATTTCTGGGTTTTCCCCTTACAGCTTGATTAAATGCTTGCCTTTCTGTCAGTTTATCTCCTTGATTTTATGATTTTGCTCAGGCTGTTTCTCCTGCTATAACGTTCATCTTGTGATAACTCTATTTTCACATGATTCAGTCCAGTTTATCCCTCATGGTGCTGATTCAAAGGCGACCTCCTGGATAAGCCCTCCTGCCCCTGCTAGTGGAAATGGGATTGAAACTTTGTATAATGGTTATTTATGTGCTTGTCTTATCCTGTTTACTAAAAAGTTAGCCCCAGAGCACAGGCTCTATAAAGGATTCAGCTGTCAGACCTCTGTGTAGAACCTTTATCCAGACCTTTATACAATGGCCTCAACAAATGTTGAGACAACATGGATGTCATCTCAATCCGCAATTTCTAGGGTAGCAAAGATTATAACACAATTGGTGTTGAATGGGATCGTAAGAAATTTAGTCCTGGTTTGGACTGAAAATGAAAAGTAGGAGAGAGGAAAAGGCTAAGATAATCCCTGGATTTCTGGTTGGCATAATGAGATAAGTGGTGGTGTCATTAATAAGAAAGGGAACAGCTGGGTGCGGTGGCTCATGCCTGTAATCCCAGCACTTTGGGAGGCCGAAGCAGGTGGACCACGAGGTCAGGAGTTTGAGACCAGCCTGGCAAAGATGGTGAAACCCCATCTCTACTAAAAAAACAAAATACAAAAATTAGCCGGGCACAGTGGTGGGCTCCTGTAATCACAGCTACTCAGGAGGCTGAAGCAGGAGAATCACTTGAACCTAGGAGGTGGGAGTTGCAGTGAGCCGAGATCGTGCCACTGCACTCTAGCCTGGGTGACAGAACAAGACCTTGTCTCAAAAAAATAAATAAAATAAAATAAAATAAGGGAACAAAGAACACAGATGGAATACCATAAGTTTAATTTTGGACATGTTGAGTTTGAAGTATCTTTCAGTCATGTGGAGATGGGAATTGAAAACATAGTTGTTAGAAAAGCAGTGGGGATAGCATTTTTAAAGTCTCATGTGTTAAGGAAAAGCCTATGTGTTCCAAAGGGTGAATAATTCTCATCATGACATAGTCACAGCCATTAAAGAAAAATTATCTTGCCCAGAAAATAGAATATAAAATGGAGTCATGCATTGTGCCACATGGAAGGAACCCTATTATTACTTCCTATTTATTTTTTTGTTTTCTCTTTTCATTGTTCTGTTTTGTAAAATCAAAATCCTATTTGAGCGAATTTACATTACATAAAGTCCCACGCCTAATAAGGAATTGACAGCTTGGGCTGTGTGTTTTTTTTGTTTTGTTTTTGTTTTTTTGAGACGGAGTCTCACACTGTCGCCCGGGCTGGAGTGCAATGGCATGATCTGGGCTCACTGCAACCTCCACCTCCCTGGTTCAAGCGATTCTCCTGCCTCAGCCTCCCAAGTAGCTGGGATTAGAGGTGCCTGCCACCACACCTGGCTAATTTTTTGTATTTTTAGTAGAGACGGGGTTTCACTATGTTGGCCAGGCTGGTCTCGAATTCCTGACCTCGTGATCCACCCGCCTCGGCCTCCCAACGTGCTGGGATTACAGGCGTGAGCCACCACACCTGGCCGGTACTTTTAACACTGATTGGATGGTCAATTTTTAGTTTGTCTTTCGTTAATCCTTCCACATATGTCTCAAATATGCCTTATATTCTGGCCTGAAAACCACAGATGCTGGGACAAGTGGACTAGCTGCAACAGCACCACAAATTCAGCCAGTATTTTTGGTCTAAGAAACCAAAATTAGTAAGAAAAAGGAGTTACTAAATCCTTTTTATTTCTATGAAATTATATGCAAAATATAACAATCTATAAATATCAAAGGTAATTGCCACTAGCATATTGAGAGCATCAAGTAAAATATTAAAGTTATTTTGCATTGTATATAGAACACAAAAGAAATTTAAGATGTTAGCATGTTAATAATATGACTTTCAAAAAAAGGAAGTTTTAATTTGGAATTTGTTATTTAAGTAGATGCTAGGTTAGATATTTTCTTTATTTATGAGGAATGACAATCATAGCTTAAATAATTTTTTAGGCAAACGTTCAAGATATATGAAATAAAGAATTGTAGGAAGTGTTAACTATTCCACACAGGAGGTAGATGTGGTGGCTTGTGCAAGTAAGCTCAGCTACTCAGGAGGCTGATGCAGGAGGATCACTTGAGCCCAGAATTTTGAGGCCAGCCTGAGCAACAGTGAGACCCTGTCTCTAAAATAAAATGAAATAGAATAAAAAATATTCCATATAATGGCTATCCACCTGTTGCTTCAGCAGCTCAAAAATACCCTTCTGCTGTGGGGAAGAAATTTCAAAATGGTTAGCAGGTAGGACTCTGCCTCTCACATAGAAACTGGAAGTGAGCTGAGACCAAGTGTCTTTCACCACCTACTTTCACCTACAGTGTGGGCCTGTGACCTACATGTGGGCAATCAGATAGTCCAGTATGGAACTTAGAACCTCAAGGATGCAACATAAAGCTCAAAGTCAGTTTACAAATATTTTGAGTGGGTTGTAGCATTCAAGAAACTAGTGTCATTGCAGGCAATGTTAGAGAAAGGTGGGTGGTTTTCAGTGGCAGCCTTTTAGCTGGTGATTCTTGAGGAAGGACAGTTGAAGCTGCCTGCTTTCATGACTAAACCTGGCTCTCTCCCATCCTCTCCATTCTCTGAGCCATCCAATATTGTCCGCTAAACTGCTTTACTTTTTAAGTGGGCTTGTATTGTTTTACTCAAGAATTCTGAATAGCACATTTCAGTTACAAATGACTTTTATCTATTTCCATTAAATCAGATAGTCAACTGTTTAAAAATACTGGATTCATAAGAAAAATTTTCTTTCAAAATATTTTATAACTAGAGTTTCTCCCAATTTAGTCTGCCTTCTAACATTGTCAATTTTAACTCGTGTGAAAAAAGCTTTCCCGTTTTTTGAGGAGTGTATTACAACGTGGTCTTAATTCTTCAGAATAGTTGAATAAGTTAGAAAAGTGATGTGTTTTATATTCAGGTCTTGACTTAAAATAGAAAGTTCTCATATCCATTCCATAGTATCTCCCAACACTCCACCTCTCCCCAACAAGGAAGTTTATATTCAGTTTGTATTCAATTTATATTAGGACCATTTTCTTTAAAGCTGAATCTTTAATTTTTAAAAAATTATCCTGCCAAGCACATACCTTCAGTTCTAAAGGATAACATCATGTACAAAGAGAAAAATGTCAGCTTTGAGTTAGCTATGTTGATTTAATACAATCAGATTTTTTGATCCATTTTACCAACATCAAAAACTGTGACAAATCAAGTTATTTTTCATGATCTTCAAGAAGACAGCTTTTGTTTAATGTGTTGCCAGTGGCATAACCAAGCCTCTTTTCTTTTGCCTGAGTATGTCTCACACTTTGGGACTAGTGTGAATATGAATGCTGAGGGCAGGATAATCTTCCCTCCTCCTTGAACTAAGATCCATGGTCAGGAGAGTGTTGTGGGTAAAGATTCAAGTTCAACTCCCACCTCTTCCAAACATACGTTTATAAAAAATAAAATATTTCTTACACGTTAAAAAATAAAATTAAAAAGACAAAGATATTTTCTAAAACAAGATGAGCATTAGAGAGGACCTAACGGAGCAAACAAAAGCACCAGGTAAGAGGGCAGAAACTATAGGCTGATTCAAAGTCTGGCACCAAAAACGGGAAAAAGAGGCCTGGAGAGTAAAGGAACTAAAACACACATTCACAATGAAGGCCTTGACCAAGGTGCCGTGGGAAGAATGGGGCTGAGTGTGGGGTCCCTTGCCTGGGAAAAAGATTGAAAAAACTGCCGCTTCTTCCTTTTATATGGAGCCAGGTGCTTGAGATGGCAGGATGGAGAGACATAAGATCTACTTCCCACTGGCTCAGCAACTAGATCTGCAATTTCCTTCAAATCACAATGGGCCCTGGGGAATCTTGAAACCAGATAATGGCAAAGGCAAAACCCTCCAAATAGAATGCAGAAGGAAATAAAAACCAAAATAAAAAACCTCCCACTCAAGATGAGAAGGCAAACTAAAATTCTGAACCCTAGACTAAGGAAACCAAATATTAAATAAACAAATGAACTCAATAATCAGGACAATTCACCTGTGTTGAAATGCAAATCTGAGAGTTACTGTTAAAAAGTATGTTTAAGATCAAAGAGAAAAAAAGTGGAATTACATTCCCCCAAAAGAAAAAATGAATAGCTAGATATAAAAAGTCAGATATGAAAAGAGTGGTTAACAAAAAACCACTCACCAATTTATATAAGAAATTATATAAATGAAAACTATAGATATTGATGTATAATAGATATCAGCATGAAAAAAATATTGGTATGTAAGATATCTAGACTAGGCCCAGTTCTATGAGAAAATTAGTGAATTGGGAAACAATTTTGAAGAATTCATTCAGAATATAGCAGAGATTGATAAATGGGTGACAAACATGACAGAGAAATTGCAAGACGTGAGGTAAAATAGGAGATTCCAACATTTATGTCTCAGAAATAAAAAGTGAAAAGAATGAGAGAGGATCAATATTTAAAAGAACAACTGAAAAATTTCCATAACTGAGTACATCATGAATTCTCATACTGAAAGCATATTCTGAATTTTTAACAGGATAAACAAGACTACATCTTGTGTCTCAGAATCAGAAAGTGTTGAGTATAACACTGTGCCCAATAATCACTGAAACTTACAGCACAAGCATGAGAATCTAAATACTGTGTAGTGCAACCATTCTCACGATGTTTGAACATTGGGAGACAATTATTCATGGGTCTCTCAAATTTCTGCATGTCTTATATTAGCTTTTGTTCCAGACTATATTTTCAATAATGTTTGTATAGCAAACAGCCTTGGAAATTAAAAATACTAGGACAGATGGAAATTTTATCTGGTGTCCAGGATGGTAAAGTTAATGTTTCCTCCAAGGCAAAATTTGGGCAAGCATGCAAGCAGCCCCTTGAAAAGATTGGAGTTTCCCAAGTTCAGGATTTCCCAGTTATGAGGCAAGCCAAGTGTGGACACAACATCCACCTATTCCACATTTCCTCTAGGACTCTAGGGGGCAAGGAGAACCAATGTGAACATAAACTCATGCTGTCAGCTCAGCAATGAGTAGTAAAGTCCTTTGTCTCTCATCCATGAATCTTGTGTCTTCTACCAGCATTCATGAAACTGTGGAAAGCCAAATTGTGAGCTTGCAGGTAGGGTAATATCTCATATCCTTCACAGTTCTTGACATTGAACATCCTACACAATGTGAATACACTTCAATTTCTGTTTATTTTGATTACTGGTTGTCTGTTTCGGGAAGAATGAGGTTGCAGCAGATTATGAAACTACATTTACACAAAGATAAAAAGATGGGCATGGATGACCCATGATTATCTCCTCATTATAAACTACATATCTGCTTCTTTCTTTTGTCACTTAATTCTTCCTCATTAAAGGTATATCAGGTCTGTCTCTGCAGCAAGGCTGTAAACTCAAACAGGCAAGGATTATTATCTCCCAAGATCATCCACAATCATTAGTCCATTTACTCCTGTGAATTAAAGCTTGGGCTTTAAGATCAGAATTTGAATCCTTGCTAAGTCATTTATTTCCTGTGCAGCCTTGTGCAAGTTAATTAACCTCTGCAAACTTCAGTTCTTTTCAGCTATGAAAATGGGTTATCATAAAATATTTTCCTCAGACTTGTTGTAAAATCACATGAGATAACATAATAAAGTCCTAACACAAAATCTGGCACATAGTAGGCATTAAACAAATGGGAATTAAATGTGTACATTCACAACAGGAATTCAAATAAGTAATGTCCTATTCACTTCTTCCAACTCCCTAAATAGTGATATGTCTCTGGGATGAAACAAATAGGATTCTCAAGAATAAAGTGAAATTATAATTTAACTTTAATAATTTTTTGACTTAATAGTACTATCTATAGAAATTTATCTTAAGAAAACAGTAAGAGATTAATGTACAACTGTTCATTACACAGTTACTTGAGAGAGTAAAAACAATTAGTAACTACCAAAATGTATGGGATTATTTAAATTAATCATTAAATTGTCAGGCAAGGGAATGCTATCTAGCCATTAAAATGTTGTGTTAGAAGAATGTTTAATTATATGGATATTCACTATTCAGTGAAAGAAGACAGTCTCTGCGACACATATAATACTATTCCAATTTTGTTTTAAAAATGTTTTAAAATGTTTGGCTGGGCGCAGTGGCTCATGCCTGCAATCCTAGCCTTTTGGGAGGCTGAGGCAGGTGGATCACTTGAGTTCAGGAGTTCGAGACCAGCCTGGGCAACATGGCAGAACCTCGTCTATACTAAAAGTACAAAAATCAGCCAGGCATGGTGGTACATGCCTATAGTCCCAGCTACTTGGGGGTCTGAAGAAGGAAGATCACTTGAACCCAGGAGGTTGAGGCTACAGTGATCAGAGATGGCACCACTGTACTCCAGCCTAGGAGACAAAGTGAGACCCTGTCTCAAAAAAAAAAAAAAAAAAAAAAAGTATATCCAACAAGAAGAAGATATTAAAAGGTTACAGATTAAAATGTTATACTTGATTATTTTTCCATTGTATATTTCTCTCTGACTTTTAAATTTCCTAAAATAAACTTATATACTATTTAAAATCCCAATAGGATGTACGAAGATATTTAAAATGATCTTTAAATATAATTTAACCAGGGAAAATGAACAAATAATAGTGTCAAAAGGTCTTTCAAGTTTTATGGTTTTTTTAAAATCCCAAATCTAAGATATCTTACTTTATAGAAAAGCAGAAAATACAAGAAAACATATACCAATACAAAAATGATCTTTTGAAGTTTACATTCTTTGTTCTTACAAAGTTGTTTAAAAAGTGCAGCCTGTCACGCCTCTAATGCCAGCACTTTGGGAAGCCGAGGTGGGCGGATCACAAGGTCAGGAGATCGAGACCATCCTGGCTACACAGTGAAACCCTGTCTCTACTAAAAATACAAAAAATTAGCCAGGCATGGTGGCATGGGCCTGTAATCCCAGCTACTCGGGAGGCTGAGGCAGGAGAATCGCTTGAACCCGGGAGGTGGAGGTTGCAGTGAGCCGAGATCGTGCCTCTGCACTCCAGCCTGGGCAACAGAGCAAGACTCTGTTTCAAAAAAAAAAGAAAGTGTTGCCTGTAATTTTACCAATATTGAGATGCATTTCAACAGGTGACATTCACTTTTCATGTAAGTCCCCATTACCTCCAAATTTTATTCACCTTAAAAACTAATACATTGTTAAACTGTTCAAAATCTTTCAATAATCTCTGGATTTTGGAATCAAGATATTATTTGATTACCTGGCCTTTTCTGTGCCTCCCATGCATTGATGGATGCCAATGAATTCCATTAGTTGTTTTTGTAGCATCACATCTTTGCCCTCAATTTGAGTAATGAATTTATGCTGTAAAAGTTCTGACACTGTTGGACGCTTTTCATAATCTTTAGTCAAGCACCTGCACTGGCAAAAAAGAACAAGCAATTATTAGATAAGTTAGAGTTTTGAAACTATTATTCATATTCCTAAAAATTAATCTAACACACGAGAGCGATGCTCCTCATAAATGCTCAACCCAAGCTTAAAATATATTAATTGCAATTTTTAATCTCTCAAAAATAGCTAACTGCAATATGATGAAACAAATGTTTGTGAAAGTGCACACATCTGTGAGTGATTAAGCTGCAGTGATACCAACTTTCAACTAAATACCACTTCTGTCGTCTCCCAGTAAGGATTATTGCATAGTGATAATTAAAATGTCTCCACTGCAAAGTCTCCTTTACAAGTCAGTAGCTGCAGATAAATGACAATGAAGTCATTATAGTTTTAATGCTTATCTAAAATTAAAACAAACAATGCAGTTTCCCTTCACAAATGCTTTTAAAGGCTTCTCAATTGATCTGTTTCTTTCTATGTGATAAAACTGCTAACCCATTTGAGAAGGCCACTCAGTTAAGGATGTTTAAATTCCATGTCAATAAGTATTTTTTGAGGTCATACAGCAGATGTACTAATGCCTGTTGTACCTCTTGATAGGTTCAACCAGAGCATATTCATGAGAAAGGATAGGACTAGTGAGAGCACCTGAAACAACAGCACAGGAGGAGCATTTGAACAAATGTAGAATGTTTAACCAGCTGTGACAGCTGACTTTGAATATGTAAAAGAAGGATTCAAGTAGTTTTCAGTGGTCGCAAGGGGTAAAAGAACTAGAATTGGTTGGTGGAATCAAGAGAGAAACAGCTTTCAGATCAGTCTAAGGAAGAACTTTTTAAGAGTGAGGCTTATCAAAGTAGAATGAGCTGCATTGGGAAATACTATTTTGATTGGAGATATTTAAGTATTGATTGGACAGCCACTGAGTACACATGTTTGAGAAGGGTTTAACCTCTGGATATAAACTTGGGCTGTACAACTTTCCAAGACCCCTTTAACCTTGCAATTCACAGAGTCTACTATTATGAGAAAACTGGGCTGTCATTTGGGGACATTAAAAAAAAAGAAAAAAGCATAAAAAGATGAAACTCATGCCTTGGCTTGAGTAGTGCCATTTCTAATCGGTATTATGATAATTAGGCAATTTATTTCATTGAGCTTAACCAAAAATATATTTCCCCGGAATGCTAAAATATGCTAAGGAATAAGAATGCCAGTGTCTAAAAAATAAGAACAAGTGCTCTTAGTTTTCCGTTAATTTAACAGAATGCATTAATTTCTGACATCTGTAGTAATTGTATCTATGTATTCAGAAGAGGCACATATGAAATTATTTTATTCATGTAAAACTTTATCAAATCTTTAATGTGTACTAGGCACTCTGCTAGACACTGGAGTTACTCCACTAGACACTGGAGTTACAGTGACAAGTAAGGCACATTCAGTGCCCTAGAGTTGCTTACTGTCTAGTTATAGAGAAAGATGTCAAAACAGGTAAGCTAAATACAACTGGCAATGTTACTAGAGGAAGACAAATCAAATCAATAGCAACCAGGACAGAATACTAACTGCTTGGCAGAAACCAGGAAATGTTTCTCAGAGGGGAAACTGCAAGAAATACGTCAGACACTAAGTTCCATTGAGGATCTGTGTGGAAGCATCTACAACTCCATAAGCAAAGGAGAAATATGATCCTTTTCAGACAAGCAAATGCTAAGGGAATTCACTACAACCAGGCCTGCCTTATAACAGGTCCTGAAGGGAGTGCTAAATATGGAAAGGAAAGACCATTACTGGCCACTACAAAAACACACTTAGGTACATAGACCAGTGACACCATAAGCAGCCACACAAACAAGTCTGTATAACAACCAGCTAACAACATGATGACAGGATCAAATCCACACATGCCAATACTAACATTGAATGTAAACAGGCTAAATGCCCCAATTAAAAGACACAGAGGATAAAGATGGATAAAGAAGCGAAACCTAATGGTATGCTGAGACCCATCTCATATGAAATGACACCCATAGGCAAAACATAGGCGAACAGAAGAACATGACCATTGATTATAAAGGGTCCACAGAAGCATAGCTATTGATAAGTGAAGAAACATGACCCTAAGGCCATTATCTGAGCAATGATAAATTCACCCAACATTTAAAAGACACTACAGATGCTTCCTTTGAAGAAAATAATATAAATCTCTGGGGCTGTTTAACAGATAAGAAGAAATAGGAGGAGATTTAGTTATAGCAGGAGGGAATATCTTTGGTTTTTTAAAAGACTGTTTTTACTCACTTGCTTATGAAGTCATTGAATTCTGCTGACCATAGCTCAGGCTGCCTTAGTTTTGGGGGTGGATTCCTAGAAAAATAAGAATCAATGTTGGATTCTGTATATTGGTCAGTCAGTGTAAAATGAGAGGCAGAGCCAGATAGACTAATGCAATCCTAGGTTCTGCCAGTTGTAATCAAGGATTCCATCTTTTCCCAATTCCAAGACAGATAAATCGTTACTCATCTTTCTTTATAAAAAATGACACGGTCTTTGTTTCTCTGAAAGCACTTAACATATGACCCGATTTTTCCAACTGTTATTTTTTTTTCTTTTAAAGAGTCTTCTTGCTTTTACTTAGCTCTAGGGGGAAACATCAATACTTAACAGAATAGAAACAATAGATGCTGGGGAAAGGTATTTTTTTCTTATGAGTCCCAATGAAGTCTCTGAGGAACATCCAGGGAACACAGAAGTGGCCTGTTTGGAATATGGAGGAAGGTGTGCCAGGGAGTCGCACAGTAGAATGCCCTTATGAGTTGTTGTTCTGTTGTTACTGGACACACGGCAGGAAACATGTTACAAAGTGTCAAGGAACTGAAAAATACTATTAGCGATAAAGCTGTGAATACAACTTTAACAATTTTATTAATTCCTTTCAGTTTAAGCTGAACAAATATATTTTTTGGCACATTCGTTGAATACAAAGGAACATCATTTGAAAATGAGGCTGATCTAACTCTGTAATCAAGCAACATTGATCAACCATGATAGTCGAATTTGCTGAAGTGCTGCTTTATGTTAATTCTAACAGCTCTTTGTTTTCATTAGTGAAATGGAAATACTTTGTCTTCAGTTCTGCATTACTCCTTAAATAGCTTATAATGAAATTAATGTACAGTTTGTACAGGCTCATTAAAGAAAAGTGCAGCTACTCATCTACCCCAGATCAGGACTAAGCTCATTTCACAATCCTTAGGACAATTTGAAGATTGCTAATTTGCACATTAAAAGAAGTAATTCTTTTCTCCAGAAACATTGTTTTGTTTCTTGTCCTCCTGAAAATTTCCTTTCATGAGATTTATTGGCTTGCTTTGAATAACAAAGTTTGGATTATTTCAGAACACTCAGAACTGGGTAGCTTTTCAGATCCCCTTTTTCTCCATATTACCATAGTCAGTATTCTTGGAATTCCACTGCTGGTAGACGTAATTAAGAAATAACTAAGATGATGCAGTTTCTAGAATTACTTTGCACATTGCCTGTTACCTAGGTACAATATCTATCAACAGTGTCATCCTTCCTTCATGTGGCATTATCACCAAGAGTAATAACATCAGACTAAATATGATGGTTTAATCCACAATTAAAACAGCTAAGGCAGTACAGAACTTCACCTTACATACTGAATGACAATAGGAGTTAGAAACTACAGATTTTTTTCCTGCTTTCTTCAAAATTAATGAAATGTCTTGGATTTAGTATAGAGGTTTCCCATTCTTTTCCATAATGTTGTTTCTCCACTTAACAAAATAAGCAGTATGTAAAGGATGATATATAGCCAAGGTATTATAATTTAGAACATCTAGACAGGACAAGAAATTCAAAGGCAAAATTAAAAATGAATTCAAATGTTTTAGTCTTATAATAATTTAGTTAGATGCCAAATATTCTAATGTTTTGGAACCCTGTCACCACAGGCTCTGGCTGTGCACTGCATTATAATTAAGGCAAAATCCTTAAAAAGATATTTAAAAATAACACCTTTAATAAATATAGGCAGTCTTTTCACATTAGTTATCTGAAACATCAAGGGACTAACCGCCACTCATAGAAAATAGTGTTTAAAGAAATTAGTTTATAGGATAGTAGGGGAAAATCTGTTGATACACACATGAAGGAGTGGGGGGCTATGTACGTAGTCAAGTGTTTTCATGGCACCAAAAGAGGTTATTCTTCTAAATTTATTGTTTTATATTAACATATTCAAAATATTAACATGTTTAAAACCATTATTTTCTGGATAAATTTTATATATAATTTTCTAATAATATTATTTTAAAGTTCTGAACAAAGGGAAATCTTAGCAAGTAGTAAAAAATTACTAGATTGGTGGATAAAGCAAAGCAAAACACTTGCACAGGCTATGGACTCTGATGCCTCACTGACTCATTGTGGAATGGATAAAGGGTGGGAGGAACTGCTATTTTCTGAAATCAAATCCTAGCAAAAGAGAGAAAGACACACTGATTGTCAAGAGAAAGCTCTTTTACTTAGACCAGGGAAATGCAACTACTGAACAAATACAATGTCTCAGAAGAAGCAGAATAATATTCCAGGATCTTCTGCTCCCAACTTGTTGGAATATATCTGAACGTCTCCATGAAGAGCATGATGAACACTTGGTGGCTGGAGGAAGTAAATCGGGCTGCAGATACTGGACCCAATGTTAGTCATCTGACCTTGGTATTTTGAAGAGTGCTCTCATGGGATGAAGGTCAGCTAGTGGAGGATCTCCATCACCCAGCTCAATGGCTGTGATACCCAGGGACCAAGTGTCACATCTGGCATCATAAGTGGTATCCAATTGCTGTTCACATGCAATCACCTAGTAGAAAACCACACCATCAAAAGGTGAAATTTGTGACTTTAACAAGCATGTAATAAAATACTTAGAACAAAGCATTAAGTATTTAAACTGGTGAAGTTTGATAGCTATAAGTAAAGACGAAGGCAGTAACTTAGGAGGAGAATAAAAGATCAAATTATGATTGGTAGTAGTATTTTTGTTCTGGGAACAGATAATACCTTAGGAGGTTTAAAATATAAGGGAAGAAGCCTATGAAAAATATTTTTGAAAATATGGAACAAAAAGAGGAAAGAAATCGTGTCCCAAATGGAAAGGGATGGGACCAAATGCACAGCTAAAGATTGGGCAGTGGTAGTCACTCAATAAATGTCTATTGAGGGAATGGGCAAAGATGAAGGCTATGTTTTTGAAGAATTAAAAGTGGAGGAAATAAAGGTAAATATGCTTGAGGGCTGTCTAGTTAGATGGCCTTGGTCTCTACCGGCAACTAGAAGGCAAGGCTACCTAAGGGAGGAATAAGACAAGTTTGGAGGAATGCAAAAGGTTTAAGCCACTAATAAAACTAAATAAAAATAAACCTTGATGTGGTTTTACCAACAGCCTATCTGAGGCCACCCTAAATTGTAAAACTGCAACCAGTTTTAAAACATGTCAGTAATCGAAAGATGTAATTGAGAGTCAAGGAAAAAAGAGGAATTTGTTTTTGTAATTTTATAAGATTGTATTAGATAGAGAAATTATTGCATTGATTACTTCCCAATTTAGTTCTAAATGTGTAAGTACAAATGCAGATTGATTGTGAATGGTAATTATTAACATCAATAAACACAAAAAGGAAATTCAACTTTACATTTTAAGAACCATTTTTTTGCATTTTTAAAATTTTATGTTTTGTACATGCCAACCCACAAGAAAAATAAAAAATATTTTTAGAATGATGGCAGATGTAGAATTGTGTCATTTAAATACAGTACTGTAAAATGATATATAAAGTGAAAAATCTAAGGCCCTTTTAGGAATGATATCTCACCTTCTGACTTCACTTAACATCAGGCTTAACACATTTAAAAAATCCATGTGTGGGCACACTAGAATTCAGTTGGTAACATTTACACCCATGTCATCCAGGAAAGGTGACTACTTCATAAATAAATCTTTATTAATACCTGACACTAATGGGAATGGCAGGAAACAGTTTAGTTATAAGCATATCAGTGTGATTAAAAAGTAAAAAGAAGGCAATGATAAACACAACATATCGGGCAACAGACACTCTTGAGAGGAGCCAAGGAGTTGGAATAGAGGAAGAGATAGAGGCCAATGCATGCTATTGGTAATATTCTGGCTCTGGTGTGGGTGGCAAGTTTATGGGCAAATAAGAAGACCATTAACCAATTCATTTCTAAGTACCTGAAGGACAATAATAAATTATGCATGTGCATATATGTGCATATATATATGTCTATATATAAAGAAAGAGAGAATAGTTTCTCAACTAAGAGTTAGTTTGATGGGACATCAACATACACAGTGCTTCTTAACCTTTTCTATGAAAGTATTTTTAATATCACATGAGAGTGAACTGCTGAAATCAGAGAGCACAGCCTGAAGTACTGAGGGAAACAGTAAAGTCCTAAGTTTTACATTAAAAATTCATGTGGCAAATATTCATAGGAATATTGCTCATAATAACAAAAAGTGATAAACACCCAAATGTTCATCAACTGACAAATGGATAATGTGCTCTATACATACAATGGAATATTATTCAACTCTAAAAATGAGTGATGCATTAATACATGCTTCTACATGGATGAACCCTGAAAACATTACACTAGGTAAAAGAAGCCAGACACAGGGCCATATATTGTATGACTCAATTTATTTAAAATATCCAGGCCAGGTGCAGTGGCTCACGCCTGTAATCCCAGCACTTTGGGAGGCCAAGACAGGCGGATCACAAGGTCAGTAGATCGAGACCATCCTGGCTAACACGGTGAAACTCCATCTCTACTAAAAATATAAAAAATTAGCCAGGCGTGGTGGCAGGCGCCTGTAGTTCCAGTCTCTCCTAAAAATATAGAAAATTAGCCAGGCGTGGTGGCAGGCGCCTGTAGTCCCAGCTACTCGGGAGGCTGAGGCAGGAGAATGGCGTGAACCCAGGAAGCGGAGCTTGCAGTGAGCCGAGATTGCGCCACTGCACTCCAGCCTGGGGGACAGAGTGAGAATCCGTCTCAGGAAAAATAAATAAATAAATAAATAAATAAATAAATAAAATATCCAGAAAAGGCCAGTCCACAGAGACAGAAAATAGATTAATGGTTGCTTAGAGTAGGGGAGTTTAGGCAAAGATGAGGAGTGAATGTTAATGAGTACTAGGTTTCTTTGAGGGGGAGCAAAAACGTTTGTGATGATTGTGATGATGATTGCACAACCCTGTGAATATACATTAAAAATCAGAATATTGTATGTGTTAAATGACCTAATTCTATAGTTATACCTTTATAAAGCTGTTAAAAATTCAAAAATGCATTCATATGAATTTCTCATTCTGTTGTCTAATATAACTTTGTTTGCTAGAGTGTAAAAATAATGTCTTTTGTCCCATCATTTTTTTCCTAAGGAAAATTATTTTTCAGGATAATACATTATTTCATGAATTTACAGTGTGTGGTCAGAGGATATCTACCCATATAGGCTCAGGTGAATTTATGTCCCAGTTTGCCTTGGACATTCTTGTTTAATGCTTTTAGTCCTAGAATCATAATAAATATCACCCCCTTTCACTCTCCAGGGTGTCCTGGTTTGTATGATAAGTTGTACGGTCACCTACTACAGTCACTAATTCCCTTGTTACCTTCATCCTGGCAGAGGATGTCTTTATGTAACCAGCAAATGCTACCTTTGATATAGAATTTAATTTAAACATGCCAAATCAAGAATTTCACTTTTCAAGTGATAATTGATTTGAACAACCTTGCCTCCTGGGCTCTAAAAACACTGAAATACTTCTATGCCATTGTGGTGAATATATTTATATTTGTTCACCTTATTGCTTTCTAATTCTTAGAAATCTGCTATTAATACCATAGAGTGGTAGATATGGAATATCTTGATTAACTAGAAAGCTGATTATTTAAAATATGTTCTTCAAGGTTAGAAAATACTTATTACAGAGAGATGAATATAATATGAACAAAATCTCAAACATGTATTTCCATGACAGCTTGAAAAAAACTGTAGTGAACCTTTTTTCATGTTTATTATATCCATTAGTTTGCTAAGCCAGAAAGAACTTTCAAGCCCTACTGTGCTACTATAGGTTAAGAATAAAACTGACATCAGAAAAATGACTGTCTAGTAATTGCATATTAATAAGTGTTTTTACTAAATGGAAATTTAAATATTGAATAATGGCTTGTTATAATACATAAACATACAAAACCCATAAAGCTAGGATATTAATTTATAATGATATTATATGTGATATTAATTTATAATGATATTATATGTAATATTATTTATTATTATATTATTAATATATGCAAACAAAATGCAATATTTGGTATTATAACTAGGTTCTTATTAACTTCTCATTTTTGTAATTTTTTTGTAAGTTTTAAAAACACTAGTAATATATCAGAACAAACTCTAAAGAAACTCTCCTTTGAGATTCTCCTATTCAATTTTTGTTTTTGCTTCTATGACTATACTTTATATTTTTACTCTAAGATATGCTCCCTGGTAAAAAAATTTTTTTAATCCATTGTGGATTTTTTTAAGTTTCTTAAAATACTTCATTCTCTGTCCATATTTTGTACTAAGTTTACATTTTAACTTGTTTTGCAAGTAATAATTAAACAAGTATTCAAATAAAAACAGCATACCAGCATTTAATCCCCAAATTTAATTATAAGATTTGAAAATATTAATATAGTATATTAATTACTTCTCCCTTCACTCCCTAGAAAACTGGAGATAAATAGCAGCGCTTTCCCCAACAGTTGTAGAGAGAGTCTTCAAAAATAAGGGTCCTTCATAAGTGATAAACATAATTTAAAAGATTAAAATCATTAATAGTGATGGGGGGAGAAGATGACTCTTGAAAACTTTTTCCCTCAACTATTTTAGCAGTTTATCTGCAACCTCCCAAAGGTAATGATGTAAAGAATTTATTAAAGCTGAGCATAGCCCCCAGGCAGAGTGACTCAACACAGGAACCTGCCATATGGGTTAATGGACCTGAATCTGATCCCACAAAGGCTAGGGGTTCTGATAATATTATATTTCTACTATAATTTTAAAAGATAATGTAAATATCATTAGTACAGATACATGCTAAACACCTAAATTTAATGAAAAATCAAACCTGGAAGTAGTTTCTCTTTACATCATCTGGTTTACTCATTCCCTCTTTCATTGACTCGTGTTCATTCACAGCCCATTTATTGACCACCTCCCAGGTGCCTCCTCACACATGCAAAATTCTCACATGAAAATAACACAACTGAGAGTTTCTTCTGTTATATTCCAAAATGCTTACAGAGATAGAGTACACATAAAAAGGAAAGTCAAACAGGATCAGCTATTATGTTTGTCTGCCTCAAAACTCTATCTGACCTCAGGAGCCATCCAAAACGGTGTTCCTACGGATGTGTTCCGACGGTGCCGGGTACTGGTGAGCTGTGCAGACACACCTAGAGGAAGAGACAAGATGTACTTTTTTGCATTAATTACTCATATAAAGAGCTTTCAATTGCTATAATCTTTTTTGCAAACTAATATTAAAATTCCATTTCCTCAAACCTGCCAGTGGACCTAGTGTCACATTAAAGGATCCTAAATCAGGATTTCTGCAGAGCCAAAAACCAGAATGGTGCTTCTACTTTCTCTTTCTCAACTCCAAATCGTGCTCCTTCCTAAAGCCCCATTTCAAGTCTTAATTCCCCCATGCTGGCTTTTAATCTGCTCCAATTATACTGATCCCTATTTCTTTCTATCTTCCACATTGTAAACGATTTTACATATTTTGTCATGTAATTGTTATTTGAATGGCGTGCTTCCTCCCTGCCCTCTTCCTGTCCCTGCCCACTAACAAATTCCAGTGAGTTTGAGAATGTCCTATATGGTGTTATGCACATAGTAGGTGACTTGTGAATCTTCATAAAATTATTTTCCATCTACCAACCCTGGGCAAATCACACCTTATCTGACTGGAAGTTTCAAATTAACTATATCTATTTAAACCAACATCATTAACAGAATGAGTTCTCTTCCTTTAGAGAGATTACAGACTGAAGAGCTACAGTAAAGAGGTATAATCAAATATTTCAGTCATGTCATTCCATTAATTCCACCTTGTTAGATACACTCATAACTGACCTTCAAGAGAATTAGGAGTACAGTTTCTTTTCTCCATTTTCACACTCCTGCTCCTCACACAAGGGGTCCTGGTTATCTGACTGTACAGAGCTCCTACCCTTCACCTTGCTCTGGACTTGATGGGTTAAACCCAAATCATGGGCTTTTACTACCTGATTTCCCTGCTTTGAAAAGTGCCTCTCCAAAGTCACATTAATTTTAGGCTTTGGTTGCTTATCTTAAAAGCCAAGTAGAGGAAAGGTACTAAAGGAGATTTAAAATGGAAATATATTTTATTTCTCCAAGATGGCATTTGACTTTTACCATGAAATTCAAAGGCCATATGCAACCAAATGGGTGTTTCAGTATTGGAAATATACTTAGACAGAAGAGTGAGGAGTGTAACATTAAAAACAGGACACATGCCCAACTATGAACAAGTGACAGAGGAAGGAATTTACTAAATTTCATGTTTTTTGAGTGCTATGCAATGCCTGTTAAACATCAAGATCATTAAACTAACACAAAACTAGCTTCACAGCTAGAAGATAACTTAATGGTCATAAATTCTAACTTGCTCATTTTCAGGTTAGTAAACTTAAGCTGGAAAGAAAAGTCACTCTCCTGAGGACAAATGATATTTTTACTTAGTGTAAATTCCCACAAGAAAAATAGCTAAGATAGAAAAATGCAAAATTCTATTAAAATGATTGACATAAATTACTTTTAAAGGCAACAGGGATCCAAAATATGGGTTCAGGAGCCCTAGGAAGTAAAGAAGATTAGGAAAATCATCTTGTCTAGAGAGTAACTAAAGGAATAAGTCACCAAGATAAACAGTTACATAATCATCTCAAGAGAGAAGCTGCTGATGGGTGGAAAATTCCAGGCAGAATGTTGGTATAATGAGAAGATACGGAAAGGAAAAAGAGGTCAAAAAGGACCAAGGCTGAACAGAAAACAGGCTAATAGAAAGAGCAATCATCTATTAAAAGTCAAAGCCACAGGAACATTATAGAGGTTTAGGTTTATGTTAATGCTTCTTCAGTCGTTTGCTTTGCTAGGGAATTTTCAGGCTATTTTAGTTCTGTCCAACAAGGCTTCCTGGGCTATTCCATGGCTGTACAGCAACTCCATTCCCTATCGCATAAGTGCTATTTCTAGGGATAGAAACATGCAGGCTTTATTCTTGTAGTCAAGAAAACTCTTAGGATCTTAGAAAGACAGCAGAAACATCAAATATGTGTTTTCTATTGTGGCTCAAATAGACCAGACAACTTCTGGGAACTCAATTTGCTATAACCCTTGACATCTCAATAGAGCAGAGAGAAAAGCATAGTTTTTGTCATTGTTAATAACAAAATACTGTAGGAATGAGAACTGAAACTATAAAAATATAGAATTTTGTCAACATAAAGGGGTCATAAATTGTATTATACCATCTAACATTATTATTTTGTTGATGAGGTTAAGACACTGTGATAGTTAATTTTATGTGTCAACTTGGGAGGGCCATGGCTATTTTAGGTCATCCAACAATGCTTCCTAGACTGTTCCATGACTGTACAGCCACCCCATTTCCTATTGCATAAGTCAAACAGTATTTGTAAGACTATATTCTGGATATTTCTGTGAAGGTATTTTTGAAATCAGATTAATATTTTGAAATCAGATTAATATTTAAATTGGTGGATTTTTTTAAAGTTAAATAAGACTTTTATATTGGCATGCAGTAACAAGCAAAAGTTTTGCTCTCCCATTTCTGAAAGTTATATGAAGTTTAAAACCTAGTTCTACAGTTGACATTTTTAAAAGGCCTAAGACTTCCACATTGGTTAGACAACTCTTCGCTTAAAATAGTTTTTATTTATTTTTTTATTTCAATAACTTTTGATGTACATGTGTTTATTTGTTACATGAATGAATTATATAGTGGTAGATTCTGAGATTTTAGTGCACCCATTACCCTAGTGGCGTATGCTGTACCTAAGAGGTAGTTTTTTTATCCCTAGCCCCACTCCCGCTCACTCTCTTCTGAGTCTCTAAAGTCCATTACATCACACATGTATGTAATACATACTCACAGCTTAGCTCCCACTTATAAGTGATAATATATGGTTTTTGGTTCTCTACTCCTGTGATACTTCACTTAGCATAATGGCCTCCAGCTCCATCCAAGTTGTTACAAAAGACATTATTTTATCCCTTTTAATGGCTGAGTAGTATTCCATGGTGTATACATGCAACATTTTCTTTATACATTCATTAGTTGATGGGCACTTAGGTTGGTCCCACATCTTTGAAATTGTGAACAGTGCTGCTATAAACAAACAAGTACAAGTGTCTTTTTCATATAATGACTTCTTTTCCTTTGGGTAGATATCCAGTAGTGGAATTGCTGGATCAAATGGTAGATCTACTTTTATTAATAGCTCTTTAAGGAATCTCCATACTATTTTCCATAGAGGTTGTACTAATTTACATTTTCACCAGCAGCGTATAAGTATTCCCTTTTCCCCATATCCCTGCCAACATCTATTGTATTCACACTTTTTAGTAATGGCCATTCTTGCAGGATTATGGTAGTATATCTCATTGTGGTTTTAATTTGCATTTCCCTGATGATTAATGATGTTGAACAGTTTTTCATATGTTTGTTGGTCTTCATATATTTTCTTTTGAGAAATGTCTATTCATGTCCTTTGCCCACTTTTTAATGGACTTTTTTTTTATTGGTAATTTGAGTTCCTTGTAGATTCAGGATATTAATCCTTTGTTGGATGCATAGATTCCAAATATTGTCTCCCATTCTTTGGTTTGTCTGTTTATTCCGTTGATTATTTGTTCTGCTGTGCAGAAGATTTTTAGTTAATTAGGTCCCATTTATTTATCTTTGTTTTTGTTGCATTTGCTTTTGGGGTCTTAGTCATGAATTCTTTGCCTAGGCTGATGTCTAGAAAAGTTTCTCCAATGTTGTCTCCTAGAATTTTTAATAGGTTCAGGTGTTATATTTAAGTCTTTGATCCATCGTGAGTTGCTTTTTGTATAAGGTGAGAGATAGAGTTCCAGTTTCATTCTTCTACATGTGGCTTGCCAGTTTTGCCAGCATCATTTATTAAATAGGGTATCTATTTCCTAATTTATGTTTTTGTATGCTTTGTCAAAGATCAGTTGGCTGTACGTATTTGGCTTTATTTCTGGGTTCTCTATTCTGTTCCATTGGTCTATGTGCCTACTTTTATACCTGTACCATGCTGTTTTGGTAATTACAGCCTTGTAGTATAATTTGAAGTCCAGTAATGTGATGCCTCCTGATTTGTTTTTGTTTTTGTTGTTTTTTTGTATTGTTTTGTTTTTTGCTTAGGATTGCTTTGGCTATTTGGGCTCTTTTGGGTTCCATATTAATTTTAGAATCATTTTTTCTAATTCTGTGAAAAATAATATTGGTATTTTGATGGGAATGGCATTGAATCTGTAGATTGCTTCAGGCAGTATGGTCATTCTCACAATATTGATTCTTCTAATCCATGAGGATGGGATACATTTCCATTTGTTTGTGTCACCTATGATTTCTTTTGGCAGTGTTTTGTAGTTCTCCTTGTAGAGATCTTTCACCTGTTCAGTTAAGTATATTCCTGAGTATTTTTATTTTGTTTGCAGCTATTGTAAAAGGATTGAGTCCTCGATTTGATTCTCAGCTTGGTCGTTTTGGGGTATAGCAGGGCTACTGATTTGTGTATATTGATTTTGTAACCTAAGACTTGACTGAATTAGTTTATCAAATCTAAGAGTTTTTTGGAGGAGTCTTTAGGATTTTCTAGGTATACAATCATATCATTTGCAAACAGCCAGGTTTGACTTCCTCTTTTCCAATTTGGATGTCCTTTATTTCTTCTCTTGCTTAATTGCTCTGTACTTCCAGAACTATGTTGAATAGGGGTGGTGAAAGTGGGCCTACTTGTCTTGTTCCTGTTCAGGGGGAAAGCTTTCAACTTTTCCCCATTCAGTATGATGGTGGCTGTGTGTTTGTCATAGACGGTTTTTATTATTTTGAGATAGGTGCCTTCCATGCCTAGTTTGTTGAGAGTTTTTATCATAAAGGGATGATGGATTCTGTTAAATGCTTTTTCTGCATCTATTGAGATGATCATATGGTTTTGAGTTTTAATTCTATTTATGTGACTCATTACAGTTATTGACTTGTATATGTTAAACTATCCCTGCATCCCTGGGATGAAAACCACTTGCTTATGATGAATTATCTTCTTGACGTGCTGTTGGATTCAGTTAGCTAGTATTTGGTTGAGGATTTTTGCATCAATGTTCATCAGGGAAATTGGTCTGTAGTTGTGTCCTTTCCAGCTTTTGGTATCAGGGTGATACTAGCTTCATAGAATGATTTAGGGAGGAATCCTTCTTTCTCAGTCTTTTGGAATAGTTTCAGTGGGATTGGCATCCATTCTTCTTTGAATGTCTGATAGAATTCAGTGAATAGGTCTGGTCCTTGACTCTTTTTGTTGACAGTTTTTAAATTACTAGTTCAATCTTGCTGTTTGTTATTGGTTTAAGGTTTCCATTACTTCCTGATTCAATCTAGGAGGGTTGTATGCTTACAGGAATGTGTCCATTTCCTCTACGTTTTCTAGTTTGTTGAAATGATTTTTAAATAATGTAAACTAAGTATATAAATCATAACTTTTTCTTTTTTTTTAAACTTTTTTAGACATGGTCTCACTTCCATCGCCCAGGCTAGAATGCAGTGGTGCAATCACAGCTCACTGCATCCTCAATTTCCTGGGTTCAGGTGATTCTTCCATCTCAGTCTCCCAAGTAGTTGGCACTACAGGCGCACACTACCACACCCGGCTGACTTTTATTTTGTATTTTTAGTAGAGACAGGGTTTCATCATGTTGCCCAGGCTGGTCTTGAACTCCTTGGCTCAAGCGATTCACACACATCTGCCTCCCAAAGTGCTGGCATTACAAGTGTGAGCCACTACCCTGGGCCAGGAATAATCATCTTTAATATGTAAATAGACCTGTGAGCCAGGGAGGCAGAGGTTGCAGTGAGCCGAAAGATTGCACCACTGCTCTCCAACTTGGGTGACAGAGTGAGATGCTGTCTCAAAAACAAAAACAAAAACAATCCACAAAGTAAACAGAATGCTATATTTGACAATCTTATTTAATTAAATAGTATTTAACAAATATATGCAAAACTCTTCAGTTAGTATATTTCAAAACCATTGTAAATCTCTAGCAAATGGAATATTAAAGTGTGCCCTTCAGCAAGTCATTTTGCTTCTGTAGGCTCTTGTTTTCTCATTGTTTAATTTAGGGGATTGGAATAAATAAGTGATCTTTATTACTTTTGGATTAAAAACTACTTAGTGAATCTTGGCGGGGTGTGGTGGCTCATGCCTGTAATCCCAGCACTTTGGGAGGCCGAGGCAGGTGGATTGCGAGGTCAGGAGTTCGAGACCAGCCTGGCCAATATGGTGAAACCTCGTCTCTACTAAAAAAACAAAAATCAGCCGAGTGTGGTGATGTGTGCCTGTAGTCCCAACTATTTGGGAGGCTGAGGCAGAAGAATCGCTTGAATCCAGGCGGCGGAGGTTGCAGTGAGCCGAAATCACGCGTCTGCGCTCCAGCCTGGGCAACAGAGCAAGACTCCATTAAAAAAAAAAAACAAAAAAAACAAAAAACTACTTAGTCTATCTCATGGATGCTATATACTTTCACATCAAGAAATTCATATTCAGACATTTTGCATATAACAAGGTTAAAAAATCTTTTGATGTTCCTGTACTTTATACCAAATGATATTTAAGCTTCTTTCTAGCTTTAAGATTCAATGAGTCTCTACAGCAACTCAAGGTAACTGGCTCACTCCAACCACCTTTCCAATCAATATTCATGTGATTTCTCTTGGAAGTCCATCCTCTCTCCAGTCTTCCTGGATCTAGATCTTTTCCTTTCTTTAAAACTTAGTTCATATCTTATAATAAAGATAATTATATGGCTTTCTTTAAAGATCTCAACATCACACTGTTTGCTGCATTCTTCTTGGCTTTGGACATATGAACTATGCACCTAGCTCTGTCTGCATCATTCAATCCTGGATGACTATGTACATGTGTACATATGTCCAGTACTGGACCTTAGCTGTAGAGAGTATACAGCATACTTCTCATTCATGGTACACTATCATCACTGATACCTTGTCTTATTTTTCCATTTCCTTTTTGCCCCATTTACCTGCTCCATTGTCCTCTCTCCTGCCCACCATAATTTCTATTAACTTAAAGTTCTTCAGAGATTAAAATTTTAGAGCTGCAGACTAAGATATTTTAGTTCTAGTCCAAAACACTTGTTTTACAATGAGAAGGACTGAGAAGCAAAGAAGTCATTCTTAAAAATATAAGTAAAGTCCTCTTGGTTTACCTGAAGTTATCACATCATAGAGAAGCACACTTGGTAGCTCTTATTAAAATTTCTACATTTGTGTTGAGGTCAGACAAGAGAGGTTAAGGCTTCTGTTTTTGAGTGAACTTGATAGCAACATAAAAACTCCAGAGGTTGCTCTGCACACCCGCACCTGAGGAGTAGGGAGAAGAGACTGTTTCTCCAATGAGAGAGTAGGAGGCAGCAAGCAGTCACAGCTCTTGCCTTTCACTTACCTGTCCCAGTTCCAGTCCCCTTGGGCCTGCTCTCTCATTTGTGAGACTGCTTTTTGTATTTGGCCTTTTTTTAAAAAATTTATTTTATTATTATTATACTTTAAGTTTTAGGGTACATGTGCACAATGTGCAGGTTAGTTACATATGTAGACATGTGCCATGCTGGTGCTGGTGTGCTGCACCCATTAACTCATACGTTAGGTATATCTCCTAAAGCTATCCCTCCTCCCTCCCCCACCCCACAACAGTCCCCAGAGTGTGATGTTCCCCTTCCTGTGTCCATGTGTTCTCATTGTTCAATTCCCACCTATGAGTGAGAATATGTGGTGTTTGGTTTTTTGTTCTTGCAATAGTTTACTGAGAATGATGATTTCCAATTTCATCCATGTCCCTAAAAAGGACATGAACTCATCCTTTTTATGGTTGCATAGTATTCCATGGTGTATATGTGCCACATTTTCTTAATCCAGTCTATCATTGTTGGACATTTGGGTTGGTTCCAAGTCTTTGCTATTTTGAATAGTGCCGCAATAAACATACGTGTGCATGTGTCTTTATAGCAGCATGATTTAGAGTCCTTTGGGTATATACCCAGTAATGGGATGGCTGGGTCAAATGGTATTTCTAGTTCTAGATCCCTGAGGAATCGCCACACTGACTTCCACAATGGTTGAACTGGTTTACAGTCCCACCAACAGTGTGAAAGTGTTCCTATTTCTCCACATCCTCTCCAGCACCTGTTGTTTCCTGACTTTTTAATGATCGCCATTCTAACTGGTGTGAGATGGTATCTGATTGTGGTTTTGATTTGCATTTCTCTGATAGCCAGTGATGGTGAGCATTTTTTCATGTGTTTTTTGGCTGCATAAATGTCTTCTGTTGAGAAGTGTCTGTTCATGTCCTTTGCCCACTTTTTGAGGGGGTTGTTTGTTTTTTTCTTGTAAATTTGTTTGAGTTCATTGTAGATTCTGGATATTAGCCCTTTGTCAGACGAGTAGGTTGTGAAAATTTTCTCCCATTTTGTAGGTTGCCTGTTCACTCTGATGGTAGTTTCTTTTGCTGTGCAGAAGCTCTTTAGTTTAATTAGATCCCATTTGTCAATTTTGGCTTTTGTTGCCATTGCTTTTGGTGTTTTAGATATGAAGTCCTTGCCCATGCCTATGTCCTGAATGGTAATGCCTAGGTTTTCTTCTAGGGTTTTTATGGTTTTAGGTCTAACGTTTAAGTCTTTAATCCATCTTGCATTAATTTTTGTATAAGGTGTAAGGAAGGCATCCAGTTTCAGCTTTCTACATATGACTAGCCAGTTTTCCCAACACCATTTATTAAATAAGGAATCCTTTCCCCATTGCTTGTTTTTCTCAGGTTTGTCAAAGATCAGATAGTTGTAGATATACGGCGTTATTTCTGAGGGCTCTGTTCTGTTCCATTGATCTATATCTGTGTTTTGGTACCAGTACCACGCTGTTTTGGTTACTGTAGCCTTGTAGTATAGTTTGAAGTCAGGTAGCGTGATGCCTCCAGCTTTGTTCTTTTGGCTTAGGATTGACTTAGCGATGCAGGCTCTTTTTTGGTGCCATATGAACTTTAAAGTAGTTTTTTCCAATTCTGTCAAGAAAGTCATTGGTAGCTTGATGGGGATGGCATTGAATCTATAAATTACCTTGGGCAGTATGGCCATTTTCACGATATTGATTCTTCCTACCCATGAGCATGGAATGTTCTTCCATTTGTTTGTATCCTCTTTTATTTCATTGAGCAGTGGTTTGTAGTTCTCCTTGAAGAGGTCCTTCACATCCCTTGTAAGTTGGATTCCTAGGTATTTTATTCTCTTTGAACCAATTGTGAATGGGAGTTCACTCATGATTTGGCTCTCTGTTTGTCTGTGATTGGTGTATAAGAATGCTTGTGATTTTTGCACATTGATTTTGTATCCTGAGACTTTGCTGAAGTTGCTTATCAGCTTAAGCAGATTTTCGGCTGAGACGATCGGGTTTTCTAGATATACAATCATGTCATCTGCAAACAGGGACAATTTGACTTCCTCTTTACCTAATTGAATACCCTTTATTTCCTTCTCCTGCCTGATTGCCCTGGCCAGAACTTCCAACACTATGTTGAATAGGAGTGGTGAGAGAGGGCATCCCTGTCTTGTGCCAGTTTTCAAAGGGAATGCTTCCAGTTTTTGCCCATTCAGTATGATATTGGCTGTGGGTTTGTCATAGATAGCTCTTATTATTTTGAGACACATCCCATCAATACCTAATTCATTGAGAGTTTTTAGCATGAAGGGTTGTCGAATTTTGTCAAAGGCCTTTTCTGCATCTATTGAGATAATCATGTGGTTTTTGTCTTTGGTTCTGTTTATATGCTGGATTACGTTTATTGATTTGCGTATATTGAACCAGCCTTGCATCCCAGGGATGAAGCCCACTTGATCATGGTGGATAAGCTTTTTGATGTGCTGCTGGATTCGGTTTGCCAGTATTTTATTGAGGATTTTTGCATCAATGTTCATCAAGGATATTGGTCTAAAATTCTCTTTTTTGGTTGTGTCTCTGCCTGGCTTTGGTATCAGGATGATGCTGGCCTCATAAAATGAGTTAGGGGGGATTCCCTCTTTTTCTATTCATTGGAATAGTTTCAGAAGGAATGGTATCAGTTCCTCCTTGTACCTCTGGTAGAATTCGGCTGTGAATCCATCTGGTCCTGGACTCTTTTTGGTTGGTAAGCTATTGATTATTGCCACAATTTCAGCTCCTGTTATTGGTCTATTCAGAGATTCAACTTCTTCCTGGTTTAGTCTCGGGAGGGTGTATGTGTCCAGGAATTTATCCATTTCTTCTAGATTTTCTAGTTTATTTGCGTAGAGGTGTTTGTACTATTCTCTGATGGTAGTTTGTATTTCTGTGGGATTGGTGGTGATATCCCCTTTATCATTTTTTATTGCATCTATTTGATTCTTCTGTATTTTCTTCTTTATTAGTCTTGCTAGCGGTCTATCGATTTTGTTGATCCTTCAAAAAACCAGCTCCTGGATTCATTAGTTTTTTGAAGGGTTTTTTGTGTCTCTATTTCCTTCAGTTCTGCTCTGATTTTAGTTATTTCTTGCCTTCTGCTAGCTTTTGAATGTGTGTGCTCTTGCTTTTCTAGTTCTTTTAATTGTGATGTTAGGGTGTCAATTTTGGATCTTTCTGCTTTCTCTTGTGGGCATTTAGTGCTACAAATTTCCCTCTACACACTGCTTTGAATTTGTCCCAGAGATTCTGGTATGTTGTGTCTTTGTTCTCGTTGGTTTCAAAGAACATCTTTATTTCTGCCTTCATTTCGTTATGTACCCAGTAGCTAGTTGGGGCATCTAGTCCTTACAACTAAAAGATCATTGACTGAAACCTACAGCAGTTTCTATAATGTTAAATAGCTTAATTTGACTTTGAAAAATAGTCAGTTTTGGAACTCCTGAGCCCACAGGTTCTGCTTGAATCATAAAGCTCTAAAATAAAGAGTCCACTTATTCATGGTTCAACTTTACATAATAATTATAAAGACCTTGCCTTTCAAATAAGGTAAAAGTCGCCTCCTCAAAGTACAAAAATGTATTCTGGATGAGTAATATATTAATGTTTTATATAGTTATGAGCATTCGAAAACTCTGCCAGCTTTTAAAATGGTTTTCCCCCTAGTTTCTTTTTCAGTGTATTATTTCACTCTATAAAGCACTAGCTCTCAAATTTTCAAGATTCATAACATTCAACTAATATGTATTACATATATACATATATATACACATATACACATAATTTCAACCTTAGAGAAAAGTTGGCAAGAAAACTACAAAGTACTTTTTTTCCTGAACCATCTGAGAGTAAGGTGGGCTACATAATGCCCCTTCACTCCTATATATTTGTTTGTAATTGCCACAAACAAGGATATTCCCCTTACACAACCTTCAAAATCAGGAATTTTAATGCTGATACACTTCTATCATCTACTCTACAGAGCCCATTCAAATTTCATCAACTGTCCTAAATATGTCCTTTAAAACAAAATGATCTAATCCGGGATTATGTGGTGCTTTTAGTTGTCAAATTTCTAATCTCCTTCAATCTGGAGGAGTTCCTCAATCTTTTCTTGAATTTCATGAACTTAACATTTTTTTTAAAGATTTCAGGCCAGTTGTTCTATAGACTGTTCCTGAATTTGGGTTTGTTGTATATTCCCTCACGATTTTATTTTTGGCAGGAACATCACAGAAGTGATGCTGAGGTCTTCTCATTGCATCCTCTCAGGTGCTGTGTGGTTTGCATTCATCTCATTACTAGTTATGTTTGCTTTGAGCACTTGATTAATGGTTGTGTCTGCCAGTCTTCTCCCCTGTAATCTTTCCCTCTTTCTTTTGTAATTAATTAGTATTTTGTGGAGAGATATTTCAAAACAATTAAGCTACCCTATTTCTAATCAAAACTTAACTCACTAGTTTTAGCAGCCATTGAAATTTTTGGATGAATTAATTATTACATAGATGGTTACCAAATGATGAATTTTAAAATTACACAATTTCTTCTATCTTTACTCATCAGCATTCTTCTGTAAGGAAAAGCTTTTGCTTCTCCCCATTCATTTAATTATGTATGTATTTATGGCAGTATGGATTAATGGAATTTTTATTGCATTCAGTGAATTACTATCTTTACCAGCAATATTAGTATTTTGGTGCTCAAACTGTCCCAGATCTAGAGAGTAAGAATTGCTTCAAGTTGGCTTCTGTGTGCTTCTGACATGTCTCCATCATTATTTGAGTATTTCCTTATTTGGAGGGCACAGTAAGTTCCAGGGTCATCTCATGGAGCCCTAAAATCAGCCTTTCTCCAAGAATCCTTGATTCCTTTTAGTTGAGAATTACATTTAAAAACCAAAAGCTAGGTGCTAGATGTGCTCTCTTAATACCCTGTTAGTGGAATTAGCTAGGTAATATGTACACACACACTCACATGCATTCACATTATATTTATTTTTGTATGTTTATATATATTAATATAAACAGATATTAAATATATATAAAATGGTGAGTTCACATTGATACCTCCAATTCCAACCCAACATCACTATAATTCTTTTCTGTAACAGTAAGAAACCTGCCGCCCGTTGTCCTCAGTATATCTCCTGATTGTATCAGGCCTCCTTTAGGTAACCAGTCTCTTCTCTCCACCCTGATCCCTATGCAGATACCTTTCTCATCTACAGGAAGTTCGTCCCCATACAGGATCATCCCCATCACCCTACATGGATGTGCTTCTCATCCCACTTGGGGACACAACACTCCCTGCCAGCAGATACCTTCCTTACCCCTCTCAGGCTCCAAACTGCCTACTGAGCTGCACCTGGACTCCCATGCTTGCTTGTCCCACCCAATGGCTTTTGTTGTAAATTATTCATAAAGAAAGGAAGGATTGAAGGGCACTCCATAATTTTTAAGTTCGGGTGTACTGCCTCACTTGGTGCTAAAAAGTGGGTTATTAATAAACAAATCACAACTTCTCTTTGACCTACATTATGCATTGGGGATTTGGTCTAAAATGGGGCATGTGGGTAATAAGAGATTTAAAACCATAAAATATTCTGTCATAAGAATGAGGTCTAAATAAATCACAAAAAGTACATTCTGTACTTTTGTATTGAAATGTTAAGTATCCTATTAGAAATGAAGTTCCCCAGAGAGAAATCCGCAGAAATAAGAACTAAGGGCTGTCCTTTAAATTTAGTCTCTTTCATTTTCTATTCAAGATAAGGATTTTTTTTTCAGACATTAGTTCACTTGCCTGAAGGGATCTATCTCCTGGGAAGTCATATTATTGATTGACTGATGATATACCAGTAATGGCTAATACATTTCATTAATAATATTTATAACCTCACTTGTCATTTTGCTCTCTGAGGTATCTGGTGATTTTTTGTAAAAGTATACCCCACTTAATAAAAAACTAAAAGGTTTTCTTAAAGGCCGTATTCATAATGAGCATTAGCAAACTGAATCTTACTTTTAGTGTAATTAGGTAGCTTCATATTTAAAGTAATACTGAATTTATTCTAGCAGAGGGTTACTGTTTTCTTTTTTGGAAACATAAAGAGGCACCTCTTTTGGAAACTCAGATTTTCATTATTTAGCAACTATTTATTAAGCACCTACTATGTGTATAGCACTGAGCTATAGGCTAAGTAGGAATATTATCTCATAATAATGGTAACAGTTTAGATTTTCTGAATTATGAAGTATCAGCAATTACACTAAGTAGTTTGCCTCTGGCATCCCATTTATTCTTCACAGCAACTAATCTTAGGAGGCAGAGACTTTTTCACACTTGTAGATGTGCAGGTTGATGCCCTTGCAGATTCTGTGTGACTTTCTCATTGTCACATAATTATATGGCAAGTCTTCCCTCTCCTTCATTCATTCATTAAGTACTTTCAAAATGTTAGCACTGTACCTGGTTCTAGGGACAAAGTGACAAAGTGATAGACCAGAGAAATCTACAACTTAGCAGAGAAAGTACTCAAATAAAATATGATTACAATGAAGTCTGACAACTGGTTGGCTAAATGAAGTACAGGGCATTGGGGAAAACTTGGGCAAGCAGAAGTTAGCTGGGTGCTGTTAGATATGAATTCTAAATTTCTTTTCAAAGAATCAATATGTCAGTATGTTCAATTCTTTGCCTTCTACTTTTAAACTTAACTTCCTCATAAAGCAACCTTTTTCAATTACCTCCTCCACCCTGACTCATTTCAATCACCTGCTCCACCCTGACTCATTCTGATTACCTGCTCCACCCTGACTTATTCCGATTACCTGGTCCACCCTGACTCATTCCGATTACCTGGTCCACCCTGACTCATTCCGATTACCTGGTCCACCCTGACTCATTCTGATTACCTGCTCGGTCATAACCATTTTTCCTGCCAAACCACTTACCCCATCACTCTCTTTAATTTAGCCAATCAGAATTAGTTTAGCCTGTGCGGTCTAACCCTAGCCAATAGGGGAACGACACAGCAGCAGGGGCCACATGCATCAGTGATAAGAACCCCTTCCCCTCCCTTGTGCAGGTGTGTGCTCAACATTGCTCCATCTGTAGGGGTGCATCCTTCTATAGAAGTAACTTGCCTTGCTGAGAATTAAAAAGAAAATTTTATATTCGAATTATATTCGAGTGCTATTTCTTTTGTGGTACTGAAACTTTATATATAACAGTGCAGAGGAGAGGGAAGGTTTCTATGCAGGGAAAGTATCATGTTTGTAACTGGTCAAAATTCAGAATCTACTCTTAGATACACAGAGAAATTGCAATTTCTTCGTTTTGACTGTAACTATTATGGCTTTTCCCCAAGCTCATGCCCACTGGCTGGAAGAAAAATAAAGCTCAGTTAAATTCAATAAATCCATAAGTCCTTTTAGATAGGGTTCAGTCTCTCTTGGATAAAAGTGTTTTCTCCATTTCTCAGATGGCATTCCTCCTCAGAAAGGGTCTCACTCTGCCACCCAGGCTAGAATGCAGTGGTGCAATCACAGCTCACTGCAGCCTCGAACTCCTGGGCCCAGGCAATCCTCCCACCTCAGCCTCCTGAATAGCTGGGGTTACAGGTACATGTGACCAAGCTTGACTAATTTTTTAAAATAAGTTTTTGTAGAGACAGGGTCTTGCTATATTGCCCAGTCTGGCCTCTAACTCCTGGGCTCAAGTAATCCTCCTGCCTCATCCTTTCAAAGTGCTGGGATTATAGGCATGAACCACCATGCCTGCCCCTCCTCCTTCTTTTAAGACCTTGTGTCAGGGAGAAAAGAGAGGGTCCTTGGGCATGGTGGCTCTCTAGTTTAAGGGGCCATATGCTTTTGTCTGCCTAGCCGCTAGGTGCCCTACTGGGCTCCCAGGCCGTAGTCTGCCTCCAGGGAGCTTGTGGTCTGTTCCTCTCATGCAGAGAGCGCTTCCTGTGGCTCCTCCTGCAGATTAAGTCTATTTGCTCCAGTTAGAGCTGAGAACACTCTGAGTTCTGGCTGACTCCCATTTAGACACAGCAGAGCTGGCCCAGGGGATCTGCCCAGTGCCTCACTGTACACCCCCCCTTATCTTCTGAAAAACCCCTTCTAGAAACTTTCCAGCCAGATTATCAATTACTTTCAGGTTTCTGGAAAACTAAAGCTAAGGGTTTGGAAAAGCTAACTTGAGTCTTTCCACTATCTGATCATTCTGCCCCTCCAGGTTAGCAATGATGTGGCTCACCGCAGACAGGAATGCCGCAGATTCTGAGTGGCTTCCTCAGGAATGTCGAGTGAGAGTGGTAGGAAGTGTGAGGGTGACATCATTTGGTTCTGTGTCCCCACCCAAATGTCATATCAAATTGTAATTTGGGGGAGGGACCTGGTGGGAGGTGATTGGTTCATGGGGGCAGATTTCCCCTTGCTGTTCTCGTGATAGTGAGTTCTCACGAGATGTGCTTGTTTAAAAGTGTGTAGCCCTTCCCCCATCACTCTCTCTCTCCAGCCACCATAGTAAGATGTGCCAGCTTTGCCTTTGCCCTCCTGCCATGATTGTAAGTTTCCTGAAGCCTCCCCAGCCATGCCTCATGCACAGCCTGTGGAACTGTGAGTCAATCAAATCTCTTTTCTTTATAAGTTGCCCAGTCTCAGGTAGTTCTTTATAGCAGTGTGAGAACGGGCTAATACAGAAGGTAAGAGCTCCTTCCTGCCCTCATTATCTTTTTAAAAGCTCATCTCCTACACTCCAGCCTGGGTGACAGAGGGAAACTCTGTTTCAAAAAAAAAAAGCTCATCTCACTGCCCTGCTTCACCCTGTTTGATCTTTCCACAATGATCCCGTCTTATAAAAAAAAACCCTGTGGTGTATCCCTGAAAACTTCTCTCCATATGCTAAAGAGAAGGTAAGCAATTTAGACAGATTTTCCTCAGGAGATAGGCTTTCCTCAGGAGATAGCCTTGCTATAAATTCCTATTTTTGAATGCTAAAAACTGAATGTTACCTCAATCATTTTTTTTGCAATTTGCATTTCTTCTAGAATAAATGTTCATATTTTCCCACTGCCAAACAGAGTGATGCCTCAGGCACACTGGGGTGAAGATCATGTTATCAGGCAGGAAAAAAAGAAAAAGCACGTCAATAAATTTCGAAGTATTTTCCAAGTTACAAGTGTAAGAGCTCTGACTGGGAAAGATTATGGCACATTTAAGGTGGTGAAAGATGTGGACCTGGCTAATAGGTAATAGGAAGAGAGGGTACCTGATTAGCACCAAGAGATATAAAGAAGTTATTACTCATTAGTTGCTTACTCTGTTCCAGCACGGAGGATCATAAGGAAAAGCCTTCCCCAAGGGATGGAGATACTGAACAAGGTAGTGGCAGGATCAGATGTGTTTTTTGAAAGGATCCCCCTGGCTGCAGTGTGGAGAAAGGACTGGAAGGAAAGGAAGGAGATTAGGATGCAGGGAGTTCAGTAAAGTATAACTGCAGGAGCCCAGGCAAGAGATGAGGGCTAGAACTAGGGCAGGAGCAGTAAAGATGGAATTTGGTGATATCTAACAGAGAGGCAAGTTTTGTGTCTAAGTTGTATAACTGGGAGGTGAAAACAAGGGAAGACTCGAGGATGAGCTTAAGATTTTCGTTTTGAGCAATGAGTAGATGTGGGCGACTTTCTAAGACAAGAAACTCTTTATATGTAGCAGATTTCTAGACAGATGAGGTGGTGCAGCTCCATTTTGGACATTCTGAGTATGAGGTGCCTGACAGCTATCTAAGATCTTCAGTACCCAATAATGAGCTGATAGTATAATTATGAAGTGACAGATTCAAATAAAATTGATTCTAAAACCCTTTACTCCCAGCTGTAGCTTTCTCTGAAAATTTCATTTAAAAATAAAATGAGGACATTGATTTTCAGTTTGATTCTGCAGGTTGTGGTTTACCACATCTTGTTCTTTCTGCCCTCAAGAATTTTCAGTATAAATGTACACCCCTACCATCCTCAGGTTTTAATTCATACAACAACCTACTAATCACCATAGGCAAACTGAATCCATGTCCTCTTACTGTGGAGAATAGAAATATTATAAGTACTATCTTATATGTAATTAATAATATTTTGGTGTCAGACACTAGGAATGCATTTCATAAGCAACTGGCCCTCTTTTCTAATTATTGCCAAAAATCTATAAATCAAATAATATAAGACCAAAGCTCTCATTTTGTTAACTACTCCAATTTATAATGTTTTAAAAAGATATCATATAAAGGTCAGGCACGGTGGCTCACGCCTGTAATCCCAGCCCTTTGGGAGGCCGAGACGGGTGGATCATGAGGTCAGGAGATCGAGACCATCCTGGCTAATATGGTGAAACCCCGTCTCTATTAAAAAATACAAAAAATTAGCCAGGCATGGTGGTGGGCGCCTGTAGTCCCAGCTACTAGGTAGGCTCAGGCAGGAGAATGGTGTGAACCCAGGAGGCAGAGCTTGCAGTGAGCAGAGATCGTGCCACTGCACTCCAGCCTGGGCGACAGAGTGAGACTCCATCTCAAAAAACAAAACAAAACAAAACAAAAATATTTAAAAGGTTGCCTTATTTGTTATCTAAGTATATGTTTTCAATCTAGTTTATTTTGGAGGAAATCATAGGAATTTACATTTCTCAAAGCTTCTGGTTTACCAAATTTTTCTTTAATAGCTAAAAAGTTGTTTATTGATACTTGTTTTAACAATTTTCAATCTATGCTATACTTACTGTATCTATTTTTTAGAGGAAGGGAATTGTGAGATCCCAAGTTAAATAGCAAGTTCTCCATTTGAGTCTGTCTTACAGGGTAGACAAAATTATTTTCTGGAGAGAATAATGGCCCCTCCTATGAAGCAGTGAAGAATGATTTGTTGTAATTTCAAGCAGAAGCCCTTATTAGTACACTAACCCAGACAGATTGCTCAAGGCTCTGAATTCAACCAGAAACATAGACTAGCTGCACCCCAGTTATTAATCAGGAATTCACAAATTCACTGCTGCTCAGAAGTTTTCAAATGCACAGGTGAGAAAAACAAAGCATAGGCACATGCATGTTTGAGGATACACTATTCATCCATTCCTCTCTAGATGCTCTGAAATTCATTCCTGGGCTAAGCCAAAATACTTGGATATTAAAGAAATTTTAAAAATTAACCCATTAACTTGCTGAGCTTTAGTTTCCAAAATGCAAAATGAAGGAAGACTCATTCATTCAACTAACACTCAGTGGACTTCTATACTCAAAGCATTAGGTCTACGAAATAGACTAAGACACAGTCCCACTTCTCAAAGACTCTGTCTGTCCACCTGTATTTCTAAGTATCTTTATCTATAAAGACCAAATGTATAATTATAATTCTATATGATAAATGCAAACATGGAAGTATACACAGGTTACAGAAACACAAGGAGGGATACCTTACCCATCTACAGTGCAAAAGGGAAGGAGAATAATGACTGAAGGATACTGAGACATCTTCAGGATTACTGTCATACATTCTCACAAGAAAGTTTAGTAAATATGGAAATTTATTATTTCACATAACAAAAGGTCCAGAGATAAGGCAGGCTTCAAAGTTGATTGACTTAGTGCCTCAATTATGTTATCAAACACCCCCATTCTTCCCCTCTCTCAGCTCTGCCTTTCTCAGAGCTGGCTTTCTGCTCAGGACAGAGCATCTTAGTCACAGGTAACTGTAGCAGTTTCCGGCATCACTCTATGACATGCAAGGGTCCTGAGGAAGAAAGAGACCATCTTTTCCTGTTTCTCCTTAGGAGGGAGGAAATACTCCCAGATGATAATGAAAATTTCCCCTCACATCTCAAAATCCTGGATTTGGATATGTGTCCATTTGCAAAGCAATCACTAGTAGGAGCCATGAGATTGTCATTATAGGCTTACAGTAATCATTTGAGATGCTGTCTGTTTTAGAGGATCAACTACACATGTTACTACACTGGTGTCATATGAGCACAAACTAGCTGACTTGAAAGAAGTTACCCTTTCTTCTGGGAATCTCTCATTTGCCAAATTATCTCTGCAGTTCCTACCTCAATAAGATACTACTGATTTTTCTTCTATTTCCAATACCTAGAAAGGAAGGCCATTCGAAAAAGATCAAATCATATCATACTAGTTCATTATGGAGTTAAAACTCATGCATTTTAAACAAAACTTACCAAAATCTACTAGTTTCACTCCACCTTCAGTGGTCAATAGAATGTTATTGCCTTTCACATCTCTGTGGATAGTTTTGTTGTTATGCAAATGTTGAAGTCCCTAGAAGATAAGAAATATATAATGACTCTTAACAAAAGCATCAAACAATAAAAATTTTCAGATGATGTACCTGTACAAAATCAATAGGAAACAGATAATAAAATTAACATTCAGACACTCAAATGTTTCACATTGAGTTAGTCACATCAAAGAACATCATTTCCACTTTGAATTATATAAAAATTCACAGAATCAAAGCATGCTCCTTAATTCTTAGCAAATATCGTATTACAAATGTGTGAGTTTCAATGGAAGAAAATATTTCATATACCTATCTAAGATAATGGCCAAAAAACCCTATTATTAGTTTTCTACCTTCATCACTATCACAGTCTCAGAAATACACTTAAGAGGTCAGAATTCAGGATCCTGTTGGTACAATGAAAGTAAATTTGTAGTGGAAAAAAAGAATTAGCTATGCTGAACATGTCAGATTTTGCATATATTCTTCCATCAATAAATACTAATGTAGTATCACTAGTGACATTTTTCTAAAAATAGGATCTACATTTTTTAACTGGAACTGCTTCATAATTAATGCACATACAATTTAAATTGCCTTACCATTAGTGCTTCATGTAAAATATAGGCAATTAGAGGCTCACTCATTCTTTCACCCCTCTTCAGAAATCCTTTCACAAGGTCAGTCACTGATCCTCCATTGCAGAGCTAAACAAGAATATTTTAAGATGGCTATTAAAAACATGTGACATTTTATGTTCTTTCTAGAAAAGTTCTTCCAAGACATTTTTAAAAGTGTTCCAATGTTCTCTTTCAAATGATTAATGCCATTATCTTTATGCTTTCATAAATAAAATGAATATATAAACTTAGACTTGTGTAAAATTAATTCCTAGAACACAATTTTCACATGAATTAATTTTTAGAAGATAATTTGGAGAAGCATGAGCTTGATTTTCAAATGCAAGGATAAGAATTATGGGGAGAGGCGCCCGCCATTGCTGAGGCTTGAGTAGGTAAACAAAGCGGCCAGGAAGCTGGAACTGCGTGGAGAGCACCACAGCTCAAGGAAGCCTGCCTGCCTCTGTAGACTCCACCTGTGGGGGCAGGGCATAGCCAAACAAAAGGTAGCAGAATCTTCTGCAGACTTAAATGTCCCTGTCTGACAGCTTTACAGAGAGTAGTGGTCCTCCCAGCATGGAGTTTAAGATCTGAGAACGGACAGACTGCCTCCTCAAGTGGGTCCCTGACCCCCAAGTAGCCTTTCTGGGAGGCACCCCCCAGTAGGGGCAGACTGACACCTCACAGGGCCGGGTACCCCTCTGAGACAAAACCTCCAGAGGAACGATCAGACAGCAACATTTGCTGTTCAGCAATATTCGCTGTTCTGCAGCCTCCGCTGCTGATACCCAGGCAAACAGGGTCTGGAGTGGACCTCCAGCAAACTCCAACAGACCTGCAGCTGAGGGTCCTGACTGTTAAAAGGAAAACTAACAAACAGAAAGGACATCCACACCAAAACCCCATCTGTATGTCACCATCATTAAAGACCAAAGGTAGATAAAACCACAAAGATGGGGAAAAACCAGAACAGAAAAACTGAAAATTCTAAAAATCACAGCAACCTCTCCTCCTCCAAAGGAACGCAGCTCCTCACCAGCAATGGAACAAAGCTGGATGGAGAATGACTCTGATGATTTGAGAGAAGAAGGCTACAGAGGATCAAACTTCTCCAAGCTAAAGGAGGAAGTTCGAACCCATCGCAAAGAAGTTAAAAACCTTGAAAAAAGATTAGACAAATGGCTAACTAGAATAACCAATGCAGAGAAGTCCTTAAAGGACCTGATGGAGCTGAAAACCACGGCATGAGAACTACATGACGAATGCACAAGCTTCAGCAACTGATTCGATCAACTGGAAGAAAGGGTATCAGTGATTGAAGATCAAATGAATGAAATGAAGCGAGAAGTTTAGAGAAAAAAGAATAAAAAGAAATGAACAAAGCTTCCAAGAAACATGGGACTATGTGAAAAGACCAAATCTACGTCTGATTGGTGTACCTGAAAGTGACAGGGAGAATGGAACCAAATTGGAAAACACTCTGCAGGATATTATCCAGGAGAACTTCCCCAACCAAGCAAGGCAGGACAACATTCAAATTCAGGAAATACAGAGAACGCCACAAAGATACTCCTCGAGAAGAGCAACTCCAAGACACATAATTGTCAGATTCACCAAGGTTGAAATGAAGGAAAAAATATTAAGGGCAGCCAGAGAGAAAGATCGGGTAACCCACAAAGGGAAGCCCATCAGACTAACAGTGGATCTCCTGGCAGAAACTCTACAAGCCAGAAAAGAGTGGGGGCCAATATTCAACATTCTTAAAGAAAAGAATTTTCAACCCAGAATTTCATATCCAGCCAAATTAAGCTTCATAAGTGAAGGAGAAATAAAATCCTTTACGGACAAGCAAATACTGAGAGATTTTGTCACCACCAGGCCTTCCCTAAAAGAGCTCCTGAAGGAAGCACTAAACATGGAAAGGAACAACTGGTACCAGCCACTGCAAAAACATGCCAAGTTGTAAAGACCATCGAGGCTAGGAAGAAACTGCATCAACTAATGAGCAAAACAACCAGCTAACATCATGACAGGATCAAATTCACACATAACAATATTAACCTTAAATGTAAATGGACTAAATGCTCCAATTAAAAGACACAGACTGGCAAATTGGATAAAGAGTCAAGACCCATCAGTGTGCTGTATTCAGGAGACCCATCTCACGTGCAGAGACGCACATAGGCTCAAAATAAAGGGATAGAGGAAGATCTACCAAGCAAATGGAAAACAAAAAAATGCAGGGGTTGCAATCCTAGTCTCTGATAAAACAGACTTTAAACCAACAAAGATCAAAAGAGACAAAGAAGGCCATTACATAATGGTAAAGGGATCAATTCAACAAGAAGAGCTAACTATCCTAAATATATATGCACCCAATACAGGAGCACCCAGATTCATAAAGCAAGTCCTTAGAGACCTACAAAGAGACTTAGACTCCCACACAATAATAATGGGAGACTTTAACACCCCACTGTCAACATTAGACAGATCAACGAGACAGAAAGTTAACAAGGATATCCAGGAATTGAATTCAGCTCTGCACCAAGCAGACCTAATAGACATCTACAGAACTCTCTACCCCAAATCAACAGAATATACGTTCTTCTCAGAACCACACCGCACCTATGCCAAAACTGACCACATAGTTGGAAGTAAAGCACTCCTCAGCAAATGTAAAAGAACAGAAATAATAACAAACTGTCTCTCAGACCACAGTGCAACCATACTAGAACTCAGGATTAAGAAACTCATTCAAAACTGCTCAACTACATGGAAACTGAACAATATGCTCCTGAATGACAACTGGGTACATAATGAAATGAAGGCAGAAATAAAGATGTTCTTTGAAAGCAATGAGAATGAAGACACAACATATCAGAATCTCTGGGACACATTTAAAGCAGTGTGTAGAGGGAAATTTATAGCACTAAATGCCCACAAGAGAAAGCAGAAAAGATCTAAAATTGACACCCTAACATCACAATTAACAGAACTAGAAAAGCAAGAGCAAACACATTCAAAAGCTAGCAGAAGGCAAGAAATAACTAAGATCAGAGCAGAACTGAAGGAGATAGAGACACAAAAAACCCTTCAAAAAGTCAATGAATCCAGGAGCTGGTTTTTGAAAAAATCAACAAAATCAATAGACCACTAGCAAGACTATTAAAGAAGAAAAGAGAGAAGAATCAAACAGATGCAATAAAAAATGATGAAGGGGATATCACCATCAATCCCACAGAAATACAAACTACCATCAGAGAATACTATAAACACCTCTACGCAAATAAATTAGAAAATCTAGATTAAATGGATAAATTCCTGGACACATACACCCTCCCAAGTCTAAACCAGGAAGAAGTTGAATCTCTGAATAGACCAATAACAGGCTCTGAAATTGAGGCAATAATTAACAGCTTACCAACCAAAAAAAATCCAGGACCAGATGGATTCACAGCCGAATTCTACCAGAGGTACAAGGAGGAGCTGGTACCATTCCTTCTGAAATTATTCCAATCAATAGAAAAAGAGGGAATCCTCCCTAACTTATTATATGAGGCCAGCATCATCCTGATACCAAAGCCTGGCAGAGATGCAACAAAAAAAGAGAATTTTAGACCAATATCCCTGATGAACATCAATGCAAATATCCTCAATAAAATACTGGCAAACCGAATCCAGCAGCACATCAAAAAGCTTATCCACTATGATCAAGTGGGCTTCATCCCTGGGATGCAAGGCTGGTTCAACATATGCAAACCAATAAACATAATCCAGCATATAAACAGAACCAAAGATAAAAACCACATGATTATCTCAATAGATGCAGAAAAGGCCTTCAACAAAATTCAACAGCCCTTCATGCTAAAAACTCTCAATAAATTAGGTATTGATGGGACATATCTCAAAATAATGAGCTATTTATGACAAACCCACAGCTAATATCATACTGAATGGGCAAAAACTGGAAGCATTCCCTTTGAAAACTGGCACAAGACAGGGATGCCCTCTCTCACCACTCCTATTCAACATAGTGTTGGAAGTTCTGGCCAGGGCAATCAGGCAAGAGAAAGAAATAAAGGGTATTCAATTAGGAAAGAAGAAATCAAATTGTCCCTGTTTGCAGATGACATGATTGTATATTTAGAAAACCCCATTGTCTCAGCCCAAAATCTCCTTAAGTTGATAAGCAACTTCAGCAAAGTCTCAGGATACAAAATCAGTGTGCAAAAATCACAAGCATTCTTATACACCAATCACAGACAGAGAGCCAAATCATGAGTGAACTCCCATTCACAATTGCTTCAAAGAGAATAAAATATCTAGGAATCCAACTTACAAGGGATGTGAAGGACCTCTTCAAGGAGAACTACAAACCACTGCTCAATGAAACAAAAGAGGACGCAAACAAATGGAAGACCATTCCATGCTCATGGATATGAAGAATCAATATCATGAAAATGGCCATACTGCCCAAGGTAATTTACAGATTCAATGCCATCCCCATCAAGCTACCAATGCCTTTCTTCACAGAATTGGAAAAAACTACTTTAAAGTTCATATGAAACCAAAAAAGAGCCCACATTGCCAAGTCAATCCTAAGCCAAAAGAACAAAGCTGGAGGCAACACGCTACCTGACTTCAAACTATACTACAAGGCTACAGCAACCAAAACAGCATGGTACTGGTACCAAAACAGAGATATAGACCAATGGAACAGAACAGAGCCCTCAGAAATAATACCACACATCTACAACTATCTGATCTTTGACAAACCCGACAAAAACAAGCAATGGGGAAAGGATTCCCTATTTAACAAATGGTGCTGGGAAAACTGGCTAGTCATATGTAGAAAGCTGAAACTGGATCCCTTCCTTACACCTTATACAAAACTTAATTCAAGATGGATTAAAGACTTAAATGTTAGACCTAAAACTATAAAACCCCTAGGAGAAAACCTAGGCATTACCATTCAGGACATAGGCATGGGCAAGGACTTCATGTCTAAAACACCAAAAGCAATGGCAACAAAAGCCAAAATTGACAAATGGGATCTAATTAAACTAAAGAGCTTCTGTACAGCAAAAGAAACTACCATCAGAGTGAACAGGCATCCTACAGAATGGGAGAAAATTTTTGCAATCTACTCATCTGACAAAGGGCTAATATCCAGAATCTACAAAGAACTCAAACAAATTTACAAGAAAAAAACAAACAACCCCATCAACAAGTGGGCGAAGGACATGAACAGACACTTCTCAAAAGAAGACGTTTATGCAGCCAACAGACACATGAAAAAATGCTCATCATCACTGGCCATTAGAGAAATGCAAACCAAAACCACAATCATCTCACACCAGTTAGAATGGCGATCATTAAAAAGTCAGGAAATAACAGGTGCTGGAGAGGATGTGGAGAAATAGGAACACTTTTACACTGTTGGTGGGACTGTAAACTAGTTCAACCATTGTGGAAGTCAGTGTGGCGATTCCTCAGGGATCTAGAACTAGAAATACCATTTGACCCAGCCATCCCATTACTGGGTATATACACAAAGGATTGTAAATCTTGCTGCTATAAAGACACATGCACACATATGTTTATTGCGGCACTACTCACAATAGCAAAGACTTGGAACCAACCCAAATGTCCAACAATGATAGACTGGATTAAGAAAATGTGGCACATATACAGCATGGAATACTATGCAGCCATAAAAAATGATGAGTTCATGTCCTTTGTAGGGACATGGATGAAGATGGAAACCATCATTCTCAGCAAACTATGGCAAGGACAAAAAACCAAACATCGCATCTTCTCACTCACAGGTAAGAATTGAACAATGAGAACACTTGGACACAGGAAGGGGAACATTGCACACCAGGGCCTGTTGTGGGGTGGGGGGAGGGGTAGCCTTAGGAGATATACCTAATGTAAATGACGAGTTAATGGGTGCAACACACCAACATGGCACATGTATACATATGTAACAAACCTGCATGTTGTGCACATGTACCCTAGAACTTAAAGTATAATAAAAAATATATATATTAAAAAAAGAAATACAACTCTTTTTACCTTAAAAAAAAGAATTATGATTCTACAAATTATTCTCAAATTTTAGGATCTAGGGCTTAAAAGCATTATTGATTTATGATAGTTTAATCAATAGTGCAATAGATTATGTCACCTCAAAACAGTTATATACCATTTTGTATGTACATTAATTTAAAAATTTGAAAAAATTTCAGGATACATTATTATTACAGTAAGTATTACAAATAATATCTTAGAAAATTACCCAGAATATCATGTACCCATACATACTTTGGCATCCTCCTTCCCCTCCCCACACCCAAAACAGGGAGAATATACATACAAAAACAAGAGGAAGGAACATGGTAGGGGAGTTTTCCACATCTGGGTTCTCCAAAGTTAGGTAATATTAAATATCACAGAAAATTTTCAAAAGAGCTGTATGTTTGCCGAACAGAGAAACACTGATATTAGCAGCAAATATTACTTAAAAATGGAAGATAACTGGATAAATGGCCCTGGAACAAGAGAACGTCCCAGTGAAGCACTGACCCCACAAATCCTTGATCCTCCAATCCTTAATACTTCAGCCTTTGCCATCAGCCTTGTCACACATCCTATGGCTCCTTTCTGTGGTTTCCCTGCCCATCACCCTGACATACGGGGCCTCCTCCTTTCCCACCTGCTTGGGAACTAAAGAAACCATCATTTCCCTGACTCTCTTCTAACCCAAGTCAGAAGGTGAAAGCAAATTGAAAAACTGAATGAATTTTCTCATGCAATTTTTCTAATGTGGTGATTAGATTTTACTGGATGCCTGAACACTTATAGTACATTTTGGATTAGATAATAATAGTTAAGATGAATTGCATACTTACTTTGTGCCAGGCACATTTCTAATCAGTTTACATGATTATCTCTAAACCTCACCACTGTCTGAAGTAGGTAGTATCATCTTCATGTTAAACATGAAAAAACTGAGGCACATTTATATTTGGTGTTTTTCTTCATTCAGAGAAAACTTCTTTCAGGTTATACAGGAGTATGTGCAGCCTAGCATTCCAAGACTTGCATTTTTCTTCTGTATCAGGAAGGGTAATACCCTTTTAGGTGCATAAACAAGAGTGTTGCTGCCCTGGAAGCCGAATAAAAGGTCAGACTGGCTCCACTGTGGCCTAGTGCTGCTGGCTCACAAAAGTACTCACAATTGATTGAAAAGAAATTGTATTTTTTAAATTGCAAGCTGCTTATTTAAAAAAAAAAAAAAAAGCCAAAAAACTAAGTTTGGCTGTGTGCAGTGGCTCACATCTGTAATCTAGCCCTTTAGCAGGCCAAGGTGAAAGGATCACTTAAGGCTAGGAGTTAGAGACCAGCCTGGGTAACACAGTAAGACCCCTGCCTCTAAAAAAATTTTTTTATAAAAATTAGCCAGGCATAGTGGCACATAGCTGAGGTTCAGCTATTTGGTAGGCTGAGGCAGGATTGCATGAGCCCATGAGTTCAAGGCTGCAGTGAGCTACTGCACCCCAGCCTAGGCGACAGAGCGAGACACTGTCTCTAAAAAAAAGTAAAAAAAAAAAAAAAAAAAAGTTTTAGGGCTGTGTTTTAAACTTCTAAAAGCACTGTAGGGAGACTAAATTTATCTTCCTATTTCTCCAGTGTGGCCTCTATTTGGCTGTACTTTCTGCAATTGACTATTATGTTAATACAAGAGTAAATATTTGGCTTCTTTGCACATTCTTTTTCTAAATGCTGTTTTAATGGGTTTTTTAATTCCTTTTTTTTTAATGCTGAGTATTCTACCGAATGGATGAACCACTGTTTATTCATTTATAAAACTGAAAGGCATTTTAATTGTTTTTGGCAATTATAAGCGGAACTGCTATGAACATTCACGTACAGATTTTGATGTGAATATAAGTTTTCATTTCTCTTGGGTAAGTACAAAGAGAGGAAACTGCTGAATCCTATGGGTTATATATTTAACTGTCTCTGCATCAGCCAGACTGTTTCCCACGGTGGCTATGGCTATACCATCTGCAGCCCCTCTAGCAGTGTATGAGAGTTCTAGTTGTTCCATATCTTCATCAGCACTTGACATTGTGAGGTGTTTCGTTAAAGCCATTCTATTTTTTTATTTTATTTTTATTTAATTTTTTTAAAATTTCAATAGGTTTTTAGGGAACAGGTAGTGTTTGGTCACAAGAATAAGTTATTTAGTGGTGATTTCTGAGATTTTGGTGCACCCATCACCCGAGCTGTGTACACTGTGCCCAGTGTGCTGTCTTTTATCCCTCAACACCCACCCACACTTTCCCCCGAGTCCCCAATGTACAGTGTATCATTCTTACGCCTTTGTGTCCTCATAGCTTAGCTCTCACATATGAGTGAGAATATACGATGTTTGGTTTTCCATTCCTGAGTTACTTCACTTAGAATAATGTAGAATAATGGTCTCCAATTCCTTCCAGGTGGCTGTGAATGCCATTATTTCATTCCTTTTTATGGCTGAGTAGTATTCGATCATATATATATATCACATTTTCTTTATCCACCTGTTAATTGATGGGCATTTGGGCTGGTTCCATGTTTTTGCAATTGCAAACTGTGCTGCTATGAACATGTGTGTATAAATATCCTTTTCATATAGTGATTTATTTTTCTCTGCATAGATACCTAGTAGTGGGATTGCTGGATCAAATGGTAGATTTACTTTTTAGTTCTTTAAGGAATCCCCACACTGTTTTCCATAGTGGTTCCATAGTGGTGTTGATGGGAGTGTAAAAATATTCCCTTTTCAATGCTTCCACGTGAACATCTATTATTTTTTTATTTTTTGATTATAGCCATTTTTGAAGGAGTGAGGTGGTTTCACATTGTGGTTTTGATTTGCATTTCTCTGATAATTAGTGATGTTGAGAATTTTTTCATATGCTTGTTGGCCATTTGTATATCTTCTTTTGAGAATTGTTTACTCATGTCTTTAGCCCACTTTTTGATGGGATTTTTTTTTTCTTGCTGATTTGTTTGAGTTCTTTGTAGATCCTGGATATTAGTTCTTCGTCATATATATAGATTTTGAAGATGTTCTCTCACTCTGTGGATTGTCTGTTAACTCTACTGATTATTTCTTTTGCTGCGCAGAAGCTTTTTAGTTTAATTAAGTTCCATCTATTTATCTTTGTTTTTGTTGCATTTGCTTTTGGGTTCTTGGTCATGAAGTCTTTGCCTAAGCCAATGTCTAAAAGGGTTTTTCCCATATTATTTTCTAGAATCTTTATGGATTCAGGTCTTAGATTTAAGTCTTTGATCCATCTTGAGTTGATTTTTGTGGAAGGTAAGAGATGAGAATCCAGTTTCATTCTTCCATATGTGGCTTGCCAATTATCCCAGCACCATTTGTTGAATAGAGTATCCTTTCCCCACTTTGTTTTTGTTTGCTTTGTTGAAGATCAATTGGCTGTAAGTATTTGGCTTTATTTCTAGGTTCTCTCTTCTGTTCCATTGGTCTATGTGCCTGTTTTCATATCAGTACCATGCTGTTTTGGTGACTATGGCCTATAGTGTGGTTTGAAGTTGGGTAATGTGATGCCTCCAGATTTATTCTTTTTGCTTAGTCTTGCTTTGGCTATTTGGGCTCTTTTGTGGTTCCATATGAATTTCATGATTTTTTTTCTAGTTCTGTGAAGAATGATTGTGGTATTTTGATGGAAATTGCATTGAATTTGTAGATTGCTTTTGGCAGTATGGTCACTTTCACAATATTGATTCTACATATCCATGAGCATCGGTTGTGTTTCCATTTTTTTGTGTCATCTGTGATTTCTTTCAGCACGGTTTTGTAGTTTTCCTTGTAAGAGGTCTTTCACATCCTTGGTTGGATATATTCCTAAATAGTTTATTTATTTATTTTTGCAGCTGTTGTGAAAGAGGTTGAGTTCTTGATTTGATTCTCCGCTTAGCTGCTGTTGGCATATAGCAGAGCCACTGATTTGTGTACATCAATTTTGTTTCCTGAAACTTTGCTGAATTCATTTACCAGTTCTAGGAGCTTTTCAGATGAGTCTTTAGGGTTTTCTAAGTATAAGATCATATCATCAGCAAAGAGTGACAGTTTGGCTTCCTCTTTACTGATTTGGATGTTCTTTATTTCTTTCTCTTGACTGATTGCTCTGGCAAGGAATTTGAGTACTATGTTGAATAGAAGTGGTGAAAGTGGGCATCCTTGTCTTGTTTCAGTTCTCAGGGGGAATGCTTTCAACTTTTCCCTGTTCAGTATAATGTTGGCTGTGGGTTTGTTGTAGATGGTTTTTATTACCTTAAGGTATTTCCTTTCTATGCCACTTTTCCTGAGGGCTTTAATCATAAAGGGATGCTGGATTTTGTCAAATGCTTTTTCTGCATCTATTGAGATGATCATGTAATTATTATTTTTAATTCTGTTTATGTAGTGTGTCACATTTATGACTTATATATGTTAAACTATCCCTGGATCCCTGGTATAAAACCCACTTGATCATGGTGAATTACTGTTTTGATATGCTGTTGGATTCAGTTTGCTAGTATTTTGTTGAGGATTTTTGCATCTATGTGCATCAGGGATATGCAGTTTTCTTCTGGTCTGCAGTTTCCTTTTTTTGTTATGTCCTACCCTGGTTTTGGTATTAGGGTGATACTGGCTTCACAGAATGCTTTAGGGAGAATTCCCTCTTTCTCTATCTTTTGGAATAGTATCAATAGTATCAATAGATCAATAGTATCAATTGATCAATAGTTTCAATAGTATCAATAGATTGGTACCAATTCTTCTTTGAATGTCTGATAGAATTCAGCTGTGAATCTGTCTGATCCTGGACTTGTTTTGGTGGGCAATTTTTTTATTACCATTTCAATCTTGCTGCTTGTTATTGGTCTGTTCAGAGATTCTGTATCTTCCTGGTTTAATCTAGGAGGGTTACATATTTCCAGGAATTTATCCATCTCCTCTAGATTTTCTGGTTTATGTGCTCAAAGGTGTTCATAGTATCCTTGAATAATCTTTTGTATTTCTCTGTTATCAGTTGAAATATCTCCCATTTCGTTTTCAATTAAGCTTATTTGGATCTTCTGTCTTCTTTTCTTGGTTAATCTTTGTCTAACCAGCTTTTTATTTCATTTATCTGTTGTTTTTGTTTGTTTGTTTGTTTGTTTCAATTCCATTTAGTTATATTCTGATCTTCATTATTTCTTTTCTTCTGCTGAGTTTGGGTTTGGATTGTTTTTGCTTCTCCAGTTCTGTGAGGTGTGACTTTAGATTGTATATATTTGTGCTCTTTCAGAATTTCTCTTTTTTTTTTTTTTTGAGACAGAGTCTTGCTTTGTCACCCACGCTGGAGTGCAGTGGCGTGATCTCAGCTCACTGCAACCTCTGCCTCCATGGTTCATGCAATTCTCCTGCCTCAGCCTCCCGAGTAGCTGGGACTACAGGCACACACCACCATGCCTGGCTAATTTTTTGAATTTTAGTAGAAACGTGGTTTCACTGTGTTGCCCAGGCTGGCTGCAAACTCCTGAGCTCAGGCAATCTGCCTGCCTCAGCCTCCCAAAGTGCTGGGATTACAGGAATGAGCCAGCAAGCCCGGCCTCAGACTTTTTGATGTAGTAGGGATTTAATGCTATGAACTTTTCTCTTAGCACTGCTTTTGCTGTATCCCAGAGTTTTTGATAGGTTTTGTCACTATTATTGTTCAGTTCAAATAATTTTTTAATTTCCATCTTGATTTCATTGTTGACCAATGATCATTTAGGAGCAGGTTATTTAATTTCCATGTATTTGCATGATTTTGAGGGTTCCTTTTGGAGTTCATTTCCAATTTTATTCCACTGTGGTCTTGATATGGCTTTGATGACTGGAGGAACACCAGGGTTTTTGGTTTTGTGCTGACAGGACACAGACACACGTGGAGTGGTTGTAAGGAGCGAAAAGTTTAATGGGCAAGAAAGAAGAAGAGAACAGCTTCCCTGTACAGAGACAAGGGAGGGGGGCTTGGAACAAAAAGAAACCCCATGTGTGGCAGAAAGGTAGTTTATTACATCGGGAGGCTGGAGGAGGTGGTTTCTGGTTTGCATAGGGCCCAGGGGATTGGTTTGACCAGGTGTGTTATTTATGTAGCCTGCGAAAAACCTGGCCCCTTTACATTAAGTTTATGTGAGTTCTTATGTGTTAGGTGAGTCTTCTGAAGACAACAGAAACTTGGTTGGTAAATTCTTATCCATTCTGTCACTCTGTATCATTTAAGTGGAGTATTTAGGCCATTTATATTCAATGCTAGTATTGAGATGTGAGGTACTATTCTATTGATCATGCTATTTGTTGCCTGAATACCTTGATTCTTTTTCATTGTGTTATTGTTATATAGGTTCTGTGAGATTTATGTTTTAAGGAGATTTTATTTTATTGGATTTGGAGGATTTGTTTCAAGATTTAGAGCTCCTTTTACCAGTTCTTGTAGTGCTGGCTTGGTAGTGGTGAACTCTCTCAGTATTTGTTTGTCTGGAAAAGACCTTCTTTCCTTCATTTATGAAGCTTAGTTTCTCTGGATACAAAATTCTGGGCTGATAACTGTTTTGTTTAAGGAAGTTAAAAATTGGACCTCAATCCCTTCGAGTCTGTAGGGTTTCTGCTGAGAAATCTGCTGTCAATCTGATAGGTTTTCTTTTATAGGTTACCTGATGCTTTTGCCTCACAGCTCTTAAGATTCTTTCCTTTGTCTTGACTTTAGATAACCTGATGACTATATGCCTAGGCAATGATCTTTTGTGATAAATTTCCCAGGTGTTCTTTGAGCTTCTTGTATTTGGATGTATTTGCTAGATCTCTAGCAAGGCTGGGGAAGTTTTCCTCAATTATTCCCTCAAATATGTTTTCCAAACTTTTAGATTTCTCTTCTTCCTCAGGAGCACCAATTATTCTTAGGTTTGGATATTTAACATAGTCCCAAATTTCTTGGAGGCTTTATTCACTTTTCAAAATTCATTTTTCTGGCTGGGCACAGTGGCTCACGCCTGTAATCCCAGCACTTTGGGAGGCCAAGGCGGGTGGATCACAAGGTCAGGAGATCGAGACCATCCTGGATAACACGGTGAAACCCCGTCTCTATTAAAAATACAAAAAAAATTAGCTGGGCGTGGTGGCGGGCGCCTGTAGTCCCAGCTACTAGGGAGGCTGAGACAGGAGAATGGCGTGAACCCGGGAGGCGGAGCTTGCAGTGAGCCGAGATCGCACCACTGCACTCCAGCCTGGGTGACAGAGTGGGAATTTGTCTCAAAAAAAAAAACCAAAAATCATTTTTCTTTGTCTTTGATTAATTAAAAAGCCTTGTTTTCAAGCTCTGAAGTTCTTTCTTCTGCTTGTGCAATTCTGTTGCTGAGACTTTCAAGTGAATTTTGCATTTCTCTAATTGTGTCCTTGATTTCCAGAAGTTGTGATTGTTTTTTATTTATGCTATTTATTTAATATTTCACTGAAGAATTTTCCTTTCATATCCTGTATCATGTTTTTAATTTCTTTAAGTTGGACTTCACCTATCTCCGGTGCCTCCTTGATTAGCTTAAAATTTGACCTTCTGAATTCTTTTTCTGGCAATTCAGAGATTTCATCTTGGTTTGGGTTCATTGCTCGTGTGCTGGTATGATCTTTTGGCAGTGTTAAAGAATCTTGTTTTGTCATATTACTAGAATTGTTTTTCTGGTTCCTTCTCATTTGGGTAGACTATGTCAGAGGGAAGATCAGGGATTTAGGGGCTGCTGTTCAGATTTTTTTGTCCCACAGGGTGCTCCCTTGATATGGTGTTCTCTCCATTTCACTAGGAATGGGGTTTTTTAATATCCAAATTGTAGTTATTGGTTTTGCTCTTCTGTTTCCAGCCACCCGGCAGAGCTACCAGGCTCTGGGTTAGTACTGGGGAGCATCTGCAAAGAGTTCTGTAATGTGATCCATCTTCAGGTCTTGCAGCTGTGGATACCTGCACTGGTGGAGGTAGCAGGGGAGTAAAGTGGGCTTAGTGAAGGCCTTTGGTTGTGTTTTTGTTTAGTGCACTGGTTTTGTGTTGGTTGGCCTCCAGCCAGGAGGTGGTGCTTTCAATAGCATATCAGCTGCAGTCCTATAGAGAGCTTGCAAACTTGCCCTAGGGACACCTGGATAGGTATTCAGGTTTCTCAGGTGGTGAGCAGGGCCATAGAGCTTCCAAGAGTTTTTGTCTTCCAAGACCTTCCTCTTTGGCTACCAGAGTGGGTAGAGAAAGATCACCAGGTGGGGGCAGGGATAGGTGTGTCTGAGCTCAGCCTCTCCTTGGGTGGGGCTCGCTGTGGCTGCTGTGGGGGATGAAGGTGTAGTTCCCAGTCCAGTGGAGTTATATTCCCAGGGAGATTATGTCTGCCTCTGCTGAGTCACACAGGTCACCAGCAAAGTGGGGGTAAGCTGGCATGCACAGGCCTCACCCAGCTCCCACACAGCCTGCAGTCCTAAAGGCCAGTCTCACTCCCACCGTGCCCCACCAACAGCACCCAGTCTATTTCCAGGCAGCTGGTAACCAGGGCTGAGAGCTTGCCCCAGACTACGAGCCTCCCCATTGAGAAAGCAAGCAGACTCACAGTTTTTTGGCATCTCAAGGAACCTGAAGAGGTGATCCAGTTCCTTCAAAATGTCTCAGATTTCCTGGTATGTTCCTGGGGTAGGTAGTTCTTGGAGTAAAAGTTCATGATGTGAGTCTTTACATGCTGCTCTGTCTGTCTTGAGTAGGAGCTGCAAGTTAGTCTTGCCTTCTATCCACCATTTTAATCCTGTTAAAGCCATTCTAAATAGTACTAGTATCTCATCGTGATTTTAGAGTAGATTTTCCTAATGACTAATAACATTGACCATCTTTTCATGTACTTATTTGCCATCCATATAATTTCTCTGGTGAAACATCCAATTTTTTGTTCATTTTTTCACTGCTTATTTGCTTATTGTTGAGTTTTGAGAGCTCTTTATATATTCTGGATATAAGTCCTTTATCATAATAGATGTTTTGGAAGTATTTCCTCCAACCCTGTGGCTTGCCCTTTTATTTTAAGTGTCTTTTGAAGAGCAGAAGCTCTAAATTGATCATTTAAAACAAATTTATAAAATGTGCCTTTTTGTGTCTAAATTTTTTTTTTCTTAATTCAAAGTCACAATTTTTTTCTCCTATAATTTCCTTAGGAACGTTATAGTTTTCAGTTTTACATACAGGTAGGTCTGTGATCCGTTTTGACTTAATTTTTGTATATAGTGTGATGTATGGTATGGTTGGTATATGGATGTCAAATTATAACAGTACAGTTTTCTATTAGTGGTAAGTGTCCAAGAAACAGGAGATACAACCCTGAATTGTGTTTAAAATCTAGTTGCAAACACCAAGAATGGGGAAACGTTAAATGCATATTGCTGAATGAAAGAAGGCAATCTGAAAAGGCTACATACTGTGTGATTCCAATTATATAACACTCTGGAAAAGGCAAAAGTGGAGATAATGAAAAGATCAGTAATTGCTAGGGATTCAGGGGAGAGGGAGGGATGAATAGGTACAACACAGACAATTTTTAGGGAAGTGAATCTACTCTATGCAATACTGTAATGATTGATACAGATCATCATACAGTTGTCAAAATCCATAAAATGTATAACAGTAGGGAACCCTAATGTAAACTATGGATTTTGGTTAATAATAATGTATCATCCTTGGCTCAGTTGTAACAAATGTACCACCCTAGTACAAGATGAAGCTTATATAGCTCTTTACTTTCTGCTTAATTTTTCTGCAAAATTAAACTGCTCAAAAAATAAAGTCTACCAATTTGTTTTAAAAACAGAGTTGCTAACACCAAGAATATACAAAAAGGACCTGAAATAATATGAAGCACACAAAATTAATCCAAGTTCAATATAAATGAAGTCCCCCTAGAATGTCTTCTCCAGAATGAAATCATTCTACTCATGACCGAATTTTATATCCAATGCATTTTTACACAAGTGAGGTATTGACACATTTATATATAAATGTGTTCATAATGTAATACTTTTGATTAAGAAAGTGGACTTTAGAAGAATCATAATTTATTCCTTTAAAATCAACAACTATTTATTGAATTGTTACTATATGCAAAACACTGAGTAGGTGCTCAAGTGCATCAAAGATGACTAGGACCGCTTTTTCTCAAGAGGCTTAAAATACAATCAAAAGAGTGAGGGTTTTTTGTTGTTCTTATTGTTGTTTGTTTGTTTTGCCTGGAAGAGATTTTATAAGCATTATGTGGGGTTTTTTGCTTTTTTTTTTTTTTTTTTTTGAGACGGAGTCTTGCTCCATTGCCCAGGCTGGAGTGCAGTGGTGCGATCTCGGCTCACTGCAAGCTCCACCTCCCAGGTTCACCACATTCTCCTGCCTCAGCCTCCCGAGTAGCTGGGACTACAGGCGCCTGCCACCACGCCCGGCTAATGTTTTGTATTTTTTAGTACAGAAGGGGTTTCACCGTGTTATCCAGGATGGTCTCAATCTCCTGACCTCATGATCCACCCGCCTTGGCCTCCCAAAGTGCTGGGATTACAGGCGTGAGCCACTGCGCCCGGCCTTTCCTTGTTTTTTGTTTGTTTGTTTTGCCTGGGGGAGATTTTATAACCAGCGGACACTTCACAATGTTTGAAAATATGTTTTACTGTCAAGGCTGTGAAACTGCTATTGGCATCTAGAGGCCAGGAATGCTGCTAAACATACAACAGTGCACAGGAAAGGCCCCCACAACAATTATCCAAGCCACAATGTCAACAGTGCCAAGGTTGAAAAAGCCCCTCATTAGAGGGAAAACACACAATTACCTAGACTGTATGTAGGTCTTGAATTATAGTTATGTGGTAAAAGAATTATGTGCAAAGTACTATAGAATTTCACAGAGACTGGTAACATTGAGTTAGAATGGAAAAAATAAAAGGTTTTAAAGAGAATATTAAATCTGCTGTCATATATGTTGACAATAGTTTTCTACAGATTGTTTTGGTATGTTTCCTTTGGTTATGATGTCTTCTGGAACACAGAAGTACACTCGCGAGGGTGGGTTGGGTGATTCAAATTTATCTACTTTTTCTGTATGTTCACTGTTTTCTTTTTTTTTTTTTTTTGGTAATAGAAGAAAAGCTTTTCTCCAAACTAAGATAATATTTTGTGACCCTGGTAAGATGGTGATTAAATCATTTTCTTACTACAACTACTTAAGCTTACTAGATTTTTAAAAACAAGTATGTATACGAAAACCAAAGCAGGAAATTTTTAATAGTTAAAAAAGAAACAATGCTATTCACTCTAATAACTGCAAACACTGTACTCTAATTCTGTAGAAGCCACTGAGTTGGCTTGTAGTGCAGGAGATATACCCTCACAATTGATTGTATACTAAAATGCAGTGAGTTGCTCTCTTCAGAAAGAAAGACCAGTTAAAGTCACACTAGAATGTGAGGTGAAAGACATGAATACCAATTCTCTAAGAACTCCAAAATGATTTCATAATCCTCTATTTTACAGATCTAAGCAAACAATATGGAAAAAAATTACAATCAAACATTTCCAGACAATGAAGTAGCAGACGAGAGGCAATAATAATAGTCTGCACATACCAAACATATGACCCACAATTACCACTAGCAACAATAGTACCATATCAAAGGGATAAAATATGCAAATCTTTCTGAAAATATAAATATAGAAATCTAAAGCATATCAACAAATTCTCCCCATGAAATTTGTTTTGTGGCTTGAATGTCACCTGATAAATTCCCTTAAAATGTCATTAGTTATCTGAGCAACTCAACTAAGATAGTAATTTCCTACATAGGATCTATAATTCTATATTCTATAATATTCTTATATTCTTATTTATATTAGCTAAGTATTTTATAGAAATAATAAAGTACAATTTTAGGTGGTATATTACTTCATTTGATATGGTTTGGCTATTTCCCCACCCAAATCTCATCTTCAATTCCCATGTGTTGTGGGAGAGACCTGGTGGGAGGTAATTGAATCATGAGGGCAGGTCTTTCCTGTGCTGTTCTCCTGATAATGAAGAAGTCTCATGATATTTGATGGTTATAGAAAGGAGTGTTTCCCTGCACAAGCGCTCCTCTCTTTGCCTACTGCCATCCACGTAAGATGTGACTTGCTCTTCCTTGCCTTCTGCCATGATTGTGAGGCTTCCCCAGCCATGTGTAAGTACAATTAAACCTTTTTCTTTTATAAATTGCCCAGTCTTGGGTATGTCTTTACTGACAGTGTGAAAACAGATTAATACATCATTCCTATTCCAAATAAACATAGCCACTTAATTTTTCAAGACAAAAGACACTTCAATAAAAACAAACTCAAAATCATTCTCTAAGTTTAACATATGAAAGGAATAGAATAAATTATTAAAACAAGATATTCAAATTTTACTTATAAATCACACAGTATATTTGAAAATATAAAAAGCCTTATATCCTTTATGTCTTCTACTACATCGTTTGCTATACATGTTATTAAAAAAAAATTCACATTAGAAGCCAGAGATTTGGGAGTAAATAACAAAAAAACTATATACAATTGCAAAGAGATAGCAACATTGATATCAGAAACAGAACCTCCCCACTCCTGTCTCCCCAAAATACTGAGACTCTTGTATGTGATACTTTTGGATATTTCTATCTGGAAGTGGAAGTGAGATGGTGGACAAAGAGAAAGGAGAAATGCCTTTCTCTTTTGTGCATCTATTTTGTAAAGAACACATACCTAAGGTTTGTTAACATCTAGTATTTAGGGCTCAGTAAGTTAGTCAATGTAAATCTAGACTCCTGCTCTTCAAAGTCACAAAATTCTCATTTTATATAATATGAAACACAAGTTCTATTCATTCATTCATTTTATTTAAGTTACACTGAGAAAAAATACACCCCACTTATTTTAATTTTTAAGAGATTAGGGACAGAAAATCACAAATGACAAAATTTTTAAAATCAAATATTTTCTCAGTCATTTTGCTTTGAATGTATATCGGTTTATCTGCTTGACTATGGCTGTATCTGCTCTTAGGGAAACCACTAGGTGAGGCTCACATGAACCTGACCAGGAGAAACTGAAGTTCTTAATAATCCCCTCCCCTTGAACGCTGCCCAACCCCTCCTGTACCTGTTTCATACAAGGAATTTATTTCTCTGTTACCCAAGTAGGATCAGTGGTTTAGTTTTCAGAACAGAAAAAGTTTTCTGAATGAAACTTCAGGAGTTTGATTAAAATGGAAAAGAAATTGGAGGAGGAAGTGAATAGACAAACATGGAAATTATTAAACAGACTGTTGATAACTAAATATCAATACACCACAAATGACTTTGTGTCTGAAAATCTTCCTAAAGAACCTCCAGATATGAACATACCATGAACTCTCTAATTCTTCATTTAGAATTAGTGAAATTTCAAATATGGTCTTTTGCAAAATATACTTTTCTTCAACCGCATAAAATGTCCTTCTTACATAAAGAAAAGTAACAAGATAATATTCAAACTGAAATATGAGTTTTTAAAAATAAATATGAAGAATTAAAATATCTTAAATGAAAAGCAAATACTGTATAATTAGGCAACAGATAATAAAAAATAAAAATGATATTGTTTCCCTTTAAAAATAATTGCATCCAGGTGAATGAATTATGTCGTATTTAGCCTATGCAATTTTTAAATCACCAAGATAGACTAAAAGGGGATTTTATAATAGTAGACTGAAAAATAATTATGTATAGCTTTGCAACACAATGCTAAAATAGACCTTAGTGTTCTTTAATCAAACAAAATTGAAGTATAATTTTCCTAAGCTAGAGCTACACTAATTAAATAACAGAGCAGCACTGAAAATGAATTCTCTACCCTAGCTGTAGTCAAACATTACAAAACAAAACTAAATCAAAAGGTATAATATTATATAAACAGATCATTGCAGCTAACTTCCAAAGACAGCCTTTGTTAAGTTCTCTGAATGTATTCTGTCTTTAGGAGGGGACATGAGATTTTTACTCAAATTTCTGAAAAATGATTGCTAATTTCTATAGTTGGCATTACTGGCTTTGTTGTTTTTCAATTGTTTTTTGTTTATTCTAATAATGTTTTAAGGTCATTAGCTTAGTCTGACTATATTCTATGTGAGGCTACAAAAGCAGAAACTGTGATTTTCTAATATTCATTCCCGTTTTCACTTTGCTCATTATAAAAGTGCTATCAATATTCATGCTTGAGTCTTTTGGAAACACTAATCTTTAGCAAATGCCTACAAGTGAAACTTCTGGATCATGTGATAGGCGTATATGTCACATTATAAGACACTGCTGTATGTTTCCAAAGTAACTGAACTGTTTTACACTGCCATAAGCAGTGTATAAGAGTTCAATTGGCTCTGCCACATCACCAATACTCAGTACTATCAGTGTTTTAATTTTAGCCATTTTAGCAAATGTCTAATTGCATTTCATTGTGGTTTTAATTTAAATTTCCCCAAAGACTAAAGATTTTGAATATATTTCATTTATATGGTTTTGTACAATGTCCAAAGTTCTAGCTTACTACTTTTAAATTGGGTGGGTGCACTTTATTAGATAAAATTCCCACTATTCCTAGTGTGCTGACTGTGTTTATCACATATGGGTATTGAATTTCGGCATGTCTTTCATGATTTTTTTCCACTTTGATTCTGTTAATGCAATTGTGGTGCAGAGAATTTTTAATGTTTTAACAAATGCATTTTAATGTTTTAACGAACTTGCACTCACTCCTGAAATAAACTCCATTCAGTCATGATGTATTAATATTTTTATATATTGCTAGATTTTATTTGTTAATACTCTGTGAAGTACTTTACATCTGGGTTCATGTGGAATGTCAGACTCAATTTTCTTGTGATGTCTTTGTCTTCTTTCAACATTGTTGAGAAATAAAAGTTAAATCCTAAGCATCCCAGACAACTCAATAGACCCTCTCTTGGCCAAGTAGACCCTAGAGAAACCTTAAAAACAGTCCCAGCCATGATGGGATAAGTTGGACACGTGTTGTTACACCCTCTTCTTTGATAACTGCCGTTACGCTTTCTTTCCTAAAGATTAAACAGAAAGCAGCCCTTTTCAGATACTTGCTCCATTATTTAATTCAACCAACTGCTTAATGCTGCCCCTCACTTTTGTGGTTTCAACACAGCAACTAACTAGCATTCCTTTCTGATAAGAGACTGCCTGACCCTGGAGTGGTTCTGGCCAGTCTTCTGAGGCTGCATGCACTGAGGGCCTTCCTGTCCTCTGCTTCACCTTTTCATGTATAGGACCTAATTGTAGTACATTTAAATGCTACATCTCCATCCCAAAGCAAACACAGAATGCATATTACATACAAGATAACCTACTATGCATGCACATGCCTCCCCTTCATGAATATGTATACTTAGCCAACTCATTCAGCATAAATTCCTGTCTTATCCTTCCCTCCCTCAAAGTGCCTGCTTTTGGCTTCTACCAGAGGCCACACTTCCCAGCCTACAGATGGCTAGCTTGCAGACTGCAACACTTTATAAGAAATAAAGCTTTCTTTTCCAAATGTATGAATCTTCCAATTCTTCAGTTGACAGTATAATGCTGGCCTCATAAAATGAGGCAATAAGACTGATTATTTCTTTCTTAAATATTTTCTAGGACTCTTGTTTCCAGAATGGTGGTGTGATGAACTCATCAATTCATTCTCCAGTGAAGCAACCATAACTACTAAAAATTGGAAAAATAAAGAGCCATTTTAAGTTTTTGGAAATTGTCATAAGGGCATACGGTCAACGAAGAAACATTCAAGATCATAACACAATCTCAGTTAGAACAGTAGGAGTCTGTGGCACTTGAGCCATCCTCTCCCTCAATCATCCCCAGCCAGTTCAGTGTGAAACAAGGTGTCACTCTAAGAGATGTGGGCCCCTGTCTCTGCTGCCAGCTCCTGAACAGTGGCTCAGAGAGTTTGCCCAGAGGGAGAGGCAGGTCATAAGAACAAAGAACTCCAAAGCTCTCCCCAGTGGTTCTGACTGTATTTGGGAGACAGTGTGGGAAAATTAAAGCCTAAGAGTACTCTTGAAAAGAGTGAGATTTTGATAATTACACTGAGGCTGGTAACTCCATGAGAGCAACAAGCTAACCACAGACTGGACAGCTTAGCAAATAGAATTTTTTTTTGAATTTATACCTTTTAAAAAATTATTTAAGTTCCAGGATACATGTGCAGAATGTGCAGGTTTGTTACATAGGTATACATGTACCATGGTGGTTTGCCTCACCTGTCAACCTGTCATGCAGGTTTTAAGCCCTGCATGCATTAGGTATTTGTCCTAATGCTCTCCCTCCCCTCAACCCCCACCCCCTGACAGGCCCTGGTGTGTGTTGTTCCCCTCCCAATGTCCATGTGTTCTCATTGTTCAACTCCCACTTATGAGTGAGAACATGTGGTGTTTGGTTTTCTGTTCCTGTGTTAGTTTGCTGAGGATGATAGCTTCCAGTGTCATCCATGTCCCTGCAAAGGAAATTATCTCATTCCTTTTTTATGGCTGCATAGTATTCCATGGTGTATATGTACCACATTTTCTTTATCCAGTCTATCATTGATGGGCATTTGGGTTGGTTCCATGTCTTTGCTATTGTAAATAGTGCTGCAATAAACATATGTGTGCATGTGTCTTTATAGTAGAATGATTTATATTCCTTTGGGTATATACCCAGTAATGGGACTGCTGGGTCAAATGTTATTTCTGGTTCTAGATCCTTGAGGAATCACCACACTGTCTTCCACAATAGTTGAACTAATTTACATTCCCACCAACAGTGAAAAGCATTCCTATTTCTCCACAGCCTCACCAGCATCTATTGTTTCTTGACTTTTTAATAACCATCATTCTGACTGGTGTGAGATGGTATGTCATTACGGTTTTGATTTGCATTTCTCTAATGATCAGAGATGTTGAGCTTTTTTCATGTTTGTTGGCCACATAAATGTCTTCTTTTGAGAAGTATCTGTTCATATCCTTTGCCCACTTTTTGATGTTTTTTCTTGTTTTTTCCTTGTAAATTTGCTTAAGTTTCTTGTAGATTCTGGATATTAGTCCCTTGTTGGATGCGTAGATTGCAAAAATTTTTTCCCATTCTGTAGGCTGCCTGTTCACTCTGATGATAGTTTCTTTTGCTGTACAGAAGCTCTTTAGTTGAATTAGATCCCATTTGTCGATTTGGGCTTTTGTTGCAATTGCTTTTGGTGTTTTCATCATGAAATCTTTGCCCATGCCTATGTCCTGAATGGTATTGCCTAGGTTTTCTTCGAGGGTTTTTACGGTTTTTGGTTTTACATTTAAGTCTTTAATCCATCTTGCATTAATTTCTGTATAAGGTGTAAGGAAGGGGTCCAGTTTCAGTTTTCTGCATATGGCTAGCCAGTTGTCCCAGCACCATTTATTAAATAGGGAATCCTTTCTCCATTGCTTGTTTTTGTCTGGTTTGTCAAATATCAGATGGTTGTACATGTGTGGTGTTATTTCTTAGGTGTCTGTTCTGTTCCATTGATCTATATGTCTGTTTTGGTACCCGTACCATGCTGTTTTGGTTACTGTAAATTCAACATCCCCTCATGTTAAAAACTCTCTATAAACTAGATATTGATGGAACACATATCAAAATAATAAGAGCCATTTATGACAAACCCATATCCAATAAAATACTGAATAAGCAAAAACTGGAAGCATTCCCTATGAAAACCAGCACATGATGAGGATGCCCTCTCTCACCACTCCTTTTCAACATAGTATTGGAAGTTCTGGCCAGGGCAATCAGGCAAGAGAAAGAAATAAAGGGTATTTGAATAGGAAGAGAGAAAGTCAAATTGTCTGTTTGCAGATGACATGATTCTGTATTTAGAAAACCCCATCGTCTTGGCCCAAAAACTCCTTAAGCTGATAAATAACTTCAGCAAAGTTTTAGGATACAAAATCAATGTGCAAAAATCACGAGCATTCCTATACGCCAACAATAGACAAGCAGAGTGGCAAATCATGAATGAATTCCCATTCACGATTGCTACAAAGAGAATAAAATGCCTAGCAATAGAGCTAACAAGGATGTGAAGGACCTCTTCAAGGAGAACTATAAACCACCACTCAAGGAAATAAGAGAGGACCTAAACAAATGGAAAACTATTCCGTCCTCATGGATGGAAAGAATCAATGTCATGAAAATGGCCATACTGCCCAAAATAATTTATATATTCAATGCTATTCCCATTAAACTACCATTGACATTCTTCACAGAATTAGCAAATAGAATTTTTAAAAAGAAACAGCTAAGAAGAACTGTCCTGGAATCAAAATGAACCTCAAAGCTAGCCACAAAAAGTACTCCTGTAAGGAGTCTGCAACTTAATTGAATCAGATTGTGAAACAATTCATGCCCCAGGACACTGCTGGAAACAACAGAGGAATCAGCTGACAATTAGTGGAGCCTAATAACTGGGGGTGGCACCAACAGAGGCAGACAGATTAATAGAAAGACCAGGGAATGAAACAGTCATAGAAAAGCCCTGTTAAAATCACTGTCATTCCAGGGTGATTGTACATATGCCCTAAGCTGTGCTTGCTGAAGAGTGACATCAAAGCTTCATAGATGGGGAAAATAGATTTTACTAAAATAGTCCAGCCAAGTTTACAACAGTTTGTTCACTGTTGTAAACAAACAGGCAAACAACAAGTTCCCCACTCAGGGAACTTAGTACGAAGACTTCTTATAATAATTTAAGCAAATTTTCTGAAATGTACAGTTTTCAACAACAACAAAAAAATAAGACATGCAAAGAAACAGGAAAATATCATCCATACACATGAAAAAAAGGGCTTGTGAGCGGACCCAGTCATCGGACTTAGTGGACAAATATTCCAAAGCAAAGATATAAATATGTTTAAAGAACTAGAGGAAATCATCCTTACAGTAGCAAAGAAAGGTTTGATGGTAATGTCTCATCAAATATGGAATATCAGTAAAGAGAACACTCATCATTCATAAAAAAAGAACAAAGTGAAAATTATAGATTTAAAAACTACAGTAATGGAAATGAAAATTTCACTACAGGGACTCAACAGATTTGAATTGGGATTACAAAATATGAAAAAAAGAAGAAGGAATGAAGGTAAATGAACAGTTTCAGAGAAATATAAGCATACATGTAATGACAGTATGAGAAGACAAGAGAGAGAACAAGCAGCAGAAGAAAAATCTTTGAAGAAGTAATGACTGATAATTTTCAAATTTAATGAGAAGCATTCAGGCAGCTCAATGAACTCAAATAAGATAAATGCATGTAGTCCCAGCTACTCAGGAGGCTGAGGCAGGAGAATTGCTTGAACCTGGGAGGCGGAGGTTACAATCAGCTGAGACTGTGCCACTGCACTCCAGCCTGGGTGACAGAGTGAGACTCTGTCTCCAAACAAACACACAAACAAAAAAAGATAAATGCAAAGACGTCCAAGCTAGTCACACAATAGTAAAAAGGTTGAAAGCCTATAATAAAAGGAAAATCTTGAAATTAACAGAAGAAAAATGAATTGTCACATATTAGGGAACTAACAATGTTAACAACTGACTTCTCATTAGAACTATGTAGGCCAGAAGGCAGAGAGATGACATATTCAAGGTGCTAAAGGAAAAATACCTTACTAAGACTATCATACTCAGCAAAACTCTCTCAAAAATAAAGGGGAAATGAAGACATTGCCAGGTAAACAAAATTGACAGAACTCATTGTTAGCAGAACCAACTTATTAGAAATACTAAAGGAAATTTTTTAGAATGAAAGTAAGTGATCTCACATAGTGATCTGGATCTACACAAGAAAACAAAGAGCACTAGTAATGATAATTATTTTATTAGAGAAAAATGAAGATATACTGTAAATGCATATTTCTTCCTTTTTCTCTTAACTTATTTAAAAAGCAATTGTATAAAACATTAGGCATAGAATTGTATTGTTGAGCCTACAATATATAGAAATGTGACATATTTAACAATTGCATAAGAGAAGTGGGTTGGAGCAAAGCTGTACTGAAATAATCACACCAGGCAGGAACTCAAATTCACAGGAACAAACTAAAAGAACTGGAAACATTAAATAAGAAAGATAACAAACTATAATTAAATACTTGTTCTTCTTTCTTCTGCTTTTCTTTAAAATATAAAAAAAATGCACGGTTCTACTATTTACTGATACAATGTGTATAACAATACAGCATGAAAATGAAAAGGGAATAGAGCTAGAGCAATAATATTTCTATATCTCTCCAGAATTAAGTTAGTATAAATATTTGACAGAATTCACTAGTGAAGTCATTGGGCTTGGTATTTTCTTTGTGGAAAGGGTTTTAATTATTAAGTTTATTTTATTAATATAAACTATTTGTATTTTCTATTTCTTCTCATATCAGTTATACAACTCATGTCTTTCCAGAAAGACCCAAGACACTAAATTACCAAACTTATCAATATAAAGTTGTTCATAATATTTCATTAATATCATTTGAATGTCTATAAATTCAATAATAATTTTCCCCATTTGATACTTAATATAAATAATATGTATTTTCTTACTTTTCTCTGGATCTGTCTAAAGAGATCAAGTTTATTTACTTTATTAAGAGACAACTCTTCCTTTCATTCTATTATTTTTATTTTTTATTAAAGTGATTTCTACTATTATCTTTATTACTTCTTTCATTTAGGTTATATTGGATTTAATTTGCTTCAATTTTATTAACTTAAGGCAAAAATCTATATAATTGATATTAAATCTTTTTTTTCTAATATACATTACAGGGAGGTGCAAATGCCCTTCTAGGCACTGCTTAAATGCATTCTACACATTTGAGATGTTGCATTTCCATTATTCCATTCAAAATATTTTCACATTTTTCTTTTGATTTCCTCTCTGACCTAAAGTTTGTTTTTGAGGTGTGTGATCTAATTCCCAGGTATTTGATAGTTTTTCTTATATTTTTATTTTATAGATTTTAATTTAATTCCATTATGGTCAGATAATATTCTTTTATGATTTTGACTCTTTTAAACTTGTTGATATTTGTCTTATGGTCCAGAATATTTAAATTTTATGTATCCTCAAATAATTTTCTACTTGTTTTTTAAATTACTGAGGAGATGATTTTGAAATTTCCATTTAATATTGAGGATATGACTATTTCTTTTTTCATTTCTCTTAGTTTTTGACACACATAATTTTAAAGCTTTGTTATTAAGCACACACAAACTAAAAAGTGTTTTCTCCTCTTGATGAATTGAACTTTTTGTCATTATGAAATGTCATCTGTCTCTGATTATACTGCTTGTCTGGAAGTTACCTTGCCTTATATTAAAATAGCCATTCCAACTACTGAAATGAATAAAATGAATGTTTTCATTGTACAGCTTCTCCATCTCTTTACTTTCAATCTATCTATATCTGCATGTTTCTATTTAAAGTGTGTTTGTAGTTGGGTATTACAATCCAGTCTCATAATTTCTGCCTTTAAATTGTATAGTCTAAATCATATACACTTAATGTAATTATAAATATAACTGGGTTTAAGTTTACCATATTGCTGTATTTGTTTCTATTTGTCTCTTCTTGGTTCTCTTTTCCTATTTTCCTACTTTCTTTGGGTTGAATATTTCTAGTATTCCATTTTGTACTCCACTAGCTTATTAGCTATACTTCATTTTATTTTTTACCAGTTGCTTTAGGGTTTACAATATGCATCTTTAACTTATCACTATCTACATTAAAATAACATACCACTTCACATATAAGACACTTTAATTGTATACACTAGTCCCCCATTATCCATGGATTATATGTTCCAAGACCTTCAGTGGATACCCAAAACCACAGATAGTACTGCACCGTATATATACTATGCTTTTTGCTATACATACATCCTATGATCAAGTTTAACTTATAAACTAGGTACAGTAAGAGATGATAACTACTAGTAAAATGGAACAATTATAACAACATTCCAGCAACACTACTCCTGCATTCTGGGGCCTTTTTTAGAGATGGAGTCTTGCTCTGTCGCCCAAGCTGCCTGGAGTGTACTGGTGCAATCTCGGCTCACTGCAAGTTCCGCCTCCCGGGTTCACGCCATTCTCCTGCCTCCCGAGTAGCTGGGACTACAGGTGCACGCCACCTCGCCCGGCTAATTTTTTGCATTTTTAGTAGAGATGGGGTTTCACCATATTAGCCAGGATGGTCTTGATCTCCTGACCTTGTCATCCGCCCACCTTGGCCTCCCAAAGTGCTGGGATTACAGGCGTGAGCCACCATGCCTGGCCTGGGGCCGTTATTAAGTAAAATAAGGGTTACTTGAATATGAGCACTGCAATACTATGACAATCTGATAACCCAGATGGATACTAAGTCACTAATAGGCAGGTAGCATATACAACACAGATATGCTGTACAAGAAGATAATTCACATCCTGGGTGGGATGCAGCAGGACCACATGAGATTTCATCATGCTAATCAGAAAGGCACACAACTGAAAATGTGAATTGTTTATTTCTGGAATTTCCCATTTAATATTTTCAAACAGTGGTTGACCACAGGTGACTGAAATTGTGAAAAGCAAAACCTTGGATAAGGGTAAACTGCTTGTACTTCCAATTTTCCTCCTCTGTCCCTTTGCTATTTACACTGGTTATAACTTCACAATATAGAGTTATAATTGTAGTTCTAAAAAGCGTTTTTTCTTTCAAAGACACAACAAGTATAAAATCAAATGTTTCATATATGCCCTATATTTACCACTGATGGTGATTTTTATTCCTTTCTGTAGGTATGACTTTTCACCTGGAATCATTTTCCTTCAGCCTGAAAAATGTTCTTTGACATTTTTTATAGTGCAGGTCTCTGCCAGTAAATTCTTCATTTTTTCATTTGACATAAATGTCTGTTTTTATTTTGTCTTTATTTATGAATAACATTTTCACTGAATACAGAATTCAAAATTGAAGCGACTTTTCTTTCAGTCCTTCAAAGATGTCATTCCATTGCATTTGATGACAAACCAGTGGCCATTCTTATCTATAACACCTAAATATAACGTGTCTTTTTTCTCTTGCTGCTTTTATAATCCTTCTCATTAGTTTTCAGCATTTGGATTATGACATACCTTAGTGTGGCTTTCTTTCTCATACTTGAGTGATTTTTGACCTTCTTCAGCTTCTTAGTGCTCAGCAAATTTAGAAAAATTTCAGCCATTATTTAAATATGATATCCTCCACCCCCTCCACCCGCCATTCTCAGGCTGCAATGACACATAGGTGAGACTACTAGGTAATGTCTCATAGGTCACGGAGACTTTTCTCTCCAGCCTTATTTTGATAACTATGCTCCAGTTTGAACAGCTTAAATTTTCCTGCCTTCAAGTTTACTGATCTTTTCTCCCATATGCCTATTGTGCTGTTAAACCTGATTCTTATGAATTTGTCATCATATATATTATATTCTTAAGTTTTAGAAGTTCTATTCAGTTCTTTTTTCTATATTCCATTTCTTTCAACATTATGTTCATGTTTTTCTTTAAATCGTTGAACATATTTTAAAGTACGAACTTTAAAAGTATAACTTTAAAGTATAACTATTTTAAAGTACAAACCAGCTAATTTCAACATCTCTGTTACTTCTGGGTCTGACTCTATTGACTGATTTTTCTTCTGATAATGGGCTGCATATTCCTGAATCTTCACATATCTAGTGATCTAATATTGGAGCTGGATATTCTTAGTGTTACATTATTGAATTGTAGATTTTGCTGTCTTCTAATAATAAACGTTGAATTTTGCTCTGGCAGGCAGTTAATTACTTGTGGATCAACTTGAACTTTTCAGGTAGCTCTTATTCTAGGGCTAGTTTAGTCCTTCCTCCAATGTATAACCTTTCTGGAGGGTCTCTATTAAATGTCTCAGGTGTTCAGTGAAGTTTCCCCATTTTGGCTGGTAGTAACTCGAGCATCTCTCAATCCTGCACTAACTCCAGTAGTTGTGTGGATTACAGCCCTACATTGATTCTTTCTCTGGCAATTATTCTTTGCCAAACTGCCTGAAGTCACACTCTACATATATCTACGTGGGTTTTCAGTTAAATATTTTTATGTACTTATTTAGATTGTGTAGATAATCTTTATGTAGATTTTCAGAGCTTTTTTCTGCATAACTTCCTCTTCTCTGCACAGTCCAGTCACTCTGCCTTTCCAATTTCTTCAGCTCAGCAAGAGTTGCTTTGATCTCCTTGGGAACAGCTTCCTTCTGCCTGTGCTCTGGAAACTGCCTCTATGAATAATGATGAGGTAATTGTAGTGTTCGCCTCATTTATTTCCTTTTATCAATGTCACAGTCCTAAGTCTCTTTTCCAATATTTAAAAAGTGTTGTGTTTTTAAAAATATGTTTTGTCTAGCTTTCTCGTTGTTTATGGTACAACAGCATGTCAATACCTGGTCTGTCATGACCAGAAGCAAAAGCCCCAGAATGTTTTTACGTATACTATAATTTGAGAACCTCTGATAGAGTTTCTTGGACTTTCCTTTCATAAGAATCACCTTTGTGCTTGATTAGAAAACCACAGTTTCCAAGACACCATTCTTGCAGTTTTTGCTGCATGGGGTTCAAGATATTGAGATTCCTTTCATAAAAGTAGTTTGGGGGCTATTTCAAAGAATAAAGGTACTAAAACTGTTCAGTTTTTTTTTGTTTGTTTTCAGGTAGCAGATTAAAATGCTGCCTCCTCACATAGAACTTCTTTGACTACTCTTTTCACAAAAGGTTTTCTCTTTCCTATCCTATCAATGTCCCCTTTTATATTCTTCATAGCACTAATAAACACAAATAACCACTTTTAAATTTAGCTTTAAATTGTCTTCCTCCACCACTATACAGCAAGTTCCATGATGGCAGAGTGTCTTGTTCTCTATTGAATATTGAGAACCTACCAAAATGGCTGGTGCAGAGTAACAGATTACTATTTATAGAATAAATAAATTATTAGATGAATAAACTTCAGTTCTGTAAACTTACGCACACACGTAATAAAACGACAGAGGTCATCTTTTCACATGCTATGGAAGATACCTCTTCAAAGTATATCGTGGCTTCAGGGTTTAGAAACCAGGGAGCGGGGGCAAGATGGCAGAATAGAAAGTTCCACCCATTATCCCAGTCCCACCCCCTCGCAAGGACACCAAGTTAATAACTATGTACACAGAAAAAAACACCTTCTTAAGAACCGAAAATCTGGTGAGCACCCATAGTATCTGGTTTTAACTTCATATTGCTGAAGGAGGCACTGAAGAGAGAGAGAGAGAAAAAAAAAAAAAAACAGTTCTGAATCACCTATACCACCCCTTCCCTACCCCGGTAGCCAATGGGTGGTGCCCAGAGTTTCTCCGGGTGCTGCAGGAGGGCGAACACAGCAATTGTGAGGCATTGAACTCAGTACTGTCCTGTTAGAGCAGAAAGGAAAAGTAGGGCAAGCTCAACTGACGCCCACCCACAGAGGGAGCATTTAAACTCAGCCTAGGCAGAGGGGAACTACCAATTCCAGCAGTCTGAACTTGAGTGCCTGCAAACCTCGCTAGAGGTTTGCAGGTTTGCACTCTATGTATTCAAGTAAACTTGAAAAGCAATCTAGGCCATGAGGACTACAAATCATAAGCAAGTCCTAGTGCTGCACTAGGGCCCAGAGACAGTGGACTCGCGGATCATGCAACGAACTGAGACACCAACTGGGGCAGCCAAGGGAGTGCTGGCATCACGTCCCTTAGCCCCAGGCTGCACAGCTCAAGGCTCCAAAAGAAACCCCTCCCTTCCCCCTGAGGAGAGGAGAAGGAAGAGTGGCAAGGACTTTGTCTTGGATCTTGGATACCAGCTCAGCCACAGCAGGACAGGGTACCAATCAGAATCATGAGGCCCCCATTCCAGGCCCTAGCTCCCAGATGACATTTCTAAACACACTCTGGGCCATAAGGGAATCTGCCGCCATGAAGTAAAAGACCCAGTGCAAAAGAACATATCCTCAAAAGGGCAAATCTAAGAGTTATTGGCCTTAAAGAGGAGGTAGAGAGAGACAGGTGTAGAATGTTTATTCAAAGGAATAGTAACAGAGAACTTCCTAAACCTAGAGAAAGATATCAATATCCAAGTGCAAGAAGGTTGTAGAACACCAAGCAGATTTAACCCAAAGAAGACTACCTCAAGGCATTTAATAATCAAACTTCCAAAGGTCAGGGATACATAAAGGATCCTAAAAGCAGCAAGAGAAAAGAAATAAATAGCATACAATGAGGTTCAATACTTCTGGCAGCAACTTTTCAGTGGAAACCTTATGGGCCAGGAGAGAGTGGCATGACATATTTAAAGTGCTGAAGGAAAAAGAAAACAACTTTTACCCCGGAATAGTATATCCAGTGAAAATACCCTTCACACATGAAGAAGAAATAGAGACTTTGCCAGACAAACAAAAGTTGAAGGATTTCATCAATACCAAACCCATCCTACAAGAAATGCTAAAGGGAGTTCTTCAGTCAGAAAGAAAACAAAATTAATAAGGAATAAATAATCATCTGATGGTACAAAACTTACTGGTAATAGTAGTACACAGAGAAACACAGAATATTATAACACTGTGACTGTGGTGTATAAACTACTCTTATCCTATGTAGAAAGACCAAATGATGAACCAATCAAAAATAATAACTGCAACAACTTTTCAAGACATAGTACAATAAGATATAAATAGAAACAACAAAAAGTTAAAAATCAGGGGACAAAGCTAAGCTAAGGTGAGTTTTTATTAGTTTTATTTTTGCTTGTTTGTTTGTATATGCAAAGTGTGATATGTTCATCTTAATTCCTATGAAATATATTAATGTACCAAATTCTGGATTCCAATAAAATACTAATAAAATATTAATAAAAACTGGGACTACCACCTAATAGACATTTTCTAATGTGTGCTTTTGTAGTGTGTAAAATTTTCACATTCCTTTTCCAATGTGTAAACTAGAAGTATTTTAAAGGTATTATTGTTGTATAATATAATTGGCTCTTTTAGGTATACAGTTTGATGTATTTTAGTAATCATATACAATCATGTAACCACTAAATCAAAATATAGAACACTTACTTCACCCTAAAATGCTTTAAAAATCTAGGGGGAACACTATAGCACACTAGTAATGTAATCAACAATAAATCTATGATAACAGAGAAAATAACTTACCAGAAGAAATATTTTAATGTGTACAATAAAAATCTATTAATTTATTAAATAGCAAGACATCACTGGTCACCTCATATTTTCTTACCTCTGAAGTAACACTATAAACGTGCATGCCTATTCAAAGAAGATGCTTTTTCCGGCACTGAAGTACAATTAGGAAAGAAAGATATATAAGAGTTATATATATTATGTATATATTTCCTAAGTTAGAAGAGTATAAAGAAGTACATTTAGGCCATGTTTCTATCCTGCCCTTTAAATAAACAAAAAATGAAACAACTCTAGGTAACTGGCTGTCTGTTCTACTGCAAGTACACCAAATAATAGCCTTTTACATGAGAGCTGGGAATGGTGGTTCCAGCCTTAAGAACATGAAAGGAATCACACTGTGAGTCTGCTACTCCACTGCAATTGTGAACTGCCAAAGGGAAGAAGGAACAATTCTGTGCCATCTAAGTAACTCAGCAGCCCAGTTTCTCACTCCTGCCCTGTTTCTCCTGACCCCTCACAAATATACAAGTCCGCAAAGGCTTTATATTCCCCTTCTGTGTACATGTTATCCTCCAGGGCAGTAGCATTAAAGGGTTAATAGCTGAACAAACAGAAAGCTCACATTCATTCTAACTTATCTTCTTTCTATCATTCCATGCTTCCTTTCCTCAAGGCAGGCCTGATATTACTAACTAGATGTAAGTATAAAAACAGAACAACCAATAATGCATGACACATGAAAGTAGTATTTATGTCTATAAAAACCACTCTGATGACCGAAAATGTGCATTTGAGAGGCTTTATGACTATTTACTGAATTTTTGTGCTTTGAAATACCACCTGTAATTGGCAGTCTTTAGTCTCCTGAAAAGGATATAATTTCAAAGAGAAAAATTGCTATAATTGGGGAGCAATGAGAAAAAGCAATGTCACTATTATGAATGAACAAATCAGGACCAATTCAAATGAATAATAGAATGTAGTCTGTAGCACCACTGTGAAAGGAGCAATTATAGCTAAGATTGGATTATGAGGGAAAGGGTCTTTTAACAGAAAGATGTCCTAACTCTGAATTTTGGATTCATTATGGCTGAAGGCACACTAAGCAAACAGCTCCTGAGAGAGAAGCCCAGATTTCCTTACCTACTTAAAATGTGGTTGTTCATCCAACCAAGAAGGGGAAAATTACAATTAAATCTCAGTTCTCCCCTTTGTGTCCATCAATAGCAAATGCCTTATATGAGACTGATTTAACTCAATTTTGATGCTGTTTTAGGGTCTCCCGGTTCAGGTAGGAAGCATTTGAAGAATCCTACCCGAGTCCTCATCTTCTCAGCTCCCCTCCACCCTTGATACTGATCCCCAACAGTAGATATCAGGGGTAAAAGGCAGTGCAAAGCCAAAAGAAGTATTTACATCTCACTAAACAAGTCAGTCAAGAGATGTGATAGCAACAGGCAGAAAGGAATATACATAAGGTATTTCAAAATGAGGCATAGGTAGAAACAAACAGAAAACATTGGTTCTCCCTTTATGTCTACATCATTAGGAAAACCTAAAATATTGAATGACAACAAAACTCCCCATAGATGTTCTATAAAAAACTAAATTAGTTTCCACAGCATAAAACTTCATTCAAGTGTATAACTGGAATTTCAGAGGGCCAGCAACTACTGCCCTTTTACTAAACCTAGGTACCATTTAGATTCTCAAAATAAACATGCAGAGAATTAAGATGAAAATAACTCCTAAACAGAGTCCTTGTATATCATTCATGCTCAAAAACTTATAAAATAACAAAATGAGGGTAAAACAAAGAATAGAGAAAAATCATATCAGAAAGCAAAAGAAATAATTTTAAAATTGTAACTAGAAAAAACAGACTGCCCAGCAAGATCTGGCACATCATTATTCTTAGGATTTCAACTCTGGATTGAAATATAAGTAAAGTGATTTTTCGTTGTGAAAAGCATCTCACAGGAGTTTCTCTAGGCTAGTATGGCCATCCACACACACCAGGCTTAGAATGAGGACAGTAACTCATTGCTCTGATACATCCCCTCCAGTACTCACCTTCTGTATGTAGATTCACATTAAAAGCCTAGCACTGTTAACATGATTCTCTGGGTAACATTACAGCCACTGCCCCTCTTTTGGTACCCTCATGCAAAATAATTTAAATGGACTTTATTACAATGAAAGGTATAATTAGCAGTCATGTTGTACTACAAAGCATTGATGCCACAAGCCAATTTTCTGAAAGTGCCTCTAAAGCAGCACCTGCACCATTCGTGTTTATAAATCAGGTAATTGTACATCTAGCCACTTATGTGTATATGTGATTAGTCTAATTTACATATGCAAATCTATTATCTTATATACAGTTTGCCAACTTCTTGCTTTCCTTAGCCTTTTTTTTCCCTCCACTTTGTAAATTCAAGTAGATCAGATTTTGGAAATACCATTTTATTAAACTAAATTTATTCTTTTTTTCCAAAGTCATTTAGAGATATTTCCAATATCTCCATCTGATAATAAATTATAAGGACAAAATTCAAATAAATTGTAGCGACTCTACTGATTCATTATATCTGGATGTTGCTTTACTTATAAGATATTCCCAAAACATTTTAATCAATCCAACTCATTTTAATCAATCTGCTCTCTCAAAAAACATTTAACTAATATCAGGAGTTTCCAACTGTCTCCTAATTCCAGGTGAGAAATGCCAAGATATTAGAATAGGGATTTAATAGGCATAATAACAATGAATGATCTCATTCAATATTTTTAAGCCCTGGGAAAAGATTTACACCTTATTTTGTTGACCATTTAGGCCAATATTAGACAGAATACCTGAATCTCCACTTAAATGCACATCTGCCAATGATTCTATACATGGAAGAAAAATTAAAAATTCATTATCGAAAATGTTTTGAAGGATATAAACAAAAATTATATTCAAGATTACATCAAGGATTATGTACAGCAGTACTTCTCAAATATGCAAACACAAACAAGAATTAAACTCTAAAATTATCCATTAATGTAAGGCAAAATGGTTTAGGTTCATAATTTATATTCTATTATTTGGTAACTAAGTTTAGATGAGTAAAAGTTTAGCTTTGCTTTTATATGTGATTTTGCTAAAAATACAAACCTATCTTAAACTAGAGAAATAAAAAATGCAGTTGCCCCTTAAACAACAAGGGTTTGAACTCTGTGGGTCCACTTACATGTTAATTTTCTTCCACCTGTGCCAACCCTGAGACAGCAAGACCATCCTGTAATTTTCTTCCACCTGTGCCACTCCTGAGACAGCAAGATCATCCTCTCCTTTTCTTCCTCCTCCTCAGACTATTCAATGTGAAGATGATGAGGACAAAGACCTTTATGATGATCCACTTCCACTTAATGAACAGTAAAAATATTTGCTCTTCCTCATGATTTTCTTACTAACATTTTCTTTTCTATAGCTTATTTTATTGTAAGAATACAGCATATAATACATATGACATAAAAATATGCATTAATTGACTGTTTATGTGATCAGTAAGGCTTCTGGTCAACAGTAGACTATTAGTAGTTAAGTTTTAGGGGAGTCAAAATTTACACTTCGATTTTTCAGTGCATGGGAGATTGTCATCCCTAACAATTAAAAGTTAGGGTCAACTGTAATATTGAAATCATAGATAAATTATCTATTTTTAAAGAACATACATGGCTATTTAATTTTGTAAAATAATATACAGCATCAGATGATGAAAGATTTTTGAAAATACTATTATACATTTTGAAAGGCTCCAGAGCATAAAGTTGGCAAATGAAATATGTAAATTTATTTCCTCTTACTCATGAATCTCCATTAAAACACTAGTAAAGGAATAAAAAATTATAACCACAAAGAAAAAGAGGACAGAAAAAAGGAGAGCACTGAGCAAAAAAATTCAATAAATTTTGCAATATGGAAAGCAGATAAGCAAGCAGTAACTGATTTAGCAGTGCAGAGGAAGCCACAAACTAAGATCCTTTGTGTGGTTCTTTTGCGGTCACCTGAACAGATTAACCCAGATAGTGCTAGGGAATAGTAGAGGTGGAGAAGCAGTTGAGGGGAGCAGGGCAAAAAGCAAGGGGTCATTTGGAAGTCTTTAATCAAAAGACTCGAAACCCTCTTATCACATATGCAAAATATCAACATTCAGAAGCCTGCCTGAGCAGTACACACACAGACACATACACACACACACACGCACACACACACCCAGGTTAAGAGACTGGAAATTTTGTTCCCTGCTGACACTGAACTGGAGGGATTCAAGATTTGGTGACATCAGCAAAATGGGTAATCTGGGAGAGGCACAAATTACTACATGATGAGCCAAACAGAGAAAGAAACTTGAAAAGAGGAGGCCAAGGGATCCAGGAACCAGTGGTTCCATCAAGGTGGGCAGCAGAGAGATATCAAAGAGGTCAGACACATGGCAGGTCTCCAAACAAGACTGGGCAGATGAAGCGCTCCAAAAGTGTAATGAACAATATTGCCAAAATTAAGAACATGGATTACTAAATGAGGCAGTGTAGAAGCTCAGCCATACTTCTAGGTATAGCAATCACAACAAATCAAAAGTGTGGACTGCTCAGGAGAAGGTGGCACCACTAAACTGGATCTATGTTTTTATTGCTTTATCTCATCAACCCTTTGAAACTATGTTTTTTATTACTCAAGTGAATGTATTTACTTTGAAAAACATAACAATGATTAAAACTATCTGAAGTTACATTAAGTAAGAATATAGGATAATTTCATAAGTAATGTTGTCAACAAATTTAAACATACAAAAAACATACACTCCTATTCAACATAGTATTGGAAGTCCTAGCCAGAGTAATCAGGCAAGAGAAAGAAATAAAGGGCATCCAAATAGGAAGACAGGAAGGCAAACAATCCCTGTTTGCAGACGACATGATTCTATATCTAGAAAATTCCATGGTCTTGGCCCCAAAACTCCTTAAGCTGATAAACAACTTCAGCAAGATCTCAAGATACAAAATCTACGTACAAAAATCACTAGCATTCCTATACACCAAAAACAGTCAAACTGAGAGCCAGATAAAAAACAATCCCACTTAAAATTGCCACCAAATGAATAAAATACCTAGGAATACAGCTAATCAGGGAGGTGAAAGCCAGATAAAAACAATCCCATTTAAAATTGCCACAAAATGAATAAAATACCTAGGAATACAGCTAACCAGGGAGGTGAAAGATTTCCACAATGAAAACTGCAAAACATTGCTCAAAGAAATCATATGACAAACAAATGGAAAAACATTCCATGCTCATGGATAGGAAGAATCAATGTCATTTAAATGGCCATACTTCCCCAAAGCAATTTATAGATTCAATGCTATTCTTATCAAACTACCAATGACATTCTTCACAGAACTAGAAAAAAACTATTTTAAAATTCATGTGGAACCAAAAAGGAACCTGAATAGCCAAGGCAATCCTAAGCAAAAAAACAAAGCTGGAGGCATTACACTACGCAACTTCAAACTATACTACAGGGCTACAGTAAACAAAACAGCATGGTACTGTTTCAAAAACAGATACATGGACCAATGGAACAGAACAGAGAGCCCAGAAATAAGTCTACACACTTAAAACTATCTGAACTTTGACAAAGCTGACAAAAACAACCAATGGGGAAAGGATTCCCTATTCAATAAATGGTGCTGGGATAACTGGCTAACCATATGCAGAAGATTGAAACTGAACCCCTTCCTTACACTATATACAAATATCAACTCAAGATGGGTTAAAGACTTAACTGTAAAACCCAAAACTATAAAAACCTTGGAAGACAATCTAGGCAATACCATCCATTCTGGACATAGGAACCAGCAAAGATTTCATGATGAAGACTCCAAAAGCAATACCAACAAAAGCAAAACTTGACCAATGAAATCTTATTAAACTAAAGAGCTTCTGTATAGCAAAAGAAACCATCAACAGAGTAAAGAGACAGCCTACAGAATAGGAGAAAATGTTTACAAACAATGCATCTGACAAAGGTCTAATATCCAGCATCTGTAAGGAACTTATATTTAGAAGGAAAAAACAAACGACCCCATTAAAAGTGGGCAAAGAAAATGAACAGATACTTTTCAAAAGAAGATATACATGTAGCCAATAGCATATGAAAAAAGCTCAACATCACTGATCATTAGAGATATGAAAATCAAAACACAATGAGATACCGTCTCACACCAGTCAGAATAGCTATTTTTAAAAAGTCAAAAAATAACAGATATTGGTGAGGTTTCAGAGAAAAGAGAATGCTTATATGCTGCTGGTGAGATTGTAAATTAGTTTAGCCATTGTGGAAAACAGTGTGATGATTCCTCAAAGAACTAAAAACAGAACTACCATGAAACCCAGCTATCTATTGCATTACTGGGTATATACCCAAAGGAATAGAAATTGTTCTACCACAAAGACACAGACACATGTATGTTCATTGCAACACTATTCACAATAGCAAAAACATGAAATCAACCTACATGCCTGTATTAGTCCATTTTCACACTGCTGATAAAGACATACCCGAGACTGGACAATTTACAAAAGAAAGGTTTAAAGGACTTATGGTTCCACACGGCTGGGGAGGCCTCACAATCATGGTGGAAGGCAATGGGGAGCAAGTCACATCTTACATGGATGTCAGCAGGCAAGGAGAGAGCTTATGCAGGGAAATTTTCCCCTTATAAAACCATCAGATCTCATGAGACTTATTCACTATCATGAGAATATCATAGGAAAGACCTGCCCCCACGATTCAGTTACTTCCCACTGGGTCCCTTCCACAACACATGGGAATTCAAGATGAGGTTTGGGTGGGGACACAGCCAAACCTTATCAATGCACATCAATGGCAGACTGAATAAAGAAAATGTGGTACATATACATTGTGAAATACTATGCAGCCATAAAAAAGACTGAGATCATGTCCTTTGCAGGAACATGATTGGAGCCAGAGGCTATTATCCTTAGCAAACTAATGCAGGAAGAGAAATTCAAATGTCACATGTTCTCACCTATAAGTGGAGCTAAATTATGAGAACACATGGACACATAGAGAGGGACAACAGATACCTGATGGTAGAGGGTGGGAAGATGGTGAGGATCAGGAAAAATAACTAATGGGAACTAGGCTTAACACCTTGGTGATGAAATAATCTGTACAACAAACCCCTGTGACACAAGTTTACCTATATAACAAACCTGCAAATGTACTCCTGTACTTAAAATTTTTTAAAAGGAAAAAAAAAAGAAAAAAACATACAAAAATGAAGCAAATATGTTAAATATTAAGAATTTTTTTATAGGATCAAATATTTTCTACAATGATCATCTATTATTTGTAGAATCATTTAAAAACCATAATGGAGACCAGGCACAGTGTCTCACAACTGTAATCCCAGCACTTTAGGAGGTCGAGATAGGTGGATCACTTGAGATCAGGAGTTTGAGACCAGCCTGGCCAACACAGTGAAACACTGTCTCTACTAAAAATACAAAAAAAAAAAAAAAAAAAATTTAGCTGGGCATGGTGGCATGTGACTGTAATCCCAGCTACTTGTGAGGCTGAGGCTCGAGAATCACTTGAACTCAGGAGGCTGTTGCAGTGAGTTGAGATTGTGCCACTGCACTCCAGCCTGGGCAACAAAGCAAGACTCCATTTCAAAAAAAAAAAAACCATAATAGAAAAATATGAATATAAAGTCTTAATATAATTTATATATGATTATTGTGCCTATTACACTTTGGCTGTGTCCCCTCCAAAATTCATGTGTTGAAACTTAATGGTGAAAGTGATATTGTTAAGAGGTGGGACCTTTAAGAGGTAATTAGGCCATGAAAGCATCTTCCTCATGAATGCGGTTTTAAGATCCTTATTAAAAAGAGGCTCCACATAATGTTGGGCTCTCTTGCCTTCTGCCTTCTGCCATGTGAGAACACAGCGTTTCTTCTCTCCAGAGCATGTAGCAACAAGGTGCCATCTTGGAAGTGAACAGGCCTCACCAGACAAGTGAACCTGCTGGTTCCTGGATCTTGGACTTCCAGCCTCCAAAACTGTGAGGAATAAGTTTCTATTCTGTATGAATTACCTAGTGTGTGGATTTTTGTTATAGCAGCACAAACAGACTAAGACAATGCCACTTCAGGAAAAGCAATGAAACATTCAAAAAGAAATAAAATACTCAAACGCTAATAAAACAATGATGAACACAATAAATATATGCTGTTATAGCTGTCAAATAAAGGTATCTACTGTCTCTGAATTTGATAAAAGCAATTTAAAAAATTCTAATAGATTTTATTAGAAATAATGTTTACCACACTTGAATAATGTTCAATGAAAATCAGAAAAATGGAATTATTCTGAGACTGACAGTCACCTTAGTGCAGGAGCTGCTAGTACTCCTGCCTTAGAGAGGATTGCTTAAGTGTAAGAAAAACTACTCTCAGGATTGGAAAGGGCAGACACTACAGCTTTCCTTTAGCAACTTACTCAGTATCAACACCATTTTAAGTAAGTTTTCTTCCCTGTAAATATAAATATCTGGTTCTGTAGCTCAAGTCATTAGCATTCAATAAAGACAGAAAAAGAAAATCATAGCTCACTATTTTTGTCTAATGAAGCCTCAACTTAACATTAATTTTTTCTTATATCCTAGCACCTGGCACAGAGGCATATCACATGTTAATGAAACAAAATACAGATGAATAAATAAATATAATGAAATCCCTTTTAATTTTTCTGTGGGAAAAATAATCTCAGTTTATTTGGTCTTTTATTGTGGAGTCATTTCCTTTTAATATTTACTAGTCTTTGTGGCTTTCCTTCAATTTTTTGATGTTTCTTAAGATGGCAAGGCCAAAACTAGGCACAACTTTCATGGCTGGTCAGGAGCTTATCAGAATTGTTTTTATGATATCAATGTTACATAAATAGTATAACAAGTCATTTCAGAACCACACTCTAAGTTTCCACCCATACAAATGATGCGGACACACTTACCTCAAGAACCAACCACAGCTTGTCTCCATTTACTTTATCCTTCTTAAAGTATATCCCATAGAATCTGACCACATTAGGGTGGTCAGAAAGTGCTTTTAAGATGTTATATTCTGCTTCAATCTCTTCATCAATATCCTAGTTTCAAAAAGTCATAAGAATAGAACTGTGAGAAAACCATGAGTAATGTCAAAGAAACAGATTATAGAATACCAAATACAGAATTTCATTATGTCAAGGTCATAATAGTTTTTACTGTGCTTAGTGTTATGTATTGTAATTTCTCATTACATAATTTAAGGGGAGAGATTGTGATTTTCATGCTAATCAAGTGAATCTCAAGTTATATTAATTTCATCAAATTTTAAAATGGATAAATAAAATGTTATTTTTATTTGCAATTATAAGTAAACATCTATGGAGAGCTACTCCAGATGATTTTGCTTTTTTGTATTATTAACTTTGTTACAAGGGCAAAGCCATTGACCTGAAATAATAAATTTTAGGACTGGAAATCTGGTTCATTTTGTTTCTTTGGAAAATAGGATATTTAGAAGCTATCCAAAAATCAGTCATACAAACAATAAATTCCCACTTTTCCAAAAAACTCAAATAGAGTTAAGTTATAAAAGATTGCACAAAACCTTTAGTGATCTAAAGGTCCATTCACCAAAAGAAGAACAGGTTGCTATCTTATCAATCAGAATGAAAGACAGCCACTTAGACATATTTCTAGAAAATCGCATATATATGAAACAATTCATAGAGCAATAAATAAGAGAAAGCCTTATTAATACTGCTTTTACAGTGACATTTAATGCCTATGTTGTTTTATTATAGGATCATGGAATCATAGAGGTAGAAATTTAAATCTGAGCTCTAATTTTAAAGGCATAAAGTTAAGCCCTGAGAAGTTGAAGTCAGAGCTGGTTACTGTAAAATCCAGATATAGACTCCGAGCCTGCTACCTTCTCATCTTACTCATTCAACTCCTCTCTTGAAAAGAAAATGACTGATTAAAAATATGTAAGAGTAAGACTCCTTTAATTTAAAATAAGCAAATCTTTGCAAGATGTTTGGATGCATTTAAATTTATTTAAGATTATAATCTCTTGGTTATAAATCTTTTTTATTTGACTTGTGACATGATGAAGAGTAAATAAATAATTCTTAGAAAAATGTATATGTACTGTGACAAGAATGAAAGCAAAAGGATAAATTAAGCTTAATAGTCATGAAATCAATATTTCATTAAATTGTACTAAATAGGGGGGACTTACAAGGTTTGTAGGTATACCATATGTGAGTAAATTATGAAAGAATAGTCGTTACATGGATTATAAGCCATTTGTTCTCCATTAAGAAGGAAGAGAAAGAGATACACTATGGGGCCAGACAATGGGATTGGGCTGAATTTCTTTCTCTTGCTGCCACACACCTGAATCCCTAATGCAAAGGCTACAGGAAAGAGAGGTATAGTCACTTTGGCAGAACTTAACTTGTACCTCTGTTCCTTCAGTTTAAATGCTTAGAAGTTTCCAAGAGAATGTGAAGACATTCAGCAACAGTTAAGCCTGGGCATACTGAGTCTCATTTTTTTTCCTCCAGTGTATTTATTTAATTTATTGCTTTAAAATAAACCTCCCCTACCTTTCTCCTCTGCTCAAAATAATATGGAAGAGTGTAGTTATAATGGGTTTAGCAGAAATAAACTATCAAAAAATAAAAAAAGAAACAGCAACCCTAAGACGAACAAATGGAGACTCAGAGACCTTTTGCAGCATCTCACAGTTAGTAGATGAGTGTAACAAGGACCTAGCACTCTGATGTCCTCTCTATACACATTACATCATTTTCATCATGCCATGCTCCCATCATGTGTGCAAGAGTCTGTTAATTGGAGCAGTTGCTTTCAATAGATGTTTGGGGAGCATCTGATTACTGAGCTCATTCTGGCTCTCCCATGTGCTATGGGAGAGAAAGGTGTCTCCCAGCAACCTGAAGATATTCTGAAACTGCCAGCTCTCATTACCAGAAGATAGAATCTCAGTAGTCTCATGCTCTTAACAACAGAGAAAAGGTTTGGCAGTTTCGCTTATCACAACTGCTACTTAAAAAAAAAAAAAAAAAGCAAATGGGGCCCCCATTGTGGCCTCCTGTAAGCAGAGACTAGCAGAGCTGAACATGAAATTTAATTCTTCACAATAAGGAACTTTGCCCTGATTATAAATCTACACCATGTCTGCTTTGGAAACATTTAAGCAAACCTGAAAATTAATTTTCTTCCTCTGAAATAAATTTAATTTTAAAAAGTCTTCTTTAGTTTGGCCTAAGAGAAATACCTCCTGAAGCCTAAATAAACACAGGACGAAAAGAAGATATGGTTAAGATGCCATTTCAGGATTACTTCTAGACCCCTGAGTTTGTATCTTTACAATTTTTCATGTCTAAAATAACATTCAGTCAACTTCAATAATATTGTCGGTTGAGAGCTGCATTTTTGCGTGCTTATGCATTTATTCATCAAGTACTTATTGTGCCTTATTACATATACTAAGCACAGAAATTTGGAAAAGCAAATAAGTAGACTTCTCTTTTACATTTATCTTCAAATTGTAACCTGTTTTAGACTGCTATTGTGATGAATAAATCAAGATAAAATACAGTCTTTTTAAGTGTTTCATACAGATAAAAATAAAGCTAATTAGAAGGAAAAAATATGACTTACGTGAATTGGATCAAGAATTTTGACTGCTGCTTTTTGGCCATTTTTCTTATTTAATACTTTAAAAACTTTCCCATAAGTTCCTTTGCCAATTGTCTCAGTGATTTCCCATGTATCAGAAGGATCAGGAAAGTTATCAAAGATGATTGTTTTTCCAATTAATGGAAACATCTCAAAGATTTAAATACCTGGAGATAAGAAGTACAGTTTCATCTACATTTGATTGAGGATATCAAATGGCACACACAAACCCATGGGAAATTAGCGAATATTTTCACTGATATGATAGAAAATATTCAACAGCAACCAAACATATTTCAGAGTCACAGGAAATTTGAATTTCAATTCTCATTTGCAAACATTAATATGAATTTAATAATGCTTTGTAAGCAGGGCTTTATTTCTATGTCCAATCTAGTCTCTTATTAATTGCTGTTAATTCTTTTTAGATTAAAATAAGAGGCATATTTATATAATTTTGATTTTCTTCTTTATACTCACGTATCACAACAAATCAAATAATTTTAGAATGAACCTTAGAGAAGATAAAATTCAACTTCCTCATTTAAGCAGATCTTGCATTTTATAAGTGATCACGTTTTATGTCACTTCTCTATGCAAAACTCAATAATGGGTCCTCTAACATGGCTTTTAGGATGAAATTTCCTTAACATAACCTACCAAATTCTTTAAAATATGGCCTTTGCTTAATGTTCCAGCCTCTTCTCTCATATACTATGATTCAGCTATTTATACCTCAAGGCATTTCTTTCTTGAGGACCTTAATATACACTATTCCTGACCCCCTCTGCCTGTGGCTTCTTTGCTAAATTGCAAAACCTACTAATCTTTCAGACCTCAGCTTAGAGACCACTTCATACAAGTGTGACTACTCTCCACCCCATCTGGGTTGCATGCACCACCTCGGTACTCCAGCAGCATTCTACGCTGCTGTTATCTGACATCATTACTGTATGCGCAGCAACTGCACAGGGCTGAAATGATTGACTGATTAATTAATTAAAGAATATGGCCAATGAGACCATTTATTGATATCATTATCAATATTATCAATAATATCACTATCCTATATCACCACTGGTACCGTTATTGTGATTATAAATCAGATAGCATTTATGTATCTGATATCATTACTGTATGTCCAATACCTGGCACACTGCTGAAATAATTAATTGATTTGTCAATTAATTAAAAGAATAGGTCAGTGAGATCAAGTGACTTTATAAAGGACATTTTATGTTTTCTTCCAAGTAATGCTCTTTTCTATATTCTCCCTATATTATATCATTTCTATAAAACTACAAAAAAGGGTGAGAATAATAAAAGAAAGGAAAGTATTCTTAGCACTTCTGGTAGCACTCACATTATTTCAATTATCTATACAAACCACACTCTTTTCAATATAAATTAATATTCCATATTAGCCCATGAAATTCACTTGTCTGGCCACACTCACAACTTTCACCTTTATTCACATCACCAATCCACTGATCTTCAACTTTCTTTAAGCCCGTCAACCCTCTTAATTTTTCACTCCCTACTCATTTCTCCTTCCTCAGGATAGACTCTAAGCCTTGTATTATTGTGACGTCTTTACAAAGGCCCTAAACACTCTTGTTCCTCCCTTTTTCCATCATATTCTCCTGGAGGGTGAAAACAACTCTGGTTAAATACTGCATCTTCTTCACATCTGTGCCCATAACTGAGAAAACCATACAACCATGTTGACTAGTTTCACTTAAAATTCAGGATAACACATTGACAAGTAAACTCTCAACTCTGCCCAGCAACCCTACTGCACTTCTGTTGTTTGTATATTCCCTGTTCTCTGGAATTACTATTTCAAAGTGATATCTTTCCTCAAATTTGTCTCTCTACAAATTGTTCCCTCTTTGCTGTTTACCTTCTCCTACCAAATTTTACAAGTGATGCCTGTACTTCATAATTAATTGAAAAAATGGAAGGAATAATAAATCCTTAATATTCTGACCTCAAAAGCTACAAACAAATGTGCATCAAACATAGTAAGTTCATTGCTAGCCGGGGTAACTGCTGTTTGTCCTCAAATAGCCTTTTCCTTTGGTTCCTTCTTGTCCTGTAGATCTCAGTTCAAATGTCAATTTCTTAGAAAGGCCCTCCCTGACCAACATTTATGAAGTTAGCCTTCTCCACTTAGCCTGTTATTCTTTCATTAGAATGTAAGCTACATGAGGGTATGGGCTTTGTTATTTTATGACTGTATCCACAATTCCCAAAACAATGCCTAGTACATGGTAGGCAATCAATAAATATTGACTAAATGGGCAAATGTTTATTTGTTCATTGTTAATTCTGACAGCAGAGACCTAATCTATTTTGTTCACTTCCAAATCTAATAATAGATTTGGCCTTACTTTGTACCTAGAAAATATGGTAAATGTTAAATATATAGCTGTTGAATAAATAAATGAATAGGGTTCTTCGAAAAATACTTTTTTTAAGTTAGGAAGAGAAATAAGGTTTAGGGAGAACTGAAAAGAACATGAAAATCCAAAACACAATAAAGAGCATATTCTGATTCATTATACTTACGGGCACATTATCGAGTAAATGGCTATGAATGCATGCTAAAAATTGTATTACTATATAAAAACACACTTCTGAATAGTTCTTAGAACACTTAATCCTTATGAAATTCATGTCTTTGATCCAAAATGCAAAGAGGTAATCAGTAATAATCATCCTCTTTAACAATTTCATAATCAGTGACAAAATCACTACTTCTTACATCTACTTGAGTCATGCAAATAAGCATTTATGCCATCTCTATAACATAAACGTTAGACCAAAAAACCAAATTAAATCTTGTTAAAGGTCTGAAATAGGAGTTGTCAACCAAGAGAAACATTCATTACATGGAATACTGCCTTTCAAGCAGTAATGTTATTGAACACAGTCTTCATTTCTGATATATTAACTCTCAGGAGTTAACTGTTGGTTTTTCAATACACAGACGTAAGAATTCAATGAAAAATTGACGGACAACAAATATGTGCAAAGTATTTTTATGAGTTTTGGAAATACAAAGATAGAAAACTCATGGATAGATTAATAAACATGTAACTATAACATATTATAAAAAGTGATAAATAATAAGAATATGCATAAAGTGCTGTAATAGCCCAGGTGAAAAGCAGTTTATTCTGAACTGATCAGGAAAAGATTCAGAAAAAATTCTGAAGTGGTCAGGAAAAGATTTGAGCTGGACACTAAAAATAAGCAGGAATTTGTTTAAAATGCAATTTTTTCTTTAACAGTTCTCAATCAGACAAATATTTAAAGCAGTGTATCAATATAGTATAAAACATTGTTTTAAAAAGTCACAAAATGACAAAAAAGAGGCATTTTGGAAACAGAATACACCTAGTCATGTTCCACATAAAGCAAATGAACAAAACTCCCAACACATAGGTAAAATGAAGCCATTTAAAATGACTGCTTCAAAATAATACACTAAATAATTTCAAGAATTAGGCTAGAATCAAGTCTCTTGACTGCTAAACTACACTTTTTCCATACAAAGTTGTTTATTCTTTAAGAATGAAATAGAATGTCACAGCTAGTAAACAACTAATTACTTAATAACTATGGTAAATTGCATTTGACATAAAAATGAATGTTCATATATTTTCCCTAATCCTTTAGCATGCAAAGAATGAAAAGTAATTCTCTAGCCTATAAAATTAAAACATATAAATAAGTTCTTAGTTATATGATCATGTAAGCCAAATAATTATTTTCAACATATATATTTAACATATTTTGATATGTGTATTTACCATAATTCTGAAAAGGTACTAGCAAAGCTACATTTTTGAAATGAATACTCATCTTTTTGAATAGATTTATTATATATTGAGCTTTTGGTTTTTTTTAAGATAGAAAAATTGATCATAATACAATGAAAAACGTATCTTCAGGATCTTCAGATTCATCTCAACAATTATTCTGCTTGTTTTTGTAAACATGCACCTAATTCTTCTTTAATAAAATAACCAAACTAGCTTCATGCTCATTCTAAAACACAGCAGGGCTGGTTTCCCATTGGGTTATCTGTGTTCCCTCTGCCTAGAATGCTCTTTCTCCAGATATTGACATGGTTCACACCCTCACTTCCTTCAAGTCTTACATCAGCCATCACCTCCCCAATAAGTCCCACCCTGATCATCTTACTTATAATCCCAGTCTGACTTCCTGCATCCCATCTTGCCTCCCAACTCCTTGTCTCACTTACCCTGCTCTATTTTGATAACACTTATCACTTCCTAACACTCTACATAATTTCCTGTAATTATGTTTTGTTTTCTCCACTACCAGAATGTAAGCCCCTTGAGGCCTGAAATGTTTGTCCTGTTTTTTCACTGATGTACTTCAAAGACTTTAAAACCATGCCTGACACATAGTAGACAGTCCATAAATATTTGGTGAATATTAAATAGAAATGAATATAAAAGAGTACATAGAAAAATTTCAAATGATTTCAACAACCCATTTTATCAAATATTTTCCAAAGAAATAATACCATCTTTGCCAGGTGCAGTGGCTCACGCCTGTAATCCCAACACTTTGAGAGGTAGAGGTGGGTGGATCACCTGAGGTCGGGAGTTCGAGACCAGCCTGACCAACATGGAGAAATCCTGTCTCTACCAAAAATACAAAATTAGCCGGGCATGGTGGTGCATCCCTGTAATCCCAGCTACTCAGCAGGCTGAGGCAGGAGAATCGCTTGAACCCGGGAGGCGGAGGTTGCAGTGAGCCAAGGTCATGCCATTGCACTCCAGCCTGGGTATCAAGAGCAAAACTCTGTCTCAAAAAAAAAAAAAAAGAAAAAGAAAAGAAATAATACCATCTTATGCATTTTTTTTCAGAGAATAGAGATAGACGGAACATGTGAAAGTATCTATAATAAGACAGACTGTACAAAATCAGATAAATTTATTAAACAGAACCAAATGGAAATTCTGGATATATAAAAAAAAATAACTGAATTGAAAATCTTACTAAAGGAGTTCAAGAGCAGACTTGAATAGGCAGAAGAAAATGTCAGTGAACTTGAAGACAAATTTCTTGTAATTATCATCTGAAGGGCAAAAAGAAAAAAGAACGAAGGAATATAAACAGAGCCTAAGGGATATATAGAACGCCACCAACAAGACCAATATATACATTATGAGAGTTCAAGATAGAAAAGAGAAACAGAAAGGAGAAGAGAGCTTATTCGAAGAAATAATGGCCAAAAACTTCACAAATTTAAGGAAAGACATGCATCTAGAAATCCAAGAGGCTCACTGAATTGCAAGGCAAATCTTTTTTTTTTTTTTTTTTTTTTTTGAGACGGAGTCTCACTCTGTCACCCAGGCCAGAGTGCAGTCGTGTGATCTTGGCTCACTGCAAGCTCCACCTCCCAGGTTCACGCCATTCTCCTGCCTCAGCCTCCCGTGTAGCTGGGATTACAGGTGCCCGCTACCACGCCCGGCTAATTTTTTGTATTTTTAGTAGAGATGGGGTTTCACCGTGTTAGCCAGGATGGTCTTGATCTCCTGACCTCGTGATCCACCCGCCTCGGGCTCCCACAGTGCTGGGATTACAGGTGTGAGCCACCACAACTGGCCTGTAAGGCAAATCTAAAGAAACCCATGCCAAGACATTATAATCAAGCTGTGAAAAGACAAAGACAAAAAAAAAAAAGGGAAACTTAAAAGCAGCAAGAGAAAAGCAATTTATCACATACAAGGGACTCTCAAGATTATCAGTGAATTTCTCAGCAGAAATCTTGCAAGCTAGAAGGCAGAGGGATAATATATTTAAAGTGCTGAAAGATAAAAACCTGTCAACTAAGAATTCTATATCTGGAAAACTATCCTTCAAAAATGAGAAAAAAAAATTAATTTTTGTTCCCAGATAAACAAAAATGGATGGAGTTCCTTACCACTCCATCTGCCCTACAAGAAATGCTAAATGAAGCCCTTTAGGTTGAAATGAATGGATGCTAGACAATATCTTGAAGTCTCATGAAAATGTAAAGTTCTCCAGTAAAAGTAATTACATGGAAAATTATAAAACCCAGTAGTATTGTAATTTTAGTTAATGCCACTTTTTTAATCTTGAATTTCAAACACAAATACATAAAAATACTTATAAATCTATGTTAAGTGGGGATACAATATATAAAATGTAATTTGTGACATCATTAACATAAAGTGTGGGGGCAGGGCTGTAAAGCAGTAGAATTTTTATAAGCAATCAAGTTAAGTTGGTATCAGTTTAAAATAAGTTGCTATAATTTCAGGATGTTATGTATAATCCCCATGGTAACCACAAAGAAAATAAGAAAAGAATCAAAACATGTCATTACAAAATATACACTAAATACAAGGGAGATAGTATTAGAGGAAGTGAGTAACAAAAACGTTATAACATCGAAAAACAACCAAAAAATGATAATGGTAAGTTCTTCTCTATTGGTGTTTTAAATGTAAATGGATCAAACTCTCCAATCAAAAAACAGATTGGCAGAATGAATTTTATAAAGAAACACATCTGATGCAACTATATACTATCTACAAAAGACTTCAAGCCATAAACTTTTACAAGAGACAAAGAAGAAAATGGGAAAATGATAAAATGGTCAATTTGCCAAGTAGACATAACAATTATACACATATATGTACCAAAATTTAGAGCTCCAAAATATATGAACAAACATTGACAGAACTAAAGGGGAAAACAGACAGCTCTACAATAATAGTAGAAGATTTCAATATCCACAGTAATGGATAGAACAATGAGACAGAAAATCAGATATAAAGGACACGATCAACACTATAGACCAATTGGATCTAACAGACATATACAGAATGCTGCACCCAACAGTGACAGAATACACATTTTTCTCAAGTGCACAGGAATATTCTTCAGGATAGACTATGTGTTTGACTGCATTACAAGCCTTAATGAATTTAAAGGGACTGAAAACATGCTAAATATCCTTTATGATCAAAATGTAATGAAACTAGAAGAGGGGAAAATCCACAAATATGTAGAAATTAAGCAGTACACTATTAAACAACCAATAAGTTATAGAAGAAATTACAAGAGAAAACTGAAAATATCTTGAATCAAATGAAAATAAAAATACAACATAGCAAAACTTACAGAATCCAGCGAAAGTACTACTGAGAGATAAATTTGTTGCTCTAAAAGCTTAAATTTAAAAAGGAAGAAAAATATGAAATCAATGATGTAACTTTACACTTTAAGGAACAAGAATAAGAGGAGCAAACTGAAACTAAAGGTGACAAAAAAAGTAAGAAATAATGAAGATGCAGCAGAGATAAATAAAATAGAGAACAAAAATGTAGAGAAAATCAACAAAACCATGAGTTGATTCTTCGAAACCTTTAAAACCTTTAAGCAGATTTACTAGGAGAGAGGACATAAATAACTAAAGCAAGAAATCAAAGAGGGAAAATTTTTACCAATTACAGAGAATTAAAAATGATTATAAGAGAGTACTGTTAACATTTGTATGCCAACAAATTGGATAAACTAGATGAAATGGACAAATTCCTAGAAACACACAATTCACCAAGACTGAATCATGATGAAGTAGAAAATCTGAAGACGTATCACTTATAAAAGAGATTGAATTAGTAATCAAAAACTTCTCTACCACAATAACAACAAAATCTCAGGACCAGATCACTTCACTGGTGAATTCTACCAAACATTTAAAGAATAATTAACGACAATCCTTCTCAAACTCTTCCAAAAATATTAAAAAGAGGGAACACTTCCTAACTCATACTATGAGGCCAGCATTATCCTGACACCAAAACCAGACAATGGCACTACAAGAGAATAAAACTGGAGATGAATATCTCTGTGAAGATTGATGCAAAAATCCTCAACAAAATACAGGCAAACTAACTTCAACAGCATATTAAAAGGTTCATACACCATGACCAATGGTGATTTATTTCTGGAATACAAAAATGATTCAACATATGAAAATCAATCAATGTAATACGCCATGTTAACAGAAGAAAGGGGAAAAAACACATGATCATTTAAGTTGATGCGGCAAAAGCATTTGACAAAATTCAACACCCTTTCAAAATAAAAACACTCAACAACCTAAGAATAGAAAAAAACGACCTTGACATAATAACCATTTATAAAAAGCCTGTAGCTAACATTATATTCAATGGTGCAAGACTAAAAGCTTCTTTCCTAAGATCAGGAACAAGACAAAAATGTCCACTTTTACCATTTCTATTCAACATAGTACTAGAAATCCCAGTCAGAGCAATCAGGCAAGAAACATAAATAAAAGCATTCAGACTGGAAAGAAAGAATTGAAATTATCTCTGTTCACAGACTATTTGATCTTATATGTACCAAATCCTAAAGAATCACACACACACACACACACACACACACACACAAATGTTAGAACTAATTAATGAATTCAGCAAAGCTGCAGGATACAAAATCAACATGCAAAAATCTGTTGTTTTTCTGTACACTAACAATGAACAACCAGAAGAAGAAATTAGGAAAACAATTTCATCTACAATAGAATCAAAAAGAATAAAATACTTAGGAATAAACTTAACCAAGGAGATGAAAGACTTGTGTATTGAAAAGTACAAACATTGCTGAAAGAAATTAAAGAACACACAAATAAATGGAAAGATATCTGTGTTCATGGATTGGAAGATTTAATATTGGTTAAATGTCAATATTTCCCAAAGTTATCTATAAATTCAATGCAATTGTTAGCAAAATCCCAATGATGTTTTTTGCAGAAATAGAAATAAATACATCCTAAAACTCATATAGAATCTCAAAGGATCTCCAGTAATCTTGTAAAGAAGAACAAAGTTGGAGGTTTTATACTTCCTGATTTCAAAACTTACTACAATGCTACAGTAATCAAATCATTGTGGTACTGGTACACATAGACAAATAGAGTGAAATAGCCCAGAAATATAGTCAAATGATTTCCAACAATAGGGAAAAAACAGTCTTGTTAACAAGTGGTGGTGGAAAAACTGGATATCCACATGCAAAAGAACATTACTGTTAGATCATATATAAAAATTAACTCAAAATAGATCAAAGACTTAAACATATGAGCTAAAATAATAAAACACTTAGAAGAAAACATAAGGGAAAAGCTTCATGAAAATGGATTTGGCAATTTCTTGGATATGACACCAAAAGCACAAGCAGAAGAGAAAAAATACATAAATTGGTCTTGGTAAGAACCAAAACTTTTGGATATCAAGGGATGTACAAAACATCAACAACAGAGTGAAAAGACAATCTTCACAATGAGAAAAAACACTTGCAAATCATATATCTGATAAAGGGTTAACATACAGAATATATAAATAACTCTACAACTAAAAAAAAAACAACCCAATTAAAAAATGAGCAAAGGATTTGACTAGAAGTTTCTCCAAATAATATATACAAATGGTCAATGAGCATATGAAATTATGTACAACATCCTAATAATTAGGAAAATGCAAATCAAAAAGTCACAGTGCGATACCACTTCATGCTCATTAGAAGTTATTATTTAGAAAGAAGAAACCCAGAAAGCGATTTCAGTGTTGTTAATGTTGTAGAGAAATTGGAACTCTTGTGCATTGCTAGCAGGAATATATTGCAGCTGCTGAGGAAAATAGTACAGCAGTTCTTCACAAAAGTAAATATAGACTTACCATAGGATAAAAATTTCACCTCTTGAATATAAGCCAAAGAATTCAATCAAAGGCTCAAAGAGATATTTGTACACCCACGTTAATGGCAGTATTATTCACAATAGCCAAAGACAGAAACAACCTACATGTCCACTGACAGATGGATAACAAAATGCTGTATACACCTACAGATTATTAATTGGCTGGACACGGTGGCTCATGCCTGTAATCCCAGCACTTTTGGAGGCTGAGGCAGGCAGATCACTTGAGGTCGGGAGTTCAAGACCGGCCTGGCCAACATGGCGAAACCCCATCTCTAACAAAAATATAAAAATCAGCCAGGTGTGATGGCATATGCCTGTAGTTCCAGGTACTTGGGAGGCTGAGGCAGAGGCATCGCTTGAACCCAGGAGGCAGAGATTGCAGTGATCTGAACTCATGCCACTGCATTACAGCCTGTGCGACAGAGAGAGACTCCCTCTAAAAAAAAAAAAAAAAAAAAAGAAAGAAAAAAGAAAGTAAGAAAGAAAAGAAAAGAAATATTATTCAGTCTTAAAAAGAAAGGAAACTTGACACATACTACAACATGTATGAGATGGATGAGCCTAGAAGACGTTATGTTGAGAAAAATAAGCCAGTCGCAAAGGGAAACATTATATGATTCCACTCATATGAGGTGTTTAGAATAGTCAAATTCAAAGACAAAAAGTAGAATTGTGGTTGCTAGCAGCTGGGGTAAGAGAGAACAGGAATTTTGTTGAATCCAGAGTTTCAATTTGGGAAAATAAAAAATTTCTGGAGATGGATGGTGTTAATGGTTGGGCAACAATGTGACTGTACTTAATACCACTCAACTGCACATTTAAAAATAGTTTAAAAGGTAAATTTTATGTAATGTATGTTTTACCACAGCAATATAATTACCCAGAATGTAATACAGGGGGTCAAAATAATAGAAAAATGTGAAAAACAAGTTAAAAGATATGGAGAGGAGAATGGGATGACCAGGTTGCTCTCAGATCCATGCATGATCATCCATCTCCTGAATCTTGGGGACCGACATCTCAAAACCGTATTTCCTACACTCCTTGTCCAGCTGGCTTCCTGCCCTGAGAAATTCTGCCAGTGAGTCCCAAGTAGAGAGAAGGGAGAAATCAAAATATTTTTCCTCTGCTTTCTTTGCTTTCTATGGTGATGTCTCCATCAGTTGCTGTGGCTCTCTATGGTCCCTGTCCCTGTAGGACAGAAACCGTCAGGGTTCTAGATAGCCTCGGATTCTGGGTTCTGCTAAGACTACCTCCTGCAGCCTGAGAAGTGACAACAGTCTTTTGCTACTGTTAACTTTTAAATTGCCTCACTATCCCCTATTTGGCTTTCAGATATGACAAACATTTGTCACTAATTCTCCATATTAAATTCCTTATGTTGAACTGTATGGCATTAACTGTTTTTCTTGACTGATTCAGCCTAATACAAATCTAATCAGAATTTGAGAAGAAAATAAGAGAATGGAGAAAAGGCAATCAATAATGACTGAGAAGTTTCCAAAATAGTTGAAAGGTAGAACACTCCAATTCAGGAAAATTCAAATAAGATAAATAAAAAGAAATCCACACTTATATATACCACAATGAAACTATACAGCATCATCAAAGACAGTAAGAAGCTCTTAAAGTCAACCAGATAGAAAAGAGTTATTACATACAGAGGAAAATAATTGGAATGATTGCTGGTTTTTCAAAAGAAGACAGTAGCATAATATATTCAAAACACTGAAAGAAAATAATTGTTAATCTGAAATTAACAAAAGTACCCATAAAAGTATCTTTCAAGATGAAAGGCAAAATGAAGGTATTTTTCAGAAAAAAAAGTTTAACACCACTGACCCGAGAAAGAGCACTTCTAAAGGATATGTTTCAAGAATGACAATGATCCCGCAAGAAAGGTCTAAATTACCAAAAACAGCAAAGAAACTGTATGTTATATAATTGTAGGATACAATAATGGGCTATGTTGGACAAGATTGAACAGTAATAATCAAAAGTGGAAATGTGATAGGATTTAAAATGTTCTAAGTTCCTCATATAGTTCAGGAAGCAGTTAGAAATAACTTTAGACTTTAAAAGAAAAATATACATGTCAAATACTTGTAACAGTAGAATCTCAAATTACCATGTATAGTCTCCAAAATATTAGCAGAAAAAAAAAACCTGACTTTACGAAAGTCATTCAATTAAAAAATTCAAGAAAGGAGAATAAAGGAAACATAGAAAAAGCAGTAGAAATAGACAGCATAAAATAACAAGTGGAAATCATTATAATATACCAGTAACCACAATAATTATAACTGGACTACACTCACCAGTGAAAAGACAGAAATTGGTAGCTACGGGCTGTTTGAAAGACATCCACCTAAAACCTAAACAGAGAGAAAAGAATGGAAGTACAATAATGGTACTATGTAATCCTCAATAAAAGAAAGTGATGTGGCTAGCTCAATACCAGGCAAAATATATTTTAAAGCAAAAATATTTATTAGAGGCATGATGGCCACTACATAGTAATCAAAAACTTAATTCATCAAGAAAATACAAAAACTCAAAACAGAACCCCAAAACATGTCAAATAAAGGCTGAAAGAAATAAAGAAATAAATTCACAATTTTAATGGGAGACTTTAACATACCTTCTCAGTAATTTTTTGATTAAGTAAACAAAAAAATGTTTGTAAGGATAAATAAAATTTGAACAACATAATTAACAAGGAGAATTTAATGGATATGCCAGAATACATATGAAATCCTACATACAAAAAAGAATAGATACGCTCTCTGAGCACGTATGATTGCAATGCAATTAAATAAGAAATTAACTACTGTAAGCTACATTGTTAAAAAAAAAAACTATACAATTGCATACCTTAAAAAGGCACTAAACAATTTAAAAGTCAAAGAGTAAACATAATGAACATTTTAAAATAGACTTAGAACTGAATAATAATGAACAATTTACTCAACAAAATGTATGACCAGCAACTAAAGTAGTGCACAGAGGAAAATATATAGCCTCAAATTTTACATTAGAAAGGAAGAAAAGCTAAAATTACATAAAACCAATGACAGTAGAAAAAGAGAAGGGTATAAATTAAAGAAAAACATTACAGGAAAAAAAGATTAGGGGATTCATAAATGTAATAGTTCTTTAAAGATAATTTTTTTTAAATAGGGAGATCCTTGTTAAGATTGATCAAGAAAAAACTAGCAAGAAAGAAGGTAGAGATGTGCAACATTAAGGATGAAAAGACTAACAAATTAGAGCAGAGACTAAAAAGATAATTTTATATTAATAAATCTAAAACCAGATTAGATGGACAATTTCCTAGAAATATTACAGAAGGAAAAATAGAAAGATAAAAGCTATTTTTCTTGAAATGACTGCATTCATGAGCCTTCATATTTTAACTCCAACCACTTAATTCTTTACTCATATAACCTCTAAGGAGAGTACATAAGTTAAACAAAAAAATCATTCTCTCCAAGTTCTGTATCTCATAATACTTCATATGTAATGACCAAATCTATTGGTGAAAGAGGCTAGAAACCCACCTTAGTAATAACTGCTTCATAAGTGAACACGGGCATGTTTTCTTTTCTAATATAATGCAAATATCAATAAATTTAATCATTAACTTTCCAAAATACATGCAGAAAGCAGGACTTTTTAATGAAAATATAAATTGCCTCATTGATATAGAACATGCTAAGAAGACAGCAGATGGCTTTACTCAAAACCAAGCAATATTTGAATATCACGAGTCTTACTTTTATACACATTCATCATGTATATTCTGTAGAATACTATTCACAGATCCTTGCCTTTATGCACCCACTTCTGTCAAGCTGCTTACACTGCATCACATAAGGATTACATCAGATTCAAAAGAAGTTGCTGCCTGTGATGGAAGAAACACACTGGAGTTTCAGCTGGTCAGCTATAGAATTTTGTCTCTCTCCACAGAGTAGCCAGGATGATCTCAACATAGAAATCAGATCATCTTATTTTCCTGCTAAAAACCCCACAAAATCCACATTCTTTACCAAGTTCTCCAGACGCTGAATGATCTGGCCATTTCTGACTTTCCTGTGTTCTCACCACTCTCAGTGACTTCAGCCTCAATTGCCTTCCAACGGGACTTACAACATTGTTAAACCCTTTTCTGCCCCAGGACCTGTTGTCTTTGCCTAGATGCTTTCCCCAAGCCTCTATCAGACTGATTTGAACATCTCTCATACACAGTCACATATCAGCAGGACCATACACAGTTACTACACCCGTAAATGCAATATGCCTGATTTTAATTTATTCTATAGATTATTCTCCTGGGATGACTATGAAAATAATAAAACAAAGCCCTCCTGGTTCAAAGAAACCTACAAAAAATTAAATTTGCCCTGTAAAACACTAGTCTGAATCGCCAAACAAGTTTCGGGTGTCTCCTTTCTTACAGAACATTAAAACACAGGAATTGGTCTAGCTTAACTGGTCACAGAAATCTGGTCTAGCTTAATTACAGACCACATGAACTGGACACACATTCTTTCCAGCTTTCCAATAACAGTATAGTTTAAAACAGACCTTGTCCAGTTATATGTATGCTCTGTTTTGAATGAGCCATAACCAATGTTTTGTTCCCTTCAATTTGCTTAAAAATGTTTTGCAAAGAGGAAATACAAAATCTACTTAAATACTTTTGTATTTGTATTCAGTTCTCCACCATTCATTTTCTCCCTTTATAATTATGAGGATAAAAGTACTTGCTTAAAATAAATGCTAGAACCAAAAGAAAGGCTATAATTTCCTTTAAAAAAAACTCCATCTTTAAAAGGTGGTGTTAGTGAGCCTCCAAAAAACTTTAAGTCACCAGATCATTATTTTAAGCTTTAGTATAAACCTACAAGTCAATGTCCACAGCTGTAAAATGGGATAATAATGCATGTCTGAACAAATTCTCAGAGTTGATATAAGCATCACCTGAGTTTTATGAGGAACTGTTTTGTAAATTGCAATACAGGATTATTCTCCTTTTCAAAGGATGACAGTTAAGCTATTGTGTGAGCCACATAATTAACCGTTCAAGTTAGTAAGGGATATTTCCAGAGTCTGAAATCACAAACTCAAATGTCTGCAGGAGTGAGGGAGGTAAAATATATGAGTGAAGCAGGACTTGATGAAATAAAGGCAGAGGATGGCAGCAATGTGGCAAAGTGGAGAATGTATACCCCACCCAAAGTGGGCAACTCATCCTGGCTTCTGCCATGAGCAGTTGCAAGAGCTGTCTTGCCTGGTCCTCCATTTTTTTCAGGAGAAGCCAGGACTCCAGGAACTTACACAAAATTTACTAATTTGAAAATACTGGTAAGTAAATCAATTATTTTAAAGTACTGAGCTGACCCAAAGAAACATTTCTAAAGGCCAATTTCAGGCTTGAAACTATCGCATACTACTTCTATATGAGGTTCTGCATTTTTTATCAAGAAATGATCTATAAATATAAACATATCGACATTGTCTAATCACCCTCAGATATCAGGAAAAATGGATATTAACAGTGGCTATTTTTTTTAACTGCTTACCATATTCCAGGTACCTACTGTGCTTAAAGTTTTACATGCAGTATGTCACTTAATTATCAGGAGAAGCCCTTTAGAAAAGCATTACTGTAACCCATATTTTCATAAAAGAAAACTGAAGATTAGAAAGTTTTTAAGGTCATAATGTTTAAGTTCATGGTAGAAATTAAGTGTCCAATGATAGATGATTTTAGTTCAAAAGAGTAATGCTTCCCAACTTGAGGTTCCTAACTCCCAATGTGTCGCCAAAGTAGTAAGGGATCGTCTGTGTATCAATTTGAAAGCTTATCAGAAATCTTCTATTTACCCTCTAATGAATAATTGAATTTGTTTCCTATTACTAGGGGGAGGGAGTTTGTTTGTTAGGTACAATCATTCAAATTATCAATTCCCGGACAAAACTAATGAAAGGATCCTTGTTTGTAAAAAGAAAAAGAAAACGCAGCTGGAAATAACACTGCAAAAATTATTTACATAATAAACATTTTACAAACTTTATATGATTTATATAAAAGAACTATACATTCTAAAGGGTATTTCAGCCTCCAAATATTTATTTATCAAAACCACTTGTAGCAAATAATGGACCTTCAAATATTTTGGATTTGACAGAGAAAGTTATTTTTCAAAGAATATATGCTAAAAAAAATTAGGCTATAAAGATGCAGTCGAAAAAGGACAAGATGATGCTATCAAATTATGTGACATGACCAAATTTTAATATATGTATATATACACATATATATTAAGTTGATATTAAAGATTACAAAATTGAATCTTTTAGTTTGCATTTGCATCCCCAAATAATAATTTTAAAGGACTAAGACAAATGAATGTAATTTTTCACATGCTAGACATCTCATCAATATATTCATAAAGCCCATGTTATCTTTGAAAGCTTATGCATCTGTAAATTTTCCCATTTTAAAATAATTATCTTTTATAATGTAATAAAAATCAATATGGCACGAATAACATGCACCCCATTTATCTGTCAAAACTTGCCACTTAGGTTCTGGCAAACCCAGAACACTTGTCAATTTTATCACCTACCGTTAGCAAAGCTTGAAAATAACGCATAACAATGCTCAGACGCCAAGACTTTGAATACTGTGTCCAGGCTGCACTGGCGCCCTGGGCCTGTAACCCAAAACAAAAAGATCATGGCTTTATGGGAGTAAACATTCAGGATCTGGGGAAAATAATCAGAAGTTGAACTTAGAAACTTCTAGGTAGAAGGGCAAGACAAATAGTTTATTCCTCAGTAACTAAGTTTTCGCACTTTTACACAATGAACAAGGAACTTAAAGCCCCTCATTTCATATGCTGGCATTAAACAACTCTCAAGCTAGCAGATCCGTCTGAATTATAAAAATGCTTAAGAAGGTTTAAGTGCACCTGCACAATTAGTTAATTCACCAAGAAAACTAGAAACAACCAGAAATGAAGATTCTTTTGAGTTTTCAAAAACGCTTAGTGTGTAGGGTTCAGTGGCATTACAACAGTTATTTCAAGGCTTATGGCCAATTTCCATTCTAACAATAATAAAATTCTTTTTCTGGAAGGGGGATAGTAGCAAGGTGCGAGTTAGCAACTACTTGGAGAACAGAACAGAGCTGTTGGTGAGCAGAGTTGAAAGGACATCCTTTCCTGGTAGGTTTCTCTATTTCTCAATAATGATCATACTTTTCTTGTCTGCTCTTTCTCCTTAAAATGAAAACTCCTTTACGGATGCATTTGGGGTTGCAGGGAGCCCAGCTCCACCGACCTGCTTGTTCTGAGAAATCACCCGGAACGCAGTTCCCTCAGGGACGAGCCGACCCAGCGCCACCTGTGGGCGGCACCGCAAAGCCCGCGAGCGCCACAGGTCTCCGAGGCGACACCCGCCAGACTCGGCGCCTCCTCCCTCCAGTCTCCCTGCAGGGCCCCCTCAGTTCTCGCCCCTCGTTACTCTTCGAGGTCCTCCCCTTACGTTTCTTTCCCAAGTTCACCCCTAAAGATCTTCCTTCACCCCTTACGCCACCCTTCCCGTTCCCTCCTCCTGTTTCCACTTCACGTTCACCCCTCCCGTTCCCTCCTCAACTTCATTCCTCACGTTCCCTCCTCGAGATCCCCCCTCACTATCCCCTCGCGTTCCCTCCTCGGGTTCACCCACAAGATCTTCCCTCAAGTCCACCCCTCACATTCACCCTTCCCGTTGCCTCCTCCTGGCTCCCCCTCGAGTTCACCCCCGCCCCCGTTTCCCTCTCAAGTTCATCCCTCTCCTCCCCTCGAGCTCTCCCATCCAGCTCGTTCAAGCCTCACATTCCCCCTCTTGGTTTCCCGCTCTACTTCTCCCCTCGAGTCCCTTCTCTCACCCCAGGCCCCGACAAACACACAGGTCCTCCGGATCTGACCCGGGCGGGCGGGCGGTCGCGGCAGCCTCGCTCTCAGAGAGCCCCGGGCCCGCCCTGCAAGCCCCGGGGTCCAAGGAAGCGGGGCCGTTTCCGGCGCCGCGCGGGCGCCGCTACCCACCGCCGCCCCACGCCAGTCCCCGGCGCTGCCCCGACACGTACCTGGGCGGGAAGCCGGGCGCCTCCTTACTTCCTTACGGGGGCGCTGGCTACGGGCGCTCCCTCGAGGGGCGGGCAGGGGCAGCCGAGCAGGGGAAGAACTGGGCCGCCTGCAGAGGGCGGGCCGAAGGTCGGCGGGAGGATCTGACCTGGGTCAACCGGGCCGAAGGGGCTCCTTATCCCGGCTCGCGGGGAATATTCTTCCTCTCGCCGCTCTCTCCACTGCCCGCAGGTGGAGGCCGCGCCATCCGCGCCATCCAGATCCTCGCAGGGCCCTTGGCTGGCTGCCGAGGTGCTTCCCGGGACTCCGGCCGCGCTTCCTTGGCCCGGAGCCCGGCGAGAAGGGAGTGGGGCCCCTGGATCCTGGAGCCCTCACGGACTGGCCCAGTGCCTGGAGCAAATTCTGCTCCCGGCCCCGCGTAGTATCTTCCTCCCAGGAAATTCCCCACACTACGAGGGTCTCGGACCCAGAGAATGTAATGGGTTTCAGGTCCAAGAGGGATAGTGAGTGGCTAATGAGATCGCTCCCAGGGTCCAGTTCCCTTTTGCAGACTGCTAAGGAGTTTGGGGCTGGGGCTGAAGTTAAAGGCAAGAACTTCTACCCTCGGGAGGCAGCCCGTTAGTCACCAACCCTCTCTCTACTTGGTCCTTTGCAATCCTTTCCAGACCTTCTGTGGTCTCCTGTCACACAGGGCTCACTTGGGGGGGACCCTGATGGCCAGATTCTCTTGAACAGTCTCTAGGGACGTATTGGGTATTGCTATACCTTCATCCATTGAACAGGTGAGAACTACAACCAAAACATACTTTGATTCTGTTAATTATCTCAATGGGTCTGTCGTTCATGTTATCTAAATGAGAATTATAGAAGAGACCAAAGAGAGGTCATCTAATCCTAATCAATGCATATCTTAAGGAAAAAATGTGATGTTAAAAATCTGTTTCAAAAGGTCATTCAGTATACTCAAGACCCTTCCTCTTAAAGTAGCTTTAAAATTTAGAAATTGGGCCGGGCGCGGTGGCTCACGCCTGTAATCCCAGCACTTTGGGAGGCCGAGGCGGCCGGATCACAAGGTCAGGAGATCGAGACCATCCTGGCTAACACAGTGAAACCCCGTCTTTACTAAAAAATACAAAAAAATTAGCAGGGCATGGTGGCAGGCCCCTGTAGTCCCAGCTACTTGGGAGGCTGAGGCAGGTGAATGGCGTGAACCCAGAAGGCGGAGCCTGCAGTGAGCAGAGATCACGTCACTGCACTCCAGCCTGGGCGATAGAGCGAGACTCCGTCTCAAAAAAAAAAAAAAAAAAAATTAGAAATTGAACAGTGGACTTGTAATAGGGATTATATTGAATCAATAGCCTAACATATATGAACAGCTTCAAATCAAGAAGTTATTTCATCAAAAACAGATCACAGCAAATATATTATTCGACATAATTATGGCCATTTGGACATACCTGGGAGATTTTAAGAATTAGAGCAACTGAGTGCTCACATGCAAAATAAAGTCACACTCTCAATAGAGACAAACAACACCCAATTAAAATACAATAGAAAAATAGATCCCATTCACAATAGAAGCATGAAAGAACATGAAATAACTAAGAATGATAAAAAATGAGAAATATAGGAGAAAAGTGGGAAAAAATTTTAAAATGCAGGATTGTTGAAAGACTATTTATAATTGGAAAGACACTGGAATCCTAAGTTAGAAGACAAGATGTTAAACACATAATTACTACCTCCCAAATTAGGAGACAAATATATTCTAGAATTCGTATGAAAACTACAGAAGCTAGAAGAGCTAAGTCCGGTGGTTCTCAGAGTGTGGTCTAGGGGAAATTTGTTGGGGGTCGGGGGGCGGTCTCTGAAACCATTTCAGGAGGTTCACAAGACCAAAATTACTTTAATAATAAGACTTTTTTCTACTCCTTTTTCTCTCCCATTTTTTAAATGAATTTATGATGAAGTTTTCCAGTGGCTCCATAATATGTGATATCACAACAGATTGAATACAGAAACAGGTAACGTCTTCTGTTATGCCAGACATTAAAGAAATGTGCAAGAATATAAAATAATGCCATTCTTACCATTAAACTTTTTTGGTTTTGGAAAATACAGGTATTTTTCACTTAAAAATATGCCATTCATGTTAATATGTAATGAGCTTAGTAGTGAAATATACTTTTAAAATTTCTCAGTTTTAATTGCTATAACATAAAAGTTCTTTGGAGTACTCAAAACTTTTTAAGAGTGTAAATAAAGGAAGGTTCTAAGACAAAAAAAATTGAGAACCTTTTTTTTTTCTTTGAGACGGAGTCTCACTCTGTTGCCAGTCTGGAGTGCAGTAACACGATCTCGGCTCACTGCAACCTCCGCCTCCCAGGTTCAAGTGATTCTCCTGCTGCAGCCTCCCGAGTAGCTGAGACTACAGGCACCGCCAGCATGCCCAGCTAATTTTTGTATTTTTAGTAGAGACAGCGTTTCACCATGTTGGGCAGGATGGTCTCGATCTCCTGACCTTGTGATCCACCCACCTCAGCCTCCCAAAGTGCTGGGATTACTGGTGTGAGCCACTGCCTCCAGCCCTGAGAACCTTTTGATAAGACAATGAAAAAGGAAACATGTAATTAAGCTATAATAATGAAAAGAATGGCATTAACACGGAATAGAATAGTGTGTCCAATCCAACCAGCCTAAGACCATCAAGGACAAAACCTGCAGTCCCACAAAGTCAGGTTCATGGACTCAATGTTACAGTAGAGATACTGCAAACTAGAGGAGCCATGAAGTGGAGTTTTGATAGGCTCAAAGCAAAGCAGAGCTGGGAGTCAACATGAGGTTTGGGCTGTGACCAAGGGTTCTGTTTCCTTGGATAAATGTGGAATGCTGTCTTGGGAAACTCCTTATCTGAAGCTCTGTACTTGAGTTGTAAATCGGGGCCATGTCTCTGTGAGTTAGATCCTACAAGCAATTATGGGAGGTTTCATTTTTAGTGACATAATTTCAAAAATCAAATTTTCTGATAGTCTATGAGCATAGGAAGCAAGATTTTCCAATGAGTTAGAAAGAAGTAGTCACTCAAAAAAGGGGACTGTTGACATTTCACAGCACAGCCTGCCCTTGGAAGAAGCATGGTGTCCTGTTCATCTTACACCTGGCAATATCAACTTTTTTTTTTTTTAAGTTTTTGTTTTTCCTTATGTTGCTCAGGCTGGTCTCAAACTCCTGGGTGCAAGAGATCCTCTCATCTCAACCTTCTGAGTATCTGGGACTACGGGTGCATGCCACAGTCCAGCCTCATTCCAGTTTTAACCCACTCATCTAGTTCTTGGCAAAAAGACTCAGAGAAAGCAGAACTGGGCCGAGCAAGGTGGCTCATGCCTGTAATCCCAGCTACTCAGGAGGCTGGGGAGGTGGAGCAATCTCAGTGAGCAGAGATTGTGCTTCTGCACTGGATGACAAAGTGAGACTCCATCTCAAAAAAAAAAAAAAAAAAAAAAGAGAGAGAGAGAGAAAAAAATGAATGCACTTGCCAGGAGCGAACTTCCACCTTGTAGACTAATGGCGTCTCATCAGTGAGCCCAGCACAAGTGACCCAGTGATCTGGGAGATCAATTAAGGGAAGAAAGATTGCTCATTCCTGCTTTCTGAGCTTCAGAAACCCTACCTTGTGATATTTGTACATGAACTGCAGCCCAATCAAATTAGTTCTCAAATTTAGCCTTATCTCTCTATTCTGCTGATATTGCCTTATTTAGGCCTTCGCCATCCTAGAGTATTCCAGATGTTTCCTGATTTTTCTACTGCCTTGCCCTCTCCACTTTATAATAAGTCAAATCAAATGTATTACTCAAGCCCCTTGTAGGAAGACTCCATGCATTTATAATTATGCCTGGGTGGTGACCCTCTCAGGCAAGAAAACAGAGTAAATCGCCTGTAGGTCTAAAAGTTCTCTCTTTTAAAAGTGCGAACTTTCTTTTAGTGCATTGTTTCATTTTATATGCATAATGTCCCTCTTTAATGGAAATACCTGTAAAGTAGGTGTCTCTATTTACTAATAAGGAAACTGAAGGGAGGAATCAATGATTTCTCAAAGGCCACCATCTTAGTAATCACCTCTTTATCACACTAAATTCCAAAAGTTACCACCTCTGTAAATGCTCAAATTAGAGTTTGATTCTCACAGAGCTATCAAGGATGAAAACATGATGCTTTAAATGATCTAAACCCCATTGAACTAGCTTCCCAGTGATGGGCCAAGAATGGGCTTCGGCCTTCCTGTGCCCTAAGGACTTTCTTAGGACCTTTCTCTCTTCTCTGTATCCACATTGAATTCCCACTCCCTTTTATACTTACTGAACCAGTATAATCTTAGTTGTGACATGCTTGACTGTTCTTTTCCTAGGAAAATGCATTTGCCAGAGTTAGTATCATGGATATAGTAGACCACTTTTAAGGAATCCATCCCTCCATTTCTTATTCATTACTCAATTAATATTTACTGGGTACTTCTAGGTGCTGCAACTGTTCTAGGCATTGAATTTGAAACCTGTCTTTGCCACATATAACTATAAAATATTTGGAAGATTGCCTTCTATATGTGCTTATACTCCAAGATGGAAGATTACCAATGTAAGTGATATTCAGTTAAAACCTACACATTCTTTCACTACTAACCTTATCTAAATCATCTGATCATTTGCATTATTAACTTTTTAGAACACGTGGCTCAGGTGTTTTCTTGATTATTATTTTGGGCACTTTTAGCTGGTTGTGGCTTTATTGTCAGTTTTGCGGCTATCAGGACCTCAAAACATTTACATATACATACTACTCATTCAAGTACATCAAAATGATCATCTTACATCTATTCAGGCAGGAGTCCAAGATTTGACTTACATAGTTGTTAGTAAAATATTCCACATTTTAAGATCTTATTGGTGGCCTCTACTTGATGTTTCTCTATTAATTTTGAACTTTTGTCATTGTTTTGCCATTATGTTACTGTGTGGGAGGGAGGAATTGTATAATTTCACTATATAATTTAACTGAAATGTGCACTTTTGTCAAGTGTATGCAAACTGTTTCATATAGCACCTACTGCATAGGCTTTATTTTCCTACTGATCTGTACATTTCGGGCAGTGCTACAATGAATAGAATGGAAGAATAGGTCTCATTTGCTGTAGAGTGAATTTGTGTTTTTGCTATTTATTTCTTACCTTGACCTAAATTCATTTATTATCAGATACTTCCATTGAATCTCATGATTGACACAATAACATTTCAAATAATTGTTATTAGAATGTAAATAATTGGTTTGGATTCTTAACTAGAAATAAAGCTGCAGATTAAAAGTAGTTTCATTCTAAAAGGTGTGTTTTCCAAGAAAACTTAATGAAGACCATAAATAAGACAAGTTTATAATCCACACATTTTGGGGATAGAGAGAAGGGACAAGCATTGAGAAAACACAGTAGGGGGTAAAACCTCTTTAAGGCTGGGAGCAGTGTCTCACGCCAGTAATCCCAGCACTTTGGGAGGCTGAGACAAGAGGATTGTTTGAGCTCAGAAGTTTGAGACCAGCCTGGGCAACATGGCGAAACCCCATCTCCAGCAAAAAATACAAAAAATTAGCCAGGCATGGTGGTGCATGCCTGTAGTCCCAGCTACTCAGGAGGCTGAGGGGGAAGGATGACTTGAGCCTGGTAGTTGCAGTGAGCCAAGATCATGCCACTACACTCCAGTCTTGGTGACAGAGTGAGACTCTTATCTAACAAAAAAAAAAAAAAAAAAAAAAAAAAAACCTCTTTAAAAAGTAAAGTGGATGTGGGCCGGGTGCGGTGGCTCACGCCTGTAATCCCAGCACTTTGGGAGGCTGAGGCGGGCGGATCACGAGGTCAGGAGTTCAAGATCAGCCTGACTAACATGGTGAAACCCCGTCTCTACTAAAAATACAAAAATTAGCCAGGCGTGGTGGCACACACCTGTAATCCCAGCTACTTGGGAGGCTGGGACAGGAGAATCGCTTGAACCCAGGAGGCAGAGGTTGCAGTGAGCCAAGATTGTGCCATTGCACTCCAGCCTGGGTGACAGAGCGAGACTTCGTCTCAGAAAAAAAAAAAAAAAGTAAAGTGGATATGCGCAGTGGCTCAGGCCAGCCAGCCTGCAGGACCACCTTTGGGAGGCCAGAGCAGGAAGATCCCTTGAGGCCAGGAGTTTGAGACCAGCCTGGGCAATATAGCGAGACCTCATCTCTACAATAAAAAATTTTAAAAATAAAGATAAAAAGAAGTAAAGGTAGGTATTTGACATCTTTTCTTCAAAATATTTACAGCTAACATGGCTTTTTAAAAATCTGATCTTTACTGTGAGTTTTTCTTATTTTTGTTTGTTTTTCAGCCCTCTTTGTATTGCAGCAATACTAGCAGTCTATCTTTATACTCCTATATTTTCCTTTGTGGAGTATATTGGGTTGGAGGCTAGAAGGCATGATGAGAATGAAAGGTTATTTGAACATCATTTCCTCCAACTCCCTGTTTTATGGAGTAGGACATTTGGGGTTAATTCACCTGCCTAAGGTCATATGTCAAGGTAGTGGCACAGCCAAGGTCTCAAAGAGAGCCCTGGCTTTTCTTTGTGCACATGCTCTTGCCCAGACATTCCACTCACATTCTGATTAATATTAGGGTAGTAGGGCTTGGGCTACTGGAAACTCAAGTTGGGAAGGTAACTGTGATGGTCCTACAAATAGATTCAATTTGCTACAGTGTCTATTGTTAAGCTTATACTCATGGACCACAACTTAGTTTCTGCAGGGAACAAAGACAGATACCCTTATACCAATGGTGTAGAATCCTGCTTGTAAAGGATCAGTACCTACAAAAAGAATTAAGAAAATAAGTCATTTCTTATTTTGTTCATTCAAAAATATGGCTCAAGAGCTTCTTGTACGCCAGGTGTTCTAAGTGTAGGGAATATGACAACCAAAAAATTGTCAACAATCTCTGCCTTTAAGCAAATTGTGTTCTAGTTGTGGAGACAAAATAAATCAGCAAATAAGTAAAATATACTGCATTTTATTTTTATTTAATTAATTTATTTTTTGTGACAGAGTCTTGCTCTGTCGCCCAGGCTGGAGTGCAGTGGCAAGATCTCGGCTCACTACAACCTCTGCCTCCTGGGTTCAAGCAATTCTCCTGCCTCAGCCTCCCGAGTAGCTGGGACTACAAGTGCACACCACCACACCTGGCTAATTTTTTTTTTTGTATTTTTAGTAGAGACGGGGTTTCACCATGTTGGCCAGGCTGGTCCCTAACTCCTGACCTCAAGTGATCCGCCCACCTCAGCCTCTCAAGGTGCTGGGATTACAGACATGAGCCACCACACCCGGCAAATATACTGTATTTTAGTTGTTGATAAATGTGAAAAGAAATAGAACAGGGAAAGGGGATAAATAGTGGGTGAAGGGGTGGAGGCTGCAATTTTCAGCAGGACAGGCAGGGCAGGGTCCACGGCAAGAGTGACAGTTGGGCCCTAGAGGAATTAGAGTGTGGGGTGAGGCTGGGGGACGGAACCTGTGGAGCACAGAGGCTACTTTGAAACCATGGAGGTGCAGCGTGTCATGGAGGAGGAATGTCTCCTCTGAAGCACGCTGATCTCCAGAGATTCCTTCCTTACTCCCTCTTTGCTCCAGCCAGTGGAAGTATGGCTGGTGTGAGAGTTTACCTTCTGACCAGAACTGTCTCAAGAATTTAGGAATTTAAAATGTTGCAAGTGCTTGTAATAAGTAGAAGAAGAATAGAAGGAAGGAATTAAGAGCTGGAAGCTCCCTGATGGGGATTCTGAGCTTGTATAACACAATTAACATTGTTCCCCTTGAGGATATTCTTCATTTATCAGCATCATGCAGAATGTCACCATTCAGGAATTGAATTGTGAATTTAATTAAGTAGTGATTTGGGTGTTCCTAGGTAGATATACTCACAATATGGTAGAGTTTGAAAAATGATGGAGATAAAAACAATTTTGGAGGGAAGTGATCTGAAAATACAGAGCAAAGTTCTTGTTTTCCATTTAGTTACCAGGTATTTTGTAAACCTTATGCATGACCTTTGTATTTACAGAACAAATGAAGCATCCATTAACTTCGAATGATCAGATGCTAGGGAGTGAGGAATTTTCAGGCCAAAATGCACTGGGTTATTGTCTCCTATTGACAGTGTGATATTACAGATAACCTCTAGGAGATCCTGAACATATTCAGGCTAAACCAGGCAAACAAACATTCAGGATGTTACCAGTGTGGAAAACCCCTAGGAGGTAAGTATGGCAGGGAATCAGTCTGAGAAAGAGGGTAAATCGAATGCAGCTATTTTGGTTATAAAAGTGCTGCGAATGTATGAGAGTACTTCAAAACTACTCTCTATGCTACAAAAGCCAACAAGTTTAGTTATGCAGTTCCTTTTGTGTCATTACATTTCAATAGAGTTTATTTAGTTTTGTTTCTGTTTCACCTGTGAAATGTGTATTAGTCAGGATTCTCCAGAGAAACAGAACCAATAGAATACATGTAGATATATAAAAAGGGATTTGTTATAAGGAATTAGATTGTGCAATTTTGGAGGCTGAAAAGTCCCACCATCTGCCGTGGAAAACTGGTTGTATAGTTTCAGTCTAAGCCCAAAGGCCTGAGAACCAGGAGAACCCGTGGTGTAAGTCCTGACTTCTGAGACCCAAGAACCAGGAGCTATGATGTCCAATGTCCCAGGGCAGGAGAACATGCATGTCCCAGATCAACATGAGAGAGATAATTCACCTTTCCTCTTTGTTCTCTGTAGGCCTTCAATAGATTGGCTAGTGCCCACCCACATTGCTGAGGGCAGTCTCTTTATTCAGTCTACTGATTCGAATGTTAATTTCTTCCACAGACATTCTCACAAACACACCCAGGAATAATGTTTTACCAGCTACCTGGGTATCTGTTTAGCCCAGTCAAATTGACACATGAAACTAACCATCACAAAACTCAACTCTTATTTTAAGATAGCAGCTTTAAAAAAATTTACTATACACATATAATTAAATTTATTTTCAGTTTACCTCTCAGTTGTACTACTTACTAGCTGTGTTACAATGAGTACAACATTTAGGGTTTCTGCACCTTGATTTAGTTCTCTAGAAAATGGTGAGTACTACTATTGTCTACATCACAGAATTATTTTGAGGATTAAATAAAATTAAAATTATAAGGGCTCAGGACATTACGTGGCATATAATACATAATTATTACATATTAGCTATAATTATTACTGTTGTGTCATCATTATTATAATTACCATCATTTTCTCACAGAAGCATTTCAGGGCTGTTATTACAAAACTCTTTCCCTTGTGTTTCCAATATGCCAACTATTTCAATCAAGAAAATTAATAGCCTATGGAAAGAGAGTGGCCTTTGTCATCACTATGATTGATTCTATTAAATGTATTAAAAGTAATGGCAAAAACCCCAGTTACTTTTGCACCAGCATAAAATCACTACCTGCATGAATTTTGCATAATTCTTTTAATTTCTCAGAACTTTGATGTTTCTCATTTGTTCAGCAAGGTAGATATTATTAATCCCCTCAACGAGATGTGAAGAACAAAGTTCAGAAATGTTAAGGACGGTAAACAATATCACGTTTAAGGGCTTGGCACTTCATTGACTCGATAAATAGTAGCTACTACTTTGAGCTATTATTCCCTTTCATGAAAATCCTCATACTAAAACTAATGTGCTTCTTCCAACAGAGACAGCCAAAATTAAGACTGATGGAGAAATTTCCCCCAGCAATACCACTTAAAAATATGCATTTTTTACTTTAATTGCCTGGTATTAAGTTTTCTGCAGGAATACAAATAAAATTGCTTGTATGGCTTTGAGAACCTACAGTTTTTTGCTAACCATATTCTTTGCTTGAATGAAGATTCTGAATTATATAAATGAATCCTGTCTTCCTGACATAGATGATTAAATGTAGCAAAATAGCTACACACAGCAACTGCCTGGCTCCTTTTCAACACCAACACACCTAGGGGTCTGGTTCTGTCACTGGGGAGTGCCACAGACTCAAGTTCTACCAGAGCAGGACGCAGTGTTGTCACTCAGGAACTTGGGCTGAGCCAGCTCTATCACATTTCCTATGATCGATCTCGTCAACCCTGAAAGGCAGGCTGATGCCCCTGAAGAGCAGCTCCAGATTTCAAACCTGATCCATCGCTTCTAATGAGGAATCATAGGAACAACTAAAGGTGGATCATATAATAAATGAAAAAAATGTATTTGACAAAATAATTGCATTTTCCCTTGGCAATTCATTACTGCTAAAACTTCCTTCTTTGACAGAAACTCCCATAATACTGCACATTAGGGGCAGGAGGAGGAAGAAGAGGAAAAAAGGAGGGAAAAATCAACACAGAAAATAATTATTGCATGTCTCACTCCAAATCAAACTTCCTCCAACACCAAAGGAAGGATATCAAGGAATTACATAAAGGTCATTTAATGACCATGAAATAGAATTTTTAGAGCAACATGATTCAGGGTGAACTTGTGATTAGCAATATAATTAGCCTTCCTTATGGTTACAATAGTTAATTAATAGGCCAAGAGTTCTGAACATGTGCATTTGTGGAAGAATTTTGTTCCCTTTGATTTAAGCAAATAGCAATAAAACTCCCAATCTGCATTCTTTCTGAGCGTTCATGGGGCTGAAAAGAAGGCATAGCTTTGTCTTCCCCATTGCGAACTAACTTCTGGTTTCAAAATTTTGCAAAAGTCTTTGCCATGTAATGAATTCACTTGATGCAGAAGCATCCAGTGATGGGATGATGCAAGTTGTCTCGGTAGCATTAAATTATACATTCACCCAAAGCTGAGGTAAAGTAATCCCACAGAGTTTGCTAAAATATTTACATTGCCAATTAGTGTAATGGGGGCACTAGATTCCGTACAAGATAGCTTTGTTTGAAAAGCAGGAAAACCAGTTAAGTAAATGTAAAAACAAAACAAAACGAAAAGAACAAAATACATCTTTGTAAAGAAGTTAGAAAATGTTTTCAGAGTCACCGACTCATTTCTTTTTCACCCAAACCCACCAGGAATTTACACCTTTGAGCATTTGGTCTATGATGCTTATAAACAAATACAGGGGCATCTTTCAGGCAAAGCAAATCATAGCAAATAATTTTAGCGCCTTGTTGTAGGGGCTTTTGCCGTTGGTGGTACTAGGAAGAGTCCAGATTGGATGGGTGATAGGTGGGAGGATAAATATTGAGAATGATTGCTTCCAGTGGTGCCAAAGAGAAGTTGAAGCTGAAGTGTACATCTGTATGCTGCAAGGTTGCCATGTCCTCATCATCTTCAAGAAAAAGAGTGGAACTACCCTAGTCCCTTCCATATACATTTGTCCTTCTGAAATTTTTTTATTGTGACAGTCAAGATACAATTAATTGTCATTTCAATGAGTTTATCTGAAAAAAGAAACAAGCATAATGAACACTAACCCTGTACCATACGTCTACTAGGCCCTTTGCATACATCATTTAACTTAATCCTCACAAGAACCCTACTGGAGGCTGGGTGCAGTGGTTCATACCTGTAATCCCAGCACTTTGGGAGGCTGAGGTAGGAGAATCATTTGAGGTCAGGAGTTTGAGACCAGCCTCGGCAACATAAAGAACATAGAGAGATCCTATCTTTACAAAAACAAAAAAACAAACAAACAAAACTTAGTAGGGTGTGGTGGCACACACCTTTGTCCCAGCTCCTTAGGAGGCTGAGGCAGGAGGATCACTTGAGCCCAGGAATTTGAGGCTGCAGTAAGCTAAGGATTGTGTCACTACACTCCAACCTGGACAACAGAGTGAGACCCAGTTTGTTTGTTTTTTGAGATGGCGTCTTGCTCTGTTGCCCAGGCTGGAGTGCATGGGGGCAATCTTGACTCACTGCAAGCTCCGCCTCCCAGGTTCACACCATTCTCCTGCCTCAGCCTCCCGAGTAGGTGGGACTACAGGCACCCGCCACCACGCCTGGCTAATTTTTGTATTTTTTTAGTAGAGACGGGGTTTCACTTTGTTAGCCAGGATGGTCTCCATCTCCTGACATTGTGATCTGCCCGCCTCGGCCTCCCAAAGTGCTGGGATTACAGGCAAGAGCCACCACGCCCGGCCGAGACCTGGTCTTAAAAAAAACAAAAACGATAAAGGGTAGAAAAAAATTTGCATTTCCATTTTACAGATGACTAAAATAAGGCTAAGAGGGCTTAAGTAACTAACTCAAGGTAGCACTGTTTATAAGAGGTGGACCCAAGCAGTGAGAAGCAATTTTTATGCAGTTATACTTTATAGAGCATGGCATGTGTAGAAGACTTGCCTTATTATAAAAGCTGCCTAAAATAATACATTCTAATCACATAACTTTGGTGTTTAGATACTTTGTTTACAGACAGATAAGAAATGGAGTACATTGATATGCCAGCTTGGTTGATTGTCTTTTAAAGATGTGGTAAAATATGTATGACATAAAATTTACCATCTCAACTATTTGTAAGTTTACAGTTTAGTGTTATTAAGTACATTCATATTGTGCTACCATCACCGCCATACATCCACAGAACTCTTTTCATTTTTGCAAAACTGAAACTCTGTACTCATTAAACACTAACTCCCATTCCATTCTACTCTTGAGACCCTAGCAACCCCATTCTACTTTCTGTCTGTATGAATTTTACTGCTCTAACCTTATATTAGTGGAATCACACTGTATTTGTCGTTTTTTGACTGGCTTATTTCATTTAGCATAATGTCGTCAAGGTTCATCAATGTTGTAGCATTTATCAGAACTTCCCTCCTTTTTAAGGCTGAGTAATATTCCATTGTAGGTATGCATTCAAACACAAACTCACATTTTGTGTATGTATTCATTTGTCAGTGGACACATGGGTTGCTTTTTTTACCGTTTGGCTATTGCGATCAATGCTGCCGTGAGCCTGGGTGTACCAATATCTCTTCGAGTCCCTGCTTTCGGTCCTTTTTGATATATTCCCAGGAGTGGAATTGCTGGAGCAAATGTTAATTCTATTTGTAATATTTTGGGGAACCACCACAATATTTTCCATAGTGGCTGTATCACTTCACATTCCCACCAATAATGCACAAGAGTTCCAATTGCTCTACATTTTCACCAACACTTGTTATTTTTTTATTTATATTTTGTTTGCTTTTTTTTATAGTAGCCATCCTAAGGATGTGGGGTTGGTTTTTTTTTTTTTTTTGACTGAGTCTTGCTCCGTCGTGCAGGTTGGAGTGCAGTGGCGTGATCTTGGCTCACTGAAACATCTGCCTCCTGGGTTCAAGCAATTCTCCTGCCTCAGCCTCCCGAGTAGCTGGGACTACGGGTGCATGCTACCATGCCTGGCTAATTTTTTGTGTTTTTAGTAGAGAAGGAGTTTCACCGTGTTAGCCAGGATGGCCTTGATCTCCTGACCTCGTGATCCGCCCATCTCAGCCTCCCAAAGTGCTGGGATTACAGGTGTGAGCCACTGTGCCCAGCCGGTTGTCTTTTAATGCACAGGTTTGCTTCTGCATAAAAAGGTAGGAGACTTTGTAGATATCCAAAAATATCTTCCCATTTACTTATCACTGAACCCGAAATTCTCTGCAATGTATGAGTCATTAAAGGCCCTCAAGAGAATGCAGATTAATTATTAATTATTCATAGCATTTGTATAATTCTTTTCCTATATGTTTAATCCTTACAACATCTCTTTGAGGTCAATATTATTATCCCCATGTTAGACATAAGGAAACTGATGTCTGTCTTATTCATGAACTAGAAGATTCAAACCTAGATCCCCTGGCTCTAAATTCTGGATTGTTCCACACCTAGGGGATGAAGGCAGTTTGGAAGCATGTTAAAAGAAGAAGCTATTATCACTGGTAAAAATTATTGGATTGTAGGTAGTTGGGGTTTGAGGTTACAGTGAGCTGTGGTAGCTATGATAGTGCCACTGCACTCCAGCCTGGGTGAAAGAGTGAGACCCTGTCTCTAAAAATAAAACATAAATTTATTGGATTGATAGAAGAGAGCAGACCCTGAGGGAATGGGAGGCATGATTATTGCTAATTGAAAACTTTTCCAAATACCTTGCCCTGATGACTTGCAATACAATCACGTTGGTAATTGTCAGTCTCTATAAAGATTGAAAAAAAGACAAAAAAGTGAAGCCTTTAGTAATGTTTGACATTCTAGTAATGTGATTTAAAAAAATACCTTCAAAGCTAGTATTCTGAGATTCGCTAGCCAGGAAGAAATGAAATGACCAGAAATTATCACCCCCGTCATTTGCTTCTTATCTGATCAATTGACAGTAAGAGAACTTAAATATTGACAACCATTTAGTAACCCAACAATTCTGTTAATAAAATAATTTGGAAGAATGGAATAGTCACACGTTAAATAATTCAGACATGAGACTAAACTAGAAACATGAATAAATAGAAAAATATAAAAAAGAGTATGGAAATAAGCTTTAGAATGATCTAACACAACCAGACATCTCTAATAAAATTTTCTTCATGTACCTTACCCATTTCAAAACATTTCTTAGTTGACGTGGTAGAAGTGCAAGTGGTGACTGTAATTCATACATTCAACATGACTTCTAAATAAAAGTTTAAAACCAAATAAACTACCAAGATCATGCTCTATCTGTAGGAATAGCACATTAGCCGTTATAGTTTGTTATAAAAAATATTGCGAATTAGGTATTACACAATATCAAGAATGGAACCTAATTTAAAAGTCTTCAAATTAGGGCAAGGCACAGTAGCTCACGCCTGTAATCCTAGCACTTTGGGCGGCCGAGGCTTGTGGATCATCTGAGGTCAGGAGTTTGAGACCAGCCTGGCTAACATGGTGAAACCCCATCTCTACTAAAAATACAAAAAAAAAAAAAAAAAAAGAAAATTAGCACAAAGGCTGCAGTGAGCCGAGATCACACCACTGCACTCCAGCCTGGGCGACAGTGAGACTCCGTCTCAAAATAAATAAATAAATAAATAAATAAATGTCTTCAAATTAAAAAGAGATAGTATTGCTTTTGATGAGTGTGATATGGAAGATTATTTCCATGGTTTATTATACTCACCTGGAGAACTACCTAAGCAAATGTTACCTGACTCTCTGGCTCATAGAGGGAAACCCAATTCCAGGACAGTCCTGGAAATTCAGATACAAACTCTGCTCACCCCCACCAAGGGATTGACTCTGGTTAATGGTGACCCTGGAGAGTCTGACAACTCTAAAAGTGATCCTTGATCACACAGATCCTAAAAGGATCAAATTTGATTAAAGTGCTTCTGAAATGCAGGTCTTGAAAAGCCTCAGAATACAAGAACAGGAATGTTTTCTTGCTGTTCTCACGAAATATCTCCAAAATTACACATACATACATACATACACAGAAATATAGGCAATCCAGAAGATTTTATTTATAAAATGAATTTCATTGTGTGTATATACACATATAGAGAGAGGTATATATAGGTGTATATATATGTATATATAGGTATGTGTACCTCTATATACCTATATATACATACTGACATGATTCCTATTTCACTCAATGTCACAGATACTTTTAGAATAAATGAATGATCAAGGAGAAAGATTAGCCAAGGAAGACTTTCAAACAGTCTGATGATAAAGGAAATAAGTGAAGCCAGGTGTGGTGGCTCATGCTTGTAATCCCAGCACTTTGGGAGGCCTAGGTGGGTGGGTCACCTGAGGCCAGGAGTTCAATACAAGCCTGCCCAAGATGGTGAAACCCCGTCTCTACTAAAAAATACAAAAATTAGCCGTGTGTGGTGGCACACACTTGTAATCCCAGCTACTCGAGAGGCTGAGGCAGGAAGAATGGTTTGAACCTGGGATGTGGAGGTTGCAGTGAGCCAAGATTGCACCACTGCACTCCAGCCTGGGCAACAGAGGGAGACTCTGCCTCCAAAAAGAAAAAAAAAAAAAAAGTGAGAGGTAGCAACAAAGTGAGAGGTAGCAACATCAGAAAGGCTTTTTTTGTGGGGCTTGTAGATATCAGAGCAAGAGAAAGGCATCTAGAAGAGAAGCAACTGCAGATCAAGCACTGATCTATCTTTGAAAAAAATAGTGTCTATTAAGCACACATATTATGCCCTGTGCTACTAGTTTTTCATGTTTTTTTAGAACAACACATGAGGCACATGAACTTTCTTACTTCCTTCACTGGTACCTTTCAAACAGCTCTAGTCCCATTGAATTAGAATTTTACTTTTATTTGTGTGTCTCCTCAAAGGCAGATCTCATCATTTATTCATTTTTGTGTCCTTGGTACTTTAATACAGGATAGAAGTTCTGATTGGTGAATGAATAAGTGACTGGATAAAGAAAAGGGAGAAGAGGAAGAAGCAATGGAGCGAATCCAGGGGAAGGCAAACAGAGCAAGCTCATGAACACATAGGCGCTGATAGCCTGGAAAGGTAGTATTCATCTTCAGTGACACAGATGTAAGACCTAGAGAGTAAATATATGGGAAAACTTTGAAATGGGGAGATGAACATAAAGCGAAGGCAGGCCAGTGCAGCACAGTGCCATTCAGTACAGTATGTGGGTACACACTGAGAGAGTGTGTATATATGCACAGATGTGGGCAGGGCCAGGGTCTCCTGGCAAAGAGGAGTTAGTAACAAGGGAAGAGTGAAGACAATGTGGCTGCCCGTGAAGAAAGTGTGATGGGCAGTAACTGGAGTAAGCTCAATCACTGGGGCTCAAATCTTTTCTCCCACTATAATTGGCAATTCAAGAATTGGAATAGAAATGCCATAAAGAGGATATTACACGTGATTAGAAATTGGCAAAGTGAAAAGTGCAGATACCAAGGAAGGGACCAAGTGGAGGTTGGAGATGAGTGTACTGGGGAATGGCAGGCTGTGGAGTCCAGTCTGGGGAGATGGGGGGCCAAAACATCAACCAACGCTAACCCAGATTTCCTTCCATCCTTTCTAATTTGGTTCTTTTGTGTGCCTGTGTGATTGGCCAGTGCTAGAAACTCTCAGGTGTGTGCTCTTTCCTAAAAGCAGCCAGATCCGCTTTCATAACCTAGCTGATTAATTTCCAGATGGTGTTTTATCCTAAGGAGTCAACATTCATTGCAGAAACTGCTATCCTTAACCCAAACCACAGGCTATGCAGAGGCAGAACAAATCTAGCAGCAGGAGGGAGGCTGACTCCCAGGATATGTGTGTGGCCAAGCACTATCCCTTCATCAAATCACCGCCATCTGGCTCTCAAGATTGATCTGTGGTCCCCAGGTTTCCTTAGCAATAGGAAAAACCAACAGCGAGGAGATTTCTGGTCTCCCTTCTGGAGTGAAGTACACAGAAAAACATAACAAATATAAAGTTCAACTAAATCCACTCAGTGAAAACTATTATAGTTCCCACTAGATACTGTGAACCGCCCACTTACAATACTAATACATCCACAGAGAAGGCACTGCAGATCGTGACCAGCCAGCATGAGTGGCTCACATATATTGACATTAATATGCAATATATATTTGTCTTGTAAGAGTTAAAGAAAAAAGAGAGAAACACAAAAAACAGCTCAACAGTCAAAGACAGGTTTATTTTGGAGAATAAACCTGAGAGGGGCTTCTGGCCAGTTTCAGTTAGGTGTGCTGTCTCTTACAGACAAGAGTAGTTAAGGGTTTTAGGGTGAGAGAGCTCATCACAGGCTTGGAATGTTTCTGTGTGGGGGAGAAATTTATTGCGGGGTTGGAATGTCTCTGTTTGGAGGGGAGGTTATCTTGGGGCTGACATCTCTCTGGCCAGAAGGGAGGTTATCTCAGGGCGGGTATGTCTCTGGTCGGGGAGGGGTTTATTTTAGGGTTGGAATGTTTCTGGTTAGAGACGTCATTTGTGGTTTAGGGTCATGCTGGCCTTAACCATTAGGCTGATGCCCTTTGGATTTAGGCGGTTTTTGATCAAGGGTAACTTTAAAATGGCCGTGCTTGCCCAAGGTGGTGATGCTCCTGTTCTGTTATGTCTGAGGTGACATATTATTTCTTCCACTTCTGCGATTGAAAACTGTCTTCCAGGTTCTTAAACACTTTGCACATTTAATATCTGACATCTGAGTCTTTCTGGAAGTAAATATAAGAAACTACTGCACTTGGCACCTTGATCCAGGATACTATAGCTTACTTTTTTCTAAACCGTTTTTCTTTTCTTTCTTTTCTTTTTTTTTTTTTTCAAGACAGGGTCTGGCTCTGTTGCCTAGGCTGGAGGGCAGTAGCAGGATCATAGCTCACTGCAGGCTCAACCTCCGAGGCTCAAGCAATCCTCCCACCTCAACCTCCCTAGTAGCTGGGACTACAGGTGCATGCAAAACCATTTTTGTGCTGACAGTTGCCTGACTCAAATACATTTGATACCACTGCTAGCAATGCATGAGCAACTGAGCAAAGCAAAATGCATCTGATCAGAGGCCATTTTCCGTTAGCAATTCACCTTGCACAACTCTCAATGTCTCATTTTCTTTTCCCTTTTCTTTAGGTTTTATTCATATTTTTCTTTAAAATGTTTTGGCACCTTAGTAACCCCATAATTGTTCTCAAACAGCATATATTTATTTATCTCTTATTAATATGACTCGTGTCTTCAGCACTGTGTTAGTTTCTGTGATGAACAGAAACGAAGTAGATGAAACGGCTCTTGCCTTCAAGTAGTTAATATTTATCTGTTATATTTTGAAAAGCGTGATAGGAGAACTTAATAACTGCCATTTCAGTGATTTATAGTTAAGTGCTTTCTTGTACATTTTTTTTTTCCTTCTAACAGTCTTATGGGGAGCTATTGATGGAACCAAGTTTCAAATGCAGTTGTTTGGATTCTAAATCCTTTAATCTTTTTAGTATACCACAGATAAATTGGGAAAAAATTCATGCAATTTCCAGACTCAGGTTTCACTATGGGTTTAGCACTTATTGTTGATCATGGGTACACAAATTCAGTTTCTTTGTTTGAAAAATGAAAAGAATAAATCCAGTCCTAACATTTTTTTTTGCTTTTTTCTTTTATTGTGAAGACCCAATAAAAGAGCATTTATAAAACCATTCTGACAGTCACAATATAAACAGGAAACATCATTATATACCATGGTTTTCTTATTTTATATAGAGGGGACACCGAATGTTTGTTTACATACCAAGAAATAAAATGGAAACTTGGCAGATACTCTCCCCAAGAGACTTCTGCATCATTTCCTTGTTTTTTGCTTCTGGAATAGAAGGGCACAACATTTTCTTCTCCAAGACCTCATACTTATACCAGAAATAGGAGACTTGCTTGGTGGCAGGTATGGTTGCTTCCTGCTAATATGCCATTAGGGCAAAAGACATTGCATAACACATACGTGCACATCCCTGACATACAGTGTCAAGGAATATTCAGGAAGAAAATATATGTAAGTGCTGCATTCTCATTATTGAGTGAAGAATAGACTTTTAGCTCAATTCTTAGTTTTTTTGAGTGACAGGTTTGTAAGTCACACGCTTACCAAATTGAAAAGAAAGGGAATTATTTTTAAACTACAGTAGTAAGATATTCTGAAGCCACTGTTGGGCTCTATAATTCTTGCAAAATATTTCATTTAAAACATTTTCTTTTCAAAAGGCCGATTTTCTGAAAATACAATTACCCATAAGTACAGGAATGCATCAGTTTATTGTGCTTTGCTTTTCTGTACTTTGCAGAGGTTGCATTTATTACAAATTGAAGGTTTGTGGCAACCCAGTGTCAAGCAAGTCTATTGGCACCATATTTTCAACAGCATGTGCTCACATCTTGTCTCTGTGTCACATTTTGGTAATTCTCACGATATTTCAAGCTTTTTCGTTATTATTATGCCTCTTATGGTCATGTATAATCAGTTTCCTTTGATGTTACTGTCGCAGTTGTTTTGGGGTTTGCCCACATAAGACAGCAAACTTAATCAATAAATGTTGTGTGTGTTCTGACTGCTCTACCAAACAGCTGTTCTCCAATCTTTCTCCCTCTCATTGGGTTTCCTTATTTTCTGAGACAAAACAACACTGGCAGTTTGCTGCTTATGTCTGCTTCCTGTGCCCAGGGTTCAGCCACCTACAGAGAAGACTGGAGCAGGAATTTGTAAGCAATTATAATCTAAGTCCAATTAGCTATAAACTACATTTATTTGTATTATTTTACTTTATTTTATTTATATATGTATATCATTTTACTTTATATATACATATATTACATATTTACACATATATTTACATATATGTACATATAAAGTTAAATAACATACATATGCAAATATGTAAATGTATATATTTACATATAAATATGTAAATATATGTGTGTACATGTATTTATACGTATATGTATATGTATATATATAGTTCAGGCTGGTCTCAAACTCCTAGGCTAAAGCAATCCTTCCACCTCAACTTCCCAAAGTGCTGGGATTACAGGTGTGAGCCACTGTGTCTGAATTTTCTTTTAATATAAAGTCCCAATTACAGTTTTATTTATCAGTTAGCAGCTTGTTTTTGTCATTTACCATAAAGTTTTGCTCCTAATTTTAAGTGAAATCAACCTGAAATTCTGTTATATACCAGTTACCCTCCATTAGGGTCTTTTATTACCATGTGCCAAGCAGCATCCTAGGAATTTTACATGAATAGACATCTTGAAATAATATTTAAAGCCCAGAGAGATTATTCAATTTGCAAAGTTGAGCACAGATTCAAACCTAAGACTTGTTTAACCATTGTACGAGGCCTCCTCTCAATGTTAAGGGTAATAGACCACTGCTCCCTTATATGCTGTCTTCTACAGCCTCTGCTGTTTAAATACATTTACATCCTACTATAACTTTCATTTTTGTTGTAAAAAGAAGATTGTGCTACCTGTTTTTGGAAACATGCTGCCACTGTTTGGAATGTTGGGAAACTTTGCTACACTGCCAGACTTAAATTCCTTTGATACCCAGGAAGATTTGCTTTTACAAAGCTTCCACTATCAGACTCTGTCATGCATCAAAGATTCGTCATGACCTTTGACATCTAGCTAGTAGATTGGACATCTAGCTTGGAAATGGGCTGGCATCCACTACAAAGCCTGGTTCTGCAGCCTTCACAGAAACAGGAAATGGGGGTCCCCTCTTGCACTGTCGCTAGTTCCTCTGCTGGGAAACATCTCATGAGTAGAATCACAGCAGGGAGACTGCTCTGGAACTGCAGCATCAGCCATAGCACAGCAGCCTGTGATACTGTGATAAAAAGACATGGTAGTTGGAAATGATGTGATCCTTGTCCCATATAAAATGGGAGGGCAGATTATGTGGACAAGAATTTAGAACATATTCAGTTTAAATGAAACCATAATTGACATAGGCTATTGAAAAATATAATGTACTTGCACAATTTATTTTTGGAGGAATCTGTAAAAATTGCACACACACACACTCTCATGCAGCGATTTCTTTTCAAAGTGCTCTAGCGACAATAATTGCAAACGGAGGCTGGGCATGGTGGCTTATGCCTATAATCCCAGCACTTTGGGAAGCCGAGGTGGTTGGATCACTTGAGGTTAGGAGTTCAAGACCAGCCTGGCCAACATGGCAAAACCCCGTCTCTACTAAAAATACAAAAATTAGCCGAGCGTGGTGACACACTCCTGCAGTCCCAGCTACTCAGGAAGCTGAGGCAGGAGAATCGCTTGAACATGGGACGGGAAGGTTGCAGTGAGCCAAGATTGTACCACTGCACTCCAGCCTGGATGACAGAGTGAGACTCTGTCTGAAAAAAAAAAAAGAATTGCAAATGGAAGAATGAGAATTTAAAACTGAGGTAGGTGGCTGGGCATTGTGGCTTGCCTGTAGTCCCAGCTCAAGAGGCTGAGGAAGAAGAATCCCTTGAGCCCAGAGTTCAAGGCTGCAGTGAGCAGTGATTGCACAACTGCACTCCAGCCTTGGTGACAGAGTGAAACTCCATCTCTTAAATACATAAATACATAAATATATAAAGTTATGGAGGTGAACTTAGAATAACCACAGAGATAGAATGTAGACAGTTTGAATTAGTGAGAATTTTTTTCTTGTTCATTTTATTGTTTTCAGCCATCAGTATGTTATTTGCACTCATGTGTGAAGACTTGTACACGGTATTTCTTGGGTGCAGACTTTGAAGCTGGAGGTAGATGTTCTGCAGAGTGCATAGGCGAGCCTCTTTCCCCAGAGCTTTACTGGGTTTGCATTTCCCTATGTCTTCTAGCTCTACCTTTAGCTCTCATGTTTAACTTTGATCTCAGGAAGGGCTCAATACTCAGGGTTATTTGTATACTGCAGAGAAAAAGCCTCCAAAGAATCCCGGATTGGGATTCTGTCAAAGAATCCTTGGGCAGCAGCTCCTGGGTCTGTCCCCTGAGCATTCTCCAATACCACGTCACATGCACATCTGGATGGGATGACAGCACAGTGAAAAATCAAGGGCCATTGTTTCACTTTCGTGGAATCAACTCTTTTCTACCTCTCTTGCTTTCCACTTTTGCTAAATCTTTTAGAAAGCTATATTTACATATCATTTTCCATATGGAAAAATTAGCCAACAAACAAACAAAAACTTCATTACACATTAGCTCTAAACTCTTGTTTTAATAGCAGCAGCATTTCACATTTACATACCAGTAAAAAATAGAAAACATCATTATCTCAAGGAATATTGTATTGAACAAAGTCATTTCTGGTCAGCAGATGATCCCAAGTTACATATTTGAAGGATTCAGTGATGACAAACACTTGAACAATCCTGTACAACATTACTGTCTGTGCTAGTCTGTTCTCACACTGCTGATAAAGACATACCCAAGACTGGGAAATTTATAAGGAAAAAGAGGTTTAATGGATTCACAGTTCCACATGGCTGGGGAGGCTTCACAGCCATGGCAGAAGGTGAAGGAGGAGCAAAGGTACATCTTACATGGCAGCAGGCAAGAAACTGTGTGCAGGGTAACTCCCATTTATAAAACCATCAGATCTCATGAGACTTATTTGCTATCACAAAAATAGCATGGGAAAAATCCATGATTCAATTACCTCCCATCAGGTCCCTTCCACGATATGTGGGGATTATAGGAGCTAAAATTTCAAGATGATATTTGGGTGGGGACACAGCCAAATCATATCATTCCAACCCTGGCCCCTCCCAAACCTCATATCTTCACATTTCAAAACCAATCATGCCTTCCCAACAGTCCCTCAAAGTCTTAACTCATTTCAGCATTAACTCAAAAGTCCACAGTCCTAAGTCACATCTGAGACAAGGCAAGACCTTTCCATCTATGGGCCTGTAAAATCAAAACCAAGTTAGTTACTTCCTAGATACAATGAGGATACAGGAATATATCTGTTCCAAATGGGAGAATCTGACCAAAATGAGGGAGCTACAAGCCCCATGCAAGTCCTAAATCTGGCAGGGCAGTCAAATTGTGAAGCCCCAAAATAATATCCTTTGACTTCATGTCTCACATCTAGGTCACGCTGATGTAAGAGGTGGGTTCCCATGGTCTTGGGCAGCCCTGCCCCTGTGGCCTTGCAGGGTACAGCCCCCACTCCTGGCTGCTTTCATGGGCTGGTGTTGAGTTTCTGTTGCTTTTCCATGTGCATAGTGCAAGCTGTCAGTGGATCTACCATTCTGGGGTCTGGAGGATGGTGGCTCTTTTCTCACAGCTCCACTAGGCAGTGCCCCAGTGATGACTCTGTGTGGGGGCTCCCACCCCACATTTCCTTTCTGCACTTCCCTAGCAGAGGTTCTCTGTGAAGACTTTGCCCCTGCAGCACACTTCTGCCTGGACATCCAGGCATTTCCATACATCATCTGAAATCCAGGCAGAGGTTCCCAAACCTCAATTCTTGACTTCTGTGCACCCACAGGCCCAGCACCATGTGTAAGCCACAAAGGCTGAGGGCTCGCACCCTCTGAAGCAATGGCCTGAGCTGCATGTTGGCCCCTTTTAGCCATGGCTGCAGTGGCTGGGACACAGGGCACCAAGTCCTAAGGCTGTATACAGCAGCGAGGCCCTGGCCCAAGTAACCATTTTTTCCTCCTAGGCCTATGAACCTGTGATGAAAGGAGATGCTGTGAAGGTCTGTGACATGCCCTGAAGACATTTCTGTGATTGTCTTGGTGATTAACATTCTGCAGCATGTTACTTATGCAAATTTCTGCAGCCTGCTTGAATTTTTCCCAGAAAATGGGGTTTTCTTTTCTATCACATCATCAGGCTGCCAATTTTCCAAACTTTTGTGCTCTGCTTCCTCTTCAATGCTTTGCTGCTTAGAAATCTCTTCTGTTGGCTACCCTAAATCATCTCTCTCAAGTTCAAAGTTCCACAGATCTCTGGGGCAAAGGCAAAATGCCACTAGTCTCTTTGCATAGCAAGAGTAACCTTTACTGCCGTTTCCAACAGGTTCCTCATCTCCATCTGAGACTTCCTCAACCTGGACTTTATTGTCCATATCACTATCAGCATTTTGGTCAAAGCCATTCAACAAGTCTCCAGGAATTCCAAACTTTCCTACATCTTCCTGTCTTCTGAACTCTCCAAGTCTCTAGGAAGTTCCAAACTTTCCCACATCTTCCTGTCTTCTTCTGAGCCCTCCAGACTGTTCCAATCTTTGCCCTTACACAGTTCCAAAGCTGCTTCCATGTTTTTGGGTATCCTTATACCAGCACACCATTCTACCAGTACCAATTTACTGCATTAGTCCATTCTCACGCTGCTAATAAAGACATAGCTGAGACTAGGTAGTTTATAAAGAAAAAGAGATTTAATGGACTCACAGTTAGTTCTACATGGCTGGGGAGGCCTCCCAATCATGGCAGAAGGTGAAGGAGGAGCAAAGGTACATCTTACATGGGAGCAAACAGGAGAGTATATGTAGCGAAACTGCCCTTTCTAAAACTATCAGATCTCATGAGACTTACTCAATATCATGAGAACAGCACAGGAAAAACTCGCTCCCATGATTCAATTACCTCCCACGGGGTCCCTCCCATGACACATGGGGATTATGGGAGCTACAATTCAAGATGAGATTTGGGTGGGAACACAGCCAAACCATATCACTGTCTCTCCAGTCCAAAATATAATGTCATCATATACATCATTTTAAAAAATCCATTTCCACATCAAATTAGACATGGGATTTTTTAAACTAAAACATCCATGAGTGTTTATCTTTCATCTGGACTCCACACAGAAAGAAACTATTATTTTTACTGAAAAAGCTCTCAAACTCCTCCCATGATCAAGGGAGGAGGTGCACTGAGTAAATTCAGGAGCCAGCCAGAACAGAGTGCTGATCTTCCAACAAAGACTAGGCTGACAGGAAATCTACAAAGACAAAGATCTTCGGTGACAGATTTTGGATGTATCGTCATCACTCTCTAGTAAACAAGCATGAACCTAAAGTAAAATTCTAGGCCCCCTCAACAGAATAAATGGGCCCCCTCTTGACCAAGAGGACCCCAAAGAAACCTGAAAAACTGGTTCAGGCCATGACAGGAAGGAGGAGCAAAACATGCCTCATTCTGGCCTCTGCCCTTTGGAGTTCAGGAACAACTGACCAACATTAGAATCAAAACAGAGATCTTAAGACTAACAAAACAGACTTTTTGTAACAATAGGACACCAAATTCCAATCTGACTCTGGTATAGCATCATATGACAGATAGCAGGCAAAATATTTACCCTCAAAATGTATTTCTTTGACATATTTTGAAAGGGCTCTGCAAAAACATCTCTTATGGGGGAAATGTCTGTTCTGTAGAGAATATCCTTCCCTTACTAGGTCTTTTCTGGGGAGTCTGAAATTTTTTAGAGTCTGATAAGAGATATTTCCCATCTATTTTCCCTGAAGCCTGTTACCTAGAGTCTTCCACAGTCCCCCTTATCTAAATTACTCAAGCCTTTTTTTTTTTTTTTCCAAATTCAACTCTTTAGGCAGAGCTTAACTCTTTTGACAAATTGCCAATTAGGAAATCTTTGAATCTACCTATGACCTGAAAGATGTCCCCTACCTCCCTTCAAGATGTCCTGCCCTTCTGGGCTGAACCAATGTATAACTTCCGTGTATTGACTTATGTCTTTGCCTGTAACTTCTGTCTCCCTAAAATGTATGAAACCATGCTGTAACTCAACCACCTTAGACACATGCTCTCAGGACCTCCTCAGGCTGTGCCATGGGCCATGGCCCTTAACCTTGGGAAAAGAGACCTCTAAATTGATTTAGACCTGTCTCAGATACTTTTTGGTTTACAGAAGTAAGGGCACTAGAACCATCTGTGATAATAAGTCAAAGGTTGAATATCCTAACTCAGACCAGACAATAGGGACAAGAGCAAAGTAGAATATCCAGAGAAAATAAAGCCAGCATTTGAACTTCTCCCTCAGGAAGCAATGGTATCTTCTCTACTTTTTGTCTATAACTCCCACCCTATAAACATATTTAAGGGAAGCCTTGGAGAGAGTTACTGGAGGCAGGAAGTCCCTGGCTTGTCCTAGAAGTGACTCTTCAGCTCTCCTGGGCATATTGGAAAGCCAGCAGGACAGCTTACCAGAAGCCTCTTTGCATGAGGCACTGAGAAATATGCTATAGAGAGCTTCTCCTAAGGGAAAAGTGAGTCGTGACAAGCTTGACCCAGAAACAAAGCCTTAGTCATCACTATGGAGCACAGAGCAGAACCTGTCACTCAAATGTGTCCCTGCACCTTGACTGAATCCAAGGACAGGAGAGGGGGCTGTATGTGAAGCAATTAAACAGCTGTTGTACCAGAAGCTGAGCATTTCCATGAGGGCGGCGCAGATTTGATGCTCTTTAAGTGTACTTGCATGAGATTGAGGTGCCTGTTGTGCCACAGAACACTATACAGTCCAGGCCCCTTGAGAGCTCCTGAGTGTCTGTGGTGGTGCAGGAACAAGACGGCAGAAGCATGACGGTGCCATGAGACAATCATCAGGGATGATTTGATCGGCAGTGTGCCTGGGAAGACAGAATGTAGGCCCCAAAGTGTCACATAAAGGATTCCTGGGGTACAATGGGAATTGTCACTTACAATGATGTTCTTTTCTGAAATATATATATTTATATATTTATTTATATATTATTTATAATATCTATCTATCTATCTATCTATCTATCTATCTATCTATCTATCTATCTATCTTCCAGAGGGTCAGGAAGGGACAAGACATTTGTGCAGAATTGAAAGACACTAAGGAATAGAGAAAGGAAGCAGATGGTAGTTTCAGTTTCAAGATGGGTCAGGGGTCAGCAGGACATTGTGCCATTATCATTTCAAACCTTTCAAATCTATATATTTACTAATTTTTTTCTTTCCCTTAATTAAATTTGGTCAATACATTATAGTCAGATGCGTTAAATCTAGGAAGCACCAGGCTGTCCAATAAGATGTATTTGCTAAATTTTTAGGTAGGGGATTAGAATAAAATCAATATTATGATTCCCTAGTTAGTAACTTGGGTCTTCTAAGCTGTGTGCAGCTCTTGAAATTTCCAGTCCATTTCCTCTTTCAGGAAGAGCTAGATTAGTAGAAACTTGGTCAGGATCGCTTCCTGGAGCTTGGGGTGCAGGATACAACAGCAGCAGCATAAAAGCAGAGGAAGGCGTGTACAGGAATTCAAGGTGTGACTGGAGGAAACACTCTAAAACCAAATGACCAATTCACAGTACCCTCACCAAGCAGAAATAAAGGATGGGTCAGAGAAACCAGGTTAAGGTGCAAAGAAGTCAGACAGCCTAGAGACTTTCTGGAGCCCCTCTATGGGGGCTTTTAGGTGTGCTCAGGGCATTTAAAGGACATGAAACAAAATCCATGACTCTTATGATTCCATGTTGCATTACTTCCCGGGGGCTGCCGTAACAAAGTGCCACAGACTGCGTGGGTAACAACAGAAATTTATTTTCTCACTGTGCTGGAAGTTTGAAGCCTGAGATCAGGGTGTTTGGCAAGGTTGGTTTCTTCTAAGGCCTCTCTCTTTGGCTTCTAGATGGCTGTCTTTTCCCTTGCATGTCTTCACATGGTCTTCCCTCTGTGTGTGGCTGTGTCCCAATCTCCTCTTTTTATAAGCACACAATTTGTATTGGATTAGGGCCCAGATCTGTGACCTCCTTTTAACTTTACCTCTTTAAAGATTCTATTTCCAAATACAATCCCATTCTGAAGTTAGGATGGCAACATCTGATTTTGGGGATTGGGGCCCAATTCAGCTCATAACACATGTTTTTAAAATACAGTTGTCTCACCTTATCCATGGAGGATACATTCCAAGACCCCCCAGTGAATTCCTGAAACCACAGATAGTACTGAACCCTATATATACTGTGATTTTTCCTATATATGCATACCTATGATAAAGTTTAATGTATAAATTAGGCACAGTAAGAGAAAAACAACAATAACTACTAATAAAATAGAACAATTATAGCAACATACTGTAACAAAAGTCAAGTGCATGTGATCTCTGTCTCGCTCTCAACGTATGTTACTATATGTAGTATTCTTGCACTGAAGTTGACCATGGGGAAGCTTTGGAGTGCAAAACCACAGTCGGGAGGGCAACTGTAATTATATCAAAGTATGTATCTATGATTAGTCTCTTCCTAATTAATTAGAATGAAGTGGTCCGTCTTACCTTTTTATCTGTACTGGGAAGAAGCCATGGAGTGTAGAAAGGAGATAGATGATAGTTTCGGTTTCAAGATGGGTCAGCAGGAGACTGTGCCATCCACATTTTCAAAACTGCCACCTATGGTTAGGGGAGAGCTGGACAGTAGACTCCCTTGTTCACCCTTTCCCCAAAGGACTCCTTTCAAGCCAAGGAAAAGGGGAATGGTAGAAAAAAAGTGGCACCAAATCACTTTAATCAATGTCTTAAGAAGGAGACTGTATTAGTCTGTTTTCATGCTGCTGATAAAGACATACCTGAGATTGTATAATTTATAAAGAAAAAGAGGTTTAATGGACTCACAGTTCCCCATGGCTGGGGAGGCCTCACAATCAAGAGCAAGGGACATCTTACATGGCAACAGGCAAGAGAGAAATGAGAGCCAACAGAAAGGGGAAACCCCTTATAAAACCATCAGATCTTGTGAGACTTATTCACTACCACGAGAACAGTATGGGGAAAACCACCCCCATGATTCAATTATCTCCCACTGGGTCCCTCCCATAATACTAATACGTAGGAATTATGGAAACTACAATTCAAGATGAGATTTGCATGGGGACACAGCCAGACCATATTAGAGACATTATCTTTTCCACCTTAAGATGGAGATCTGGCTGCAGGAATATTACTGGGAGTGATCTTGGGAACAACATCTGTAGGGAAGTAAAGAAAGTAGGATTGGATAGAGGCAGGAGCTGAACCCAATGCAGTCAATGTAAATGCAACATAGGCCTTAACTGTCCAACAGATCTCCGGAGCTGGAATGGCCCTTTGGATTTGTGCTGTCACCTTATGCAAGAGGCTGGATTTCCTCCACCCCCAACATGCCCAGGGCAGCTCTGGAATAAGGACCATCCCCTGAGATGGGACAAGACCTTAGCTCTCTTCAACAGCGCTCTAGCTGCTGGGGGTTGAGGGCCTCAGTTCCAAAGAGGGGGATCTGAGAGATACAGCATGGCATTCACTGCAGTCAACTTCTAATCTAAATTATACAGAAAAAAAGCAGCTGGGGCCCATGAGAAGTCAGGCCCTCAGATGACAATGACATGCTTGAAATTAATCTTTGCCCATGATCAATAAAGAACAAGTCCTATGAAACATGCTGCTGTAATGTTGGTTTCAAACCACTGTATCCTCTAAAATAGGAGAAAGATTTTTAAAAAGTGACTCATGTGATCCATTGGCCCTGAAAGTGTCAATTAACTGCAATGAGCAAAATTCCTGCATTTACATTTGCCTCTTTCACATGACCTCTTTCTAGGCAACAGATAATTCTTCAACAATTGATCCATAAAAGATCAAATACTTCTAACCCTTTAAGCATACATATAAACATATAAAAATGTGTTGTCTTTTTTCATCTCTGACTTTTCAGTAATGAGTGAAAATAAATTATTATATATCTAGGGCATTTTAACGATGGAAATTTACAAGATTGTTTTATTCAATTCCCCAATTTCTTACATCAAATATTTACTGAACATCTTCTCTATGCCCAGCACAGTGCATTGTATTGTTGAGCACTGCAAGTGAAAAAATGGAAAAGACAGATATGGCCCCAGCCTTCAAGTTATTTACAACCTTTGGGAGAGACAGACACACACAAAAAATGAAAAACTAATAAAATACAAGTTATTTTATGTGCTGTTAAGACACAATGTGGATCTAGAGAATGACTGAGGTGAGGAGGTCATCTGCTTCAGTTGGTGTACTGGGAAGGCCTCTCTGAGCAATTGACCTTGAAATTCTGGCTTGAAGGTCAGAAAGGAATCAGACATTTATGCAAAAACGGAAGAGTGTTCCAGGCAGAGAGAACAATTTGTGCACAGGCTGTGAGGTGGAAAGGAGCTTGGCTTGTTCAAGGGACTGAAATATAGTCAGGGAGGGTGTAGGAGGTGGTGTTAGGGAGTATTGGGAACCCAACTGTGCAGGGGTTTGGAGGCCCTGGAAAGGTGTTTGCATCTTACTTGAAGTACAATGAGAAGTCACTGAAGGGTTTCCAGTCGGGAAGAGAGATGTGATCCAATTTCTATTTTAAGAAGGAAGTTCTGGTTTTGTGTGGTTAGAGGGGACTCTGAATGAAAGCAGGGAGAAGATTTAGGAAGACGAAGCTAAATAAAAATATAAAATCCAGGGAGAGATGATGGTGAGATTATAATGACTGAAATTAGATAGACAGTGGCCAGCCAGTAAGGGAAAGGGAAATATTTACATTGACTCTGAAATATTTGGCTTGAGCAACTGGGTGGATGGTATTCCATTTATGGAGATGGGGAAGACTGGGCATAGAATAAAAGGTTTGAGTAGCAGGATTGGGAGGGTGAATCAGGCTTATATTTTTCTGATTCTTTCTCTTCCTCTTTTCTCTTACCATCTCCATCTGTATGCCCATACATACTTTCACAGAAGGTAGACGTGAATTATATGTAACATAACAAATGTATTCATAATATAAAAACAATAATGACAATGATAATCTTATCAAGCGTTTTCCACATAGACCAGAGACTAGGCTAGTTGCTGTATATACACTATTTCTTTTCATTTTCACTATAATCCCAAGGGTCTATTCCCTCTTTTCTATGAGGAAACCAAAGCCTCCAGAGTTTAAGTCACTTGCACAAAGTCACATTACTTACCTGCCTGGGTATTGTCAGGCCTCTGAGCCCAAGCTAAGCCATCATATCCCCTGTGACCTGCACATACACATCCAGATGGCCGGTTCCTGCCTTAACTGATGACATTCCACCACAAAAGAAATGAAAATGGCCTGTTCCTGCCTTAACTGATGACATTATCTTGTGAAATTCCTTCTCCTGGCTCATCCTGGCTCAAAAGCTCCCCTACTGAGCATCTTGTGACCCCCACTCCTGCCCGCCAGAGAACAACCCCCCTTTGACTATAATTTTCCTTTACCTACCCAAATCTTATAAAACGGACCCACCCCTATCTCCCTTCGTTGACTCTCTTTTCGGACTCACCCCACCCACACCCAGGTGATTAAAAGCTTTATTGCTCACACAAAGCCTGTTTAGTGGTCTCTTCACATGGACGCGAGTGAAAGTTATCATCTATCTGCTGAGATTTTAATGAAAGCAGCCTGACTCCAAAGTTGACACAGTTTCTGTATATACTGAATTTAAGCCTTTTGAGCTGTTAAATGTTTTTACTGTTTTTATGACACTTTCAAGTATTTCTCTGGAGAGAAACATTTCCTTCACACCGCCATATGGCAGTTTCAGTTCATACTTCTTTACCACCTGCCGCAGGACTAGATCAGTCTACAAATACTGTATTTTGTATCAACAGAAGCCTCCTAGCTGATTTCAAATACGCTGAAGCTGAGCCTAGAATAGAGCATGATGAATTGTCAACTCCATGGTGTATGATGTTGTTCTAGAGGATTTCTATATGCCGTTTCTATTAATGAAAAACGCAGTTAGATGAATTTTTTTTTCTAATCGTGAACAGATCCTTTTGATTCAAGAATATGAATGATTCTACGTCTGCCAGGAAACTGAATATTTGGATTTGTGGATTACTGACCCTTCTTTATTGCACTCTGAGCCCTGCAATCTGCCCTTGGCCAGATTGAGTAAGGAAGGGAGTGGGTAAGGAAGGGGGTTTCTTGTGGGTAAAGTACAGGTCATGGATAAGGAAAGGGTTCTTTTGTGGGTGAGTGAGGAAGGGGATAAGGAAGGGAGTCTTTTGTGGGAAAAGTACAGGTGATGGGGACCAGCTTCCAGTAGAACTGGTCTGTCCACCTTGGGTTGCCCAGGTTTCCCTGCACCAGCAGAGGTGTGGTCCAAGCAGGGCATGGGTCTCTAGGTGCCAGCTACTATCTCTGGGGGCTCCATGCACCATCTCTGAGCTTCACACCAAACTGCAGAGGAAGAAACTGAGGCCAACAGCCAAAGTCTGTGCTCTCACCTCTCCATCGCGCTGGTGCTCACCTTTAGGGTACTCCAGGGTTAAAGCTACATTTCAGCAAAGCCACAGAGATCAGGTGCAGAGTCACAGCTGAGGGTCTGTCCCTTGGGCAAAATGGTTGGTTTTCAGTCTTACTGTAATACTTTCTTTACCATGATGATTTCTATCATATATCCACCAATGTTTCACTTCCTCGGAGATGTCCTCTGCAGGGGTGAAGGGAAAGTGTCCCCTTTGCTCTTGGAAGGTTTGCTGAAAAATCAACTAACAAGAAGATTAATAAGAGAAAAGGCATGCAGATTTATTACTACCATGTGCACAGGGAGAATCACAGAGTGACTGCCTAATGTCCCAATGGGATACAGCCTCTTACATACCCTACTTCTTAGGGAAAAGTGTGGATCATTTTATGGAAATAGTAAATAATTTTTAGGGGAATTCAGTGGGCTTGAAGAACATACAATGGTTTAGGGCAAAGTCTGTTGGGCCCTCAGAGTGGATAAAGGTTGTGACAAAAATTTATCCAGGTTTGTTGTCAGACTTTAGTCTTCCTTCCTGTGATAGGGGTTCAGCAAATGAAAACTTAAGAGAAAGGACCAGAGGTTATTGTTTTCTTCTCTGTTAGGTCTAGATTTTAGGTAGATAAGACAACTTTATCTGTGCTTTGGGATAGGGAGAGGATTTGGGGGTGTGGGGGTTGAGATGGATTGTTCTCCATTGTTCTTGGTGGGTCTGTCTGATCTTTAATTCAAAACACTCAATATACCATATACCATATTTTCAGGTGAAGTTCCCTGTGCTCTTTCATTCTTTAATCAACAGTTTTTTCTTATTCCTCTTCATATCACTTTATATTAATTGCTATTGCAATTTCAATGCTTTGTTTACAAATGAATGGTCATTATAGGAAATTGAGACATAATGCCAAAACAAAAATGAAAATGAATCACCTATATTCACACTACCAAGATATAACCTTGGTTGAAGTGCATATTTCCTTTTAGGTTGTAAAAGTATTTTCAGAATCACATTAATTTTTTAAATACTATTTTACTTTACTCTCATTTTAAAACAATAGAACACAAAGAGAATCTTCCCATGTTGTTACCTATTTGTCAAAACAAAAACACTTAAAAATATTTATAATGTTCTAGGATATGGCCATGGCATAATAATTTCCCTATTGCTTGACATTTAAATTTGTGCAAGGGAAGATTAAACTGTGGTAACAGATATACCAAAAATATATTATGATACAAACACAATATTTAGAGGTACCTAACTAGCAGAAGGGAAAAGAGAATTTGGAACAGATACACTTGTTCTTTGGTTAAGGTTATTATTATTTTGAAACAATCTCAAACTTATAAAGAATTGCAAGAATGTTTTTATTCATGAAACATTTGAGACTAAGCTGCCTACAGGAGGCCTCGCCACCTCTGAATGCTTTAGTGCATCTCCTATAAACAAAGATATTCTTCTACATAATTACAATACCACCATGGAAAATTGGTGGAAGTTAACATGCTACATCATCGTTATCTAATCTTCGGACCCCATTCCAGTTTCACCAATAGTCCCAACAATGTATTTTAGTAAAATGATTAATTGAGAATCGCATTACATATTATTGTCACGTCTCTTTGGTGTCCACAAATCTAGAGCAGTTCCTCAGTATTTCCTTGATTTTCACAGCCTTGGTACTTTTGAAGATTACACATCAATTATATTTTGGGATGTCCTTCATGAGTTTCTTTGAGGTTTCCTCATGATTAAATTCAGGTTATGCACCTTTGTCAGGGATATCACAGAGGGCAGGCTCTAGTCTTCTCATCATCTCTTACCAGGCAGAACACTACCTAGATTTGTCCTATTACTAGTGATTGGCACATTAAACATTTGATTAAGGTGATATCTGTCAGGATGCTTCACTGTAAAGTTTATCTTTTCCCTTTTGTCTTTAGTGAGTATAGTATTCAGATGGAGGAGTGATCCCTCTCAGGGGCCTGCCAGCCCAACGCCCCATCCCCCACAAGCATGGAAAGAAAGGGAAATCTTGAGTTATTTCAAAGGAAATTCCAGGCACCTAGCTAGCCTGGAGAAGTAAATGAGCAACTTGATAAGCAAGAAGGTAATAGTAGCTTAAAACAACAGACAAGGAAGTTAGAGTCACAAGATGGTTTCCTATAGAAACAAAAGATAACAGCTTAACATATGTCCCCGAGTTGTTTTTCAGAAACCCCATTTCCCATGAGATGGAAAATGCCATCCACTGGCACATAGAGGGAACCGAGGATTGAACTGTGACCACCATTCTTTCTTCTAAATTTCTTCCTGATGGGCCTGGAGGGGGTAAAACCCACGGGCCACAGCTAACATTATTTTCTGCTGACCTCAAATTTTTAGACAAATCTTTTTGTCCTTAACCAATCACAAATCAGAAAATCTTTGAATCCACCCACGACCTGTAGGCCCCCGCTTCAAAATGTCCGTTTTTCTTTTTTTTAAGTCGAATCAATATATAACCTCCATGTATAGATTTATGAGTTTGCCTGGAACCCCTGCCTCACTGCTTTTAAAAACCCTTACATGTAACTCATTGGGGAGTTCAGGTCTTAAGCACGAGCGCCCTGCAATAAATGCCTCACTTTTCTCTTGCTGCAAATCCTGATATTAGCGTTTGGCTTTGTTTCATTGGGTGGGCAGACCTAAGTTTGGTTCAGTAACGGTGTTTTGAAGGGAAGGATTTTGAAGCTGTGTTATCCTACTGAAGCAGCATCATTCGTCTTTATCTGGGGTAAATACCCCAGGTTTGTCATCTCAGGCCAGGGAAATCGAGGACTCAGACACACAAGAAGTGAGTTTAAGAGTGGAGCCACTGCACTCCAGCCTGGGCAACAGAGCAAGATTCCGTCTCAAAAAAAAGAAAAAGAAAAAGAGTAGAGGTTTAATAGCTGAAAGAAAAACAGAATCGCTTGCGGGAGAGGGAAGGGTGGAGGTTTTATAGACTAGCTTGAGGAGGCTGTGTCTGATTTACACAGGGTCCAAAAATTGGTTGGACCAGATGTGCCATTTACATAGCACGTGAAGAAGCTGGCCACCCCACCCTAATCTTTTATTTTGCAGATCAGTTCTCTACCTGTCCAGGGCCATGTTGTCTGTTCCTTATTGTACACGTGGTTGACGAAAGAAAGGGAAGATGGAGCCGCCATGTTACACATGCCTGGCCCCCAGGTAGCCTTTCCCTGTTCGCACAGCTGCCAGCATTCACCTGTGCAAGCTTCGAGCTTGCTTATCTATGCTTGCAGCTCTATTTTGCAGGCTGCTTTTTTTGTTAGAAAAGAAATGATTTGGAGGCTGCTTTTTATTAAAAGGAAAGCAGTACTGTGGGCTGTCTTACCCTCACTATCTGCCTAAATAATTTCTTCTTAACTCCTATATCACTACATTATCCTACTTTCCCTCAAAATTTTAATTATTCATTATTAATTTATATCAATATAGACTCATGGATACCTAATTGATTCGATAGGGTATAATCTATTATTATCATTTATATTTATGTTCAAATAATCCCAGACTTGGCCAGTGGAAGTTCCTATATCATTTGGACATATCTTCATATTCTTTAAGCTCTTATTTTCTGGCACAATGAGATGTTCTAGACCCATCTTGTACTTTCTTACCCCAGCCCTCGAATCTGCCATTTTTCCAAAGAGTCCTAGTTTCTTTTAGTGGATACTGGTTTATGTAAACCTGTCATCATTTAAACATTTATAGTGTCTTCCATTATGTTTATATCAGAAAGTCCTTGCCCCACTAAACTAATTATTTATTTCACATTTTCTTCTAGTTTTCTACTGGCTTTCTTTATTATGTTTAGTTCCTCATTTGGAATTTAATTGGGGCATGTTATAAGCTGAAGCTCTTGTTTATTGTTTCAAGTAATTAGCCAATTTCCCATATAATTTATGAAATAAATGCATCCCTTCCCTATGTACATTCTATTTTCAAATAAATTTCAGGGCTGTTCATTCTGTCTGCTGATTACTTTGCCACAGCCATGCAGTTTTCATTATTGTAGCATTCTATTACATCATAATGTCTGTTAGGGTAATTTCCCAACACAAAAAATCTTACATGTCAATGGACTAATATTTTCTGCTCCCAGAACACTTGGAAGAATGGTCCAATGACCTAGGAAACTATTTGGAGTTTGAGGATTTTGTGTCATTTCCCAAATGTTGTTACGTATGAACCTGTTTCTTTTGCGTGCCCTGGATTTTTAAGAGGGAAGAATATATGTTGTACACAATATACTGGCAGGATACAGACATGCTGGTGGCTTCTTACTGATGAGACAGTTCATCAGAGCATCTGCAGTGAGAGTGTAACTAACCAGAAAGGTAGATTTTGATTCTTCCATACAAAGAGAATCGCTCAGTTGTATTTCAACAACTTTCTTACCCCCTTGTTTCCTAATTATCAGGTGTCATTTGTGCAGAACAATTTGCACTTCAAAGCAAAGCTAGGGAACCACCCCAGACAGCATAGAATTAAAATCTAAATTAACCTAAGAATCAAACCACAAAAACATGAAAACAAAGCATTAGAAAATAAACAGGTTTTCATTTTCATACTATAAAATCCAGAAAATTTATTTCATTGTATCCTAATCTGGTTATCACTGTGCCTCATTTATTCCTCCTGGTGACTGAGATAACTATGCTCATTTGGAGGAGTGATGTTTTAGTTGGGTGTATGGTAGGCAGCAATAAGGCAGCAAAGCAACTCTACACCTTTGTCTTTATTGGTATTCCACAGGCAGGGCTGCTAGTGTGTCCTTAATTTCTTGCTTCACTGATTTACAAATGGTAACTGTATAGCTGGGAATGAACACAGTCGTAGACTAAGGAGGGAAAAAAAAGCCCCTAATCTCTTAAATGGCCAGCAGGCTAGTGTCCAGATGGCATTGTTATCTGAAACAGCAGAGTGACAATGGAAACATTGATGTTGCATGATAACGAATCACAAAGCTAGATGAGGCTACTAGGTCATTGGTGCTTAAATGTTTCATATTGTTTTCAAAGGTGCAACTTTTATTACTCAATTCTGCAATGGCACGTTTGCATAGAAAATACTAAGTAGCTTTTAGATACTATTACTTTAAGCATGACCAAATAGAAAAGGCCTTAAAGAGAATCAGTGACATCAATATTTCGGATAGAAAGAGATCTTCCTAGATGTCTGCATATTCACATTACACAACTAAGTCTATTTTTTCTCTTTGTTTAAAAAATAGTCACATTTATATAGCACTTAGGGCTTATAGAAGCTTTCATATATATTACCTGTTTTTTTTAAACACACACACATTTAATGAGGCCTTGTTCAGCACCACACACCGTACGGAGAACACATAAGCATTATCTCATCAAATCCTTACAAGAACTCCACAGGGTGACTTTCAGGGTAGCCTTTTTACATAGATGGAAGAACAGAGGTTAAAGAGCTTAGGTAATTTCCCCATGGTTACTCTCCGCTTCTAGTGAGTGCTAAGAAAGAGAGACAGCTCTTCCTTCTGCATTTGGTTATCCTGGTACAACATCTGAGTATTTCCAAGGATATTTTGGGAGCGTTTCTTGATAAGCTGATTTTTCCAGTATTAGATATCCTTTTATGTCTCCTTCTGTATTTTTCCTTCCCATCTTCCAATCTCTTATGGAAGCAACCACAAAGGGAAGGTTAGTTTGAACACACAGAGGGAGTACCCATTATCTCAATCAATTGAAAGGTTGAGAAGATGAGACAAAATTCAGACTATCGGGGTCTGACAAAGTATCTAAAGTACCTTAGATTCTGAGGGATGCAGACTAATGAAGTTCTCCTCTAGTAGCATTGGGGTATAAAGTCATACATCTTGCTTTTGCCAGGTAAAATAAGACAATTCATTCTTTTAAATAATTAATTGATTAATTAATTGTGACAGAATCTGCTCTGTCACCCAGGCTGGAGTGTAGGGGCACGATCTCAGCTCACTGCAATCTCTGCCTCCTGGGTTCAAGAGATTCTTGTGCCTCAGCCTCCTGAGTAGCTGGGATTACAGGTATGCACCACCATGCCTGGCTAATTTTTATATTTTTAATAGAAACAGGATTTTACCATGTTGGCCAGGATGGTTTCAAACTTCTGGCCTCAGGTGATCCTCCCACCTTGGCCTCCCAAACTGCTGGGATTACAGGTGTGAGCCACTGTGCCTGGCTGGGAATTTCATTCTACCCTTTCACACCAGGAATTTAAGAAAGGAAAAGTCATTTTATTCCTCCTCCTCTTGATCTGTAGTCCTTAAAGCTCAGGCCCGAGTTTGAATCTTTAATCCTGGATACAGCCTTTATAGAGATACGGAAGTTACTTACCTTTCCTGAACTTAAATTTTCTTGGTGTTACATTGGGGATCTAATAACAGTGATTTCTTTATGGTGTTGTAAAGAGAACTAAACTAGATTGTATCCAGGCACAATAGACACAGGTAATTTTAGCTATTGTTGTTATTTAAAGAGAAGAATTGTGAAATTTTTGAGTGATTCTTAGTTTCAGATACCAGATGCTGCTACCAACTTTGGTTTTTACCCTCCATGACCTCTCCTTCCCCACCACTACCACATGGGCAGCCCTAGACATGGACACAGACTGAAGATCATATCTGGGGGAGCTCTGAGACCCTTCTTGCATTGTATGCAGCTTGGCTGTGTACAAAGTGGTTCTCCAGGGCTCACAACAGCATCTCTTTCCCTTGCTTCTGGTACCTGGCCTGTATCTTTGGTTGTTTAGTGGATAATTCTTGGATGTTTCAAATTCACCTTGAATTTACCATCATAAATCCATCTCAGCACATTTTTCCCCTTCCTGCAAATTGCCCTACTCCCTGATTTTCCTATCCTCATTCTCTCTAACCTTTAGAATACCTTTTATTATATTTTTTTTTGAGAGATGAGGTGTCGCTATATTGCCTAAGCTGGTTTTGAACTCCTGGCCTCAAGCAGACTTCCTGCCTCAGCTCTCTGAGTAGCTGAGATTACAGATGGGTGTACTTCAGAATTATTTCAATTCCTTCCTTTTGCTTAAATATGACAGTTACCAAAACAGAAGTGTTACCTCTGTTGATGGTAGCCTCACCTGGTACCTCTATTTTCAACCCTTTGTAAAGTTTATACTTACTTGCAGGTTTGTTTGTTTGTTTGTTAAATCACTATGGTTGTAGTGTAGGAATGTTCTTTCCCTGTAAGGCTATGAGCCCCATGAAGTCTGGATCACATCTGGTTTCTCAGTGACAGTATTCCTAGTACCTAGCACAATCTCTGGTAATGACTGGCACCCAACAAATACTGGTTGACTATTGATCTGTTCTGTGTGATACTTTCTTTTTGCTACACTTCTATCTCACTGTTGCCAATGACACCTTCCCTAGTGAAAACATCAACGCCTCTCACTTGGACTTTGAAAGACCTTTTACTGTACGAATATTTGGGCCATTAGACACAGATTGAATCCTGGTTCTGCCACTTACCAGCTATGTAATCTTGGGAAATTTTTTGAGCCTCAATATTCCCATTTCTAAAGTAAAAATGATAAAATGTACCAATAGGATTGGAGGGTTACATGAATTAATCTATTTAAAGTGCTTTGGACATGCCTAGCACATAGTAAATTCTCAAGGCATGTTGGCTTAGAAGGAAATGCACAACGAGGAACATAAAGGACAACTTTCTCCCTGATTTGTAACATGTATTAGATTACCTGCTCTGGAACTCTATTCCCTTTAAATCTCCTTTAAATCTAAATGTCTGAATTTTATTCCCTCAGGCCTTTACTTTCTCTGTTGGAAACTAATGGCTAATCTGGTAAACTAATACATGCTAATGACTGATCTCTTAGGGGCTTAGTATGTCACCTCTCTGGTAGCATATTTCACATTAACAGATCCTCTAAAAGACTCCCTAAAAGTTATTCTAAAGATAAGACATTTGAGCACATGGCAGGAAGGCTGGTGGTTTCATCTCCTGCCAGGGTTCTCATGCAGTATCGTCTTTTTCTTCCCATAGCTCTGCTTCTGGACTCCTTCCACTGGACTCAGCTTCACAAAAGCCTAAAAGGTCAAATCAACCTTTACAGGGGATGGAAGGAGGAGTTCTTGCCCGACACTCTGAGACCCTGAATGGATCCTTCTGTGGCTGATTCAACTCAAATCTGAGGTTTTCTGCCTTGTCCCGGTTGTAGTACCATCGTCCTTCTAGATATATGGAATGCATTCCTCTTTCTAGTCTTGTTTCAAGAGACTGGCTCTCTTGCTCTGAATCCTAGAGTCCTTGCCGGTTTCTTGCTGTGATAGATTTTCCTGCATGCAAGCTCTCTCTGCTTACCTGATCCTAAATAGCATCCACTTTGGAATTACATGTGCTTCTTTTCTGTTAGCTGTGTAGAATCCCCCTTCCCTGCCACAGGGTGCCTTATGTCTGTTTTCCTAGGCTCTGGATTCCCAGCTCTCTCTGCTTGACTGACATCCCTCCTAGAACCTGTATCTGCAGCGTTTGTCCAATCCAGGAAATTATGTCTAGAAAACAGCACCTTCCAGCCTGCCTTCTTCACCTGGTGGAATTAACTGATCTCTCTTAGGTGTGATCCCAAGATAAGAGAGATGGAGAAGAGATGTTGTGCAAGCCAGTCTTTTTGCTACTGATCGAATCATTCTGTGCACAGTTATTTCTTCTACATGAGAGCTAACATCTTCAATTCCTTGAGCTAGGCATAACTAGAGAGCTGGTTAAAAGCACTTTGAGTGGTCAACAAAACACAAACAAAAACAAAAACAAAAGCACAACCACGAAAGAATTCTGTATGAAACATTATAATTTACCCTAAATTACCATAATTGTATTTATTATTAAAATATCTTTAATATGATTATAAAAGTTACTGCAGTTGATACAGACAGGAAGCAAGGAAATACTGGGTAGAAGAGGGTGGTTGCCTGGCAAATAACCCATCCTCAAGCCTGGAAACCTGCAGCCCTAAATGGGAACAGGCATTCCTGTTTTTGAACCCAAATTTTGCCTTTTTGGCCCACCATACCCCTGTATCCTGTACTCACATAAACCCCAAACAACAGGCTCCACCAGCAGATGAGGAGACAAGCAGATGAGCAAAAGAGCAGAGGAACAGAAAAGTGGCATGGCAGAGCAGGAGAGAAGAGAAGGAGCATCTGAACATTGAGAGGAGTTCAGCTGAGGATGGTTGTAGAGGAGAGAAGATAAGGAGCATCTGAACATTGAGAGGAGTTCAGCTGAGGATGGTTATAGAGGAGTTCAGCTGTGGGATGGACAAACTCCAGGGGAAGAGCATCTGAACGTTGATAGGAGTTCCGCTGGGGATGGTTGGAGAGGAGTTCAGCTGTGGGATGGCCATACTCCAGGGGAAGAGCATCTTCCCACTCCATCCCCTTTCCAGCTCCCCATCCATCCTGCCAAAGCCACCTCCACCACTCAGTAAAATCCCTGCATTCACCATCTTTCAAGTCCATATGTGACCTGATTTTTCCTGGATGCCAGACAAGGACCCGAGTACCAAGAGGGCACTGAACTGGTTAACACTTAAAGTTTGAAGATGGCAGAGCTAAAGGAGCACAGTAACAGATCCACTGGGGCTTTGGGAGTCACAGACACCCATCCCTAGATGCTACCATGGTGCTAGAGCCCGAAAGTGTGCACCTCAGCTCCTGCATCTGCCCGTCTGCCTGCTCCGCCTCTTGTAAGGGGTTTGAGAGTGTGGTGGCCAAACAGATGAGCCACACCCTGTTGCGTGTTCTGTGATGGAGGTCAGGGAACTCTCCCATTTCACAGTCTATCTGGCATGAAGTAGTTTTACTTACAGCAGGATTTGTGAATCCTAGTCACATGGCATTCCTCTTCAGGCCTATTATAAAATTATCTGTAAAGCTCTCAAAAGTAGTAACCTATTCCTTAATGTTAAAAAGCAAATATTTAATAGCACATTTATTATGAGATGTGATATATTTACATAATCGTAACTTTAAAGTGATAAATAATAATCATTTTCCAAAGACTGTGAACTATTGGAGTTTGTTTATGGAAGCCTGGTCTCTTTTATAGCAGAGGATTAATGACTTATAGATCATATACCACATTTAGGAGGTATCTGGAATTCTTCAGGAATTTTTCTACTGACTCAGTATGACACCTGGGACAAGGGAAATGAGTTGCATGAGGCCTCAGTTGCTTCAGATGATTGACAGGAAGGATTTCAGAACTGTATCATAAGAAGGGGAAACCCAAGCAGAATGTCACAGTGTCCCTGAGTTGAGTTGTCAGAGATTGGAGTACATGGAGGTTGAAAAGGCTAGAATTTTCCAGAAAAGGTCCTGGAGTGGAGGGAGCTACCCAGAAAAAAAGAAAAAAAAAAAAGCCCTTTAGGATGAAATTTCCAGGGAGTTGTAAACTGAACATTTCCAAGCAGCTGAGTCCTGACTAGCCAAGGTGAGAATGCTCATTGTTGAACACACAGAGTACACAAAGGGCCATATCTTAGTAAGAGGACAAACTAGCTCTAGAGCAAAGGCTATTCTAGACCTGCCTCAATAATCTTTCTTTACTCTTAGATTCTGATTTTCATCAGAGTGGCAATATACTCAGTCACAGACCTATCTTTTTTTCTTTTTTCTTTCTTTTTTTTTTTTTTGGAGATGAGTCTCACCCTGTCACCCAGACTAGGGTGCAGTGGTGCGATCTTGTCTTACTGCAACCTCTATCTCCTGGGTTCAAGTGATTCTCCTGCCCCAGCCTCCTGAGTAGTTGGGATTACAGGTGCATGCCACCATGCCTGGCAAAGTTTTTTGTATCTTTAGCAGAGACGGGGTTTCACCATGTTGGCCAGGCTGGCCTCGAACACCTGACCTCATGATCCACCCACCTTGGCCTCCCAAAGTGCTGGGATTACAGGCATGAGCCATCGCACCTGGCCCCCCTTTTTTTTTAAATCAGCTTTCTTTGCTACTCAGTTTGTTCATACAAAAGTTTTAGGTAACTGCAGTGTCTAAAATCACTGTGAGGGGTTTCTGAAAAAGTTCTTTAAAGGGGAGCAACTCACCTGGCTTATATCTTTTTCTCATTTGCTCTTCTTCTTCTTGCTTACTGGAATCCAAAAGTGATGTTGGATCAAGTGCAGCCCTCTTGTCACCATGAAGTAATAAGCTTGATAAGGCACTCACTGAGGATGACTAAGAAGAAATTCAAGAGGAAATCATTGTCTCTTGAAGGTATTGTAGAACCACTGTACTGGTCCTTAACTGCCTACTTTTAGGTTCCTTGTGAAGTATATTGTTGAGAAAAGCTAGTCTCACACTCCTGGCCTCAAGTGATCCTTCAGCCTCAGCCTCCCAAAGTGCTGGGATTTCAGGTGTGAGACACTGCACCTGGCCTCAAGGTGTTTTTTAATTCTGAAGAAATAATCTTATGTAAATTTTCATTGTAATCCCCTCAATTTAGAGGCTAATTTAGGCTTCAGAACCAGACTACCTGGATTTGAAACCTGATTATACCGGTACTAGTTGTATAACTTTTAGCAAGTATGAATGTCTCTGTGTATTAGTTTCTCATTAGTAAAATGGAGATAATTGGTAAAATAGAGTCACTGTGAGGATTAAATGATTTAATATCTACAAAGTATTGAAAACAGAACCAGGCACATAGAAAGTGATTAGGAAGTGTTAGCTATTATTATTATTTTGAGATGGAGTCTCACTCTGTTGCCCACACTGGAGTGCAGTGGCACGATCTTGGCTCACGGCAAGCTCCACCTCCAGGGTTCACGCTATTATTATTTTAAATAGATATATTTGAAAAGTATTGACTCTCATATTGAGGCTTATTATCCACAAACAAATATGCTTTTCCTAATATTTAAATTTTCTTTTACAAGACTGAAGATTTTAAACATTTTCTTTCTTAAAGACTTAAAGGTTTCCTTTTTTTAGACACTCTCCCATTTAAATGCAAATGATTATATTTCAATAAAAATACATTTGTTCTTTCTATCTACAAATCAAATACTTTCTGGACATAAAAAGATAGCAATGTATGTTGACAAATTGAATAATTATGTTATCCCACTTCAACACATGTTTAAAACATAATTAGATATTGAGGTAAAAGAGAACATGATAAATCAGTAATCAACCTTTTAGTTTTGGCAGTTCGAGATATTTTTAGCAATCTCAGTGATTTATATTTTCAAATGATTTTGTTGCATAGCACTTTTTAAGCACAAAGTATTATTTTCTGGAAAGAAATGTAATGAAGAAAAATGGTGAATTTTATTAAACTTGGTTACATTGGCTGCTTTTGTCCAATAAACAAACATAATCCAAATGGAAACATGTATGTATGCCAAGGGAAAGATACTATTAATAAAGATTGCATCCAAATGTCAAAACCAAGTAGAATTTGTAGTTTTGTAAATGTGTTCCAAAATCCAAATGTCATAAACCTTCAAGTGACCTTTGTGTTCCAAGCCATAACCAAATGGCCAAATCTGGCTTGTGTTACCATGGAGACACACTCTGATGGAAAGACCTGTGATGAGGTTGAGCAGCGTGAATGATTAGGGGGCAGTGTTGTCATAAATAAGGATTCGCCTCAGCGTAGCACTCCCTGCACGAGATTAAGGGTGTGTGTGCTGCGTAGATAGCATTGTTTAAGAAAATACTTGATAGCAGCTAATGTCTATAAGTAATGAGCAAAGAAGAAATATTCTAATATTTTAATATTCTTCTTGGGGTTCTTCATATGAAAATGCCAGGGGGGGGGTGACAAAGATGTCAATTCAATTTAAGGACAAAAGTTAATCACCAGCGTAATTTATTTTATTATGCTTCACTATGCTTCTCAACAAATATTTGATGTTATAAAAAATACTACATAATACAATAAATAAACAATGATCATAGAACTGTTCAGTCCAAGCACACTATATAGAAGAATTTTCTGTTATTGATAGGAGCTGGTCATAAATTCAAATTAATTCAATTTTAGTCACAAATGTTTCACCCGCTATAAGGATGGCATTGTTATGTGCAATGGGAATCCAAAGAGAGGAAAGATAACATACTCTGTTCTCAAGAGGTAATAAGTTCACAAATATTTAATTCTTTTTTTTTTTTTTTTGAGATGGGGTCTCACTTTGTCACTCAGGCTGGAGTCCAGTGCTGTGATCTCGGCTCACTGCAACCTCCACCTCCCAGGCTCAAGCGATCCTCCAACCTCAACCTCCTGAGTAGCTGAGACACAGGTGCACGCCACCACAGCCAGCTTTTTTTTTTTGTACTTTAGTTAGAGATGGGGTTTTGCCATGTTTCCCGGGCTTGTCTTGAACTCCTGAGCTCAAGTGATTCTCTCACCTTGGCCTCCCAAAGTGTTGGGATTACAGGTGTGAGCCCCTGTGCCTGGCCCGCAAATATTAAATTCTTATTTATGCTACAACTTGCTCATAACAGAGATTCAAATTTAGGACCATAAGAATTGAGTGGAGGAAAATATTAACATTTAAATGTGAGGAAAAGCTAAACCTTCAAGGAACAGAAAGCCCTTAAGATAAACAAAGAATAATACAAGAAATATGTAGCAAGCGTCTCACTAGAATAAGCAAGGCTTGGAGGAAGAAAAGCAAAGCATATGTGCCCGTAGGGTCATTATTAGACGAATGTGGCTGGTACAGAGTAAAAAAGAACATAGAGGGAAATAAGAATGGGTCAAAATGACAGTCTAAGTACATATGCTTCCATCACCACAATTATCCCATGATAATTATGGGATAATGTTAGAACAAAGCAAAAAAAAAAAAAATCCGTAATCGTATGGGAAAAAAAAAGTCTAATCAATGCACCAGAAATTTTGAAGAATCCTTGGTATAAAATCAATCAGGAGCAGCTCTATGGAGAAAAGTAAATGGGGGAAATCTTAGCTGTTAAACATGCTGTCCAGCCAGGATATGTTCCAGGGAGCTCCAGCCCCAGAGACAAAAAGCCCAAGGAACAGGAGAGAGCGTTATGGCAGTCTTCAGGATAATTATTGGACAATTGCATCTTGAACTGCAAGATGAATGCGGTTCATCTTGCACTCAACACAGACAACAGAGCCATTTGCTCACAACCTGTGGGGGCTGAGCTCCAAGTACAGGTAGGGCCATAGAAAGGTACCAACATAGGGCAGAGACAGGCAGCCTAAGCAAGCTACACCTGGAGGGAGGCAAAAGTGTGCAAATGTTCTTGCCCTGTATGTTGAGATCACAATAATACTGTAAATTTTGAAGATAAAATGTATGTTAGAAAAGTATGTATGCTAGGAAACTAAAGATTCATCTTAGCATACATCTTTTTTGGTCACAAAGGTAAGGATTTAGAATGAACAACTTCCCAACAGAGGAAAGATAAATAGAACAAACAATGATCCATCAATGTAGCAAAAGGCAGAAAAGGAAACAAAAAGGAAACCAGAAAGTATGGAAAAAGAAAACATACAATAAAATGACATTAATATGTCTAAACGTATCAGTGATAACAGTAGCATTAATTGATTGATAAGCTTTGCTAATAAAACACAGAGGTATTCCGGTATGTAAGTAGAGTCTAGCTATAGGTTTCATTCAAGAGACACACCAGAAAATGTGACCAAAAATATACAATGAAAAGGGGTGGATAAAATATATCAGATAAACACTAACAGAAAGGCAAAAGTAGCAATAATAACCCTGTACCAGACATAATTCAATGTAAAATATATTATATGGGACAAACATTGATTTCTTTAATGGTGGAAAGCCAGTCAAGAATATATCCACTATAAATATGTAACTAACAACACACAAATAAGGCAAAAATTAATATAAAAAATAGACACATCCACAATTATGTTGGGAAACTTATGACATGTTTCAAGAAATGACAAAATAAAGAAAGGAAAAATGAAATAAGACTATAGAGAACTTGAGTAACACAATTAACAAGATTTATCTTTTAGATCTAAATAGAATTTTAAACCAATATATAAGAAATTTTTTTTCAGACACATAGACCATTAAAAAACAAAGTGAAATAGGCCACACATAAAATTGCAGTAAGTTCCTAAAAACAAATTTCCTACAGACTCATAATAGACTAAAATTCAATGCTATTAATAACAAAAAGATAATTAGGCAAGAGGATATGCACAAGAGGAAAAGATGAGAATTTTTAATGGCTGAAGAATAAATAAGGATGAGAAAATACATATCAACCCTTGAGATAATAAGAATAAAAGAAAATTTAGTGAACACAGAACAAATACAAATCAGTATATTTATTCAATTAAAGAATACAACATTTTGTAAAGCCTAATAAAAGCCTAATAAAATAGTCATAACTGATATACTTGATCAAGAATAAAAAAGGTAGTAAACAACCTAGTTCGTTGCAGTTTTGGTAGAATGTGCCCAAGAGTTCTTATCATAAAAATATGGAAAACATCTCTATAATGGTATGGATTCCCCAGGGAAATGAAACTAACAGGATATATATAGTACTGAGATGGAATTGATTCATGAGACTGTGGAGGCTTGGGAAGACCAAAGTACGCAGTGTAGGCCGGCAGGGAAGAGTTTCTTTGGTATGAGTCCAAAAGAGGTCTGCTGACAGCCTTTCTTCTTCTTGGGGAGGTCAGTCTTTTACTATTAAATTTACTATTAAAGCTTCCAACTGATTGGGTGGGGCCCACCCACATTATGGATGATAATCAGATTTACTCAGTGAACTGATTTAAATATTAGTTCCATCTTAAAAATACCTCCACAAAACATCTAGAATAATGTTTGATCAAATATCTGGTTATCTTGACCTACCTAAATTGACACATAAAATAACCCATCACAAATTTACCCTGTGTCAACTTGGCACCCATACGCAGCTCCTTAAACCATACTTACTTTCCAAATAAAGACAATAACAAGGTCATGCTTCCGCCTAAAATGATGCAACTGTGTACAACTGAAAATGCACTGACCCCTTCCCCAGAAGAGGATGCAAAATCCTTGGGTGATGTTTACTCTTCTCCTTGATAGCCTTTCTTATCTCCTTGACAACAAATACTATGATGTAAAGTTAGCATTTTAATACTATGAAATCAAGTCAATGAATCTTATATTGCATAAGAAGAGAATAAGAAAAGGAAGAAAACAGGCCAGGCACGGTGGCTCAAGCCTGTAATCCCAGCACTTTGGGAGGCCGAGGAGGGCAGATCATGAGGTCAGGAGATCGAGACCATCCTACCTAACACGGTGAAACCTCATCTCTACTAAAAATACAAAAAATTAGCCGGGTGTGGTGGCGGGCACCTGTAGTCCCAGCTACTCAGGAGGCTGAGGCAGGAGAATGGCATGAACCTGGGAGGCAGAGCTTGCAGTGAGCCGAAATCACGCCACTGCACTCCAGACTGGGCGACAGAGCAAGACTCCATCTCAAAAAAAAAAAAAAAAAAAGAAAAGGAAGAAAACAGCTATTTGCAAACACACACACACAAGCACACACACAGAGTCACAAACACATTCATAACAAAATAAGGAAGAAATACTCTTGACAACTATAATGCTCATTTCTGTAACCGGTTGTGTTTATGTGGCTCGTATTTATAAATACCTTCTTCCACTACCCATTCCGTATTCCCTTTGCCTTTAGCTGTGCATTTGTTTTACCTGGTGGGGTAACCCAGGTCTTCATTCCTGAAGGATCTGGGCCATTAATAGTCCTGCCTGGATGGGGTTGCGGCTTTTCTTTAACTTTAATAACAGAGCTTGGTAATATTAAGAGATATGTTAAGCAGTCTCCTGTATTCCAGACACATTCTTCCTTACCTCTATTGTGGAGCAGCTGTCCAATTTCCCCTTGTAGTCTGGATCAATCAACCCAGCCAGCACAGTAACTTCCTTGCTTGCCCGTAGATTCAGAGGCATCAGGTGGCAGTCTTAACTTGCAGTTCAGTATAATCATTGTTGTGACTCCTGGTGGAACCATTCCTTCCTTTGGAACAAAGACTTTTAGGACAACAGAACATAAGTCTTTGGGAAAAGAAAGGAAACATTTTGCTGGTAAGTTGCTAGAGATAATTGTAAGTGATGCCCCTTTCATTTCCATCCCTAGATTCCTGGACCTGTGAATCTTGGTTATGGGAGGAAAAGCATCACATACTGGACTTTGATGAAGAGAATGCACAGCCTTCCAGAGAAGGCAATACCTTGCCCCAGCCCTGCAAGGTATTCCTACCCATCTGGAACTGTGATGGAGTCTTCAAAATGCCATTGCATTGTTCTACCAAGCCAGCGGCTTCAGGATGATGGCTAATATAGTAAGACCAGTAAAATCCACGACCAAGGGCCCATTGCTGCACTTCTTTCACTCTGAAGTGAGTTCCTTGTTCAGAATCAATCCTGTGCAGAATATCACGATGGTAGATAGACATTCTGTGAGCTCATAGGTAGTAGTTTGGCAGAAGCACTACATATAGGAAATGCAAATTTGCATCCAGAGCAAGTGTCTATTCCATTGATAACAAAATGCTGTCCCTTCCATGATGAAAATGGTCCATTATAATCAACTTTCCACCCATCTGACTGATCACCCTGGGAATGCTGCCATATTGGGGACTTAAGTGTTAATCTCTGCCACAGGCAGACTGGGTACTCAGCAACTGTAGCCAGCTCAACCTTGGTGAGTGGAAGTCCATGCTGCTGAGTCCATGCATCCTCCTTCTCTGACCCCATCCCTGGCACCTCCATCCCTGGCACCACGGCCACTTTGTTCATGAGCCTACTGGGTGATGATAGGGGTGACTGGGAAAAGAGACTGGCTGGTATCTACAGAATAGGCCATCCTATCCAGTTGATTATTTAACTCCTCCTCTGCTGAGGTCAGCCTTTTTGAGCATTCACATGGGACACAAATACCTTATGTATTTGTCTGTTCTGAGAGGTTTATCCTCTGACCTCTTCCTATGACTTCCTTGTTACCAATTTTCTAATAATAATCCTTTCAATTCCCTAATTATCCTGCCTAACTATTGGCCACAGTCTGTGAATTGGTATGTAATCTCACATTTGGTAATTTCTCCTTCTAAGCAAATTGAACAACAGTTACACTGCTCAGAATTGTCCCCACTGGGTGGATTTCCCTTCACCCTTTCCTTCAGGAATGTCCTAGAGAGGGGCTACAGTGCTGCAGCTGTCCACTTCCTGGAAGTATCTGTATATCATGAAAAACCATTTTAAAATTAAGCCTGAAATCTTTCATGTTTTTTCAACTGATTGCAGGGAACTCTTCATGAGGCCATAGACACTGGCTGGGAGAGAGAAGGTGGGTAGCGAGAGTGAAGACTGTGGACGTTCGTGCCACTTTTTCATGTCATTTATGCACATGCCTTCAGGTCCTGATGAAGCCCAATCTTGAATATAACACCACTCCCATTCGATAATGGAATGTGGCTGTGCATGCCCAACATTATAGCATGTAAGAGATACACCTGAAAATAGGACCCCCAAAAGATAAAGAGATGGATAAAATGTATCAGTTGAGTCTGACAAAAAGAAAGGCAATTGTAGCAATAACACCAGAAAACACAAAATTCAATGTCAAATATATTATATGGGATACAAATGTAGGTTTCCCAATTCAGTGACAGCAGCTCCCACTATAAGTTCTTGCCTAGTGAGAGAGTGACCCCAGAACTCTTCAAGGTTGGTAGGGCTCTCCTCACACATTTATTTCTCACAGATATGGAAAAAAGTGTTTCAGGGTGGATGCGCAGATCTGAAATGATAAATTCACGCCAATTCTTCTTTCTCCATAAGCTTGTCAATCCCTTCCTCTAGAGTAACCAGGGTAGTTCTGGTATTTCAAGTTCGTTTACTGTGGGTAACCTTTTTGGTCCATGTTTCAGCCATCCAAGCAAACAAATGAGCTTCTTCTGACTCCCCAAGCTGCAACATTAAATGAAGAATCTCTGCTTAGTGGTCCCATATCAATAAATTTGGCCTGATCCAATCTTATATTCTTCCACCATTATCCCACATCCTTAACGACCATTCCTACACATATTTCCCAGATTTGGCTATATAAATTGGAAAAATCAAGTAGTCCTTTTGGAGTATAGTATATCTCTTCATAGGTCACATCTTGTGCCTTACCTTCAGGGGCCTGCTAGGACTTGAGTCTAGTATAAGTCCAGAAGCAAAGAGGAATGGTGGGATTGTGGATTTGTAAGGAAAAGAAAGAGCGATCAGACTGTTACTGTGTCTATGTAAAAAGGGAAGACATAAGAGACTCCATTTTGAAAAAGACCTGTACTTTAAACAATTGCTTTGCTGAGATGTTGTTAATTTGTAGCTTTGCCCCAGCCACTTTGACCCAACCACTTTGATCCAACCTGGAGCTCACAAAAACATGTGTTGTATGAAATCAAGGTTTAAGGGATCTAGGGCTGTGCAGGACGGGCCTCGTTAACAAAATGTTTACAAGCAGTATACTTGGTAAAAGTCATTGCTATTCTCTAGTCTCAATAAACCAGGGGCACAATGCACTGTGGAAAGCCACAAGGACCTCTGCCCTTGAAAGCTGGGTATTGTCCAAGGTTTCTCCCCATGTGATGGTCTGAAATATGGCCTCGTGGGATGAGAAAGACCTGACCGTCCCCAGCCCGACACCCGTAAAGGGTCTGTGCTGAAGTGGATTAGTAAAAGAGGAAAGCCTATTGCAGTTGAGATAGAGGAAGGCCACTGTCTCCTGCCTGCCTCTGGGAACTAAATGTCTTGTTATAAAACCCGATTGTACCTTTGTTCAATTCTGAGATAGGAGAAAAACCGCCCTATGGTGGGAGGTGAGACATGTTTACAGCAATGCTGCCTTGTTATTCTTTACTCCACTGAGATGTTTGGGTGCAGAGAAACATAAATCTGGCCTACGTGCACATCCAGGCATAGTACCTTCCCTTAAACTTAATTATGACATAGATTCTATTGCTCACATGTTTGTTGCTGACCTTCTCATTATCACCCTGCCCTCCTACTACATTCCTTTTTGCTAAAATAATGAAAATAATAATCAATAAAAGCTGAGGGAACTCAGAGACCAGTGCCGGTGCAGGTCCTTGGTATGCTGAGCGCTGGTCCCCTGGGCCCACTGTTGTTTCTCTATACTTTGTCTCTGTGTCTTATTTCTTTTCTCAGTCTCTCATCCCACCCGACCAGAAATACCCACAGGTGTGGAGGGGCAGGCCACCCCTTCATGTATTAGTTTGTTCTCACACTGCTATAAAGATACTACCTGAGACAGGGTAATTTTTGGAAGGAAAGAGGTTTAATTGACTTATAGTTCTGCATGGCTGGAGGGGCTTTAGGAAACTTACAATCATGGCAGAAGGTGAAAGGGAAGCAAGGTCTGTCTTCACAAGGTGACAGGAGAGAGAGAGAGCGCAGGGAAACTGCCACTTTAAAACCATCAGATCTCGTGAGAACTCTCTCACTGTCACGAGAATAGTATGGGGGAAACTGCCCCCATGAGCCAATCATCTCCCACCAGGTCCCTCCCTCGGCACATGCGGATTACAATTCGAGGTGAGATTTGGGTGGGAACACAGAGCCAAACCACATCAAGCTGGGCCCTGAGAAGAATCAGCATGGTCTTGAAAGATTGCCTTTAGGGAGGCCATTGTAGTTTCAAAACACACGATGAAACAAACAAATAATGATTGTAGAAAGGACATACATCCTGCTATAGTCAATAGAATATATACAGCAATGAGAATGGATAAACCATTACTACATGCATGAGCATGGATGAATTGCCCAGGCATAATATTAAGCAAAAGGTAAGACACTAAAGAGTATATGCTTTTATGATTCCTTTTTATAAAGTTTAAAATAGGCAAAACAAATGCATAGTCACAGAATTCAAGAGAGTGCTTCCCTTTGGGATGGGGAAGTTCCTGGGAAAGCTCTGATCCCACCTACTAAAATATACCCAAACATGTTTTCAGATAAGACCTTCATGGGGTGAGATCTATTCCTCTAAACCCTGAAGGCTTCCAAGTATCTCATAATCAGTCTCGTTGGCATTCCTGTTTTCATTCTTGTCTTTCACAACAAAACCAACCGTCATCCTGAGCATACCGACACGGGCAGCAGCTCCTTCCTCTGGTTCACCCCAAATCCTAAACGCCACACGGATTTCCTGTTCTCAGCTCCATGTCTTCAGATGTGGGCAGGCTGCTGGGCTCTCCTGCCTTCTGGTTCTCACCGAACTTTGCTCTTCCTCTTCCAATTCCTCAGTGCACTCATTTCCATTTGGCTGTTGGACTCACCCTTCCTCCAGCTGATGCTGCTCTCTGGCCTGGTCAAGACTTAACTGCCAATACCTCTCCCTCTCCCAGAACTGCATCCCCCTTTCTTCAGGGATCTGCCTCTCATTCCTAGTATTGTCTGGCTTATCCTTTGTTAAAAATAACTAGGGTTTTCCAGGAGGCAGAGGTTGCAGTGAGCCGAGATCATGCCACTGCACTCCAGCCTGGGTGACGGAGACAAACCCTCTCTCCAAAACAATAAATAAATAAATAAATAAACAAATAAATACTAGGGTTTTCATGCAATTTCTGCTAATTGTCGGAGTTAGGACAAAGGAATGAGATATCCAGAGGAGGTGTGGAGGAGAGGAAAGGCACAGGGAGAAAGAATGCAGAGAGGACTGAAAGTGAGGTCCGAGAAGTCTGTCATTAGAATAAGGAGGAATTCAGTTTTCTAGTTCCTCAGTGAAATGAAGGATTATAAACTATCAAAACTGGATGAATTGGCCGGGAATGGTGGCTCATGCCTATTATCCCAGCACTTTGGGAGGCCAAGACAGGCAGATCACCTGAGGTCAGGAGTTTGAGACCAGCCTGGCCAACATGGTGAAACCTGTCTCTACTAAAAATACAAAAAATTAGCTGGGTATGGAGAAGCGTCCCTGTAATCCCAGCTTCTTGGGAGCCTGAGGCAGGAGAATCGCTTGAAACCGGGAGGCAAAAGTTGCAGTGAGCTGTGATCTTGCCACTGCACTCCAGCCTGGGCAACAGAGACTCCATCTCAAAAACAAACAAGCAAAACAACGACAACAACAACAAAAAACAGAGTGAATTACTACATGACATAGATTCCTTTAACCTTACTTAATAATATATATGTGATTCAAAATGATACAAGTTAGCATAAAAAAGCTCAAAATGTAGCTGTAAAAACTTAACTAAATTTGAAATGCATGAAATTACATGTTACCGTGGGACCCAAGGGATTACACGTTAACTATTGCATTTTGATCAGTTTTGACCACCATCCCTGGTTCAAACAAGGTATCATAATAAGGCAGTTGTGGAATTTAATCCTTTGAGCAGAGCTGCTTGTTCCTCTAAAGAGAGAGTGATAAAAAAGATTCTTCCCCTCTCAGAATGATTTTGAGACCCACGGCAGAAACCAAAGAGAGAATGTGTTCCCCACTGCCTCAATCTAATCAGTGCATGCTCCAAGAAATGAATGAAAACATAAAAGATTTATAGCAAAGAGCATCAAGGATCAAGCCAAGACTCCACAAAAATTAAGTGTAAAGAATCAAGGATTTCATGGAATTTTATATTTCCCTTTGTGTTCACTCTGGAGATAAGAGTGGTTTAGATTGTTATTAGAATTGTTGACATTTCAGTGATCATTTTCTAGGAAAATAACTTTTTCCGAAAGGCACATTCTATAGCACAGCAGTCCTCAACCTTTTTGGCACCAGGGACTGGGTTCATGGAAGACAATTTTTCCAGACAAGGGTGGGTGGTGGGGGGATGGTTTGGGGATGATCGAAGTGCATTACATTTATTGTACACTTTATTTCTATTATTATTACATTGTAGCATATAATATAATAATTATATAATTCACCGTAATGTAGAATCAGTGGGAACCCTGAACTTGTTTTCCTGCAACTAGACTATTCCATCTGGGGGTGATAGGGTCAGTGACAGATCATCAGGCATTAGATTCTCTTAAAGATTGTGCAAACTAAATCCCTTGCACACATGGTTCTCAACAGGGTTCACGCTCCTATGAGACTCTAATGCTGCTGCTGATCTGACAGGAGGTAGGGCTCAGGTGGTACTGTGAGTGATGGGAAGCATCTGTAAATACAGAGGAAGTTTTGCTCACTTGCCCACCCTAACCTCCTGCTGTGCAGCCTGGTTCCTAATATGCCACAGATTAGGACGGATCTGTGCCCTGGGGGTTGGGGAGCCCTGCCACAGCAGACACTTAAAATGGAAACTTTTCTTCATATATATCTATATATCTCTATTATTGGCTCTGGCTCATATTCTTATGTATTTATTTACTTTAGACACAGGGTCTCACTGTTGTCCGGGCTGGAGTGCAGTGGTGTGATCATGGCTCACTGCAACCTTGAGCTCCTGGGCTCAAGGGACTCTTATGCTTCAGCCTCCCAAGCAGCCAAGACTATAGGCATGAGCCTCCAAGCCTGGTCTACATATTCTAACTGGTTTAAAAAAAAAATGTTGCACTTAACTAGTTACTTTGAAATGACAGTTTACAATAATGGAATTTAATTTAGCATACAGTTATTTTAGCAGATACTGAGATAATAATATATGACCTGGGAGATGTCCCTAAAACTAAACATTCCTTCAGAGCAGTTAACTATTCTATTGAAATGACTAATTTTTAAAAACGAACCTTGTGGCTAAGCAACACAAAGATTTAAACTCTATTGACTGTCTTAGTGTAAATTTTCACTTGCTCTTCATGTGGAATCACGAGAGTTTGTCAGATGGAGCTGAGACAGAAATAAAGGCTCATGTGGAAGGCTGAGGCTGCCAGTCAAAGGGCTCACTATTGACTCACTCCCACTGGGAGACTGGGATGCCAGGACCTTCCACAATTTGATTGTTCACTGGGTTCTAACACCAAACCCAAGTCCACTCTGTCCACCTTGGGGATCTCATTATTAGAACCATCTATCAGCTGCCTCACTTTGCCAACATTAACTAGAAATGTGATTTCAATTCTGTATATCAGAAATGCAATTAAAATACATTGATTTTATTAATGAGTTTCATATTTCACAAAAGATTTGATAGAAAACAGATTTTTTTGAGACATTTCAAGGACTTTTCATAAGATATAAGTCTTCCCCCAAATCTTTGAGATGTGTTTTTTATCCCCATTTTACAGTTGAGGAATTTAAAACTCGGGATATGATGATAGTTTGTATCTAACTCCAGATTTATTTATTTATTTATTTATTTATTTATTTATTTATTTATTTATTTATTTTTGAGACAGAGTCTCGCTCTGTCGCCCAGGCTGGAGTGCAGTGGCGTGATCTCGGCTCACTGCAAGCTCCGCCTCCTGGGTTCACGCCATTCTCCTGCCTCAGCCTCCCGAGTAGCTGGGGCTACAGGCACCCGTCACCACGCCCAGCTAATTTTCTGTATTTTTATTAGAGACAGGGTTTCATCGTGTTAGCCAGGATCGTCTCGATCTCCTGACCTCGTGATCCGCCCACCTCGGCCTCCCAAAGTGCTGGCATTACAGGCGTGAGCCACCGCACCCGGCCAACTCCAGATTTATTTGACTCCAAAGTTTGTGTTCTTTCATTTATCCTTACTTTTCCTCAAAAGAAAGGAGGCTAAAGCTATTGACTAAAAGAATGTTTAGAGATTAACAAATGCATTTCAACCCTGTATCCAATTCCTGTTACTATTACCAAAGATCTGAACAACCACAGAAACAGCTTATAACCTACCAAAACTCCAGAAGCGTAAGTAGCATTAACCTCAAACAGGGAATCCGAACAACAAAATTCCTCTATAAAATATTTAATGGCATTTTAACTTAGCATATGAGTAGTAATTCTCCTGAGAATAAAGCTGTTGTCTTAGATGAATATCATACAGGATTTAACTTCTTATATGAGTAGTAATTCTCATGAGAATAAAGCTGTTGTCTTGGATGAATATCATACAGGAGGTTGCTTATGAAACTGACACCTGGAATCCACTCCCACACTTACCCATGTTGTTCCCTTTTATGTTGATGTTACAGCCAGTTAAAAACATAATTCTATCTGGACAGGTAGGTCTGGTTAATAACTAAGGTATTGTTAGCCATTAACATTTTGTTTCAAATTAGATAACCAGATTAACAAACTGGCCACTTGATAAGCCCCTCCTAGGAAGTAGAAGCTAGGACATGTTTGAGGAAAGAGTTCAGAAAATTAGCAGAACATTGAACAAGTTTGGGTGGAATTCTGCATTGAAAAATAATTCCTGATGTGAAGAAAGACTCCATCAACCTCCATTAAGATGCTCTTCAATTCTAACATTTTATAATAAAATAATGTTACAGACAGGTGAACATTTTTATAACCTCATTTTTCTTAGGGTCAATTTTGCATAAAAAGAAAGTCAATCAATATCAGTTTCTGAAATTTCGAATACAGGAAATCATGCAAACAAAAACTCCCACCATAATCCCTTGACAATATCTCTTCTCAATGTACCCAAGAAGGCCAAAGGGTACCGTGACTGTCGAGCACACTAAGCTCCACGCGCCCTCTAGTGCATTCCTCTGGAAATGCAGCTACTAGTCCTAAGCTTAGGTATTTTCTCTGTTAAGAAAACAATTTCCAGAGCAGCTGTACTTAAAATCTGTTTATCCTGCATAGCCAACTCACACTGAGGTGTTTCTCCAGGGTTCACATAAATTCATTAAGTTAACTTATTCATTTCCCAACTGTTCTCAAAGTTGACTTACAAGAACTCATAAAATATGACAAAATTGAAAACATTAGGCTGCATTGGATAAGACAAGATAACAAGAGTGAGGCAAAGTGATCAAGAAATTAAATCAAAATACATGTAAAATAACAACTGACCATCCTCCCATCGATGATATATTTAGCTGTATATTAATCAGGATGCACCAGGTTCTACTATGGTAAAGACAGCTCCCAAATCTCAGGAGTTTTTGACAACAGTGCTTTAATTTCTCTTTCGTTACAGATCTCAGGCTTATTTTTGGTTTCTAAGCGAATGGAGCAGCCATTGTCACTCACATTGCCTGCCACCATGGCAGAGGGGAAGAGCTTTGAAAAATCTTGCATTAGCAATTAAATGCTCTGATCACATCAATTCTACTCACTCTCATTGGCCAGAACTCGCCTCATGTCTCTACCCACAAGAGAGGGGAAATGTCAGGTCTTCCATGTGTAAGGAGAGGAGGCAGAAATTTGTGGACAGCTGAAAGCCCACTACAGCGTTCCCAGGCAGGGTCAAAAAGGAAACCAGAACAGATCTGACTCAGAGTGTTCATGAAATTAAAAGCAAATACAACAGCTCAGTAAAATTACAAGTCTTTTTGATTCTAGGGTCAGACAAGAATTTCTCCAGGATTCCTCATAGGACAAGGTATAACATAAATCATGTCATCATAATGCATTTGTGGCCTTTTCTTATAAGGCTCTTGTATAGGTTTATGACATTACAATAATCTACAGTTTGTCTAAACAAACTCTGAAAGAGTCGAATTATAGGTATCTTCCTCTTTGCTAAACTTCTGCATTAGGGACATATGTAAGCATTCCACCTTGCACACTGTGTTTAGTTATTTGAAGGGCAGTGAACACTAGGTTGTGTTCTCGAGGAAGCTTCTGGACAAGAGCTAATTCTTTGCTTATAGGTGAGAACCAACTCACCTTCCTTCTCCCTTCCCTTCCCTTCCTTTCCTTCCCTTCCCTATCCTTCCCCTCCCTTCCTTTCCCTTCCCTTCCCTTCCCTTCCCTATCCTTCCCCTCCCTTCCCTTCTCTTCCCTTCTTTTTCTTTTCCTTTCCTTTCCTTTCCTTTCCTTTCTCTCCTCTCTTCTTCTCTTCTCTTCTTTTTTCTTTTTCTTCACAGGGTCTTGGTCTGTCTGCCAGGCTGAAGTGTGCCATCATAGCTCACTGCAAGCAACGTCAAACTCCTAGGCTCAAGTGAACCTCTCACCTCAGCCTCCCAAGTAGTTAGGACTACAGGCTCATGCCTGGCTAATTTTTTAATTCTTTTTTTTTTTGTAGAGACTGGGTCTCAATATGTTGCCTAGGCTGTTCTCAAGCAATCCTCCCTCCTTGGCCTTCCAAAGTGCTGGGATTACAGGCATGACCCACTGCATCTGGTTCCAAATTATCTTTCTTAATCATGATCAACTAACAGTTGGTTAAGATCCAAATATGGAAACTGAGGAGCCAAGAGGGGCTCCTTTGTAACCAGAATCCATGCTAGTGTTCTGAGGTGAGCTGAGAGAGGAACCAAAATTTGGGCCAAGATCGTTTCCAGACAGTTCTGAATTTTTCTAATTGTACAGATAAGTGGTCAATTAATAGATTTTCCATGGTTCTATTTCATTGCCAGGGGCAAAATAGTTTTAGCCTGAAATTTGTAAGACAAGGCGTAACTGGACCTTCATTTCAGCCACCTTAAACTACAATCCGAATGCCCAGGTTTGAACAATTCTACTTCTAGAAGAATCCACAATAAAACAAATGTTTGAGAAGCCTTTCCATCCTGAAATTTTATAATAAAATAATGTCACAAATTTTATAATAAAATAACATTATTTTATTAATAATAATTTTGCCTAGGAATTCTATGTATTACCAATTTAAAAGCTGGAGACTTGTCTTCTAAAACAATAATAATAATAATAAACTTTAATTGACTGTTTGCTGTGGCCAAGCAGTGTGGTAAGTAAGCACTTCAAATGTAGTATCTCATTTAATTTTACGGGCAAAATCTGTTATTACTCCTAATCTACAGATGAGGTAGAGTGAGGTCATATAATTTGTCTAAGGTCAAACAGGCTAACAAATGATAGAGCTAAGGGTTTTGACAAGACATCTAGATCTAGAACACATGTGCTTAGCAACTACATTTTCACCTTTCATGAATAATATCTTTATTTTTAGGAAAATATAGCTATGGTTCTTATGCAGAGAGATAATTTACTAGCAGGGTCAGTACTTGTCAGCTTTAGATAGTAAAAGCATCAACTGCATATGGAGGCAAACTGGTTTTCCTACTTTTGGTACACCAGCTGCACCCAAAATTGGTAATTGATTGACTACTAGAAAACAAGTTTGGTTTTTTTGTTTGTTTTTTTTTTGTTTTGTTTTGTTTTTTTTTTAAAGGGACTCAGCAAAACTGTGTTTTCCTTTGCAGGAAGATTTGTTTTATTTTATTTTATTTTTCAACTTTTATTTTATGTTCCAGGGCACATGTGCAGGAGATGCAGGTTTGTTACATAGGTAAATGTGTGCCATGGTGGTTTGCATTTTTTTAGGTAAAATGTCTTGCTCTGTTGCCCAGGCTGGAGTGCAGTGGTGTGCTTATGGTTCACTGTAGCCTCGACCCTGCTGGGCTTAGGTGATCCTACTGCCTCAGCCTCCCAAGTTACTGGACTACAGGCAAGTGCTACCATGTCCAGCTATTTTTTCTTAATTTTAATTTTTGTAGATATGGGCATCTTGCCATGTTGCCAAGGTTGGTCTTGAACTCCAGGCCTTAAGCAATCCTCTCATCTCAGCCTCCCAAAGTGCTGGGATTATAGCCATAAGCCACTGTGTAGAAATTTTAACTACTGTCAGAAAGCCACTCTCACCGTCTCTTGTTCATATTAATATGGTTTAGTTCTCCATGAGCACAAAAACCCAAGGATCTATAACATTCTCCTACAACTTAGTCCCAAACCAACTTTTGTTCTGGAATTAAAGGCAAAAAAAAAAAAGTTCCTATTTAGTGTTGCAGACTTTGACCTACACCTGATGGCTTAAACAGCTGTCCACACTGCACTTTGTTCAGGAAACTAGCTTAAAGTAGCTCATTTTCAACAAACTTATCCTGGGTAAAGAGCACAACATCAAGTGGCAGTACTGCTGAGTTGTCATAGTCATCATCCACACAGGCAGCCCAAAGTCTCTTTGTCTGAAATGTTCTGGTTCTCTTGAAAGAGGTCATTCCTAATGTGTGAAGTACTTTTGAAGGATGATCTTCCATGCTAGTCATTGTGTTTTGATACTTATTGATTGAGAAAATATGTGATGACAAATACTACTGTAAATTCAGCCTCATCTTTGAGTGCATTTATATAACTCTACTAGTAATCACATCCCTACCTATATATATTTTATTTATATTCGTACATACATATACAGCATTTATTCAGTCTGTAAACAAAGTTTAACTCATATATGAATTCACAGACACCTTATAGTAGCTCCAAGACATCCAGGACTTATTACAAATAAGTTGAATATACCTATTTTCTACTTTCATGAACTCTCTAAAGCTACTAACAGTTCTCTTCACACCCCAACCCCTCCATCCCCACCCCACTGGAACTCCATGAAAATTTTATAACTTTGAAGCCAAAACAAAATCTGAAGTAGATAGAACTTTCCTTAAAACTTACATGCAAGCTGGACACTGTGGTGCATGCCTGTAGTCCCAGCTACTTGGGAGGCTGAGGCAGGAGGATCACTTGAGGCCAAGAGTTTGAGGCTGCAATAAACTATGGTCATAGCACTGCACTCTAGCCTGGCAGCAACATAGTAAAATCCCATCTCTAAACAACAACAATGACAACAACAAAATACTACATGTATATGGCTGAAATGCTTAGGGGTGAAATGTACTGATGTGTACTTCAGAAAATGAAATGGATAGAAAAGTGGATCGATGAAAACATAATAAAGCAATCTGGCAAAATGTTAACAATTATCGAATCTAGGTTGGTTGGATATATGTGTGTGTATTAGTCTGTTCTCATGCTGCTAATAAAGACATACCCAAAATTGGGTAATTTATAAAGGAAAGAGGTTTAATGGACTCACAGTTCCATGTGTCTAGGGAGGCCTCACAATCACGGTGGAAAGCAAGGAGGAGCAAAACCACATCTTACATGTTGGCAGGCAAGAGAGAGCTTGTGCAGGAAAACTCCCATTTATAAAGCCATCTTGTGAGACTATCAGACCATCAGACTATCATAAGAATGGTATGGGGGAAACTGTCCCCATGATTCAATTATCTCCACCTGGCCTCATCCTTGACACATGGGGATTATTACAATTCAAGGTGAGATTTGGGTGAGGACACAGCCAAACCATATCAGTGTGCTTACTGTAAAATTCTTTCAATTTTTCTCTGTATTTGAACATTCACATAAAAAGGGAGAAATACATGCATGATTCTTATAATTATTTCATGCATAGAGACTATATGTATAATATTTGGATACAATTATCATACAAATTTACAACATAAAATTCTATTAATTAATTAATTTATTTATTTTATTTTTAAACAGAGTCTTGCTTTATCTCCTAGGCTGGAGGGCTTTGGTGCGATCTTGGCTCACTGCAACCTCTGCCTCCCAGGTTCAAGTGATTCTCCTGCCTCAGCCTCACAGTACCTGGGATTACAGGTACCCGCCACCACACCCGGCTAATTTTTGTATTTTTAGTAGAGGCGGGGTTTCACCATGCTGGCCAGGCCGGTCTTGAATTCCTGACCTCAGGTGATCCATCTGCCTCGGCGTCCCAAAGTGTTGGGATTACAGACATGAACCACCGCACCCGGCCTAGTTAATTTTCAGTATTAAAATCAGCTCCTTTCAGACTAGGGAAATACTCTTCTCATGTCTCTTGGCCTCCTTCCCTCTCCTGACCCTAATCCCTAGTTAGAAAAACCTGCAGAACATCTGCCATAGGCTAGGACCTCAAGAATGGGAGGGAGGAGAAGAGTCATCTCTGAACTGGTCTCTGGGCAGAGCTGTGCTGTAGGGCTGGCCCCAAAAGAAGTAGACAGAAATCCAAATTACAGGTTTTGTTTGTTTGTTTGTTTTTTGTTTTTGAGACGGAGTCTCACTCTGTCGCCCAGGCTGGAGTGCAGTGGCGCGATCTTGGCTCACTGCAAGCTCCGTCTCCCGGGTTCACGCCATTCTCCTGCCTCAGCCTCCTGAGTAGCTGGGACTACAGGCGCCCGCCACCACGGCCGGCTAATTTTTTTGTATTTTTAGTAGAGACAGGGTTTCACCGTGTTAGCCAGGATGCTCTCGATTTCCTGACCTCATGATCTGCCCTCCTCGGCCTCCCAAAGTGCTGGGATTACAGGCGTGAGCCACCGCGCCCGGCCCCAAATTACAGTTTTAAAGGGAGAATGACATGTAGGTCTGATGTGGGCTGTTGCTGGCATTCCACAAGGTGCTGGGCTTAATAAGGCATCAAGAGCAAGTTCAGATCTTAAAAATTAGGGCGATTGGAACCTCCAATGCCCTATTAAACTTGCTTTCATTCGCTTAAAGACTGGGAAGGGCTGAACCCCTAGGTTGAAGGCTCTTGGTACCTGGAGCTGAGCAGGATAAAATAGAGAATATCCTGGCACCCCAGGCAGGAAACACTTCAGAGGCCACCCAAGGGCCTCTGTTGACATGGGTTCTGGGCACCCAAGGGAGTTAAGGGGAGCCACCTTAGAGATAGGGCCTCCTTAGTTCATTAGTGTCTCTCAGAACAGCCTTTTGGAGTTTGTTCCACTTTTTATTATAAAAGGAATTAGGCTTTTCTTTAAACATTTTCTTAAATATTTAATGGACTTTTTGGAGCGCCAAATTTCCATTGAGGCCTGAGGTTGGGAAGAGGATGCTACAAGTTTATTATCTTAAACTCCACTTTGATACAGTGCTGTGCAAGATCAAAACCTGAGAATTTTATTGCCTTTCTGCAAAAGGGAGGGGTAATGTCAATAAGGACACTTATGTCAAATATATTATCCTGTGACAGTTTAATAGGAATGAGTTCCTGCGCTTATGTCATTTGGCAAGGACTTGAGTGTGGACTTAATTTTTCTGCCTTCCTTCTCTCTCAACTAACCACGTGCTCACAAAATCAAATACATGTGATCCACATTCGTGTTGTTCACTTATGATCAATGACAATTTATCAAGGGAATTCTGAATATATAGGTGAATAAACAGAGAACCTAGTTTTCCCCAAATGATCACTCTTGTGAATGGTTATCTATCTTTAGCTGATGTTTGTTCTCATAAATCCTCAGCATATAATCCCATCCATAGATCTGCCAGAACCAAAGTGCACTGGGAATTATAATCACATACATGAAAGATTTTCTAGCATATAAAGAAGAGTGACTTTATGGTCCTATTCACCTGTATTCTATATTCTGATGTTAGAACCACCTAGAAATATCCTATCTTTGATGTTATCAGACACCTGTATTTTACCTCAGCATTTAGTCATCCATAAACACAATTTGTTACTGTATGTACCATTTGCTTATAAAGATCAGCACTGAATTTCATAGTGATGTATTGATGACAGGACAAGTCACTTTATTGTTCAGAATGTCAGGGATTTCCAGTGGAGAGGTATGTCCATATCCTAACTCCAGAGCCTGTGAACGTGACCACATATGGAAAAAGGGTCTCTGCAGATGCAACTAAATTAAGGATCTTGATAGGAAATCACCCTGCATTATCAGGGAGGGCTCTAAATTCTTCAATCCAATCAACTGACACCTAATATTAACCATCACATTAGGTAATAGAATAGGGGAGCAAAGGAAGAGCAAAAGTATAAAATACATTGGGGGAAAATATATATACCCAAATTATTTTAGTCACAAATATCAAATGCTGCTACCACGATTTTTACCATTTATGCTTCCAGCATTTTATATGGTACAAAACAAAGTAAAACAACACAAAACAATACATGTAAAGTAAATCAAAACTGATAGTGTAATGACTTCAACTCAGAGGATTACAAAACACTTTGTTAAAATATATGTATTTTAGGGTCTCACTTGTCACCCAGACTGGAGTGCACATGATCTCAGCTCCCTGCAACCTTGATCTCCTGGGCTCAGGTAATCCTCCCACCTTAGCCTCCCAGGTAGCTGGGACTGCAGGTGTGTGTTAGCACACCCAGCTAATTTTTTATTTTGTTTTGTAGAGATAGGGTTTCACCACCGTGTTGCCCGGGTTGGCCTTGAATTTCTGGGCTTAAGCCATCTGCTAGGCTGGTCTTGAACTCCTGGGCTCAAGTGATCGGCCTGCCTTGGCCTTCCAAAGTGCTGGGATTACAGGTGTGAGCCACTGCAACTGGCCTAAAAACATATATCATTTGGTCAACAAAGAGTTCAACCTAGAATAAGGGCCCAACCAAATATGGAAATCTTTTTATTTGGAAAAGAGAAAAATGAATTTCAACATAAGTGAATTTAGTTATATGTAAGATTAAAATATCAACGATAATTTCTTACTCATTTTAGTGTAAGTTGCCTCAAATCCTCAGTGGAATAAAACTGATATATAGCATTCAATCAATTCATCAAGATAAAACAAAAGGTAAAATTTCAACTGTGTCATGCATGCTTCTATTTCTAAAATCTTATTTTCCATTTTTTAATTTTCTCAATACTGTTGCAGTATTTTAAAATGTTTACCAAACTTTGTCTTTAGATTTTCAAAGCTGAATTTATCCTCACCTCCTGCCCGCTAATTTACTCATTTGTTTATTTCCCACTCCCTGTCAATGGCACCTTCATTTTCTGCATTACAAAAGCTTAATTTTTTGAGTCACCATTGACTCATTCTTCTTATCTTTTGATTTTAGTCACCATGAAATCCTATATAATTGTTTTGCAAGATATCTCTGGATTGCATCCATTTGCTTATAATTGCATAACCTCATGGCCTTGTTCTCATGTAGCCTAAATACTCCTTGTGTACCTGAATCTCTGTGCTATGTCAGTTCAGAGAAATAAAAAATAAAATGGATTACAACTCAAGACTTTACTCAGTCTCTTAAGAACTTTGCAGTCTAAGTAGTTAAGAACCAAGGTCTGAAGCCAGATTGCCCGAGTTAAAAACGGACTCTGACAATTCCTAGTAGTGCCTCAGTTACTTCATCTGTAAAATGGGAGTAATAATGGTACTTTAAACATCATAGGATTATAGTGACAACAAAATGACTTAACACATGTAAAGCATTTATAACGCGGCCTGGTATATGAAAAGCTATTATTATTATTAGTTTTCTTATTGTTAAAAAACCATTATTAGTCTTTGTCACTAGCAAAGGAGATAGCAGTTGTTTTCTCTAATTTATTTCTCATCTCCACTCTCTACTGCCCACCCAAATCCTCCTCCAGAAGCCAGCCTACAGTGCTCCCACTGTCTCTGGCAATTTTTTCAACTTGGTGGATCCTTTTCTTGCCTTTTCCAAGGCAAAATTCGCTAGCCCATCTCTGATTCTTTCAGATTTTTCAAACTTTCTACCAAAAGGAAGACGGCGAAACGAGTCTACCAGGCACAGGTGATAAAGGATGCATCCACTACAGACAATTTCAAAAACATCAATGGAGGCCGGGTGCGGTAGCTCACGCCTGTAATCCCAGCACTTTGGGAGGCCGAGGCAGGTGGATTATGAGGTCAGGAGATCAAGACTATCCTGGCTAACACGGTGAAACCCCATCTCTACTAAAAATACAAAAAAATTAGCCGGGCGTGGTGGTGGGCACCTGCAGTCCCAGTTACTCGGGAGGCTGAGGCAGGAGAATGGTGTGAACCTGGGAGATGGAGCTTGCAGTGCGCTGAGATCACGCCACTGCACTCCAGCCTGGGCGATAGAGTAAGACTCTGTATCAAAAAAAAAAAAAAATCAATGGAATTGATAAAAAGTCTGTTTGACTCTAATCTTTACCATATGCTGGCAACTACTGAAAATATCTGTAAAAGTCAAGGCACAGTGGCATGTGCCTGTAGGCTCAGCTGCTCTGGAAGCTGAGGCAGCAAGAGGATTGCACCCAGGAGTTTGAATCCATTCTGGGCAACATAGTAAGAGCTGGTCTCTTAAAAAAAAAAAAAAAAAAAAAAGACCAATAAATGATAAACTGCTCTTTCCTTCTCCCTTCCAAATATGTTATTGATCTAATTTCTGTAGTTGCTGTTGAGTTTTAACAGCATAAATATATATATATAAAATGTACACATATATACATATTTACATGAATATATGTATAAGCTTTATATTATTTCATTTTTATTACTTATCCTCTAGTCAACATTAGATTCTACCTGTAAATTAATTCTGAGAGCTCCCAGTTAACATAGTTGGCCCTGACACATGTGAACTAAAATTCCTATATTGTTTTGACAATACGTTTATGAGTGTTTAGAGCCATTCCAGCAGGTACAAGCACAATCTCTGTTCAACTCTTGTGGTATTGCATATTCTTGCACTTAGACAGTAGTTTTAAAATAAACAGTGGTATCACAGTGACTGTAAAGTCAAAGAAACTGAACTTAAATTTCTTCAATTTTGGCATTTTATGTGACCAATCAGAGTTTTACTTTGAGTTTGAAGTTTAAAACAGCGAAACAAAGAATGTAAAATTGAAATGTATAATTTACTGAATTCGAATAGCCTGAAAACTTCTTTTTAAATTGTTGTTTCAAATCTAAGAAATACATCAAGAAAATAATGATTAATACTAGATAACTGCATGATTATTACTGAAAATAATTATTTCATCCACAGCAGGGGCTGTTAAAAGTGATTTGTCTCTGTGTATCAAATATCCTCATAGTAGCTTTCTTTCAATATCCTTGGTCTGCATGACACAAGACACAAAGCCTGATTGTTCTGACTTGGCATCCTTCTCAGAAAAGGGCTTGTGAAGGCTGGGAAAACTCATATGCATTAGTAACTCTTGTACAGTTCACGGATTACTGAATTGGCCTTTTAGATAACCTTACTGCACCAGGTTGTGACTTCCTGTTAAACTTTACTTTCAAACTCTAACTCTTTTGCTCAATCCCACATCAGCACAACGAATCTAAACTTCTCTGCCTGGTTCTCAAAGTCTCCCACAGTGACTCTGTCCCCATCTCAACATTCATGTGTACCTCTTTCTATCTCCCGTTTCACTGAAAATGTAAGAATTACAATTTACCATCTATGCAGCCTCTTGGTTTGAACAAACAACAATGATAGTAATTATACTGAATCAATTACTGAACATTGTGATGATCTGCTATTATCCATCATTGATAGTTGTTCGCAAGAAGAATGTAAGCTTCTATTGGATGAGGAGGGGATTATAGAAATGTTACATATTCATCACAATGCTTAATCTGGGGCCAAGGACAGGTTATTCCTTGAAGTTACTCTTTCAGTCCCTCATATGGTTTGGCTGTGTCCCCACCCAAATCTTGTCTTGAATTACAGCTCCCACAATTCCCATGTGTTGTGGGATGGACCTAGTGGGAGGTAATTGAATCATGGGGTCGGGTCTTTCCCATGCTGTTCTCATGATAGTGAATACATCTCATGAGATCTGATGGTTTTATAAAGGGGAGTTCCTCTACACATGCTCTCTTGCCTGCCGCCATGTAAGACGTGCCTTGGCTCCTCCTTCCCCTTCCACCATGATTGTGAGGCCTCCCCAGCCACGTAGAACTAACTGTGAGTCCATTAAACCTCTTTCCTTTATAAATTATGCAGTCTCAGGTATACCTTTATTAGAAGCATGAGAACAGACTAATACAGTCCCTAAAGTGCTGTGAAATGCCGTCTGAACTTGCCCTGTCCTCTACATTTTCACTTGAGGGCGTGCTTTAGTCAGTGAGCTAAAACTACTCTCCCCACACCATGTTCCCATTGTTATATTATTCTACTGCTGAAACAAGTAATGTGATTTCACCCTTAAAGAAAAGAAGTGTGTTAAGGGAGAATGTTCCCTGTGTCATGTTCACATCAATTTTAATTTCTGACCCTACCTCAGTTGTTCAGCTCATGTTTTCCTTTCCTCTGGTTTGGATCATGTCTTTCTTGTGCAGCTATTGTTTTTCTTGCATCCTATTTTATTTTCCATTTTTCAAATCTTCTTCTTATATGCCTATACCATATCAACATGATCCATTCACTTAATCATATTTACTTCAGTAAGTCTACTTCCTCCTTGGAAACACTCCTTCCGTAGCCCTCAAACTTTCTGTTTCCATGGAATGAGTTGCTCTCTAGAACTCTGACAGCCATCTTTTTTTTTTTAATTTTTTTATTTTTTATTGACACGAAATCTTGCTCTGTTGCCCAGGCTGGAATGCAGGGCTGTGATCTTGGCTCACTGCAACTTCTGCCTCCTAGGTTCAAGTGATTCTCGTGCCTCAGCCTCCCGAGTAGCTGGGATTACAGGCATGTGCTAACATGCCTGGCTAATTTTTGCATTTTTAGTAGAGACAGGGTTTCACCATGTTGCCCAGGCTGGTCTTAAACTCCTGACCTCAAGTGATCTTCCCGTCTCAGGCTCTCAAACTGCTGGGATTATAGAAGTGAGCCACTGTGGCCAGCAGCCATCATTTTATAAGTGTGCTTTTTAGTTTTAAAAATCACTGAAATCATTTTGTTAAAGTAATATTTGATATGAGGCTTAAGAAAAATAGCATAAACATTTATAATGATAATTTTAAAAAACAGTGTCCTGTACCATCTTTCCCCAACCTCATTATTATACTCCCCAGAAGCAATTCTTTTATTATTTTAGCTATCCCTTTTGATAGTTACCCTCAATATCCTAAATACTTTCTTAATTTATTCATTTGAGGCATTATTTCCTTTCATGAAGGAAATTTTGTAATGACACATCTAGGGCTGGACATCCTTTCATTACCTATAATGAATACTCTCTGTATTCTTTCAGTCTGAAAGTTTATGTCCTTCATTTGGGGAAATTTTCTTCAATTATTTCTTTGATTATTTTTCTTTGTTTTTTTGAGATGGAGTCTCACTCTTGTCGCCCAGGCTGGAGTACAATGGTGGGATCTTGGCTCACTGCAACCTCTGCCTCCTGGGTTCAAGCAATTCCCCTGCCTCAGCCTTTGAGTAGGTGGGATTACAGGCACCTGTCCCCACATCTGGCTAATTTTTGTAGGGGAATAGAGATGAGGTTTCACCATGTTGGCCAGGCTGGTCTCGAACTCCTGATCTCAGGTGATCTGCCCGCTTTGGCCTCCCAAAGTGCTGTGATTACAGGCATGAGCCACTGTACCCAGCAGTCATCATTTTATAAATTTTTTTTTAGTTTTAAAAATCACTGAAATCATTTTGTTAAAGTAATATTTGATATGAGGCTTAAGAAAAATAGCATAAATATTTATAATGATAATTTTAAGAAACAGTGTCACCATGTTGGCCAGGCTGGTCTCAAACTCTTGACCTCAAGTGATCTGCCCACCTCGGCCTCCCAAAGTGCTGGGATTACAGGCATGAGCCACCACACCTGGCCTCTTTGATTATTTTTTTGAATTTTTGTTCTTTTCTCTCTTTTTGAAATACCTATTAGAGAGATGTTGAACTTTCTGGATTGAGTGTCTTTGCCTCTTTTTCCCCTCTTACATTATCCATCCTTTGTCTTTTTAGGATATTTTCTTAACTTTGTATCCCTTTTATTTGAAAACATATAATGTGATCTTCTCAAAAACTTCTGAGGGTTATCAAATAGAGATTTAAAAAGTTCAAATGCTTCTATCTCTTTCCTCACTGACCATTTTTTCTCTCATTCTGCAATTTCTTTAAGATTGGTCTTTTTCCTTTATGTTGAAAAGTCTCACCAAGTATCTGGTGATATTAAAGAACAAGGCATTGAAAAGCTGAATGAGAATTCTGCATGTTGGTGATGGTGAAGCCTTCTGTGGACTGACGTGTATCATTTCTAATGGCTGCATACCTGAGTTAGGGACCCAGGTGACCACTGACCTCCTGCATGGAGGCAGACACTTAGTCGCCTGTGTCCTCCTCACACGGACAGTTGGGGAATAAAGTCTTCTACCCACACATTTGCTGTTCCCCTGTTTCCAGCCCCATGTTTGACTCTTCTCCATTAGTCTCCTGGGATCAGACTCCCAGTCTACTTCCGTAACCTCTTCAGGGAGGGGCAGGTGCCTTGTCTTCATTGTTTGGCTTTATTGTTTCCCATGTCCCCTGGAAGGCATCTCTTGTCCTGTAATTTCTTCTGCCCTGCTAGATCGTTTTACTTTCTTCATCAATTTTCTTCTGCCAGTAATATTTTAAATCTATGGCCTATTGATAATCTCTTACCTATTCTCATCATCATTGTGGGTTTGTACATTTAAAATATCTGCACTTACTTTTTAATTGATCCTGGCAGGAAGAAGAGGTATACAATAGGCATCTTTAGCCCAAAGTCTTATAATTTATTTTCATTGTATCCCTGGGTACAGTGGAGGTGAACTTTTTCAAAGTTGACCTGTCAGAAAATGTCTGTATTTGGCCCTCTCACTTGGTTACAAGTGACTCATAGTCACTTTCACTCAGAAGACTGGAGCCATTCTCCATCATCCTCCAGCCCCGTTCTTGGTAATGAGAATTATGAGGTCAGATGATGCTTGTTTCTGGCTGAGATTTCTTTATTTTATCCTGGAACTTTTAGCAATTTCTTATCCAGGATGATTCTGTGTATAGGTATTAAAAAAAAAAAAAAAAACTCTACTCAGAATTTGGTGAGACTTTTCAACCTGAAAATGTGTGTCTTTCTTCAAATCTAAAAATTTTTTACTATATATTTATTTTCTTTCATCCAGTTTTTAATGTTTTCTCTGAAATTTAATAAATCTACATAAAAATTTAAGTAAAAAAATTTAAAAATCAGTAGAATCTAGATGAAAGAAATAACTAATTGGCAAATTTATTTGGAAAAAAAATTCCAATGGCAATAACCTATAAAATGCTTAGAAACAAACCTAACAAGAAATGAGCAGAATTATGTGAAGAAAAATATGATTTTAGGAAGAATATTTTAAAGACCACTCGACTATGTCCTTAAATGGGAAGACTCATTGTTGTAAAGATATTTACACTAATTTAACAATAAATGTAATACATTCCTTAAGGTTTTTCTTCTTTTGCATATTATCAGTCATCTGAAATTGTATTTACATAAGGACAGCCAAGTATAACAAAGACTATCTTGATATAACAGCTAGAAACTCTTTATAAAGCTCTAGTGTAGTAAAAATATATAAAAAGTTCCATAGAATAGAATCATGAATCAAAAAATAGACTGAAACATACCTGTGATATAGTTCAATTTATCTATTTTTACTTTGTTGTCTGTGCTTTTGCATCATATCCAAAAAGTCTTTGCAGGCTGCTCTGTCTATAGAGTGGCCATTCTTTATTCCTTTACTTAATAAACTTGCTTTCACTTAAAAAAAAAAAGGTCATTGCAAACCCAACTTTAAAAAACGTCATTGCAAACCCAACTTCATAAACTTTTATCCTGTGTTTTCTTCTAAGAGTTTATAGTTTTAGCTCTTGTATATGTTTTTGACTTATTTTGAGTAAATTTTTGTATATGGTGTAAGGTAAGAGTCCAATTTCATTCTCTTGCATGTGAATATCTGGTTTTCCCAGCACTATTTGTTTAAAACACTCCCCTTTCCCCCATTTAATAGTATTGGTACCCTGGTCAAAAATTATTTGACCATATATGTGAAGGTTGGCTTCTGAGCTCTTTATTCTATTCTTTTGGTCTAAATGTCTTCCTTTACACTAGTATGACACTGCTTTGATTACTGTAGCATTGTAATAAGTTTTGAAACCAGGAGATTGAGATCTCACACAACATTTTTTTCAAGGATATTTTGGCTATTTAGGATCTTCTGAGATTCCATATAAACTTTAAAATGGATTTTTTCATTTCTGCAAAAAATGCGATTCATATTGATAGTGATTACATTAAATTGGTAGATTACTTTGGGTAGTATTGACAGCTTAATATTAAGCCTACAGCCCATAAGCACGTAATATCTTCCAATTTATTTGTGTCTTCTTTAATTTCTTTCAGTAATGTTTGGTCTCAAACTCCTGAACTCAAGCGATTCTCTTGCTGTGGCCTCCCAAAGTACTGGGATTACAGGTATAGACCACCATGCTCGGCCTCAGCAATGTTTAGTAGTTTTCAGTGTACAAGACTTTTCTTCTCCTTGGTTAAGTTTATTCCTAGTATTTCATTATTTCTAACGCTATTGTAAATTGAATTATTTTTTTAATTTCCTTTTCAAATTTTTTCACTGTTAATGTACAGAAATGTAACCAATTTTTGCAAGTAGAGTTTGTATACTCTACTGACGTTATTTATTCTTTCAAACAGTTTCTTTTTTGGTGGAATTTTTATGGTTTCCTACATGTGAGATCATGTCAGCTTTGAACGGAGATAATTTTACTTCTTTATTTTCAATTTTTATGACTTTTATCTCCTTTTCTTGTCTAATTGCTCTGGCTAGGACTTCCAGTATCATATTAAATAGAAGTGGCAGGTAGACATCCTTGTTTTATACCTAATCTTAAAGGAAAAGCCTTGTCTTTGGCTGTTGTATATGATGTTAGATGTGGGCTTTTCATAGCTGGCCTTCTATAGCTAATTTGTTTAGTGTTTTTGTCATAGAAGAGTGTTGAATTTCATCAAATGCTTTTCTGTATCCATTGAAATAATCATGTGATTTTTATCCTTTTTTTTTAAAGTGCTGTATTATACTGATTGCTTTTCATATATTGAACTTGTATTTCAAGAATAAATCCCACTTGGTCATGGTGTATAATCCTTCCAATATGCTGTTGATTTTGGTTTGGTAGTATTTTGTTGAGGATTTCTATGTCAATATTTATAAAGAATATTGGTCTGTAGTTTTCTTTTCTTGCAGTGCCTTTCTCTAGCTTTGGTATCAGGGTAATGCTGGTTTCATAGAATACAATTGGAAATGTTTCCTCCTTTTTCATTTTTTTGGAAGAGATTAAAGAGGATTGTTGTTAATTCTTTATATTTTCCATAGACTTCACCAATGAAGCCATCTGGTCCTGAGCTTTTCTTTGTTGGGAGGTTTTTGATTGCTGATTCAATCTCCTAGCTAATTATACATCTGCTCAGATTTTCTGTTTGTTTATGATTCAGTCTTGGTTGGTTGTGTGTTTCTAGGAATAGCCATTTCATTTAGGTTATCCCTGTGCAACAATTTTCAACCTTACAATATTAAAACACCAAATACATTTACAATGGAATAGCAATTTTTTTTTAAATAGAAGGGTAAAGTTAAGATGTTTGGTAACATCCATTCTGGCAAGAAACTAAGAAAATAGGAAATATTTTGCACAATTGCTAGGGTGTTAGTACAATAACAGAGTATTTTGTCTATGGAATATGAAATGCTCACAATCACGGATTCACCCATTAGAACAAGCACATACTCTACAAGATATACTAAGAGAAGTGTGCATTGTTAAATGTACAAGAAAGAAAGTTGCAGCATGGTATGTAAAAGGTAAAAATTAGAAAACACCTAACATGCCATTGTCAAGAAAAAAGTTTCAATTCTGCATTGTTTTAAAAATGCTTATGTTACAGTTCTTGTTTATTTTTAATTGAATTATAATAGGAAGTTTTGAACTTATAGCTCCTATTTCGTATACAAAATCACCTCCAATTGATATCTGTATAATACTTTGTCCTATATGTATTAGATCATCAATTCATTTATTCATATTCCCTTCCACAAACATTTATTGAGCATCTTCTAGAGGCCAAGTACTGTGTGTATTAGATATAGAATAGTGCGTGAAACGAAGCCCTAGGTATCATTTATCTCTTCACTTACTTAAGTCTTCCTTAACATCTTGAAATACAATTTTATCATTTCTTTTGTTTATTTGCTTTTTGTTTTCCTTATTTCATTTTCTTTTCTTCACACTGGTTTGAAAGAGCTATATTCTTTGAGTGACTACCCTTGGAATTTTAGCCTTCATATTTACCAAAGACTGATGTATTCAGTATCTCTTCTCATACAACGTAAGTGCTCTTGGAATGCTATAACTTCAACCATATTCCGCCCAGTTAATATTTGTGGTTGTTCTGTATCTTATCTCTATCTTGTTTTAATTATCTGTAACCTCACAGATTAAGTTATTATTGTTGTTTTATCATTCCAGTGTTTGTTTAGATTTATCTACATACATACCTCAAAATATATCCTATTTAAATTATTTGGGTTATATGTAGTTTGGAAACTCTGTTTCCATTTATCTTTTTTTTTTTTTTTTTTCTGAGACAGAGTCACACTCTGTCTCCCAGGCTGAAGTGCAGAGGCACGATCTCAACTCACTGCAACCTCCACCTCCCTGGTTCAAGCAATTCCTCTGCCTCAGCCTCCCAAGTAGCTGGGATTACAGGCACATGCCACCACACCTGACTAATTTTTCTGCATTTTTAGTAGAGACCAGGTTTCACCATGTTGGCCAGGCTGGTCTCGAACTCCTAACCTCGTGATCCACCCACCTTGGCCTCCCAAAGTGCTGGGATTACAGGCATGACCCACCGCAGCCGGCCTGTTTCTATTTATCTTAAAAATATTTTTATTTTAACTTTGTTGTTAAAAAGATATTTTTATGGAGAATACAATTCTTGATTAATTGTTTTCTGTTTGCTTTGGTTTGGTGTGGTAAGTAATTTGAGGATAATTTTTATTTGCTGAATTCTGCCATCCAGTGTTGCTTTGGAGAAGTCAGCTATCAATCTAATTTTTGTATTACCTTGAAGTTGATGTTTTTAGTCCGTGATCCCTTTATGATCTTTCTCTGTCTTTGGTGTTTAGCAGTTCCATTATAATGATTCTTCCTGAATCTATATATTGATATTTTCCCTCAGTTCTGAAGCATTTATGCAGCCAAGAATATTATTAGTTTGAATCTATATCTTTGCACTACATAGCTATTATATTCTTTCTGTTCATTTTCACTCTTGTCTTTTTCCTGTCCCTTTTGAACAAACTGTCAAAGTTTGTGCTGTATTATTGATGAAAATTCCTGTTTAAATGTTCTGTTTTCACTTTTACACTGTGGTGAGACTGTAAACTAGTTCAAACATTGGGCAAGACAGGGTGGCGATTCCTCAAGGATCTAGAACCAGAAATACCATTTGACCCAGCCATCCCATTACTGGGTATATACCCAAAGGATTATAAATCATGCTGCTATAAAGACATATGCACATGTATGTTTATTGCGGCACTATTCACAATAGCAAAGACTTGGAACCAACCCAAATGTCCATCAATGATAGACTGGATTAAGAAAATGTGGCACATATACACCATGGAATACTATGCAGCCATAAGAAAGGATGACATAATGTCTTTTGTAGGGACATGGATGAAGCTGGAAACCATCATTCTCAGCAAACGATCGCAAGTACAGGAAACCAAACACCGCATGTTCTCACTCATAGGTGGGAATTGAACAATGAGAACACTTGGACACAGGGTGGGGAACATCACACACCAGGGCTGTCATGGGGTGGGGGGAGGGGGGAGGGATAGCATTAGGAGATATACCTAATGTAAATGATGAGTTAACGGGTGCAGCACACCAACGTGGCACATGTATACATGTTACAAACCTGCACATTGTGCACATGTACCCTAGAACTTAAATTATAATAAAAAAAAGAAAATGTAACATAAAACACTTAAAAAATAAAAATGGCAATATACTTAAAAAAAATAAAATAAATGTTCTGTTTTAAAATTTAAATGTGGCCAGGTGCAGTGACTCATGCCTGTAATCCCAGCCCTTTAGGAGGTGGAGGCAGGGAGGTCTCCTGGGCCCAGGAGGTTGAGGCTGCAGTGAGCCGAGATTGCACCACTGCACTCCAGCCTGGACGACAGAGCAAGACCCTGCCTCACAACAACAACAACAACAACAATAATAGTATTAAAATCCAAATGTAAAATTCTATTCCCTAACCTATTTTTTTCATTTATTTTTATTTTAATATTTATTTATTTACTTATTTTTGAGATGGGAACCTACTCTGTTGCCCAGGCTGGAGTGCAGTGGTGGGATCCTGGCTCACTGCAACCTCTGCCTCCCAGGTTCAAGAGATTCTGGTGCCTCAGCCTTTCCAGTTGCTGGGATTACAGGCTTGTGCCACCACACCTGGCTAATTTTTTTGTATTTTTAGTAGAGATGGGGTTTTGTCATGTTGTCCATGGCTGGTCTCGAAATCCTGACCTCAGGTGATCCGCCCGCCTCGGCCTCCCAAAGTGCTGGGATTACAGGCGTGACCACCATGCCTGTCCTCGTTTATTTTTTAAACTTCAGACTGCTCTCTTTTTATCTCCACTTTGGTTTTAGCCACTCTGTCTTCCAGTTTCTTGTTCATGTTTCCTCTTCTGAAAACGTTTTGAGGAGAGCAAGATCTGACTTCTAAAGTTTTCTGTAGAACTATTATAGAGAAATGCTTTGTCTCTGAGTCTTCTTCATAATCATAATTCATGATGTATATTAGCTGAGGATTTGCCAAAGGGGGACAACAGAAAGGAGGAGGGTGCTCTAAACATCTCTTTTTGTATATATGAGTGTTGACTGGTTCCTGTTTTTAGCTGGAGATCTGATACACAAGCTTATGTGATTAGCAAACATTCCTTCAATACTTGGTAAACTTCTCCAAGGAGATTCTGCTTTGCCCATTATACTCTAACACGACTAGAGTAAGATACAGGCTATATTTTTTTTCTTGGCTTAGGTATGGGCTCTGAAAGCCTTTCCCCATAAGTAACCCCACTGCCAGAGCCCCTGCTGTCTCTGGCTCATCAGCAATGTTTCTTTGTTGGTTACTATGCATTTCATAGCATACTATGCTTTCCACTAAGAAGTTAATAAAAGGAATTGAAGGGGTTATAGTGAAGGAGAAAGGTGCAGCTTTAAAAACACCTAGTTAAAAACAATCCCTGTATCGTTGAGGATTGCTATGCCAACTGTACATCCTTCTATCCCTACGTTGGAGCTAACAGGGAATTAATTTAAGACTTGCCTTCTTTAATGCTGTCTGTTATATTCTGCTTCTGAAGGCAGAATGCATGATGTTAAGGAACACATTTCTCTTTTATCTCCATAATTTGCATTTAATGGGAATATCTCCAAGTGTGTTATTAGTTTTAGTTTTAAATGATATAATTGGGTTTTGTGATTATTTGGCTGTTGACATAGTGCTTTTCATGGGAAACTGGGAGAAGTCTCTGCTGGTATTCTGAACTGAAAGCCAGTAGTCCTATATTTGCATGTTTCCCTATATTAGCTTCCTTCTTGATTTTAAGGACATTTGTATCATTTATGTAACACAGACCACCTCTTTTTTAATATGCTGATTTTCTTCATTTCATAAAATTGATCTATTCAGAAAAGAAAAAAGTTCCCATGATTTCTACTTCTATTTTCCCTTAGAGGAGTCTGGTTATTTTATGAAAGTATATGAGCTAGACTCTAAGAGAGTCGTCTAACTGGCTGACTAGTAAGATGATGGATCAATTGCCTATATCTCTCTTTTGTGGGATTGGAGAATTAGATGTTGTGAATCTATAGCAGCTACATTACTCATACTATGACTTCCTTGGTAATCTCAGCCACCTTCCATCTGGTTTTCTGACTTCATAAATGTGTTAAAATAGAATATTTCCCAACGTTTTATCATGAAAATGTAAAAAAAAAACCTCTAGAAAAGTTGAAAGGCTATTACAACAAACATCCATCTATCCCTAACTTAGATTTACCAGTTACTAACATACCCTCTGTGGGTATGTGTGTCACTGTTGTTTTGTTTTTGCTGAACCATTTCAAAGAAGCACATGAGTTGTACACTTCATGACACTACTTTTAAATGTTTTAGAATGTATCTACCCAAACCAAGCTTATTCTCAAATAGAACCACAATAACATTATGATAAAACATTTAGTCACATTGATACAATAATACCTGATAATTTTATTTAATACACAGTCCCAAGTCAAATTTACACAATTGTCCCAATAATATACTTTATAATTATTTTTTTTCCAATCAGGATCTAATCAAGATCAGCTATTGCAGTTAGTTGTTATTTTTCTTTTCTTTTCTTTCTTTATTTTTTGAGACAGGATCTCACTCTGTCACCCAGGCTGGATTGCGGTGGTGCTATCTCGGCTCACTGCAACCTCTTCCTCCCAGGTTCAAACAATTCTCATGCCTCAGCCATGTGCCTGACTAATGTTTTATTTTTAGTAGAGACAGAGTTTTGCCATGTTGGCTAGACTGGTCTCGAAATCCTGGGCTCAGATGATCTGCCCCATCTTGGTTTCCCAAAATTCTGGGACTACAGGTGTGAGCCACTGGGCCTGGCCAGTTGTTATTTTTCTTTACTTTCTTTTAATCTAGAATAGTCACTCTGCTGTTATATTTCAAATCCAGACAGCAGTGCAGCTGTAGACAGAATTATGTTTTAGGTTTATATAAAACTTAATTTTATCTGACTTGGAAGATTAATAAAACGATTTATTTTTGAATCAGTTATGTTCCCATAAAAAATTAATTATCCATTTGTTAATCTGCAAAGGATCTCTGAATGGCTAACATCATGTCTTTATTCTATTAATATAAATGGAAGAAATTATACTCATTATAAACATTTATAGCTTACAAATTGTTGTTTAAATTATAAAGACTGTAATCATAATAAGGTTCATTTTACCCGTCACTAAGATGCATAAATATAATGTCTTTCATCACTAACCATTGCATCCTTCTGTCCATATTTGACACTCATTTTACTATTTCTTCTCATCATTTTCCCTCTAATTATATCTCTTTTCTCCTCATCATTTTTAGTATCTGTTACTTTCCCTCCCCCTTTTCTCTGTTCCTTATCCCCCTCTCCTGCAATACCATTTCCCATAGCAGGAACGAGTAATTTATTCTTGTTAAAAGCGTTTTGTGTGCCAGGCATGGTGGCTCACACCTGTAATCTCAGCACTCTGTGAGGCCGAGGTGGGCAGATCATGAGGTTGGGAGATCGAGACCATCCTGGCCAACATAGTGAAACCCCGTCTCTACTAAAACAACAAAAAATTAGCCAGGCACAGTGGCAGGTGCCTATAGTCCCAGCTACTCAGGAGGCTGAGGCAGGGGACTCTCTTGAACCTGGGAGCTGGAGGGTGCAGTGAGCCGAGATTGTGCCACTGCACTCCAGCCTGGGCGACAGAGCAAGACTCCGTCTCTCAAAAAAAAAAAAAAAAAAAAAACCGTGTTGTGGTATGGAATAAACATCCAACCGTTTAGTTAAATCAACTAACGTTAATTATTGTTTCTATCAAATGTTGGGTGACTTTTAAGGTTAATCTCAGCATAAAAAGGAAGCAAATGAAATAAAAGCAACCTCAGAAAGCGAATACCGCGAAGTGAGCATGGAGAAGTCCGTGATCTTGCCCCAGTTTACACAGCTGCTCAGTGGTGAATCTGGGAAGTGAATGCAAGCAGTTGCGGCCAGAGTCCCTGACCCCAATCACTCTACTGCCTCCGCAAGGCAGACACCTGACAGCATTTGAGTTTGTGATTCCTACCTTGTCTTTTAGGATGTGCTCTGTGGTCCTTGATCTCCCTTTTGGTAGAAAGCTTTCCAATAGCTTTCCTTGGGACCTTATCTCTTCACCCCTCTCTGATGGCATGTTGGCTCCTTGCATCCCCTGGCTGCCTCCTGGGATCCACCTCTCTTTGTTCTCTGCAGGGAAGGAGGTAGAGTAATTGTGGTTATGGGCTGTGGCCACTTAGCTCCATTCAGTCCAGCTTCTTCTATCTGGGGATAGGGGAAGGAGACTTCTCATCACACAGGTTGACGATGGTGAGAGAAATAGTCCTTTACTGTGCAGGGGTGTGCATCTACTCTACCGAGATGAACCTGTTTGTCCGCTCTGGATTCATTTCCAAAAGGCCTCTCTCAGTTGTCTTTGACTTAGTACCTGTCAGACCCAAAAGCGGATGAATGTGGGATAGAAAACACCAGCAGAAGTTACTCAATTAGCTGAGCTCCTTTACTGCTCTAGGCCTGAGACAACACCCGCCTAAAATAAGGATACTAATGCCAACCTTGCATTTTCTAGTAAGTACAGAAGTCCCCCTTAACCTGCAGTGTTGCTTTCTGGGGTTTTTGTTACCTGTAGTGAACCGAGGTCCAAAAATATTTCAGAAAATAAACAATTCATAAGTTTAAGTTGCGTGCCATTCTGAGTAGTGTGATGAAATCTCCTGCTGTCCTGCTCCATCCTGCCTGAACTGCGAAGCATCCCTTTGTCCAGAGAATCCTGTATGTGCTTTAGTCACTTAGGAGCCGTCTTGGTTATCAGATTGAAAAAAACAGCGTATTCAGGGTTAGATACTGTGAAAGGAAATTATCGTGGGCCCTCAAAATCACTGAGCTAAAGGGAAAATTCAAGCTGGGAGCTGCTCAGGGCAAATCTGCTTCCCATTTTATTCAAAGTCGTCCCTCTGCTCACTCAGATAGATGCATATTCTGATTGCCTCCTTTGAAAAGGCTTATCCAAAACTCAAAAGAATGCAACCACTTGTCTCTCACCTGTCTGTGACCTGAAAGCCCTCTCCCTGCTTCACGTTGTCCCCGCCTTTCTGGAAGGAACCAATGTACTTCTTACACATATTGATTGATGTCTCATGTCTCCCTAAAATGTATAAAACCAAGCTGTGCCCCGACCACCTTGGGCACATGTCATCAGGACCTCCTTAGGCTGTGTCACAGGCGCATGGACTTAACCTTGGCAAAAAAACCTCCTAAAATGATTGAGGCTTGTCTCATCATTTTTCTCGATTAACAGTACTATCTATAGGGGGAACTACTGTATTTGATAAAACTAATCACATGAAACATTGAGGAGATAAACTAGTAAAAAAAAAGCAAACTCTTCAACAGTGGTAGCTATTCTTATTTATCTTGACAAAGAATCTTATGTGAATTGAAGCAATTTTCTCGGAGACTCTGACAGTGTTTCTGTGTAGTTATTAGTATTCACAGGATCCTGATAAATGTTTATTTCACTGAGACCTTATATACATAGAAGATTGTCATAAATAATCCCGGTATATGGATGTGATGCTTTTGATGTGTTTTGCTGTGTTGCTTTATGTTGCCTTTCAGGGGGAGTGGTAACTTACTGCAGGATACATTATTGTAATTTTGCTTAAACGTAATTGCATAGTTTCTCAGAAAATTACATGAGACAAATAGCAGTAACATGTGACTTGATTTAGAGGAGTGACTATATTTTTCATCAATTTTCAAGAAATAGACGTGGCAGGTTTTGATTACCCACATGTTGAGGTTTCCATTTTGGTCTTGAAAGTCATTACAAATATGACTCACCTGGACAATTTAGAAAACAAAAGCCAGGATTTACCTTAAACAAGGATTTTTCAACCTCCCCACTACTGACATTTGGGGTTGTATAATTCTTTGTTGTGGGGACAAGGACAGTCCTGCACATTGTAGGTTGCTTAACGGCATCTTGATATCTACCCCCTAGATGCTTATAGCATCCTCTCAATGGTGACAACCAAAAATGTTTCTAGACATTGCCAGATGTCTCCTGGGAGTGATGATGGTGCAAAATCACTCTAGTTGAAAAATCATAGCCTTCAGCTCACACTATATTTAATTTTCCTGAGCAAGTCTTCAAAGAATTGAGAAAACAATTTCCAGTAGGAAAAAAGATAAAAAGAAGAAAGAGGCTTCAGATAATCCATTCCTATGGATTTTGCATTCAGGCCATTTTTTTGGTCAAGATATTTTCCTAAAAGAGAAAAGAATCCACCCACTATTCTCACAAATGCACTTTCAGCTCCTTCCTGCTTGACAGATCATTCGCAGGCAAAGCAAAGAGCTCCTGATGGCTGTAATTTATTTCAGCATCCAATACACCAATTTCCTCCTCACATCTTGAGCTATTGTTCTTCCTCCAGTATCATGTGATAACATTTACCTCCCACCACTTCACAGAGACTATTTCTCCCAGACACTATAAAGTGAAGGAATCAGTATTATGCAATTAAATCGTCCTTTTTAAGACTTTACAAAGCTCCATGGATTCATTTAAATAGTGACTCATCACATTATCCTTCTCAGAAGCAAAACCCACTTTCCATTCCCCCATTTATGGCCTCCCTACATCGTGTGCTTGAGGTTTAAAATCTTAAGAGTCTGCTAAGACACAAACTCAACATATCTTTAAACTAGAACAGTGTGAAATACAAGGGGTCATGAAGATACCAGAACTTGCAACTGATCTTTCCTGGTGAAAAATTTGCTTTGTTTTACAAAGCAATTTCTTGCATCTTCTCTTTTTATTATCCCAATAACCCTTAGAACCATGCATCAAACTGCCACTCCTATTTGAATAAAGCCCCTGTCAATCTGGTAAGTGACTAAAACACATAATTTTTCAGGGTGTAAGGAAACAATAGATTTGATCTCACAAGATAGTGGCTGGGATGAATGGATCAAATTCCCCCCTCTGCCTCTTCCCATCCCAGCCTTTGATGTCTACTCTTCATGAGAGACTGAGAGAGATGGTGAGGTTTGGGGTTTATTTGTTTGGAAGAGGTAAAATGTCAATAAAGGCTGTCTTCAGATACAAGAATCTGATGATCATTTCTGGCTGTGCTGGGGAACATAGAGAAACTCTAGCAGGGAGGAGTTTGGAAGCAGTTTCTTTTCCTCCCTGACTACCCCGTGGCTCCAGTCCTTCACCTAGATGGGAGAAGAATGACGTCAGTCTGTCTGACAATCTAATTGTCTCTGAAAGGGCCAAGATGTGGTATCTAAACTCCACACACTGTCATCTTACCAGGCCTGGCTCACATGGCCCCTTTTTGGACAACTGTCCGTGTTCCATCACTTAATCAATCACAGACCAGTCTTTTCCAAGGAGCCCCTCTAAAGTCTCTTATCCCTTTATACCAGTGTTGCATTTACTTAGGTACGAGCCTTTGATCTCTTTTTAGATGGTGCAGTCCTTCAGGGCAGGGCTATGTGGTTGTGTGTTTGCAGGCATCCAGCTCTGAGCTACAGCATGTGTCTTCCCTGAATAAAAAGAGGAGAGGAAACCTGTGCCTGATGTCCACTCAGCGTGACCTTCACTTCAGAGCATCCCTAGAATTTAAGTCCTCACACTCCCAATCCGAAACAAAAACACTCTGCACAGTAGTGATAAATATCCTCTCTTCTTTGCTTCTCTTTATATACAGTGTTTGCGTCAGCAAATGTTATTCAAGCAATAGTTATAATTACACTCATCAGTGCAGGAAATCTGAATCCACCAATAGATTTCTCTTTTCCTCTCCCTGTCTTTCTTCCCCCTTTCCCCTGTGACATGGTTTGGCTGTGTCCCCACCCAAATCTCACCTCAAATTACAATAATCCCCATATGTCAATGGTGGGAACAGGTGGAGATAATTGAATCATAGGGTGGGTCTTTCCTGTGCTATTCTCATGATAGTGACTACGTCTCATGAGATCTGATGGTTTTATAAATGGGAGTTCCCCTACACAAGCTCTCTTGCCTGCTGCCATGTAAGACATGCCTTTGCTTTTCCTTTGCTTTCTGTCATAATTGTGAGGCCTCCCCAGCCATGTGGAACTGTGAGTCCATTAGACCTCTTTCCTTTATAAATTACCCAGTCTAGGGTATGTATTTATCAGCAGCCTGAGAACAGACTAATACACCTTCCTTCCTTCCTTCCATCCTCCCTCCTTCCCACTCTCCCTTTCTTCCTCTCTCCCTTTTTTCCTCCCTTTTCCCTCCTTTCCTCCCTCCCTCCCCTCCTTCCTTCCTTCTTTCCTTCCTTCTTTCGTTCCTTCCTTCCTTCCCTCCTTCCTTCCTCCCATCACTACATATTTTAGCATCTACTCTGTGGCAGTTTCTCTTCCAGGCACTGGGATTCATTGGTGAATAAGATCAAGTCCTTATCCTCATTGAACTTACGTCTTAGTGTAAATCTCACACTTATCCTGAAGGTCTCAAAAGTGATTTGGCCACCTTCCTCCACCCAGGTGCGGTTGTTGGAGGCCTGACAAGCGGAGAGCAGAGCCTGCCATCACAGCAGCATGAGGTGCCTTGGGTCTCTTCCATGAGGGATCCATGAGCATCATACTCCTGGTTTCTGCCCAGGCCAGTACCCCTCATTCCTCATCACCTCAGGGAACTGGAGACCAGGAAACAGCCTCTCACAGGATGATGAAGCCTCCTGGAATAGCTTACTTTGTTTACAAAATGATTTCTTGCATTTCTTCTTTTTCATTATTCCAATAACCATAAGAAAGATGCATCAAATTGCCATCCTTATTTGGAAAAAGTTCCCTTCAATTTGATTAATGGTCAAAACACAGCATTTTTCAGGCCATAAGGAAATCACAAGGTATTAGTTTGGTGCAAAAATAACTGCGGTTTTTGCTATTACTTTAAAAAAGAAATGCACTGGGTGCGGTGGCTCATGCCTGTAATCCCAGCACTTTGGGAGGCTGAGGCAGGTGGATCACCTGAGGTCAGGTTCGAGACCAGACTGGCCAACATGGTGAAACCCTGTCTCTACTAAAAATACAAACATTAGCTGGGCATGGTGGCACACACCTGTAATCCCAGCTACTCAGGAGGCTGAGACAGGAGAATTGCTTGAACGCAGGAAGCAGAGGTTGCAATGAGCCGAGATCCCACCACTGCACTCCAGCCTGGTGACAGAGTGAGACTGGGTCTCAAAAAAAAAAAAAAAAAAAAAAGACAAAAACCACAATTATTTTCACACCGATGTAGTACTTGCTGATTTGCTATCTGACATAAATCTTTACTGATACTATGAAAAGCTGTTGCTTTAAGAAAGGATGCCCAGGAAAACTCTTTATACCCAACATAGAAATAAGGGCTTGTAGAACCCTGACATGGAGGGATTTTTTTTTTAAAAAAGGCATTTCCTAATAAGAATTTCTAGTCTATCAATAGAAATGTCAATTGCTGCATATGTAATGTCTTACTTACATTGGGACTTTCCACTAGGAGCAAAATTATTTCTACTTTGTGAGCAGAAAAAACAACAAACATTTAAAAACTGGCTTCTTGGAAACCCAGGGAAGAGAAATGTGACAAGATAAAGGTAGAATGATTGCATGTCATTAGAAGGAAAGAGAATGAGTTTCTGCAAAGGCACATTTGATTTTCTGTTTGAGAAACAAATTCTCCCAAATAAGGGGTATTTTTTGAATTATTGAGAAATATATTTCAATTGGACATATTGTTCCTTCTCGGTGACAGCATGTCCTTTATAACGATGTTATATGATAAAACTCTGGTGAAGGAATTGGCTTTTGTGCCCCAGTTAAACTAATTTTATCAAGCATGTGTAAGGAACCAATATTATAAATCAAGGCACTAAACATACTCATGTCACTCATCATATTTACTTAACAGTTTTCCAGGCTATTGTCTTTATTTCCTTTCTGGGAAACCTATTTAGTTTCCGTTTGTGTATGTTCTTTTTTGTTGTATGTCCCAGAAGAGCATTTCTACGGTCACTACATCAAGAGAAACTTACTCCAGTGGACCAAGTGAAGTCACTGTTCACATCTGTTGTTTCAAAGCAGTGTTTAATGCTACAGTCACCACCAGCCACTTTCTCTGTTGGCTCCACACCTCCGCAAATGCTTTGTGAATACATGTTACCACGTATCCAAAATATAGAAAAGGCCAGGATTTGGGGTACAGTTTCCAACATGAAGCATTATCATTCTGTGTCAAATTTGCCGATTTGCCGGGGCGCACTAGGACACTGCTAATGGTTGGTCAGAACTGTGCTTCTCAAACCACCTGAAGAATAACTAACAACAAAATTTGATTCCATCATTGGCTAATATTTTACAAATTAGAATAAATCATGAATTACTAGAAAAAGCATTTTTAAAAAATCAAAGGCATACACAATAAAATACCATTTAAAAAAATTATTAGAGTCTAGTTGGGCATGGTGATGTGTGCTTGTAATCTCAGCTACTTGGGAGGTTGAGGAAAGAGCATCTCTTGAGCCTAGAAGATTAAGGCTGCAGTGAGCCATGATTGCGCCAGTGCACTCCAGTCTGAGAGACCGAGCAAAAATATAAATATGATTCAATAGACATAAAGTTGTATAGGAGAAAGAAAAAGTAATACCTTTTCCTCAACCACTGCAAGTTTCATGGCCAAAATCCCTGTAACAAAAGACAGACTAAAGGAGAAAAGCATAACCAAATTCATTTACCACAAGTTTTATGTAATATGAGAGCCTTCAAGACGAAGACCCAAGGACCCAGGGAAAACTATTTTTATAGTTAAATTTGATGAACAAGGATCAGTCATGCAGAAGTATGATTAGATGAAAAGGAGATATGACCTAATGGCAGTAAACTGGTGGTAACTTGGCAAAGTCTGTTTTTTCAGATTTTTCTGGGCTTTTCTATGTAACATTCCTTTCATCGGGGTATAGGGCAGGACACGTGTCACATGAGTGTCTTCAAGAGAGAAGGTGAGAGAGAACTTTCTGCTTCCATGGTTTTTTCAATTTCTTTCAGCTTAAAATACTCAGCATGCAAAGATGCCACATTTTAGGGCAGTGTTTCCTGCAGGCCATCAATTGCTTTAAAGTTTCTAAATGCTTATTTTCAGTTTCTAATCCTACCTTGTAGGGAGCACACATGGAGTAACACTGCCTTAGCAAGTACCTGGCTAGAGGTAAGCAGATCAAACTGAAACAAATTAACAAGAGGTAGATGTAGCAAACCTTGAGGGTTCAGCTCTATTCAGCCAACAGAAATACTACTAATGGAACAGCCTTCATGGCCTCCGTACTAGGGTAATGTAAACCAAAATGTATCTGAGACAGGTCTCAATCAATTTTGAAGTTTATTTTGCCAAGGTTAAGGACATCTCTGGAAGAAAATAATAGGGAATCACAGAAACAGTCTGTGATCTGTGTTTTTCTCCGAAGAAGAGTTTGAGGGCATCAATATTGAAAGGGGAAAAGTGGGCTGGAGGAGAAAGAGGATGGCTATAGTCATTCACATGTAACAGGAGAAAACAAGCAGGGAGGGGAAGAATCAATTACACTTTCATCTGTGGCTCAGAATGGACACTTTAGATAATATATGGGGAGCATAGAGTAGCTACCTGTGGAGATATTTAACCTATTTTTTTTTTGAAACAGGGTCTTGCTCTGTTGCCCAGGCTGTATTGCAGTGGCATGATCATGACTCACTGCAGCCTCAACCTCCTGGTCTTCCTGAATAGCTGGAACCACAGGCATGTGCCACCACCCCCAGCTAATTTTTGTATTTTTTGTAGAGACAGGGTTTTGCCATGTTGCCCAGGCTGGTCTTGAACTCCTGAGCTCAAGTGATCCTGCCTTCTCGGCCTCCCAAAGTGCTGGGATTACAGGTGTAAGCCACTGCACCCAGCCTTTAACCTTTCATCTGCAGTTGCCTGATTAGCAACAAAAGGAAAGGCAGTGTTTTGCATGATTCAGCTTTTGACTTAATTTTTTCCTTTTGGCACACTGAATTGGGGTCCCAAGTTTTATTTTCCTTTCACTGTAAGTAATGGCCAAGAAAGTTTACCATGGGATGGCATAAGGACCTGTAATTTTATCATTTAGCTGTTGCTCTGTGTATTTATATCCTTATTTTTCTACGTACTTATATTTTCTTTTAGCACAATGTGGTAGACATGAAATCAGACCACTAGTTTGGTCCACTGGAGAGACTCCCCAGATTTCTGCTTAGGAGCTAGAACTGCAAAATTGTATCACTCTTAGAATATCACCCAAACTTCCCAACCACTAGCATCTCTGACACAAAGCATTTCAAGGAAATAACACGTCTATGCTTATATTTTAGTTGTATGCTACAAATAGTAGATGATTCCCTGGCCAAAACAACTTTTCTATCATGTGCTGCATTCAATCCTGAAATATCTGCAAGAAATCCAAGATGAGCAATCATTGCCAAAGTGGGATTTGGTTGGCAAAATCAAAAGCCAGGGTGGGGACGAGGTGGGAGTGAGAGGTATTTGTTAGAAACAGAGCACAACGCATATTTGGGGGTAAACAAGAAAGCAGCTGTAAAGATAAAGAAGATTTATAGAAGGCCAGGAGATGAATAGCCAATAATTTTTCCTTGGATAAGCCTTTATTACTCAAGGCAGTGTGCATTATAAAATATGAGAAACTGAAAAAGAAGAGGAGTCAAAGGCAAACTCATGCAGGTCATTAATCATTGATAAAGAAGGGAGACAAGACCCATGCGAAGGCTCGGAGTAATGGCCTTGAGGATTCTTTATCACAAAAGCCTGGGTAGATTGTAAATATGAGATTGAGTAAGAACACAAAAATCACTGAAGTCTGTCTGAGAAAATCTGAGCAATGTACATGCAATCCTGTTTTCAGTGAACACCGATCGGGCTATGGGAAGAGAAATCCAAAAGCAGCCTCATTTGTTCCTACGTCAAGTTGAGAATGAGTTGGATTGATTTAGGAGATGAGAATGCTGAGGGTTCGACAAGCCATAATTATGGATGCTCAGGTTTTTACAGTGACTTTTTCATTTCATGGAAATATAACCTTAAATTTGCATAACCTGCAGTTTAAAAATACTGGAACAGCTTGGTAAGTGGGAAGGGGATCTGACCTTGACTTTAGGAGACCTGGTTGCAGACTCAAGTCCTTCAGTAACTGCCCACCTGACATCGAGCAGGTCTCCAAACCTCTTCTTGTCTCAATTTCATTATCTGAGATACGGAAATAAGTATTTCTGCAGAGGCCAGGCACTGTGGCTCATGCCTGTAATTCAAACACTTTGGGAGGCCTAGGTGGGAGAATCACTTGAGCTCATGAGTTTAAGACCAGCCTGGGCAACATGGCAAAACCCCATTCCTACAAAAAATATGAAAAATTAGCCAGGTGTGGTGGTGCACGCCTGTGGTCCCAGCTACTTGGGAGGCTGAGGCATGAGAATCACTTGAGCCCAGGAGGCGGAGGTTGCAGTGAGCTGAGATCGTGCCACTGCATTCCAACCTGGGTGACAAAGCAAGACTCTGTCTCAAATAAAATAAAATAAAATAAAATAAAATAAAATAAAATAAAATAAAATAAAATAAAATCTGCAGGGTTTGATTGATTGACCAGGTTGCTGAGTGAAAAAAAGGAAAATGACTGAGATGTATAAAATCTGGGAAATACAATTATACACTTAAAAATAGCTTCGCTTAGCTTGGTCTTGATTCTGGAGAGGAAGGAGCTTCATTCACAGTATGTAAATAAATTTAAGATATGTATTTATTTCTATATTTAACTTATTCCAGATATTTTTAGGTAACCATTTAGGCTGTATTAAGTTCATGTCAATGACATATGGGATAGACTTTTCTTTCTCACAGTGTAATGTTGAAGAACTAAAAACTAAAATATGGTGTATTTCTGTTTTTATTGTTGTTTTTGCTATTGCTATTTTATTATTTTATCCTCTTCTTCAACATCAAATGTTTCTTAATGGAAGCGAACTAGAATCAAACAACTAATCTAGACATTCGTTATATCTCTGTTGCTTATTGTGTGGTGTTTCCAAATCAATTCCTTGTGGCTTAGGGCAGAAAACTGACCCAACCCCAAGGTGATTTTACTGCTTTGGGGGTATCCAGAGCTTTTGATGGGTCAGGAGGGAAAAGGGGGTTGTCATCTGACTGTGGGGTCCAGAACTCCTGTTTGTTCTTTGCAACTGTAGGCTGATACTCAGGGGAGCTGTAAGAATAAGCTCAACCCCTTGGAGTCCATGCCCCTGAGCCCAGTCTGCTGGCCAGCAGCCAGTCTCATTTTCCCAAAACCTGCCAGTATGTAAATGTCCACAGCTAGTCAGCTACATAGGAGCAGCTGTTAACCTCAAAATGCTTTAATTGTTGGGGCCCTATTTCCATTAACATGTGTTCCTTTGTCTTCATCTCTCCACTAATGGCATACAAATTAGCACAATTTATGTATTACTTGGGAAATCCTATAATGGTGCCCAGTGAATTTTAGGAATAAGGATCTCCCAGGATACTATTGTACACATTCTAGAAGGAGGGAACAGCCTCCAGGGAGCATTTTTCATTTCCCAAAGACATATTTTATCTGATTTAAATGAATTTATATTGCTTTTCAATTTTTTTTATTATACTTTAAGTTCTAGGGTACATGTGCACAATGTGCAGGTTTGCTACGTAGGTGTACATGTGCTATGTTGGTTTGCTGCACCCATTAACTCATCATTTACATGGTACAATGGTACAAAGAGGAGCTGGTACCATTTCTTGCTTTTCAATATTTAAAGGGAGGCAAAGGGAATAAAATTTGAGCATCTGAATTCCAAGCAGTTTTTGGTGAAAAGGCCAAATTCTAAACTTTGCTACTTAATCTCTACATTATTACTATAGGAGGTCAGCAGACCTAAAGATGTCAATTGAGCTTAATCTCTCAACTCAGAAGATATAATGCTGAAAGAATGCAGTTTTAAATATTCCTGTCTTGAAGCATACAGCTTGATGGACTGGACGAGAGGTATGAAGCGTCTTTAAAGTGCCCAAAAGAAATAGAAACAAAATACATTTCACAAATGAGTTTTTAAAACATTCATTGCGAGGTGCCTATGATCACAAAAGGCACAGATAGCTACTTATCCATTTAAAACTTGTAAAAGCGGATGTAATCTTGCTAACAGTTTTTTGTGTGTTTGTTTCTTATTTGTATAATTTTTTATTGTACTTTAAGTTCTGGGATACATGTGCAGAATGTGCAGGTTTGTTACATAGGTATACACATGCCATGGTGGTTTGCTGCACCCATCACCCGTCGCTACATTAGGCATTTCTCCTAATGCTATCCCTCCCCTAGCCCGCCACCCCCTGACAGGGCCTGGTGTGTGGTTGTGTGATGTTCCCCTCCCTGTGTCCATGTGTTCTCATTGTTCAGTTCCCACTTATGAGTGAGAACATGCGGTGTTTGGTTTTCTGTTCCTGTGTTAGTTTGCTGAGAATGATAGTTTCCAGCTTCATCCATGTCCCTGCAAAGGACATGAACTCATCCTTTTTTATGGCTGCATAGTATTCCATGGTATATATGTGCCACATTTTCTTTATCCAGTCTATCACTGATGGGCATTTAAGTTGATTTCAAGTCTTTGCTACTGTGAACAGTGCCGCAATAAACATATGTGTGCGTGATCTTTATAGTAGAATGATTTATAATCCTTTGGGTATATACCCAGCAATGGGATTGCTGGGTCAAATGGTATTTCTGGTTCTAGATCCTTGAGGAATCACCACACTGTCTTCCACAATGGTTGAACTAATTTACACTCCAACCAAGAGTGTAAAAGCGTTCCTATTTCTCCACACCCTCTCCAGCATGTTGTTTCCTGACTTTTTAACGATTGCCATTCTAACTGGTGTGAGATGGTATCTCATTGCGGTTTTGATTTGCATTTCTCTAATGACCAGTGATGATGAGCTTTTTTTCATATGTTTCTTGGCCGCATAAATGTCTTCTTTGGAGAAGCTTCTGTTCCTATCCATCGCCCACTTTTTGATGGGGTTGTTTTTTCTTGTAAATTTGTTTAAGTTCTTTGTAGATTCTAGACATTAGCCCTTTGTCAGTGGATAGATTGCAAAAATTTTCTCCCATTGCTCACAGTTTTTTTTAAATTCAGTATTTCCCTCATTTCTTCACTTTTACTGTTATGTAAAAGACTTGATCAATGTTTAGCTAGAATGTATGTAAATGACAGAGAATTTCAGAAATTTGACTATCAGAAGACATTTACATATATCACACTAAATATTAAACAAAGTATAGCAGTTCAATATAAAGTACAGAAGAGATAAAGGATGTTATAATTAAACGTGAGCCGATTAATAGGAATTTCACTTCACGTTACTTAGAGAAAAATGTGGCTGTTTCAATAAATGAAACTAAAATTTCTCCTGGCTCCCAGAATTCAAATTGTATTTATAAATATATCATGTATTCATCTACTATTTGGTTTAAATGAACTTGTTGGTTTAAATGTACTATTTTGTACAGAGAAAATATTTTCTAATTTAAGTTGGAGCTATCTGTGCAGTGGTTTCTCTATAGTTGTACATAAAATAAAATAAAATAAAATGTTTTTACTATAAAATGAGCTAATATCCAAAAATAGATGAGCTGAGTAACATGAGGCATAAATAGATTACAAAAAAAAAAGCATTTCACGGGGTTGCTATGAGCATCCAATGAGGTCATATATAAAGTGTTCTCAATAGTGATTGTCCATAGTGAGCTTTCAGTGGAGATTTACTATGACTACTGCTATTACTAATGCTCTCTTTATTAGTTTTCATAGACTTTTTCCAGAGAAAAATACACATACATTCCAAACTCGTACATCTTCATCCGGAGAAATATTATTGAGACTCTCTGAAGACAGAATTTCCAGTAATTGGGCCATGGATTTAGTTGCGTACTGTTACAAAAATTGTAAAATTTGGAAAATGTCAGAGACACTTCTTAAATTTTTTGAAGTATTCCTCCTGTGCAGTAGCTTTTGAAGAAGCATTTAAAATTTAGGGGAGCAAAATTCTAGCCCCACTTGGAGTGAGAGAGTGGGAAGAAGGGACAATGATGAAGAAATGCTGGTTACTACCCAAATGATTGTTGAATGGACGTGAATGTTTTACCAGCCTATTTTAGAGGGAAGTGCTTTTCTTTTTCTTTCTTTCTCTTCCTTCTTCCTTCCTTTCTTCCTTTCTCTTTTTTTTTTTTTTTTTTGAGACGGAGTTTCACCTGTCGTCAGGCTAGAGTGCAGTGGTGCAATCTCAGCTCACTGCAACCTCCGCCTGCTGGGTTCAATTGACTCTCCTGCCTCAGCCTCCCGAGTAGCTGAGACTAAATGTGCACGCCACCATGCCCAGCTAATTTTTGTATTTTTAGTAGAGACGGAGTTTCACTATGTTGGCCAGGATGGTCTTGATCTCTTCACCTCATGATCTGCCCGCCTCAACCTCCCAAAGTGCTGGGATTACAGGCGTGAGCCACCGCGCCAGGCCGTGGAAGTGCTTTTCTAACCAAAGATATACCCAGTATCTTGTTACCACTATTGGGGTGATTCACTTTCTGCAGCTTCCTTCATATTCTTCTTTCCTCATCTGTTGGATTTAAAAGACTTAAAGCTGCTAGAAACGTAATTAGCTCAAAAGTGATAACATATGTGTGGCCAACATTTGAGCATATTTGCTGAGCTAAGTGCATAAGCAGGGCTGGTTATTTAATTTGAGTAGCTTATCAGTTTCATTTAGAGTGACTAGGGAGTCGCTACTGCCCATTATTTAAAAAGTATATTTCTTTTACCACTCTTACATTTTCGGATGAGAGACAGGCCCGTGAGGAAGACTACAGACAATTAAAAAAATTCTAATGTACACAGCATTTCATGGCTCTTTGACAGAATTAATGAGAAAAGTATAATCATGGATAAATTTATAATAAAATAAATTTACTTGTTTAGATCATAATTTGCACAGATTAAGCCAAAGGTAGTATAAAATAGTATCTTCCTCTTTGACTTTAGAACATATACACATACCAAAATCCTCAAAAAGTTAATTTAGTATTCCTGGTGATGATAGAAATATACCACCTAATTTTTAAAAATGCCTCTTCTTATACATACTATTGGAGAAACATAAGGCTACATCCATCTCCATAGAGCCATTTGCCTGAAGTCTGCAGCTTGAGGGGCCCCACATTTTGGCCATTTTTCTGTTGCCTGGTTGTGGCAAGGGGAACAAGAGAAACCTCAACATGAACTTTGATCAGAATTGATATTGATCTTTCCCTGGTACTAGATCAATTTAAGAATGAGGGATAAATCCACTTGTGAAGGTTTTGGAATACCTCTGACCCCTTCTCTACACTTCGAAATTCAGTACATATACAAAAGGATGGATCGGGTGAGTTTAAAGGCAAAATTATGAATTGTGAATAGCGGTTAAGTACCCTAGCTTTTTCCTCTCCCCAGTTTATGCCACTGTATTTTGTACTATCAATGATTATTTATAAGTAGACAAAGTTCTGAATTAGTTAGAAACTGTTGTCCCAATGACTGTGATACTATTGGTACCACATTTGTTTAAATATCTATTTTAAATGGAAGGATTTTATGATATTAAGTGACTTACCACGTGATTTCTCATTTATCAGTAGAAGTTTACAAGTTCTGGGATGAGCTCTGCAAATAAATTTAATCAGATATATTCCTTGTTCTGTAGCAATTTGTAGTTGGTAACTGACATAGCCATCTACAACAAATCAAAGTGTAGTTTTTCATGAAAGGGGGGATAAAGTTTGCCTTTATGATCATATTATTTCATTCATAGGAGTATCATGAATCACGCAGGATTTGGGCATTTGAACCACACTTCCTTCTTCATTGATCTGGAATCCTAGCATCAACCATTCCCATGCTTGCTATGTTCTATACTCAGTTACACTTTTAATCCCAACTTTGTTGATCAAATATTCAGTGTAATGTGCATCACTATAATCTGAGACTATATAAATTTATGTTCAAAATTCAGTCTAAAATGACTCTCTCCTTGTAGGTATAGTAGCTAATGCCTCCTCTGACTCCTGTACCTTCTGCTCTGGGCTGAGGGATGAGGGAAACAGCATCTTTCTTTTTCACATTAGCTGGGTGACCGAAGAGCTAAGAATCTGTCACTCTCTTTATCAATCTTTACTATAATAAGCCATCATTAAAAAGTCCCTTTTCCCCTCCAACAGTATCAGATATTTCACTTGGGGGACAGTGGAGTTAAACTATTTAAAGTTCAAAGCACACATATCATACTTTCCACCCAAACTTAAACTTGATTCTATTTAGTTCTTGTTCCGTTAACGATGTTAAATCCCCAGCCACCCATTACATATTCATTATATTATGCTTACATTCTTATTATTCCAAGGAGTCCCCAAGTCTTCCAGACTCTTCCTATAGGAATATTTCTTGCATTGATTGTGTTCTCTTCATTCCTTCTGGTTTAACCCTAGTGCGAGTCTTCATTGCATAGACAATTTACTTTTCTGGATGGTATGATCTTTGGAGGCTTAGGTTATACTTTGTACTTGTTTATATCTCCCAGCATGTAGGATGGTATCTGCTATGGAAGACCTTCAAAATGTTTCTTAGAGGGTTTTTATTTATTCTGCATCGTCACAAACGACTGCACAAAAATGGCTTGACTCTCAAATCCAAATGTCCTTCTATGTCTTTTAAAGCATCTATTAAAATTCCTGAGCTAATATTTTCAGTTTGCTAAAAAATAGATGCATACATATTACAAATCCCTGATTTATGAGTTGTTTGGTTATACACTTACTGGTGACTGACACTGAAATGGGCATAGTACAGTACTAGAACAACTACAGTTTAGAAAAATGGGAGCTGTTAGTTTAAACTAATGAAAGAGAGTGGCATATTTTGGTCTTGGGTAATAATGTCCCCAGATTTATCCCTCAGCTGTTCATATGCCAAAAGCTAGCACCAGTCAAGCATAATAGTGCCAGATGTATGTACTTTTCCATCTGAAATGAGGGCGTAAACAATTTTCGCAAGCCCTTTGGCTAGTTGACATGGCATATCTGTGGGGAAGTCAGAGTCCCAGATTCGTGTGTGAACAGGTTCCCTTTGTGCATTCATGGGTAAGTCACAGCCGACGAGCTACCATGAAGGGCCACTCTTTCTTTGAGGGCATTCCCTTTGGTTTCATATGATCTTTAAGAATTTCAAGCTGCTTATTGACAGAATCAGTTTTAATCTATTACTCGTTTACACTGCTCACATAAGTCAAATAATAGTTCTCACTGATATTGACACACTGGATGTTTGTTAGCCAGAAGAGCTTTGATGGAAAAAGAAAAACAGCTAAAATAGAAAATTAAAGGAAATAAAACAAAGTGATCTTTAATCATCTCTCTTCTATGAATCTTGGCATAAGTTAAGAACACTAGTGACATTATTTTCATATATGTATAGAGTTTTCATTTATAAAAGACATTATTAACACACACACACACACACACACACACAGACACACACACACACACACATGCTCCAGAAGCCTTCAGGCCTAGCTTTTAATGAGATAACCAGATTCTATTGAAAGGAGTCCAAAGTTAAATAGCCACATAATGATTTCTGCTGCATGGCGAATGGTATTATATAAAAGGGAGGGTATGTTCACAAACATGGTATTATAATAATATCTAAACATTTTCTAAGGAACTGGCTGATTTTAACTACTTGGTATATGGTCAATCAGAAGAATAAAACCCCTCTCCTATTTTGTTTCTTGTCTCTCTTCAAATAAGAGTGATTGAGTTTACCAAATTTCATGAAAGATTTCCTGATGAAATTAAAATTGTATTCATGCTAGTCACTGTATTTGTGAAAATCAGTATATATTTCCATTTAGTCATTGCTTTCGTGCTGTATGTAAATATGTTGAACTATTATTTTTATCATTCCTATACCTCTGTTAAATGAAAAAGTGAATGAATAAATAAGTAGACAAATCAACATTAGACCAGAAATAAATCTCAGAATATAAAAAAAGTGTGTGATAAAGGTGATACCATAAATCAATGAATAACAAAAGGAATAGTCAATAAATGCTGTTGAGTAAGCTGTTTAGTCATACTTTAGATTAGATACTCTTCGCTCACCTTACACTAAAAAGATCCAGATGTATTTAAGAGATAAATATAGAATAAAATAACATAAGGCTCAAACTCTTTTAGATATTGGTGTGTGGAGAAACTTTCTAAGTATAAAACAATTAGAGAAGTCACATATTAAAACTAATAATATGAAGTATAAAATCATGTATATAGACATTCATAAAAAGTAAAAGGCAAATGTCAAATGAGAATAAAATAATTGCAATAACTATGACCAGCCAAAGAATAATATTCTTACTAGAAAGTGCCTTAGGGTAAGGACAACACAATCAGATGGCAAAAAATGAACAGTTATGACCAGACAATTCACAAAGGGGAAAGATGTGCAAATAATAAATAACATTACAAGGACTATTCAGCTGTGCCAATAATACAGGAAATGAATATTGAAGTGCCAGTTAGAAATCATTTTTAAAAAGTCAAACAGTAAAAATGTTAACATGATGCTATTCGTTGCTAGTGAAGATGGGGTGAGGGAGCACTCATAAACTGTTGGTGGGAGTGGAAATTATTATAACATCCCCATAAATGAATAAAGCAAGATCATACACATGACTATAACAAGGGTCTCCACAATATTCTTTGTTTTGACACTTTAATACCATTTCTTATAATTTGTATTAAGGAATGAATTAAGGATGTGACCAGATATTTATTAACAAGGATGCTCACTAAAAGCATTTGTTTACAGTAAGTAAGAACCTGAGAATTAAAAATTTTTAAAAATGGATAATCATTAAATTACGGAACAACAAAACATTGGAATATTATACAGCCATTAAAAATTATCTTAGAAAAAGATTAATAACTTGAGTAAATGCTTACACTATTAAGGAGAAAAGTGGATAGCAATCACGTATATAGTAATTGTTCATTGTGTTTGTGTATGTGTGGATAAAATTTTAAAGAAAATACATCATGTGTTAGCAGTAGTGATTTCTGAGTGATGTGATAGTAGATAATTATTTTTAGAGGTGGTGTCTTGCTCAGGCTGGTCTTGAACTCCTGAGCTCAAGTCCAGGAACATTCTGAGCACTTGGGACTACAGTGTGCATCACTATGCCCAGCTCGTAGATAATTTTTAATGTTTATTTTTTACTTTTTAACCATTTTCCAAATATTCTATCATAGGTGCTTAAATAGACAAAAACAATAAAAGTAGCGAAAATGTCACATGTCCTCACTTGTATGTGGGAGCTAAGAAAGTTGATCTCATGGAGATAGAGAACAGAAGGATAGTCACCTGATGCTGGAAATGTGATGAGCATGAAGAGAGGTTGGTTAGGTTGATTAATGGGTACAAACATACAGTTAGATAGAAGGAGTAAGTTCTAGTGTTTGATTGCACAGTAGCATGACTATAGCTAACAATGGCATATTGTGAATTTCAAAAAACCTAGAAAAGAAGATTTGAAATATCCCTGACAAAAAGGAATAATAAATGTTCTGGGTGATGGATATCATAATACCACCTAAATACCTTGATTTGATCATTACACATTCTATGCATGTATCCAAATATCACATGTGCCCCATAAATATGCACAAAAATTATGTGTCAATAAAAATTTTTAAAAATTAATGAAAATAGTCTCAAAAACATCACAAAAACTGTCCCAAGCGGAAGAGCAAACAATGTTCACCATCCTGTATTTCGTTGGGAAAGGTCACTTTCAGGTGTAGGCACTTGACAGGAACATGTACCAACTGGCCTTTATCACAGCAGAAAATCCTTCAATTTATATTTCACAAATAAACCTGAACTTATGGTGCATTCTATGTGATTTCATCAAAAGTGCTAAAAAGACTGCAGATCTCAAAATGAATAGGTTGTGTGTGCTGTTAAGAGACTCTACACGCTCTCAAGGGAAATCTTGATTGGAAGAGTTGTGTGATCTTAGCACTCAAAGGGCATGAGCCACTGCGATGAGAAGCACATGTTCTGCAAAGCCTGAGGAGTTCTCAGCTGGCGTGATGGGCCGAGGGGGAGGAAATCATATTTTCTTGAATAAGTCAGGGATACACACCATAATGCCAAATCTAAAAATAACAGCATGGTAGCCTTATGAATGTGATAGTAACAACTAAAGCCAAGGGCAGCCTCTATTCCTAACAGATTAACGTACTTTCCTGAAGTAACAATATCTGTCTTTTGTTAGGCCTGGAATAGATACCAGGACTGCAGGGTCTTTTATACGTGTTATCTCGCTTAGTCTCTCGTAAGACTCTACGATACAAGGTCATCTGAGGATGAAGTAATGGAGACATGGCTCTAGATCTTTAAAAAAAAAATCCAATTCAGATAAAGTGTCATGGAGCCCCATTTTTTTGTAATAAAATTCATAGGAAGGAAACTAACATGTATGCACACATGCCATATGCCAAGGTTAGGACTGAGTATTCTACCATGTAGATATCAATCAACTCTTTTAAATTTAATGTATGTAATTCATTTCAGAAGAGCTTTTGTTTGCCAATAGGAACTTTATAATTTATCATTAAAAAAATAACCATTTTAATGCTAATATAGGTAAGTTGGGAGACAGTTTGTGAACCATTCCCAAACTAGCATGGCTGACTAATCAGGTATATAATCACTCTCCATAACGTGTAGTCACAGGAAACATTACAAACCAAAAGTAGCAAAATTAAAATGCAGAATTGTAAAATCCAACGAAATTTAATTCTCAGATAGTCAATGATGAAAATTACCACTCAATCAGCACAGGCATATAACTCATGTTGAACTTTTCTCCCTCATCTCCAACATGATATTCTGGTAGAGTAATATCCAGAAAATTTGAATATCAAAATTATTGTGTGCATTCATTGTACATAAAATGCATCAAGAAGTAAATAGCATAACTGGGGTCTGATAATACCAGAAATAAACAAGACAATATTATCAATAAAACATTTTGGGCATTTGTGAAAAATCTCAGTTTCTCAATTATTGATAATTTATATTAAATTAAAAGAAATTATGGAAAAAGTAACATTTACCTTAAACCCACATTCTTTTGAAACTTATTCTCTTATATGTATATTATATAACCATGATTGTTCTGATATATCTGATGGTGTATGCTAAGGCTCTGAATTTCTCTTCTGTGGGCAGAAAACACAGCCCTTTAATAGAGAGCTGTACATAGCTGATCCTGTTTTCAAATATAAACTAAAATCATATGGAATGAATTAAACACCTGCTTTTACATCAAAACAGCTGAAAATGGTGTGACTTGTCTAAGGGCCCTTGAACTCTGGCCTTCACTGCTGCTCACAAAATTTCAGAAGGAAATTGACTGAATTTTATGTTTCTATGTTACCTGAGATTTGCTAAATCACTCATAGGCTCATAATTTCTATATACAAAGGCAAAGTTCCTCAAGAGACAAGACTTGCCTTTCCTCTTGGTGTCAATTCTTGCGTATTGAGCTCTCTGAGTGATCTCTTGAGCTTCTTTTGTGGTCCTGCTTGTAAGGATTCTCTATCTCTTTGCTTTCCTTAATAGCATTGTTTCCCGTATTTCATTTGTGCTGGACAATACATGGAGTAGTGGCTTTTTCTCTTAATAAACCCAGTAAACAAACTTTGCAGAAACCTGAAGCAGTGATTAACTTTAGGTAAAGCAATATTAGTCCCTCATTATGATTTCTCAATGCCCAGACACCTTCCAGAGGTAATAAGAAAATTCCGAGACTCTTTGTGGGCAGGAACCATTTTTCCCTCACATCCTTCTTGGATGAACATCCTAATAAAAAAAAAAAAATTCTAGAGAGATCACTTGGGTAAACAGTCTTTCTAATAGTTCTCAAAAGACTAGCCTGGATTGGAAAGCAATTTCAATTTTCTCTCAACTTTCCTTTTCTGCTCACATTTAGAATAAGAATATATCTTTCTTTTGTAGCCAAAAAATAACTGTCAGCAGTGATATTGTGCAAGAGACTCCAGGCTTGTTCTTTTTCCTTGTGTTCTCTGAAGAGAAAATGATTACACTGTGACTTGCCATTGATTAACTAAAATCATCCAACTATAGAGGAGAAAGTGCAGCCCAGAAACCATAGCAACCTCTGCAAAAATGATTCCTGTAATGACACTCTTTCAGAATGTCCAGGCTTCCAGGTGGGCGACTGCTTGTCATTTTTGCCTGTAGTACTGGATCATCCACAGTGGAGCTGACTGGGGTTTACTTGTAAGGGCCATTCTAATTATGCAAGGAGAGCTCATGCTTGCTGCTGAGAAGGAGCAACAGAAACATTAGCTTTTGCTACACTGTACCGTCAAGGAGGGATTACCTATACTCACCTCACTGCATTGGGAATCTATATGTATCTGCTCCCACTAATCTTTTCATTTCACCTGATAAACAAGAAGTTAGTCTCATTTCAGAGTCTAAAGAGTCATTTCCATTTTGTGGGACACAGCTCTCACATCAGGGACTCCTATTATTATTCCAGAGCGAGAATATTGAAATGTATCAGTGGTATTTTGACAATTTATGTTATGAGGACATCTATTTGATTGCCAACTGTAAGTTCAATAGATGAGAGAGTGGAACTCTGGACATGAAAGAGCAGTGTTATCACCTGGAAATCAGTGGGAAGGTTGGAAGTAATAACCTTTTTTCACTAGATTTTTATTTTCACCATTTGGAATAATTTTCCTTACTACATTTTCAAACATTTTTAATACCCACATTTATACACAAAAAGCCAAAAGAACACAGCAGTCTGCTATCATTGTTGCTCTGGTATTTAGCCATTTGCTTATATAGAGTGTAGCCAGCTGTCAAAGGCAAATATTGGAAATAACTTATAGATTGTTTTAAATGCAGGCTTTTGCTTATTTAGAGGAATCAGAAGATACTTTATCCAAACTAGTACTGTGCTGATTCGTCTTGTATTTTAACACTGTTAAGAAGACACATTCATTCGTTCTTTTTTTAAAAAAAATCAAGCAAATAGGGAATACTGAAAGTCTAGTATGTACTACGTAAGTGAGCACTGGGCCAATCAAGATAAAAATTATCTTTCTTCAAGGGAGCTACAGTCTAGAAATCCTCAAGTTCCTACTTGTTAAGAAATCAACAGATATTTAAAGATTTTAGAGTTTTTCCAGAGGGTAATTTGCTACCAATGGAAATGGCTCCAAGACACTTTCCTTGTTTTGACTGAAGCTCTTCTTTCACACAGGCTGCTTAAGGCTTATGTGATAATCTTTTATGAAAACTACTCTCCAATCACGGGATAACGGTAATCTCCCATTTGGTAAAGAGAAAGTATTCCGTCTAAGGCTTCTATGGGCTGCAGTTAGAGTGGAAAGAAGTAGGCTTCAGGCTATAACGGGAGAGCAGAGGCCAGCAAGTAACTGATAAACTGTAGGACATAGCACAGCCTTTGTAAACCACGAATCTTATATCATTTCCATACAATTCTTATTTATCTATGACTGTTTCCATGTATCTAAGTCTTTTTTCCTCAGCAAGACTTTCCTTTCTGGGTAGACAGACTGTATCTCACGCTCCTTTTCTATGCCCATAGTATATGAGATGCTTAATAAGTATTTATTGACTTGACTGAATTTCTCTCTCATAATTTAAATTATAAGTGCAGAAAGCAAACTGAAACATTGAATGCCACCTATGACTATAGAAAATCTCTTAAAAGGTTTGAAGCTGAGTTTTAGTCATCATTTAAATCCACTGTGGGGTTATGTAAGGTTATTTCTTGAAGCTAAATATAATGATGAATACATAAGTTTGCATTTCACATTCTCCTTTTAAAGAACTCATTTAGCTTATCTCTCAAAAACAGGTTTGATTAATTTAAAAAATGCCCTTGGATATTGACTTTTCTGAATGAAAACCTACAAGAGGCTTGGTGCATATATAAGCTGTGTACTGATCACGGAAAATACAAACAAATGGCGGACTCAGCAGAATCCATGCCACGTTTCAAGGACTTGACCTCTAACATTGAATAGTTAATGTCTCATTCTTTATCATCACTAATTATTGCCTTTAACGCAATTAGTAAAACTTGCAGGATGTTCATCAGGGAGTGAATTTATAGGTTGTTATGTGAAGGTATTTTTTTTTCTCTAAAAAACAAATATATCACGAGGCAAGAATTCATGTGGCAAGTCCTATGGCTAATTGCTTCCTTTGGGGCAGGCAGTTATTTGAGGGGGCTGAGGGAGAAAGTGCTTAGTTAATATTCACTTGGCTGGCCGATGATCATAGTTGAAATTATACTCGTGATAATTTTGCTTATATAAGTAAAGTGAGTATTACAGGCAAAATGTCATGAAAAATGTAAAAGTTACTGTCAATTTATACTGAAATGCAGTTAGTTAGAGAGAGAGGATTTTGAAGGAGATGATGAGTCAGAAAATATTCAAGAAGGCTTCGGTGTGCATCCATTTTCATGATGGTAAAAATACATTGTTTTTCCCTCTCCTGTCAGTAATGTGCAAATAGCTGGTTAAGTAGTTGGTATTTCCTAAACCTTGTGGTTGCTGCAGAAGTTTGAATAGCAAGTACAAAATATTTAGTTCAATTTGCATAGCACGTATGTTTGTTTACTTGACTAGATATGTCATTCACTAGACATCGTGCTCTAGAGAGCAGGTGCTGGAGTCTGATTCAAAGTTTAAGGGAGGGCTGGGCACGAGTTTAAGGGAGGGCTGGGCACGGTAGCTCATGCCTGTAATCCCAGCACTTCGGGAGACTGAGGTGGGAGGATTGCTTGAAACCAGCCTGGGAAGCATAATAATGAGATCTCATCTCTACAAAAACTAGGATCACTTGAGCTCAGGAGTTCTACTAACACTGAGTGAGACCTTGTTTCCACTAAAATTCAAAAAACATAGTGAGACTTTGTTTCTACTAAAAAAAAAAAAAAAAAAAATAGCCAGGTGCTGTGGCACATCCCTGTAGTCCCAGCTACTTGGGGGGCTAAGGTGGGAGGATTGCTTGAGCCCAGGAAGTCGAGGCTTTAGTGAGCTCTGATCATGTCCCGGCACTCTAGCCTGGGCGACAGAGCAAGACCCTATCTCAGAGTCTAAGGGAGGCTTCCAATCATTCTAGTTTAAAGTGCTGGTGAGAGTCAGCTTGATCTGGTTTTTAATCTGGGCTCTGCCATCTGCTTGCCTTGTATTGTTGTATATTTAACCTCTATAAAGTCAAGAACATGTACTTTGTAAATGGCAGTCATTGTATGTATGGTTTTATTAACATGATGAAATGTTTAATTTTTAGTATGTTCTGGAGGATAGAGAGAGAGGGCGGTGGAAAGGAGAAGGGGAAAGAGTTTAATTTGTTGGTTTGCTTCAGCTAAGAGGTATTAGTTTAGTACAATGGTTGTTAAATATCTATCTGCAGTTCCATTATATTAAAGACTCTTGGAGATTTTTAAAAATGTAGATTTCCAACTCCATTCCTTAAGTCTCTCTGGAAAATTATTTTCTCCACTGACTCACTAGCTTACAAATGGAGAAAATGACTGCTCAGTGTCAACTCCACGTGGTGTTTCAGCAACAGTTTTCAATACACTTTGACCACTTGGGATAAAACAAAACAAAATGCTCACCTACATCACTCAAGGTCAAAACACATCTAAGCATAATTGTGGAGTACTAAGAAAGTGACAAGAACTTTACAAATCAAGCCCATAGCATGAGGCTAAAGCTGTACTCAGGGACAAGTGCTTAGTATCAAATATTATACACTATTAAAGGGTAATTTAAAAAAATGAAGCATTTAAATGAAAAAGCTAACAAAAACAACAACGAAAACTATTTAAGGAAGGAAGCTTTAAAAAGTGAGATAAAAGCAGAGATTATTCAATAGGAAAACAGACAATAAAGCCCTATAAATAAGGATTTTTGTTTTGTTTTCAGTTGTGGGACGTGTCAGTTTCATTAAAGAAGGAACATAAATATAGCAAATGTGAAACCAAAATAATGTCATATCAGATAGGATGGCAATTATGACACTAACACATTTTGTAGAATATTATGCTTTATAATAAATTGAAAATATCAGTGTTAAAATTTTCCTTAAAAAAATAAACTGCCATCATTAACTCAAAAAATAGGTAACCTTAATAGACCAACAGTAAGGGAGGAAATTAAAAGTATTGTAAAAATAATTATCTCCCAAAAGGCTCCGGCTCCACATAGTTCTACCAGTGCGCTCTTAAGATATTTTCAAGAACAGTAACTATTTACCATACAAAATGATCCAGAACATGAAAAGAAAGAGAAGGGCATTAAAAAAAAAAACTCATTTATGATTCTGCCAGAATAGTGAATTACAAATCTGATACAGCCAGTGCAAACATATTTAAAGTTCAATCAGGCCAGGCATGGTGGCTCACACCTGTAATCCCAGGATTTTGGGAGTTCAAGACCAGCCTGGCCAACAGGGTAAAACCCCGTCTCTACAAAAATATAAAAATTAGCTGGGAGTGATGATGGGTGCCTGTAATCCCAGCTACGTGGGAAGCTGAGGCCGGAGAATCACTTGAACCCGGGAGGTGGAGGTTGCAGTGAGCCAAGATTGCACCATTGCACTCCAGCCCGGGTGACAGAGCAAGACTTCATCTCAAAAAAATAAATAAATAAAAATAAAGTTCAATCATACATGTTATTACAAATGCAAAAATTTCCAAGTTAAACATTAATTAATGTTGTTTATTCTCAGATATTCTCAGAATGCCAGGATCATTTAATGTAAAAGAAAATATTATATTTCATAAATCAGTAAAAGGAGAAAATTATCAGAAAGTGAAAAGGCATTTGAAAATGTAACCTCTGTATTTGATTTAAAAATTGTATTATTAAGCTAAGTTTTAAGAAATATTTTTATCAAATAGCTTACTAAATGCATCTCAGTGCAAACCTAATACCCTTAACAGTAAAACAACGCAGGCACATAATTGTTCAAGTCTGGAAAAAAAGCTGTTGGGGAGTTATTACTATTATTTGACATTGCTCTATAAATTCTAGCATTCACTAGTCAAGAATAAGAGGAGTATATAAGCTGGAATTCAGACAGTGAATTTTCATTATTTATAGATGATATGATTATCTTAAAAGCTCAATAAAGTAAATTCAAGGAGAAAAACATCCTAAAACTAAAAAAAGACAAAGCCATGTATTTAAAAAACTAACTATACAACATTAATGGACAATAGACATATATGGATAATGACCAGTTAGAACATGTATATACCAGGGAGGAAGTACCAATTTACTCTAATGATAAAACAAATCATCAATTTAACAATAAAGATAAAAGAGTCATTATAAGAACACTTAAAACCTACTGAGATAATTAAAGGAACACTTGGACCATCAACATATCATTTTCCTGGAATATAGTAAAGATATCAAATATCATTTAAATAATTTTACGTTAGAAAAATAATAATACCTGATAGGTATTTACTATTATTTAAGCTTTTTACTTCGTTACATGTAATTGGAATTGGTTTGTAGTTTCCTTTTCACATTATCAGAAGAAAAGGGCAAATTACCCAAACAATTTACAATAAGTAAGTTGCTTGTGAGGGAGATATTGTACAAGTTATTACAACCTTTTAAAAATATGATTTAAACAGTATGTTGCTGGTTCAAGAATAGACTTTCTAATACAGGTGACAGAATAGAAAGGAAGGAGTCTGATATTTAGAATGTGGTAAAGCTCATTATTTCAAATAAGTCAGAAAATAAACCATTATTTAATAAAGTGTGCTGAAACAAATGATCATTTCATTTGAGAAAAAAAGTTAGACCCCTGACTTATACCTTATATTTCTGGAACTAGTTAATAATGGGGATAATTATGGCACCCATTAATTACGGTACCTACCTGATCGGATTGTTTGTGGATTAAATTAGTTAATGTGTATGAAGGCCCTGGGCACATGGCGACTTAGCTTTTGTTTGTTAATAAAATAAAATAATAAACAATAGGCAAAATAAAAGCTAAGTTGCCATGTGCCAGGCCCTTCATACACATTAACTAATTTAATCCACACAACCATTTGATCAGGTAGGTACTATAATTATCCTCATTTTACAGATAAGAAAATAGAGGCACAGAAAGGTTTAGTAATTTGCCCAAGATCATCCAGCTATTAAATGGCAGAGACAGCATTTACACAGGGCTCAATCTCTATGCTAAACCCTATTTGTCCTAGGATATGATTCTGTTAGCTTACGACTGATCAATTCTATTTAGTGTTATTTCATTTAAACTTTTCCCTTTGATATTTATTCAAAAGTGAGAGGGCTTTCAGGTTTTCTTTTTGCATACCTTCATCTGACTTCTTTATTACTGTTATTCTGGCTTTACCACAAAGAATTTGGGAGCTTTCCAACATCCTTATATTCTAGAACACGTTAAATGGCAGTCAAAGAATCTTTTTGTTGCATGTATCAAAGGACCCAGTCTTCTTTCTTCATCTTAATATCCTAAGAGACATTTCTTTGAACATAGTTCATTTTCCAAAGGAAATGGGCACATGCGTGGGAGTGGCTATACAGAATTCTCTTTGCAGTGGCCATACTGTTGGGACACCTGATTGAACATAGCATCTGACAACGGTGCCGAGAACTTAAAATCAGAGAAGTCTCTTCACTGCGCTGTTTCCTGATGCCGGGATGCAGCCGATGATCAACCCTGCAGCTCCCTGTGCTCTCTCCTGCCTAAGTCACATCTCTGAAGTCAAGGGGAGGGGTCCTGTCAGGGTGCAGGCACGACCAGACCTTTATTTAGCAGGAGGCACAGCTGACTCAACCCCTGCTCGTGACACCCAGGGTGCTAATCAAAAGTCTATTGTGAGATGCTGAGGCTGAGCCATCACTCCAGCAACTCTGACTTATCTGCAAAATGATGCCTGTTTCGGGAAGTTTCTTCCTGAGAAATGATCCATAGGTGGGCAAAAAAGTTCTCAAATGGGCCAGTGTGCTGCCCCAAAAGACGATTTTCACAGACACGGTGATCTTTCCCTGATATAGATTAGATATTTGTCTCTGCCCAAATCTCATGCTGAATTGTAGTTCCCCATGCTGGAGGTATTTGGGTCCTGGGGGCAGATTCCTCATGACTTGGTTCTGTCTTCACAGTAGGGGGAGTTCTTGCACGATCTGGTCATTTAAAAGTGGGTGACCCCGGCTCTCCATTCTCTCTCTCTCTTGCTCTTGCTTTCACCATGTGACATGCAAGCTCCGGGTTTGCCTTCCACCATGAGTAAAAGCTTCCTGAGCCCTACCCAGAAGCTGAGTAGATGCCAGTGCCATGCCTGTACAGCCTGCAGAACCGTGAGCCAATTAAACCTCTTTTCTTTATAAATGACCCAGTCTTAGGTATTTCTTTATAGCAGTGCGAGAATGGACTAATACACTCCCTCTACAATAGCAAAAGGTCTAGATTGGTGCAACCAGTCATATAATTTTAACCACTGAGAATGTATGACTCCATTTAAGACATCCATTTTATAGGTGAGAAAACTGAGCCCCAGAAAGTTGATATAACGTACTTAAGGTTTCTCAGCTATTAATGACTGAGTCAAGTTTTATCCTTTTCCCATCCGTTACTGTCTCCTAGTCCACCAGTGAGAATAACTTTATATCCTAGCCAGGCACAGTGGGTCACACCTGTAATCCCAACATTTTGGGAGGCTGAGGCAGGAGGATAGCTTTAGGCCAGGAGTCCGAGAACAGCCTGGGTAACATAACAAAACCCCGTCTCTAAAAAAAACTTTTTTTTTAGTATACTGCAAACAAAGACCTCTGCACCTGGCTGCACAGGTTGTGCACTGCACAACTTCAAGTGGTGGTGTTCATATAGACTGAGTAAGAAACAGAAAATGGGATAGTGCTACCTCCTACCCATAACCTTTGGCTTATATCACTCCAGTGACACCCTGGGTTAAGGCGGGGAGACATCTATTCCCTGATTTTTGCTCCTAAGTAAATTCTTATGAGAATACAGTTGCCTCCCTCAACTCAAGAATGAATCAATAAAGATTGAATTGAAAGATGAATGCTGACTGACGAAAAATCGCCTTTCTCCTTTGAACATAAGACATTCTTATTAGCCCTATTGCGGAGCCTTAATTCACTCCTGCTTAGGATGAGTTATTTTGCAAAATTTGAGATTCTTTGTTCCAAGAAATTCTTGGTTGGCTCATGTTACCAGCCCTAGGGACATGGCCAGGTTTGTGAGTCTCTCAGCAGTGAGCACAGCTCATACTCAAGCTGAGAGCTCCCAGTGCATGATGATAAAGTTGGTTCTTGGCTGGGCATGGTGGCTCATGCCTGTAATCCTAGCACTTTGGGAGGCCGAGGTGGGCAGATCACCTGAGGTCAGGAGTTTGAGACCAGCCTGGCCAACATGGAGAAACCCCGTCTCTACTGAAAATACAAAAATTAGCCAGGCATGGTGGTGCATGTCTGTAGTCCCAGCTTCTCAGGAGGCTGAGGCACGAGAATCGCTCAAACTCAGGAGGTGGAGGTTTCAGTGAGCCGAGGTGTTGCCACTGCACTCCAGCCTGGGCAACAGAGCAAGACATCATCTCAAAAAAATAAATAAATAAAAAATAAGTTGGTTCTCTAAAAAGATAGTACATGTTAAAGGTTCTCATGATTCATTGAAAAGAAAACAGAACAGAGGGTTCAGGGATCTGGGCTCCCACCTGACTCTAATACACAAGGCCTGAGTGGCTGGGAAAGTTATTTTGTTTTTCCAAGCCTCATTTTCTCATCTCACAATCTATAGCACTGGATTAGCCCTTCATTATTTCCTTCCTACAATAAGTTCTATATGATGTAAGTATCTTTTTATCGTTGTATCTCATTCTCCAGACACAAAGCAGCTCTAGAAACCTTCCTCACCTGAAGTTGTGAGACCATCCAGGGACCTAATTTTCCTATCACTTTGAGTTAATAACTTTTGCAATAGTTTTGTCTGTTGTTGTCCCAGAATCCATCATTGTGGGGTATCAGTGCCTGGGGTTAAGGTGATTTGATTAGATACCGGGGTAGTAAATGGAAATAGAAAACACCAATACAGATTTGAAGTATGATGGGACAGCTTGGGCAACAGAGCGAGACTCCGCCTCTACAAAAAATGTTTAAAAAATTAGCCTGGCCTGGTGGTGTTCACCTGTAGTCCCAGCTACCCAGGAGGCTGAGGTGGGAGGATCACCGGAGCCTAGGAACTTGAGGCTGCAGTGATCACCAGCCTGGGTGACAGAGCAAGACCCCTGTCTCTAAAAAATAGAAATAAAATTTAAAATGAAATGTGATGGGAAACTTTGCGTAGTAACAGACTCACTTGGAGCTTTGTTTATGGCTCCAGGGGTAGCACAAAGAAGCCACAGCCTACTGTAGTGACCCGAGAGGCATCATACAGGCCTTCTTCACCCACAACATCCTCACTATGCCCTGCAGTGGTTCAAGAAGAGATTGGGCTTTGAAAGCTGATTTTAGTCACTAAGAATACCCCAAAGAAGGCCAGGTGTGGTGGCTCACGCCTGTAATCCCAGCACTTTGGGAGGCCGAGGTGGGTGGATTGCTTGAGGTCAGGAGTTCGAGAGCAGCCTGACCAACATGGTGAAACCCCGTCTCTACTAAAAATACAAAAATTAGCTGGGTGTGGTGGCGGGCCCCTGTAATCCCAGCTACTCGGGAGGCTGAGGTAGGAGAATCGTTTGAACCCAGGAGGCTGAGGTTGCAGTGAGCCGAGATTGTGCCACTGCACTCCAGCCTGGGCAACAGAGACTCTGTCTAATACACACACACACACACACACACACACATACACACACATACACACACATACATATACTCTGAAGAGGAACAGAGGTAGACATGCAAAACCTTTACAACCTCATTTTTAAGTAGGGTCCAGTCTCAACGCAATAAAGGTCACAGCCTGGCATAAAATGAGCAGCCCTAATGAGGAGGCTGAGGGCTCCGAAAGGGGAAGTAAGATAACACCCAAACTCAGCCTCACCCCCATTGCATAACTGCCCCAGAACTGGAAAGACTTCCAGATGCCCCTTGATGCACAGGAAGAGCTGGTCCCAATTACTTCCTCCCATCTGCACGTATTAATTCACAAATTTCAGGTTCACTTGGCAATCTGAATAGTCGGTTCTTGCCTCCCCTCATGCTGAGGCAACAGCTGAAGGCACTCATTGCTCACTTGTGTGCCAGAGTTTGAGAGAAACGCCGTATGACCTCTGCCTCCTTATTATTTCTGCCCACTCGGCTGTTCTGAGTTAAGCAGGAACCAGAACCTTCCAGGGGCCACTGTTCGGATAATGCTAGCTCATCTTCCTGTTTCAGTTTCAATTCTCATCGCCTTAATAAAAAGAGTGTTTTCTTTCTCTTCATCCTTCCCTGCCATGCCCCGAATGGCCACTTCCATCAAATTATGTGAAGGATGAAAGAAATGGGCAAATACAGCTATATGAAAGGGGAAAAAAACCCTGCAAACTAAAAAGTCAATGCTTTGTAACTGCACATAATTTTCTTCTCTCCCCAGCTATCCACATATAAGTAGGAAGGGGCAACATGAAAGCTTTGTAATTTCTCTGAAAGGTTATTCCATAATGTGTCAAACCTGGGGAGCAAAAAGAATGTGTGTACTCAAAGCCACATATCTTTCACTGCAATTTTCCCCTCTATTACTCAGATTGCTAAGATGGGCTGATAGGACAGCTTTTTCCTCCTAAAACCACATATTGAAATTGGAAAACCCTGCTAAGAGCCAATTTGAGTTTCTGACATCATCGTATTTCCTGAAGATGAGCTCTCATGCTGATGATGGAAAAATGAAAAAAAATAAACAAAACAAAAAGCTCAAGCCTTTGTTTTCCTGAGAGGACAGATTTTGCTGCTTTGAACCAGGGGTTTCTGTGGAGCAACGTTCTCGAGACAAATGTGAGTCAGATGCAGGAGGTGAGGCAAAAGCCATTAATTCAATTACAGGAAATTAGGATGAATACTTAGATTTCTCTATCTCTGTAACATTTTTTCATTTGGATTGAAATCAGGCTAAGAAATGAATCTTCTGATAGGAATTTTGCTCAGTAAATAATGTTGAATTGAATCTACTTCCCTACTAATGGTTCCACTCATCAGCCATTAATTAGTTCTACTGTCCCTACTAAGAGTTAAAAGATTTCTGTTTAAGGAAAGCTTCTCTCTCCCTCAAAGAACAAGATCTAAGATATAAAACAGACGATAATTAAGCCAAGGGGATATCATGGAATACTTCCCAAAGTCATAGAGCTAAAACTTTGCTTCTGTAGGGAGTAGTTCAATTTAGATTTTCTTCAATCTGTACGTCAGCAATAAAACAGCAAAAGCAGAATTAGAGTGGCTGTGTTCGCAGCAACCTGGATGGGATTGGAGACTATTATTCTCAGTGAAGTAACTCAGGAAGGGAAAACCAAATATCATATGTTTTCTTTCATAAGCAGGAGCTAAGCTGTGAGAATGCAAAGGCATAAGAATGACACAATGGACTGTGGGGACTCGGGGACAAAGAGTGGGAAGGGGGTGAGGGATAAAAGACCACAAATTGGGTTCAATGTATACTGCTTGAGAGATGTGTGCACCAAAATCTCACAAATCACCACTGAAGAATTAATTCATGTAACCAAACACCACCTGTTCCCTAAAAACCTGTGGAAGTATAAAATTTAATAAATAAATAAATAAATAATTTCCCATTCAAAATAAAAACAATTACAGTGGCTGTGGGCTAGGATTTGTCCTTAATTTTTCCCTACCAGGCCTAGACAATAGGTAGCTACTAGGCTAGAAAGCAGAAGTCTGGAATGCTAAAATAATTACAGGGCAGACCCTGGGCCTTATCCAGGGAATCCAGCAGGACTTGAGTATTGGAAGTCCAGACAGGCATTTCATTCATTCATGCAGCAATGATGCAGTGCTCGCCTTGGCAGCACATATACTAAAATGGGAACAATATGGAGAAGATGAGCATGACCCCTAAAAAGTAAAAAATAAACCAATAATGATGCACTAATTGGGTACATGTAGCAGGTGCTTTTCCAGACAGTTGGGATATATTGGTGGAACAGACAAAGATCGTTGTCTTTGTGGAACATACATTCTGAAGCAATTAATCATAAACATGATAATGGGGTAAATTCTACAGTGTGTTCAAAGCTGAGAAATGCTATAGGAAAAAAAAATGAAATAGAAAGATAGACATCAAGAATGCCACGGAGGCAAGTGGAATGTGGGTTTCAAGTTTTAAATAGGCAGTCAGGTTTTATTTCAACGGTGCCACTTGAAGAAAAGACTGGAAGAGCACGAGGGCCTTAGCCAGTTAGGTGTCTAAGGCAGCGCATTCCAGGAGGAGGGGATGGTTGTAATACAAACGTCAGAGGCAGGAGCGCATCTGGCAGGCTGGTGAGAGGAGGGAGGTGGGTTGGCTGTAGCAGAGGCAAACAAGGTAGAGAGGAGAGGAGCTGACATCAGAGCCATAAAGGGAGGAGGCTGTAGTTACTGTGGACCATTGTAGGAGTCTTGGCTTTTACCCTGTACGAGATGGGAGCCATTGGGGTTTTGAGGGCTTTGTATATTGAATTAAGACTTTCAGACATCAGTTGAGAGAGGAGAATTTTAGGTGATTACTGTTCAGGTCAACAGTTTCATTTCAGCAGTGCTGCTATCTGTAAGGAATGCTTTGCAATGAATTGTTTTTTTTTTTTAATTGTGATTTCATTTTTTTCATAAAAATTAAGTGCTGGCCCTAATGCAATTGAGACAAAGCTGGAAATTGTTATATCTGTGATTCTTAACCCTGGTCATAAATTAGAAGCCTATGGGGAGCTTTTACAGCCTATGAATGCCAGCACCCATGCCCAGTGATTTGGATTTAAATGGCCCAGGAAAGAGCCTGGGAATCTACATTTAAAATAAAACCAAAACAAATAGAGCAAAGAAAAAGACTTTCTAGGTGATTTTAATGTGCCACTGAGATTGGCCAATTCTGCATTAGATGCTTTGAAGGTAAAAATCTTTAGCTCATTGAACTAAAACTAATAGATCCTCTATTTTGATTAAAAACAATAAAATTTCAAAAATATGCATGAAATCCTCAAACACTACCATGAGATAGCATGCCTAAAAGGAACGATGTAGTCAGAGATTTTAGAATATTTTCAATGTAAATGAAGCCTCTGCTTACAACATGTCAGCCTGTAGGAATTTCCTTCACTTTATTTTGCTTAGAGTTTTGAAGAGTAGTTTTTAAGAGTGGGGATATGGGAGTCTATGAAAATGTACTTCTCTTTGATGGTGACTGAGCCCACTTGCACGGTGAACTGGATGTCCCTAAATGCATGACTGGCTCTGCAGTGTCCTCTCTGCTCAGCAACAAACTCCACTTTGGGGCACAGGCCTCCTTGCCCAGTCTGTAGAAATGAGGCAGCCACTCACCTGAACAAGCGTTTAAATTAGCCACATTAAAATGTGAAGGGTAAAACATAAAACATAAGGATAAAACATAAAATCCCTCCTGACGCCCAAGGAACAATGCTGCATGCGCAAGGGTAAAGGAAAAAGCAAAATAGTTGATAAAGAGAAGGAGGGCTAATAACTGGAATTTCTATGTAGCACTCTGCTTTCCTGTCTTTTTGGACAACAAGTAAGAGGAAACCTGCCTGTTACCCTCAAGGATGTTGCATCGTAGTAAGTAAAATCATCTTTGATCATTTCAAAGTGGGGTACGCGTCTTTTAAATCATTATTGTCATCACAGCTTTATATTCTTGATCTTATGCCGTTCTCACAATCCTGACATTTAGATGTTATATTCACCCCCTTTTACATAGAGAGAAACCCAATTTTAGAAATCTGAGGAAACTTTCCTATTCTAACAACTGGTGCATGGCAATAGCTGGCTTTGAGCCCCTGCAGTCTGGCTTCAAGGCTGTGACACACAGCTACCCTGCTCTCCCCTACTCCATTGGAATAGAAATGCTGGATCCTATGCCCCAGTGCAGCTCCTGTAACTGCTGAATAAATAGGATGGAGGTTGTGGCTGATTTGCTCAATATTTTCTCCAAATAAAATATTCTTAGAACGTACATATCTGTTATTCATTCTGCAAATGAGTATAGGCACTCCTATATTTCTCCTGGCATTAAATGACTTAGATGGCATTTATTGTGCTATGATATCAAAGATAAAATAAAATATTTTGTGAACATCACTAGGTAAATCTCATCTTCTTCCTTGAAAACTGCTGTCTGCCTACTCATTTTGACTTGATTTCATCACTGCCTTCAAAATGTGGCAGCCAAAATTCTACTAATGTTAGGGTGAGGAAAAGTCCATTCTCAAAAAGCCGGATTACCCAGATGGAACAGAGAAATCTGTTACCGGCCTCCAAATAACAACAGTGTATAATTAGCAGCTGCTAAAAGAATAGAAGTCAATTGAACAAAAATATGGTATGATCCACATTCATTTATTAAATACCTTATGTTTCCAAACACTGCTTTTCACAGTGGCTGAAAAGTCTTCTTGGGGGCATTTCAGCATGTGTCCCTGGGCACCAAACACAGGGAACTGACAGATTTTTTTAAACTTCTAAAAGGAGCTATTACTACATCCAACAGCCAGGCACAGACATGCCTCTTTTACATCTGCAGGATGAAAAAACACATTTGTCAAAAGCAACCTTCAAGTAGGCTGCCATTATCAAAGACGTCAGCAGCCCATCTCCCTAGGAGACAGCGAAACCCCGCATTTATCTAAATTATCTCAGTAATATGACAGAGTGATTGCTCACTAATGGTCAGTAACAGTTTTCTTTGTCATTTTCTTAGTCATTACCTCCTCGGAATGAACTCCAGAATAAACTGCTTGCAGTCCGTGACTAGAATGCTAATTTCCTCCTTACATTTGTGACAATTTCTCTTAAACATATGAACATGGCTATCATATTTCTGACATTTTCATTTTGTGAAAAAGAACACCCTGCCTTAGAAAATCTGATGAACACAGAGATACTTTGCATGCAAAAAAAAAAAAAAAAAAGCAACAACAATACTGTTAGTATTTCCTCCCATGTGAATTCTTTCATCTGACAAAGCTTGTAGTGAGTGACTGCAAGCTCAGAAAAGGCCAGAGGAGGTTATTTGCAGGTCTGGGCTCTGTTTTTGTGGCTTTACCAAACTATGCCTCACGTTTTCATTTCTCAAACCATCCTCCTTTGAAGATACCAGTGATACAGTCGAACCAAGTGCCCTTGACAGCAGATTCTGTGAATATTTTGCTGCAACAGCATGAGTCCCCAAACCCTTGGTCCTTTCTGAGAAGGAAGGAAGAGGTGGCCAACTGTTTGTTGTACATGATTTTCTGCCCAATAAAAGCTAGATTGGACTTTATAAAAACTAAAAAGCCCAAAGCCAAAAGGAAAATAGTGAGAAAGTAGAAGTTTTTCTTTCAATAAATAGAGCTGGGGAAGTTGTAAAAAAGAAAAAAGTGAAGTTTAAAAAATGTTGAAGAAAGAGCTGTACCGGGAAACTAGGTCACAGTAGTGCAAGGTGGTCACTTGGCTGGGCAGTCCAAATACAGGAGCCAAAACAATCAGCTGGGGATTCAGAATGGCAGCTACAGTGGCTATTACAGGTAGGAAAGGCTGGGTCAGCTGTGCTCCTATCCTATGCAGAACCTTCACCTTACAAAAGATGAAATGAAGTAAATGCAGACACTATGGAAATAAATGTATAAGAATATCACTGTCCGTTCATTCATGTGCAAAAGGAGTCATGAACAATTCAGTAGTCTCCTTTGCAACCCAGTGCAATTTCAACTGCATTGTTTCTCTAGCAATTTTGACCATTTTGTTTATTCACTTAAAAACCAACCATATGACTCATATTTTCTGGGACAGTCCTGACTTAAAGGAATTTGTTCCATCTCTACTTGGAAGTACATACACGCTTACTGGAATAAGTATACTGATTATGGGGTTGGGAAAATATGACCACTAAACAAACACACATCAGACCTACACTGAGTTCCAGTACAGATGTACTCCCTGTCATCCACTGTAATCTTTCCCTGTTTGACCTGATGCATGTGATCAGTCACACCTTTCTCCCCAGAGTACCCATATGTCCAAGTGACAATTAGAACTGGCAGCCTACTTGCCCTACAGGCATTTCAAAGGTATCTTATCAGAATACTAAGCTCCACATTTTCTCTTTCCAACTTGTGGTTTAATCTAGTAAGTTTCATAAACCAGAACACTGTGGTTATCCTAAAATTTATCTTCTCCTTCACTTCCAAGCCAAATCCAATTCTACTTTTGTTTGCTCCCCGGAGTACATTTGCACCTCTGTAGGCCTAACACTTCTGCGTATCAGGCCCTCCCCATCCATTGCTTGAACTAGTGCAGCAAACTTCTTTTTTTTTTTTTTTTTTGAGACAGAGTCTTACTTTGTTGCCCAGGCTGGAGTGTAGTGGTGTGATTATAACTCACTGTAGCCTTGAACTCTTAGACTCAAGAGATCCTCCTGCCTCAGCCTCCTGAGTAGCTGGGAATACAGGCATGCACCACTATGCCCAGTTAATTTTGTTAAAAGGTTTTTTGTGGAGATAAGGTCTTGCCATGTTGCTCAGGCTGATCTCATACTCCTGGGCTCAAGCGATCCTCCCACCTTGGCCTCCCAAAGAGCTGGGATTGCAGGCATGAGCCACTGAGCTTGGCCCCAACTAACTCTTAATTGGTCTCTCCATTTCTAGTTTCTTCATTTCCAGGCCATTTTCATACTGCTTTCACTTTTTTTCTTAATTAAAGAAAAATCTTGTCTATTCTCCTAATTTAAAATATAAAATCATCCCCCAAATTCTTCAAATCATGGCATCCGACTTAACCCTAATTCAGTCTCTGCCACTCAGTCTCTAAACCCCACTCCAAACATGTTATGAGCCCATCAAAACTGGGCTTTATGTGGCCACTTTCATCAACATCGCATCGTCCTTCTCTCCATGTTTACACATCTTTTGAAACCAACCTTAAATCCCATCTTCCTTCTTTAAATTTCATTCCATCCCTTAAGTAAATTAACCCTACTTCACACTTTCTCTATTTGATTTTTCTTTTCTCTATGCTTTCCTAGCTCAATTTCGATGTCTAATATAGGACTTAACACACTGAATTGTAGTTGCTGCTTTATATGTTTGGTCTCGTTTCCAATCTATTAGCCCCTGGAGGGCAGACGCTGTTAACCATTCACCTGTGTGTCCAAGTACCTGGCATATAACAAACCCTTAATGCATACATGCTGAATTGAATGACTATAGATGGTCATATTTGACATTCTAACATCTATATTATTAAAAAACAAGGCATAAATTTTAAAAAATACTACTTTTCTCATGCAATAGTACTTCAAATCCTAAGACTTCTTCTGTGTTAATGATAATAACCTATCTTTTGTCTGTGGCCATAAGAACGTGTCTAACCTTGTCTGATCTTGGAAGCTAAGCAGGGTCTGGCCTGCTTAGTACTTGGATGGGAGACCAACTAACAGGTGCTGTAGTCTTTAATATAAAACAAAACCCCATCTTGTGTCTAGCAGGCAAATGTTGTCTGGTTTAATCACTCAAATAGCAGAAATCCCACGTTAAGGGTAAAAGTCTTTGAATAGCAGAATCATGGGTAAGGAAAGAAAAATAACACTGTGGTTTGCTGGGCTGTACACAGCAAGCCTGTGGACTGCAACTAGTGTGAGGTGGGGGTTGGGGGATTTAGAAACATAGGGACAATATTCCAGTCCATAGGCACTTCTCAGACTTCATGCTATCCTTTTAAAATATTCTTTCCCTACCAGATATTTTTCCCGGAATCCAGAGTCCCTTGATGTTAGTTTGAATGTGATATAAAATTTGGAGATGATTTGCTAAGAACTATCATATAACTCTTCTCCTTATGAAGGAGAGTTCTTGGCCATGTCAGCATCCATAAACATTGTTTTGAGAAGACGCAGAGGTATCTCATTTCAGAAGAGGGGGCTGAGAATATCGAACATTAAACTGTACTGAATCAGTAAACTTGAGGTCACAATATAAAGCCAAAAGCTGAACCCCTGAAAAGCATAAGCCCCAGTATAACACGGACAGTTACACTTACCCCAGTGGGCCTTGACAGCGTTGCTGTATTATCACTCAGTACAAAGGCTGATGTTCAGAATGTTGATATTGGGCCGGGCATGGTGGCTCATGCCTATAATCCCAGCACTTCAGGAGGCCAAGGCTGGCAGATCACTTGAGCCCAAGAGGAGAGATCAGCCTGAGCAACGTGGCAAAACTCTGTCTCTACAAAAAAAATACAAAAATTAGCCTGGCATGGTGGCCTACCCCTGTAGTCCCAGCTACTCAGGAGGCTGAGGCAGGAGGATTGCTTGAGCCCAGGGTTCGAGGCTGTGGTGAGCCATGATCATACTGCTGCACTCCAGCCTGGGTGACAAAATGAGACTCCATCTCTAAAAAAAGTATGAGAATGTTGACAATGAGTCATCAACGAAAGGTTAAATTATGCTCAGTTCATCTATTTATGAAGTCAGATGAATATAGAATATGTTTGAGGAGGAATTCCTCTCAAACAGCATAATTTTAAGGATCTTGTGTTTCAGGGAGTAAAATTCCATTGCCTGGTGATTTGCTTTTTGACAATTAGCTCTTTTCCTACCCATGCAAAGTCAACTGAAGTATTTATCATACCAATAGACTAACTCCATGACAGTGATACATCTGAAATGTATTTTTAGGTGTAAATGGTTTTAAAGAGCATTTTGTACCCTTGTGAGAGATAAACAGCAGATATGGACTATAATATATACTCAAAAACAAACTCTGAAAAAAAAGTAAAACATTTAAGATAATTCCATGGTTTGCAGCTTTTGATTTTGCCTTATTACAACTATGTACTCTGTTTATTTCTTTGCTTTCCATCTAAAATAAATGGTAAGTTATTTGAAGCACGATTGTGTCTCGCTCATCTTCCATGTTATGCAGTACCTAAAGGAAATGGCTAACACTATTAACATTCTCAACATTAGCATTGATAAGGGACCACTAGCATGAAACTATGGCCTGGTCATCATAGACAGATTCTAAGTTGAAGACCAAGAAGGTATCTCTCTACCTGGATTACCAGGTGTCACAAATAGATGAGTCCTTCATGCTTCATGAGATACAAGAGGAGGAACCGAGTTTGAGTTCAGACATGACTGAAGACCTACAGAATCTCAGTTTGCATTTAATAGGGTAGTTGTAACTGATAGTCACTTTTAGTATCAACACAATTTTTGTGTTAAATCTCTAAATATCTTAAAATAACATCCATTAAATAAAGACGTCCTTCTCTCACTAGGGTGTATCTAGAGAAAACTGATTGAGATGGCAAAGTCATGAAACCAAGCTATAAAGGGAAGTATTTTAGCCAGAAGAAAATAAATCCAAATGCCATGATATTTGAAGAACTATTAAATGCAAAAAAAGAGCAAAATGTTTCTTTTTGTTATTTAAGCTGGTTAAAGTAGAAACAGTAAGTGAACCACATTACATAGGGGCAGAGAAATGTGTGTGTGTGTGTGTGTGAGAGAGAGAGAGAGAGAGAGAGAGAGAGAGAGAGAGGGAAACTAAGCAGGAAAATAAAAAGAGAGGAGAGATTGAGAAAGATAATTATATGTTCAGACTTTCTGTGATTCTTCCAATTAGTGAGAGATAATTCTTGATGACATCGAAGGTCCTTTCCAACTCCAGATTACATGATTCCATGTCTGGAAGTTTATTTTATTTAGAAGGGAGTGAATGATTGGCAGAAATAATGACTCAGCTTCAAATGGAATCTTATTAGCAATTTTTTTGTTGTTGTTGTCATAGCTTTTCAACCTCCAGCTCCTTAAAAAAAATATTCAGTGGAAACACATAGACAATAAGTCTCCTTGAATGTCCCTCAATCAAACAGCAGCGGTAGTCTATGCTACCCCACAGACACAAACAAGTCTTGTATTTCCCTATAGACGTCACTGCGGAGAGTATGTTGGCTGACTGCTACATACACAAAAATTCATTCAAACACCAGTGACACAATCTGGATCTTGCAGACAGGACAGATTCACATCACCTTCTGTGCTGCATGTCTGTGCTTCCAGATTCCATTGCACTGTTGCCTGCATCTGTTACTGAAGAAACAGCTTGGTTTAAATGTCTGCCTGTTGTACAGAGAAACATTCCCTAGGATTTGAGCTGACAGTGATTTTACCAGCTTGGAGAATGAGAATACGAATGATAGGTTACTCCTGGAATATAAATCATGGCTTGGAGATACGAATCTATTTAGTTTAGTATGAGCTACGAGTCTCCCTTGTGAGATAGTCCTACCATTCCAGTGATATCCAACCTCTACAGGCAACAATATTGCATCTCCATCAGGAGGCACTGGCTAGAACATCGGGCAGTGTGGCATGCCTGGAATCTGCCTGCAAACTTCTTGCTCCTAGTCCCATCATTTCTATGTAACACTGACATTATTCTTCTCTTTGTTCTAAAGATTTGGAGGTCAGAAACCATTATATGGTAAAAATAGACCCCATATATGTAGACATCCAGTTCTTATTTATCTATTTACTGTTATTCTGAGCAGAACAGGCAGTTTGTAAGAAGATGGCAATTCCACTCTTATAGAATTGTCTATGGCTGAGAGGGGATATAGAGTCAATAACACCAGCACTGCACTCCCATAACCATCAGAGCCAAAAGACCTGCCTGTCATTATCCAAATAACCAAGTCTCAGTCTTTCTAAAACAGGCCTGTGTCCTGCATCAATACTTTACTCATTCATCAGCCACATTAGATAGTCTCCTAGGGTCATTTTTCTCTAGTGGTTTATGTTCTAATGGGAAAGGCAAGACTCCCTCCTCAAAGGAAGGCTCAGTAGATTGCCTTGAATGGGTAAAAGACACATATCATATAGGAATAGAATAGGTAGCAAGTGTTGGACGGTTTTATGGCATGGCATGACTGTATTGATGATTTAGAATAGCAGTATTTTCTCCTTCATAGAATAAAAAAAAAGTAGATGAACTATGTTGCAGTGACCCTTTTGGTTAATACAGAGCTTGTGGACTAGGGAATGAGAATGTTGAAATAATTACGTAAAAAGTTAGATGCTTGTATGTCACAGAAAATGATAGGCCATTGTAACTCCTACACATTAGAAATTTTAAGGAGCTAAATCATAAGGGAAGGCCGGGCGCGGTGGCTCACGCTTGTAATCCTAGCATTTTGGGAGGCGGAGGCGGGTGGATCACCTGAGGTCAGGAGTTTGAGACCAGCCTAGCTAACATGGTGAAACCCCGTTTCTACTAAAAATACAAAAAATTAGCAAGGCGTGGTGGTGCATGCCTGTAATCCCAGCTACTTGGGAGGCTGAGGCAGGAGAATGGCTTGAACCTGGGAGGCGGAGGTTGCAATGAGCCGAGATGGTGCCATTGTACTCCAACTTGGGCAACAAGAGCAAAACTCCGTCTCAAAACAAACAAACAAACAAACAAATTATAGAGGAAGTGATTGTAGAATTGTCTCAGATCTATAAATATACTGTACAATATGTAAACCTTCTGCTTTTAACCTGTGAGTAAATGAAATCGCATTCTAATACCTTTCTACTGCTTGTACGAGATGTTTTCTTTTATTAATTGGAGTTATGGGAGAGCCACTGAAAAAATACACACTTCAATAAGATAGAGGATAGGAAATCCTATGCCTTCCAATTTTTTTTTTTTTTTTTTTTTTTGAGACGGAGTCTCGCTCTTTCGCCCAGGCGGGAGTGCAGTGGCGCGATCTCGGCTCAGTGCAAGCTCCGCCTCCCGGGTTCACGCCATTCTCCTGCCTCAGCCTCCCGAGTAGCTGGGACTACAGGCGCCCGCCACCGCGCCTGGCTAATTTTTTTGTATTTTTAGTAGAGACGGGGTTTCACTTTGTTAGCCAGGATGGTCTCGATCTCCTGACCTCGTGATCTGCCCGCCTCGGCCTCCCAAAGTGCTGGGATTACAGGCGTGAGCCACCGTGCCCGGCCCAAAATTTTTAAAGTATCTCCTGCAGGAGCAAATTCTCCAGAATCCCAAATGGTAAAATACCATTGATTCAATTGAGTTTAATCAATTCCTTGCTGTATTTCAGTTTATGGAGAACCTTGCAGAATTATTTAAAGAATTGCTTATTTCAATTCAATTATTAAACTGAAGTTTCAAATCAATGTATAATACATATTTTATTTTCTATTTTAAATTGCAAAATATTAAGCACATAAAGCTAATGCATAGAACAGACACTTACAGACTCCCTCCACCAAGATTAAATGAATGTAAATATTTTGCCATATTTTTTTCACATCCTTCATTTAAAGTAACAATATTTATACTCAAATCCCAACAGCCTCATAGGTCTCTTCTTTTCCAGAGGATATCCTTATTCTCTAGAAGTAAATATCATTTTCATACGAATATCATTTTATGCCTTTTTGCATATGCATTTATCTTGTAAAAATAAAAGGAAAACATATAAACCTTCTGCTTTTACCCTGTGAATAAACGGTATTGCATTCTAATACGTTTCTCCTACTTGCCACTTCATTCATTTATTTTCAGATTTATTGATAAATTATTTTAGGTACCTGTGGCTCCACGTCATTCATATTCCTTGCTATTCAATGTCCCAGTTAGATGTGCCAATCCTCTAGGTCTGAACAAGCTAGCTTATCCACAGGCTGCCTGACTCCACCGTGCGTAAGAGCTGCTGGAGCGTGTCTGTGGGTGGCGCTGTCAGTTGCAGGGAAACATATCACCTCCTTCTGCAATCTTACATCTCCTAGTTTTCAAAAGCCTTTCTCTAATTGCCTGGGGGATTGAGTGTGTTGGTCATTCTGATTTCCTTGTTAGTCAATTGCATTTTCACACTTTTTGCTCTTTAGTTGGGGTGGGCAGCGTTGGGTAGGGTGGGGTTGCTTGTCCTTTTCTTATTGATGGGTAATTCTTTATATAGACTGGAAAACTCTCCTTTATCTTTCAAGGGTGCGGCTTATAACTTTCCCAGTTCACTGCTTGACCTTGAAACTTTCTTTAGGTGCCATTTGTCTAATACACATTTTAAATTGTAATAAAGTCTGATTTATCAAGCTTTTACTTTGTGGCTTCGCCTTTTTTCTCTCTTATTACCTAAATCTTATTCTACTCCAATATTAAAATTGTTATTCTATGTTTCCCCCATAAAGTTTTAAAGTTTTTTTATCCAAATTTTGGTCCACCACTTGCTACTAATTCTATGGCCTTGGTTAAGTCACTTTGACCTCCTTACCTCAGTTTTCTCATTTGTAAAAGGAGATAGTAACAGTAGAGACCTCACAGGGTCATTGTAAGGAGTAACTGAGTCAATGTATGTGAAGCACTTCAAAAGTCCCTGGAACATAATAAAGGCCATATAAGTGTTGGTTATTATTAATAACATTAGAAGCAATCGTATTACAAGAATTTAAGTAAATAGTAGTTAAAAAATTCTAAGGTCTGAGGTATGTTTAAAAGGAGTACAGGAATACTAAATAATTATAGACTGTGTTAAAAATATTGATAGTATATATGCCAAAAAAACTCACAAAATAAAATGGTAGTTATAAATTTTACAATATCATAATTATAATACAAGTAAATTGAAAGAATAGTCTTTGGAAAAATATTATTAGCTTAGATAAAAACATAAACAGATGCTAGCCAAATCCTCCTGACAAGTGATAATGGCTTAAAGTAAATGGATGGAAAAAGCTAAGTATGAAAATGCTAGCCTAAAGAAACTTGCCTAGAAATAGTTATATCAAGCAAAGTACAATTTAACCCAAAATGTGTTAATAAGGATAAATAGAGATACTACATAAAAATAAAAGGAAAATCTACCAAGAAGATATAATAATCATGAACATGATTACCCTAACCACTTAGCTTTAAAATATATAAAATAAATCCTGACAATATTATTAGGAAAAAAATTAACAAAACTATAATTACAGTGTGAAATATTAATATATTTCTATCAGAAGCCAACAGACAAAGCACAATAACTTTAAAAAGCCTTTTTGAAGCTTTAAGAAACAGAATTAGCCAGACTGTCTAATTCTCTCTCTCTCTAAAGAAGATAGATCTATTGGTCTGCATCCTTTAAATAGAAAATATTTATAGGTTTGAGTACACAAAGAATGTTTACAAAAACTGATCATGTATATGTCACAATTTCAGTAAATTTCAGAGAATAGCTATTACATAAACACATTCTCTGACTACAATATTAGATACTTTTTAAAAATATAGGTTTAGAAACCCCAAAACACACTCCTAAGTAGTTCATGTTTAATTAAAAAAACAAAACATTTAGGAGAACTACCACAAAGCATTACATTTTTTTAAAATGTGAGATACACCTAAAGTAGTATGTAAAGGTAAATGTATAGTCTTAAATGCATTTGTTTAAAAAAAGTCTAAATAAATTAACTAAACAGTAAACTTATAAACTAGGTAAGATCATAGTAAATCTGAATAGGTAGAAGGAAGAAAGCAATAAAGAAAGAAGCAGAAATCCATCAATTAAAAAAAGAAAACCAGAAACAACAAAATTAACTTTATTCTGCCACCACTTGTTCTAAGTTAAACCTGAACTTCCTTGTGAGGAGACTTTCTTTCTCCAATTTCCTTGGCTAGTGTACTTAAATGTAGTCAGTGGAAGTGAGGTGGATAGAGGGAGAGAAACAACTAGGTTGGCTGGGCGTGGTGACTCATGCCTGTAATCCCAGCACTTTGGGAGGCTGAGGTGGGCAGATCACTTGAGATCTGGAGTTCAAGACCAGCCTGGCCAACATGGTGAAACCCCATCTCTACTAAAAATACAAAAATTAGCATGGCGTGGTGGCAGGCGCCTGTAATCCCAGCTACTCGAGAGGCTGAGGCAGGAGAATTGCTTGAACCCGGGAGGCGGAGGTTGCAGTGAGCAGAGATCCGCCACTGCAATCCAGCCTGGGCGATGGATCCAGACTCCGTCACAAAACTTAACTACTAATAGTCTAATGGTGACTGGAAGACTTGCTGTCAGAGGTGTTCAAACCAGAGCGACTTCATCTTGAGTGAGGGCTAAGAAAATGATGCTGAGACTTGCGTGGCTGCATTCCCAGAAAGTTAGGTATTCCTAGCCTCGAGGTGTTTACAGTTAAGGGAACAGACTGATAATTTTTTTTTTTTATTATACTTTAAGTTTTAGGGTACATGTGCACATTGTGCAGGTTAGTTACATATGTATACATGTGCCATGCTGGTGCGCTGCACCCACTAACTCGTCATCTAGCCTTAGGTATATCTCCCAATGCTATCCCTCCCCCCTCCCCCCACCCCACCACAGTCCCCAGAGTGTGATATTCCCCTTCATGTGTCCATGTGATCTCATTGTTCAATTCCCACCTATGAGTGAGAATATGCGGTGTTTGGTTTTTTGTTCTTGCGATAGTTTACTGAGAATGATGATTTCCAATTTCATCCATGTCCCTACAAAGGACATGAACTCATCATTTTTTATGGCTGCATAGTATTCCATGATGTATATGTGCCACATTTTCTTAATCTAGTCTATCATTGTTGGACATTTGGGTTGGTTCCAAGTCTTTGCTATTGTGAATAATGCCGCAATAAACATATGTGTGCATGTGTCTTTATAGCAGCATGATTTATAGTCCTTTGGGTATATACCCAGTAATGGGATGGCTGGGTCAAATGGTATTTCTAGTTCTAGATCCCTGAGGAATCGCCACACTGACTTCCACAATGGTTGAACTAGTTTACAGTCCCACCAACAGTGTAAAAGTGTTCCTATTTCTCCACATCCTCTCCAGCACCTGTTGTTTCCTGACTTTTTAATGATTGCCATTCTAACTGGTGTGAGATGATATCTCATAGTGGTTTTGATTTGCATTTCTCTGATGGCAACAAAAGCCAAAATTGACAAATGGGATCTAATTAAACTAAAGAGCTTCTGCACAGCAAAAGAAACTACCATCAGAGTGAACAGGCAACCTACAACATGGAAGAAAATTTTCGCAACCTACTCATCTGACAAAGGGCTAATATCCAGAATCTACAATGAACTAAAACAAATTTACAAGAAAAAAACAAACAACCCCATCAAAAAGTGGGCGAAGGACATGAACAGACACTTCTCAAAAGAAGACATTTATGCAGCCAAAAAACACATGAAAAAATGCTCATCATCACTGGCCATCAGAGAAATGCAAAACAGATTGATAATGTTTACTAAACAGACCTAGACTTGGGAGTGTCCTAATATCCTGATATCTTGAGAACAAAAGCATTCCTAATTTTGCTTTAAAGACAATATCAATTCTTGCAAAATAAAGTAATTAAGAAAATTAATCCTTTATCACAAACTCTTAGCAGAGCACATCTCCCCATAATCTTTTTTTATCCTATACATAGGAGCATTTTACTTAAGATGGACGCCTTCCTCCTCTTACTTTCAGGAACCCCCTACTCTGTCTATGAAGTAGCTGTATGTATTAGTCCGATTTCATGCTGTTGATAAAGACATACCCGAGGCTGGGCAATTTACAAAAGAAAGATGTTTAATTGGATTTACAGTTCCATGTGGCTGGAGAAGCCTCACAATCATGGCAGAAGGCAGGAAGGAGCAAATCACATCTTATGTGGTTGGCAGCAGGCAAAGAGAGGATGAGCTTGTGCAAGGAAACTCCTCTTTTTAAAACCATCAGATCTTGTGAGTCTTATTCACTATCAGGAGAACAGCACGGCAAAGACTTGCCTCCATGATTCAATCACCTTCCACTGGGTCCCTCCTACAACATGTGGGAATGCAAGGTGAGATTTGGGTGGGGACACAGCCAAACCATATCACCCTACTTTCACCACTTTACTTTCTTAATAAAGTTGCTTTTGCTTTGTACTGCGGACTTGCCCTGAGTTCTTTCTTGCAAGATCCAAGAACCCTCTCTTGAGATCTGGACCTGGACCCCTTTCCTGTAACATTGCCAATAAGATAAACAGTCAATTAACACACATTTTGTATGTTATACGTATTATATACTACATTCTTACAATATAGTAAGCTAGAGAAAAGAAAATGTTATTAAGAAAATCATAAGGAAGAGAAAATATATTTACTATTCATTAAGTGGAAGTGGATCATCATAAAGGTCTTCATCCTCATTCTCATCGCCTTCACGTTGAGTAGGCTGAGGAGGAAGAGGAGGGATAGTCTTGCTGTCTCAGAGGTGGCAGAGGCAGAAGAAAATCTATATATAAAAGGAACTGTGTGGTTCAAACACATGTTGTTCAAGGGTCAACTGTAGTGGTGAACAGGCAATTGGCTTTTAAAAAGAGCTTTCAAATGGCAAATGACCTTTATCACTTATGAGAATGTGCTTGCTAATCTCTCTAACAGAAAGATAAAATGCAGCTCAGATGTGGGCCTCTGTAAATCCCGCTATATTTGGCCTTTCATGGGTCAGACCCCCTTCTCAGCTGAGCACAACAGTCTCATCCTAACTCACTGTTTGTGCTTCTGGGGCGTGTCCCTGTTGTGTCTCTGCCAGCTGTGAGGTGGCCCAGGTGCATTGGCAACAACCTCAATTTTCCAGAATTGGCAAAGAGGAGAGGGTGAAGCCCCTGCTGGCAGATTGGGGTCAGCAGTGCCTGTCGGCTAGGAGCTTGCTGATGTATCTGCATGGCTTGCCCTTTCCCCTGCAAGTATTTACAGCTCTAAGCAAAATCTCAGTGAACTGAAACCCTTTTCTCATTTGGCAGATGTTTGGGCAAATTATTTTTCTGCTGATAATCTGAAGAAAATTGGCAATAGCAGTTAGTGGCTACCTGACACATTGAGTTCCCTACAGGAGAAACAAATCAAATGCAATTAGGGATTTCTTTTTTAAGACCGGGATTTGTTGGGTCTTTCAAGATTATTGTTCAAGTGCATAGCATTACATGACCACTTCTATCTTTGGCTCAATCTAAATGAATGACATATTATAATAAAGCATGCAATGCATGTTCTCTTGAATAAATATGATCCCTATTTTGTTTTAAAATAACATTTTAATTAATATTTGCTATGACAAATATACTGTGATGAACTTTATCTTTGGTGGCAACTATCATAAAGAATAATCTGGCTTTTGAAAAGCTGAATTTGAATATTTTATTAAGCAATTATTAAGACTAAATCGAAAAGGTTACTAAATATAGCATATAATTACAGCTTGAGAAAACCAATATTAATTAAATACAGTTGTGCATTAAATGAGAATTTTGCGTTTAAGTGTCCAAAAGCGAACTCATACATAGTCGGTAATAGGTATTAGGTATTGGTATTGACAATATATGCCTATAGTTTCAGACTACGGATTATAAATATTAGACAACAAAATTAACACACTTAAATATTTTCAGACCACTCAGTAGAATTCAATAGTAATAATAATCAATAAAAATAAAAATTATTTTCCATAGTCGGGGTCTAGAAATCCAACAGTCTTTTCAAAAATAGAAGTTTTCTAACCCCTTAGTGCTTTCCTGGGAAATCTGTTTATTTCCCCCACTTTGCTACTACACTTGAGTTTCTTCAGTTATTTTCTCTAGAGGAAAACCTTCTGCTCTCCTGTTTCTCAGGCTTTGTACAAGAACAAAACCAAATGAAATGAAAAGAAAAATTCACAACAGACTTTCAGAATCTCCAAAAGAATTCACATGAAACTTCCCATAGCCATACACTGTTGCTTAGGAGATTATATTTATTTCCAAGTAAAAACAGTTACTCGGTGGAATTGATTATGGTGGGTTTGTTAGCCACCATGATGAGAATCGTTAATTGTGTGACCAATAGCAAATCCATGAGACAATTTGTGTTTTATTCCACTTAAGCAACAAGCTAAGCAGATTTCCATGTATCCACCAGGACTCTGACTTTCCCGTTTCATTATTTACTCTCTCCATGTATGTCAGAGGTTTTGTTATAATCATGAGACTAGTTTAACATCCTCCAGCTCATGGCCTCCAGCAACCAAGCTCCTCTCCCCAGGAGTTTTTTCTCTATCTTTCCAGAAATATTATATGCATACCCAAGTAGCTCGTGTGTATGGATATACCTAATCTTTTTTCATACAAAACAGAAAAATAAAATTAACAACAAAAATCTCCACACTATTCTCAGCCTTGCTTTGCTTGCTTAATAATACACTTTAGAGTGCTTTCCACATTAGTGCTTACAGATCTGCTCCATTCTATGTTGTATTATTTCATTCTACAGTTATACCATAATTTATTCAACATTCTTACTAAAGAAGGTTTAGGTCAGTAGCTCTCAATCAGAAATTTGGCCTCCCCAGGGAATATTTGTCCATGTCTAGAGACATTTTTTTTTATCATTGTTTACTTGGGAGAAGGTGCGTTTACAGTCTCTTTTATAATTGTGAATTTTTATCAATTATTTATTCTGATTGGTATTGTTTTCACACAGTGAAGCCTCTTGATTACCATATAATAATTCCCAGTGATCTTGCTTATTTCTCTTAATGTTTTAACATTTCAAAGTTGATGATTCTGGAATTTTTAGGTATATAATAATGTAATTGTCACCTACAGATACTTTTAACCCTCTTTCTAAATTTTACTCCTTTTTATTTTCTCTTTATGTTTACATTAGCCCGTACCACCGGAATAACGATAAATAACAGTGATACTAGATACTTTGTACTGTTGCTGACTCTGATGGAGATATTTTCATCATTAAATATGATCCTGGGGTTTGTATCTGTGTGTTTATACAGGTATGTGTGTATACCAACTCATATTAAGGACATCAATATCCATCATTGTATTAAGAGTTTTTATTATGAATGGATGTTGAATCATATTGAATGCCTTTTTGAAGTATATAGGAATGATCGTATTGATCCATTAATGTGTTGGATTTAATACTGAAGATTTTCTAATGTTGACTCATTCTTGGATTTCTGGAATAAACTTTACTTGCTCATATTGTGTGTTTTTTTATAGACTGCTGAATTCTGTTTACAAATATTTTTAGGAGATTTACATAAATATTTTCATATGTGAGGATGATTAGTAAATATTTTTATCATTAGTTATCTGTTTATACATAGTAAATATAAAATTATATATTATATAAAATTATATATGTATTATATATATTTACTATGTATAAATATATAAAATATACATATATATGTTAATGCCTCCACAAGAAAAAAATTTGTAAATCTTTTTTCTGTGTTCCAGAAAATTATAAATAGCATCAAATTTATCTGTTTCTTAATGCTATAGAATTTCCTGAGAACCTCCCAGAGAATGATGTGCTTGTTTTGAGGATGTCATGATTGGGTAGATTTTTTACAAATTTTACATATTCTTTTATGGTATTTGTTCCTTTAAGATTTTCTATCTCTTTAGTTCTCAGTATTAATAATTTATGGCTTCCACAAAAAATCATGCATTACATCCAGTTTTTCAAATTTATTTACATGGTATTGACAGAGTAGTCCCATAATATTCTTAATTTCTCCTGTATCTATAGATGTCTTTCTATTTTCATTTAATTTGCATAACTAAATTTTGCCCACTTTTTCTTGTTATTAATTTTTGTTGCCATCACCATTAATTTTTACTTTCTGCCTTCTTTAAATATGTATTAAACTTTTTTTCAAGCATTTTGGATTGGAAACAACTGTTAATGTTTATTCTTTCTTTTAAAAAATATGACTATTTAATACCACATATTTTTCAAGTATTGAAGAGTATGTATTTTCCTCCGATATATAGAGATATATTTACTTTTATTTTTCTAAGAATGCTCAATCTTCAATACTCATTTCCTTGGTTATACAAGAGTGAAGAAAATTATTACTCCAAGTAGAAGTGAATTCGGTATGGTTGTTGCTGGTTTTCTTTTTCTTGTTGTTGTTGTTTGTTTGTTGTTTCTTTTGATTTTTTTTGCTTTGTTTTGGGGTTTGTTTTTGCCAATTTCTATGCTGTTTTCATTGCATTACAGTCAAAGAATGTTGTCTATGTAATTTCTACATTTTGTAAATTAGTTATGGCTTGTGGACAACATGTAGTCATTTTTTGTCATCATTCAATGGAAAAATAAAAGTATATTTTGTCTTTTGAGAGTATAGTGTTTGATTTACACCAATTAAATCTACTTTACTGGATATATTTTTCATGTTAGTATATTAATTATATTATTTATGTCAATTTTCAGATTACTTTCTTAAATTTAATTTGTTCTTACTTTTCTCCATGTTATTTTTTACAGCCTAAGAAGAGTGAAGTCTCACACGTCTCTTATTTTTCTATTTTTTCCTATAGATTTCTTGTATTTTGGCTTACTGAATATTGATGCCATTTTAAGTGGTGCTTAGTCATAAATATTACATATTTGCTATTGATAGTAACATTTGTCATTTTAAAGAGCACTTCTTTGATTCATATAATGCCTATTTGACCTGATTCAGCCCCGTTTCTTAAGATTGCAACTCTTGCTTTCCTTTTGTTTGAATTTTCCTAATATGTCTTTGGTGGACTTTATTTTCAAACATTCTGAATTCTGATTTTTATTTACTTATTTTTATTATTATACTTTAAGTTCTAAGGTACATGTGCACAATGTGCAGGTTTGTTACATATGTAACATGTGTATGTATATGTATGTATATTATTTATGTATATGTATACATGTGCCATGTTGGTGTGCTGCACCCATTAACTTGTCATTTATGTTAGGTATATCTCCTAATGCTATCCCTCCCCCCTCCCCCCACCCACAACAGGCCCCGGTGTGTGATGTTCCCTATCCTGTGTCCAAGTGTTATCATTGTTCATCTGAATTCTGATTTTTAAAAGATATGTTTCTTGTTTCCATCATTTTGTTAAATGTTGCTTTGGGATCCAAACTTAGAATTCTTTGTTTTCTTTTATTGAAAGTTTATTTGTATTTCTTAATATAATTGATACCTCTAGAGGCCCATCCTGACATTTGAGAGCTCTTGGGCAAGAGTACAAATGCAGGTCTGTGTATAATAGGTCATGAATGTATTTTTTTTCATCTTCTAATGGGGAGGCCAGAGTCGCTCTTCGTTGTTTTTGAACCAAGATTTTTATAGGAATAATTCTTTCTTATTCTCATTGTTTTGATGAGAAATTAAATATTCATTTAATAAAGCAGATGAAGTTTCAAGGATTTGATTTGTTTGAATTCTGGATTCAATAAGATTAATTGTCTTGCTCTTTTTCATTGTTTTTTTATTTCTCCTCTCAGCTCATAACTAATTTCATTGTTTTAATCAGTAATTAAATCTTTCTAAATAAAGAATTTGTAAGGTTCTATTTTAGAATTATTTGTGAATTATACTTTAAAGACATCTGTTCACTTTTACTGTTTAGAGTTTTCAAAAATGTAAACAAATTTTTTTCTCGCTCTCCGGTCCGTGCCTCCAAGATGACAAAGAAAAGAAGGAACAATGGTCGTGCCAAAAAGGGCCGCGGCCACGTGCAGCCTATTCGCTGCACTAACTGTGCCCGATGCGTGCCCAAGGACAAGGCCATTAAGAAATTCGTCATTCGAAACATAGTGGAGGCCGCAGCAGTCAGTGACATTTCTGAAGCGAGCGTCTTCGATGCCTATGTGCTTCCCAAGCTGTATGTGAAGCTACATTACTGTGTGAGTTGTGCAATTCACAGCAAAGTAGTCAGGAATCGATCTCGTGAAGCCCTCAAGGACCGAACACCCCCACCCCGATTTAGACCTGCAGGTGCTGCCCCACGTCCCCCACCAAAGCCCATGTAAGGAGCTGAGTTCTTAAAGACTGAAGACAGGCTATTCTCTGGAGAAAAATAAAATGGAAATTGTACTTAAAAAAAAAAAAAATTTTTTTTCTCAAAATTTTGATTTTTTTCTTTCAGCTCTTCTCTATTATGATTTGAACTGTTATATGTTGTTATCAAGATTGCTCCTTGTACACCTTCTAAAATTAAAAAAAATAAAATGCAATTATCTTCAAAGTGTATGCAGTTTGAAATTTTTCATCACAAACTCATAAATGAAAGTAAAAGTTAGAAATTGAAAAAGTAAAAATTATTTGTGTACATGTTTCCCAAAAAAAGTTTTTTTTTCAAAAATACTAAAATTACTTTTTAATATTAAAAACCAAAAATACAAATTTTGCACATTAAAATAGCATAAAGGCTGGGCATGGTGTCTCACCCCTGTAATCTCAGCACTTTGGGAGGGTGAGGCAAAAGGATTGCTTAAGCCTAGGAGTTTGAGATCACCCTGGGTTGACAAACGTAAGGAGACCCTGTCTCTACAAAAAAGTTTTAAAAAATTAGCCAGGTATGTTGGTGTGTGCCTGCAGATCCTGCTACTTGGAAGGCTGAGATGGGAGAATCTCTTGAGCCCCAGAGGACAAGGCTGCAGTGAGCTGTGATCATGTCACTTGCACTTCAGCCTGAGTGACAGAGTGAGACCCTGTCTTAACAACAACAATAACAAAATAAAAACCTAAAAATAAAATAAAATAAATATTAAAAAGCACACAAAATTCTCAATAAAGTTTTAAAAATAAAGTGGAATTTTAAATTTATATTTTAAATTTCACTACTTTCATTAAGAAATATTATAAACATACAACTATTAGCAATTTTGTGTGTTTGGGGTCTATTTAGCTACCAATCATAAAGAGGTATGACTTGTTAATAATTTGCTGATATGTTTAAAGTGCTTAAAACAATGCAGAGCTCATATTAAAATCTCAATATTTCCCTCATTATTATTATTGCTAATATTATTTTCTATTCAGCTTTTTAAGTTATATCACTTTAAACTGTTAGGATTTAAAAATTTCCAATCTGTTCAGTGATTGTAATACCTTGATTAAGCACTTCTATCTTGTCTCTGAGTTAAATATTTTCATGCTCACTGCCACTGTTTCTGTCATAGTTTCCACATTCATCCTTTGATTGGTTGACGCTTTTCCTCAGGTAACCTAAGAAAGGCTGAAGACAATATGTTTTGTGGGTTCTCGAATGTTTAAAACTAATTTTTGTTGCCTTTATGCTGAAATAATAAGTTGGCTGGGTATAAATACTATCATGTTTCCTTTAGAAAACAAATTATCTATTCTCTAATTATTTTTATAGCACTGGATATTGCTAAGGAAAAAGATAAGCCCACTGTGTGTGTGTGTGTGTGTGTGTGTGTGTGTGTGTGTGTGTGTGTATCCTACCTGGATTCTAAGGATTCAACCCAATAATTTTACTGGATTATTCTCATTGTTGATCTTTGTGGATCAGTTTTCCCCCGGATATAGTAGGCCCTTTAATATTAGATTCAAATACAATTTTACTTATGAGAAGTTTTCTTAAATTAGATTTTGAAGTGTTTTGTAGTAGTCTTTGGAGATGTTCACAAATATTGCCGTTCTTATCAAACAAAAGCCACTCAACACCATTTAAAAAATGGGCAAAAGACATGAACAGACACTTCTCAAAAGAAGACATATATGTGGTCAACAAGCATATGAAAAAAAATGCACAATATTACTAATGATTAAAGAAATGCAAGTCAAAACCACAATGAGATACCATCTCACACCAGTCAGAATGCTTATTATTAAGAAGAAGAAGAAAAAAAAAACAGTTGCTGGAGAGGTTGCAGAGAAAAGGGAATGCTTGTACTGCTTGCACAATGCTGGATGGAATGTAAATTAGATCAGCCATGTGGAAAGCAGTTTGGAGATTTCTCAAAGAACTTAAAATAGAACTACCATTTGGCCCAGCAATCCCATTACTGGGATGTACCCAAAGGAATATGAATTTTTTTACCATAAAAACACATGCATGTATTTGCTCATTGCAGCACTATTCACAATAGCAAAGACATGGAATCAACCTAGATGCCCATCAATGCTGGACTAGATAAAGAAAATATGGTAGGTACACATTGTGGAATAAAAAAGAAATGAGATCATGTCCTTTGCAGCAACATGGATGCAACTGGAGATCATTATCCTAGGTGAATTAATGCAGGAACAGAAAACCAAATACCACAGGTTCTTACTTATAAGTAGAAGCTAAACACTGAGTACACATGGACACAAAAAGGGAACAGTAGACACAGGGGCCTACTTGAGGGTGGAGGGTGGGAGGACAGTAAGTATCAAAAAACTACCTATTGGGTACTATGCTCATTACCAGAGTGATGAAATAATTTGTACACAAAACTCCCATGGCACACACTTTACCCACGTAACCAAACTGCACACATACCCCCTGAACCTAAAATAAAAGTTGGAAGGAAAACAAAAACACAAAAAAACCCAAACAAATATTGTAGTTATTTTTCTGGGCATATGGAAGCATTGAACTTCCCTCCCTATTTGAAATGAACTGTGGCTCAATGAGCAGCTTACGGCCAGGGAAATGTTTGTGGAAGTCACATGTGTTATTTCCACTAGAAACTTTAAGAGCCAGTGCATGATATGACTTCTTCATTTCTCCAGGTCACAGAGATTTTAGGACATTGCAGATAATGGTGGCTTTTTTAGCCCAGATTCCTAAGTAGGAATGTCATGAAGCATGGCTCAGTCAACCCAAGAAAGACACATAGCCTGAGCGAGAAATAAAAATGGGCTGTTTTAGCCACCGAGATTTAGAGGTTTCGTGTTGCTGCAGAATAACTCAGTCCAATCTGATAAATAGTTTTGTTTTGCTTCGCTTTGTTTTGCTCTGCTGTTTCTTTGACTTAGGTTTGCTTTCTTTTCTGACAACACTTTTTCTGATCAGTGTATTTCATCTTCTATTTCTCTTTCATTCTTTTCTTCAATTCTTATTTTTTGTTAAGTAGGATCTCTGTATGGATTCTGAGCCGGTTTTTCTGGATTAGTATTCAATTCTCAACAAGGTGAGTTTTTCCTAGAGAAGGTCTTTGCTGGAGAGGGGTCAGAACCATTTTCTAGCTGTACCAAGATTATCTCTGATTCACACTGTAGTCCTTTAAAATACGGGGTTCTGTGTGCAATTGAAACTTTTAGTCTTTTCTTCTCCCAAGTGAACCAAGATCAGCAACTTCAGGGCTACTCACCTTACACAGTCTCTTTTTCCCCCAAAATAATGTGAAGACAGTTTTGTAAAATATAATTATAGAAAACACTTACACAGCCTGTACATTGTGCTAGACAGTGTTCTAAGGGCTTCAAAAACATTGATTCATGTAATCATCATGAATTCTCTATGGTGTAGGTATTACATCGATTTCCACTTTATAGATAATGAAATGGAGATACTGAAGTTTATTGATTCACCAAAGTTCACACATCTGGTAAATAGCTGAGCCAGGCCTCAAACCCAGACAAGCAGCCCTTGGGGTCCTCATTGTTTGTTAACATAGCACATTCCACCTCTTTGAGAATCTCTCCTGGATCAAGCTCTAGCCAGGCTCCTCTGAGCCCTCGTCTTGAATAGGCCTCAACCTTGGCCTATAAAGACTTGAATGAACACTGACATACTTTCTTTTTCTAAATTTTAATTTAATTGAATTTCTAAAAATTTTAAGTTCCGGGGTACATGTGCAGGATGTGCAGGTTTGTTACATGGGTAAATGTGTGCCATAGTGGTTTGCTGCACTTATCAACCCATCACCTAGGTATTAAGCCTGGCATGCATTAGCTATTTTTTCTGATGCTCTCCCCAACTCCCCACCCTCCCCCAATAGGCCCCAGTATGTGTTGTTTCCCTCCCTGTGTCCATGTGTTCTCATTGTTCAGCTCCCACTTGTAAGTGAGAACGGTGTGGTGTTTGATTATAAATACAGTGCTTGGTTCTCTGTTCCTGCATTAGTTTGCTGAGGATAATGGTTTCCAGCTTCAACCATGTCCCTGCAAATGACACAATCTCATTCTTTTTTATGTCTGCATAGTATTCCATGGTGTATATGTACCACATTTTTTAAAAAATCCAGTCTATCATTGATGGGCATTTGGGTTGATTCCATTGCAGCACTATTCACGATAGCACTGACATACTTTCTAACTGCTCAAAGCCACATCCCTAGGATGACCCTAGCATCCCCCCACTCCTCAAGGTGCCTGCTTGAAAAAACTCAAATCTGCCAATGAATTTACTGTTTGTTCTGGCCACACTTGAAGATAGGGCCCCTGTCTCCCAGCCTCTGTGGGAGGGCAGGAGCTTAACCTCCTTAAGTGCCCAATAGCAAACCCAGATGGGTTTCACACTGACCAACCCCCTTTCTGCTTTTTGTAATTTTTCATTTCCCTGACTCTACTGAGCTTCTGCTAGCCCCTTTTCCTATTCCCTCATTATCCCTTTAAATTGCCAAGATATCTGTCACCTGTGTATGGTTCACACTGGACTCTTTTTCCTATTTAAATAGTTATTACTAATTAAATCTGCCCTTAACCACTTCAACTAGTGTCCAGCTTTGTGTATCTTGGACAGCGGTCAGTGGTTCTTCATTCGATGTCAATTCCTTTGCTTCTCCTTGGTGCCAAACCCAACCCAGAGAAGCCACCATCCCTTGTACTCTGTTCCTGTGTCTTGTATCTTGGTTCAGACAGTGGGCTGTGGTCTTGTCTCACCAGATATGCCAGTTCTCTGGAGCTCTATCCCCTTTGCCTAAGAGATACCCCTGTGGGCATGTTTTCCTTGGTTTCCCCATATCTGAATTTGACTTCACCTCATAAAGAAGACCATCCTTACAGATCATGGTTTGAAGTGAGGGCTGTCTCCTAATTTTGTCATAGATGAAATGTATGCTTATAGTCAATCCCCTGTGATTTTAAACATGATTTAGAAGAGGAGAGAAGGTGGGAACATTTTTAGTCTGCCATTTTAAAAATGAAATTTAGGATTTATTTTTAAGATTAAACTCACTAATGACACAGGGCCAATATCAACTCTAAATACTCAATAACCTTGGATGTAGGGAAATTAAAATGTTGGCCAGTAATGGCTAATCTTATAAGCATTCGATAGGACTAAGTCTTGTGCTTCAGTGACCTTAGGCAGATCAGGTGGTACCACACATAGTGGCCACATGTTTTCAATTTGTTCAATAGAAGATACCAATAAAGTTTGCAGTGGGGGAATCTTTCCCAGCGTGGGCTACTTGCAAGATATTACTTTTCCCACTGTAAAGGGTTTAAAATGATGCATGACAGAAAATGGAAGAAACTAGAGAAAAAGCAGCCAACAGGTCCATGCCTCTCTCCTTGGTGTTAACAATTGAGGTGGGGGTTGGGGCAGGAAATATTGGAGCTATCACTGCCCAATAATTTAATTTTCCTAAATCTGAGGTTATTGAGTATTTAGAGTTGATATGGGCTCTATATCATTAGTGAGTTTAATCTGGGGGTTGGGGCAGGGACAGAAGTTTTTGAAACACACTGGAGGGAAGCGAGGTTTCCTTTTAATTAATTCTCTAGCATTGTTCAAGGGTATAGGGGAAAATAAAGAAGAAAAGAAACTTTTTACCTGAAGAATGCTAGCTCCTTTAAATGGTCAGGCCCAGAAAGGCACGGAATGTGACAACAGTCACGCAATCACATCACTCTCCCTTGAGCTAGATAATTACCTCCCGAAGCTACTTGCTATGAGGGGTCTAAACTAAGTGAGGAGTCATAAAATGCCATATGCTGCACATCATAACTCATACCCTAAAATCCAAAAAGGAATAGCCAATCACTAATCAATGTTATCTCTGTAAACCAAGGAGAATTGCTGTCAAACAACTTTGTGTGCACCCCCTCCTTTTTCCCTTTGCCTTTAAAACCTGGCTTGTAACAAATGCTGAGGGAGCACTCCCCAAGGCAACTTGGACGTGTGTCCAGGCAGCAGGCCTCACTTTGGCTCAAGTAAGCTCTAACTTGTATTTTATGTCTCATCTTCTTCCTTTTAGGTCAACAAGGGGATGAAAGCAGTAGTCCCAATTTAGTATATGTTACTATAAAGGGTATTTTGAGCACTTAGACAAGAAACATAAGTGAGAAAAAAAATTATATTCAAGATTTTTTTTTTTTGAGACTGGGTCTCGCTCTGTCACCCAGGCTGGAGTGCAGTGGCACGATCTCAGCTCACTGCAACCTCCGCCTCCCAGGTTCAAGCAAGTCTCGTGCCTCAGCCTCCTGAGTAGCTGGGATTACAGGCATGCACCATCATGCCCAGCTAATTTTTGTATTTTTAGTAGAGACAGGGTTTTTCCATGTTGGCCATGCTGGTCTCAAACTCCTGACCTCAGGTAATCTGCCCACCTCGGCCTCCCAAAGTGCTGGGATTACAGGTGTGAGCCACTGTGCCTGGCCTATACTCAAGATTTTGACACTCCAAGTAAGCATCAGATAAAAACCAACCAACCAACCAAAAAAACCCACAATTATTTAGTCACGCCAAGGCTAGGTGTTGCCCTGAGTGTACCAGATTTCAGGTGTGAAACTTTTCAATTTATAATCTTACCAGTTCATTCATCTATTCACTCATTCACTAATTTATTCATTTGTTTTGTGCAACGCGTGGTAGCTACCAAGATCAAAAGACCAGAGGAGAATTTTCATCCAAGTCGACTTTCTCTAACAGATTATGGATCTCCAGACGTGAAAGGAAACTTAATTCTCCAAACCAGCTTCCTTTGGAAAAAGCACAATGTGCCTATGTTTTAGAAGAACATTTTATAAAGTTAATCATCAATCTGTCATTAAAAATAACATTAAGAACAGGGATGATGTCCTATGTATACTTGTCCCCAAGCAACACCTAATGCCATTATGTTCACAGTAGACACTTAGCAAATATTTGTTAAAAGAAAAAAATGTACATGTGTACATATGTCTATATGTCTGTGTATATGTATGTCATAGCTAAACAATGGTTTATCATGCGGCATTTTAACTACATTGATTTGAATAAGAAATTACCATGTAGGGAACATTGCTATGAAAAATCATAGTTGTATTGGCAATAAAGAAAATTGTATATCTAAAAGGCTAAGCGAGGTAATCATTCATCCATATAGGTGTCAGAGTAACAGTATCCATTTGTTGGCAAATTAGTAATTTATCATGTTCAAAGAAACCAAATATTTTCTCATTCTCCCAGAGATTGTGCAATAAACTTTCTTCCATAAAGGCTTTGAATCTGTTAAAATACTCATTAGTTCAAAGTGCCAGATTCTCTGGAAACCAATTCAAATAGCCTGTCGGCAAGGTGATAAAACACATTTACTTGCTCAAATGCCCTAGATAACAATGTCAGCTAGCAATGGCACTGCTAAACCAATGGCACAAAATTCCTAACTGAGAGTCCTACTAAAAGAAAATTGATGATTATAAGGCTTTTCTTATTCAGCTTTATTAAAATTTTTCCTTTTGTAACATTGAAATATGATGTTCTAGTGAAAGTTCTTGGTTGCAAAAAATCCAGAAAAGGATGCAATAAAATATAATAAGGACAGGAAGGCAATTGGATCAATATAAGGAAGTCTCAAGGAAATGAAATAAAGTTGGGCTTCATGAAAATGCTAATTACTTGCAGCAACATGGGTAGAACTGAAGATCATTATGTTAAGTGAAAGAAATCAAGCACAGAAAGACACTCATATGTGGGAACTTAAAAAGTGGATGTCATTAAGATGGAGAGTAGATTGGTGGGTACCAGTGGCCAGGAAGGGTGGGGGCAGAGGGGGATGAAGAGAGATTGATTAATGAGTGCAAATATACAGTTAGATAGAAGAAGAAATAAGACCTAGTGTTCAACAGATCAGTAGGCGGACTATAGGTAATAATAACCTATTGTACATTTCAAAATAACCTGAAGAGAATAATTCAAATGTTATTGGCATAAAGAAATGATAAATGTTTAAGGTGATGCATAGACCATTACTCTAATTTGATCATTTTTTGTTTGTTTAAAGAGGCAGGGTCTCTCTCCGGCACCCAGGCTGGAGTGCAGTGGCATGGCCATAGCTGACTGTAACCTGGAACTCCTGGGCTCAAGTGATCCCCTCCCACCTCAGCTTTCCAAGTAGCTGGGACTACTGGTGTGTGCCACCATGCCCAGCTAATTTTTAAATTTTTTTGTAGAGACAAGATTTCACCATGTTGCTCAGGCTGGTCTCAAACTCCTGACCTCAAGCAATCCTTCCACCTCAGCCTCCCAAAGCACTGGGATTACAGGAGTGAGCCCTGATTTGACCTTTACACATTATATGAATGTATCAAAATATCATGTGTACCCAGAAAACATGCACATCTATTATATGTTAATATCAATAATAAATGAATGAAACAATTAATGAATGAAAAAAATTAAAAAAAAACAAGTTCAGTGGTTTTTTCTCTTTCTCTTTCCCTTTCTGCCCTCTTTTCTTTCTTCTCTCTTTTCCTCCCTTCTCTCTTCCCTCCTTCTGCTTCTCTCCCTCTGCTTCTCTGTGTGTACGTTTCTCTGGCCACATGGTCTCTCAACTTTCTTTTTCCCTGTACCGCTACTACAATTTTGTCTCTGCAACTTGACTTCTGCTGTTTTCTCTTATTTGACTCCCTTGTACTATAAGTAGTTGTGGCTTGCTTTGGTAGCTTTTAATTTCTGATTATGACTTCTGGCCTCTTAGTTCCAACTGTTGACAGGGATAATCTGATGGTCTCTGGCCATTCAAACAAATTGGCTTTTGGGAGGTCAGGTACCCACCCCTGATCCAACTGGTTAAAACTACAAATAGTATAACATATGGGTCCTTTTGCATGGGGTGGAGTGGAGTGGGGTGTGGTTAACAGAGAAGGCAACATGAGGTGGCTACACATTTAGCTCTTTCTGCTATATACAACAATGACCAGTGCGAGGCATAGTTGCTCATACCTGTAATCTCAGCACTTTGGAAGGCCAAGCCAGAAGGATTACTTGAGCCCCGGAATTCAAGACCAGCCTGGGCAACATAGTAGACTCTGCCTCTACCAAAAAAAAAAAAAAAAAAATTAAATTACAAGTGTGCACCTGTAATCCCAGTTACTTGGAAGGCTGTGGCAGGAGGATTGCTTGAGCTCAAGAGTTGAGGCTGCAGTGAGCTATGATCACACCAGTGTACTTCAGCCTGGGCAACAGAGCAAGACCCTGTCTCAAAACAAACAAACAAACAAAACAAAACAAAACAAAACAAAACAAAAAACAGAACTCTTGGAAGTAAAACTCCCTTCTAATACACAGTCCATGTGTTTCAGAAAATGGAAACTATGCATGGAATTCAGCCTTGCTCTTTTGTCCAATCATTTATTTGTTCATTTTTAGTAAATACTTTTGAGGATCAACTACTAGCCAGACACAACTGTGGGGAAAAAGATATTTTTATTTTCTTTATTCTTGGTAGGAGATCGTGTTTTGATTCTGACATATTAAGTCATCTGTAAATGTCAAATAAAAGAAACCAAAGGAAATAATTACATTAAGAACGTCTTCTTTCAATCTATGTATGTTTATTTGCCATTAGATGTGACTACACTGTGGAAGAAAGAGTCTTGGCATCTCAGGAAATCAGGCCACTCACCCCCACCCCAGGCTGGCCCTTCATTGAACTAAACATAAAAATGTAGGCAAGTCAGTTCAATACACTTTCTCCGTTTTATCATCTCTAAGTTGGGAGAAACGATATCTATTGTACATGCATCACAGAGAGTTCTTGTAAAAGGGTAAAAACTTAGATGTTCTGTATGGGCAATGACACGAGATTTATTCCTAGGGCAAAATTACTTCTCAAAAAGGATCCAAGGAAAGCAGTTTTGAATTTGAGGAAAACTTAAATGATCCACCTTCATTATATTGCTTGTAAAACATAGTTAGAAATCATGGTTTTTTCGGTTTAATTTTTTTCAGGCATCTAACTTTCAGGCTTCTGATGCCTAACAGTGAATTCATAAATATTTATATTACTTGATATTTTAAAATCCTTGAAGAAGAAAAAATAAAAGGGTGTCTTAAATAGATGTAAAATTAGCTCAACTTTCCCTTTTTTCTGAAAGTGTGTAGATTCATATAAGCAGAATTGCCTTGGACAAAACCTTATAGAAACCTCCAGGATCTATGCAGCACTGCTGCATAGCTACACTGGGACCCTTTCAAAACCACAGAAGCACGTAGCTCATTGCACATGGAAACTTCATCATTTTCAAGGCCAGACAAAAGAAAATGAATTTCAATTGAGGCCAAAGACATTCAAATAAGACCTCAGGTACTTATTTATCTCTAATGGTAGAATTATTTGGAAATCAGATACTGAGAAACAGAGAATGGGTTCCAAGAATTACTCTAACACTTGGTTTTAATCAGACAAATCAGTATGTTCTATCTTTCTATTCCTATTCTGTCTAGAATGTTCTCCCCCAGCCTCTGTGCCTCTTTCCCCCTTACCATTCATTGCCTCAGGACAGGTGTCCCACCCAGTCAGAGTCAGTCTCCTCTTATGCCTTTTCATAGCATCATTTATCAATACTGCCATCATTCCTTGTTAACAGACAATCTTCCCATGGAACCGGCACCTCATGAAGATCTCAGCTGCCCAGCTGCACCCCCAAAGTCTGTTGCAATGCCCCACACATACCTGGTGCAGCGCTTGTATGGAAAACACTCAGGAGCTAATTTCAACTTCTCAGGAGGAGAAGGAAATGCCAGCTGAGTGAGGGGGATTTTGCATGAAATATTTTTTGTGAATCTTTTCCCTTTGGGAAAAAAAAGTATTAGGCCGGGCGTGGTGGCTCATGCCTGTAATCCTAGCACTTTGGGAAGCTGATGCGGGCAGATCACTTGAGGTCAGGAATTCAAGACCAGCTTGGTCAACGTGGTGAAACCCTGTCTCTTCTAAAAACACAAAAATCAGCTGGGCATGGTGATGGGCTCCTGTAATCCCAGCTACTCGGGAGGCTGGACAGGAGAATTGCTTGAACCCGAGAGGCAGAGGTTGCAGTAAGCCGAGATCACACCATTGAACTCCAGCCTGGGGGACAAGAGTGGGATTCCATCTCAAAAAAAAAAAAAAAAAAAAAAGGAAAGAAAAAAAGGGAATTAAATGCATACCTACTGTGTTTAAAGTATACAATGAATCAAAGACAATTGGCCAGGAAAAGTGTTTTAATTCTATAGGACTAGAGCCTGCTGATGAAGGCTGACTCTAGAGGCAAACTTCCCAAGTTTGAATCTTACTAATTCATGTACTTTGTGAACCTGGGCAAATTCCTTAACCTTCGAGTCTCAGGTCTTCATCTATAAAATGGGGAAATTATTGAATCCATCTTCCACACTTTGATCAAAGAGATCTTGTTAAAACACAGATTTGATAGTTTCTTTTCTTTTTAAATAAAAATGTAAGTTCCTCTGGAAGGCAAAAATTGCTCTTCCAGAGCTGTTCCCTGGGTTCACCCCAGCATATTCTGACCCTCCCCAAACTCTCTGCCTTACTCACAGCAAACTATTTATGGTTTCCCAAATATTCATTCATTGGTGAGAGGGCCAAGCCCATTGCCTCAAATCTCCTAGGGATAAGGTGGTATTTGATTAGAAATAAAAATCTTTTTGTGAAGCAATGAAATTGAGGCAGGTGAATATATTTCTCCCTATGTCTGTTACCTTAAACCCATGAAGTCTCTACCTGGGCATTATTTAAGTAGCTATTTCTCCTTAAAATGTAAAGTATGTTTTTAGCATGCTGCACATAGAACTTTAAGCTTTGTGTTTCTCAAAGTGAGGCTCTAATTCTGCCATCATAAGCACCACCTGGTACCTCCTAAATGCAGATTCCTGCACCCCACTCTACATGAATGAATCAGTCTCTGGGGTGGAGTCTGAGAATCTGCAATTTTATTAGCTATAACTTATTCATGCAGCCTGAAGGTGTTTTTCAAAAAGCTGCCCTCCCCTCAATAAATTGTCTTTATTTTTAATGGTATAGGTGGGAGGCATCAGGAGATGGTCTATCTTCCTTAAAGTACCAACAAAAATGCATGCTATTTGCTGTAGAACTCCTGGTGCTTGAGCAATGTGGTGGCCTGGTGCAGGCAGCAGTGCAGACATAGACTCAACACAATCCATATATGAAAGGAGGCTCCTCCTGCTCCTATAATTTGCTATTTAGTAGCCACCAGCCTTTTCTTCCAGAGAGTGCTACTGTTTCAAAAAGAACAGAGACTCTGTGCTGCATGGCTTAGTCTCACTTTAATATCGAATAATTTGAGTTTGACTTAGGGAGACCTGCAGGTGTTCTCTGGGAGGGCTTCAGAAATCAATACAGCCAAAAAGAGAAGTAAAGTCACGTTTAAAAGGCCAACTTGATAGACAGGTGTGTAGACAACAGCCTAGTGAAGTGATTCGAGGCTGCAAAGCCATTTTCTCTTACCCAGGAATAAGTCAGAAATTGCACTGTCAAGATCTTCCTTTTACCTAGAAAATATCTGATGGTCCCATGAACTCGCCCTGCTCTGAAGAAGCCAGGCAGCAGAAGTGGTGAAAGGGTTTAGGGGTCACTGCTGACCACTCCTTCACCAAGCAGCAAGGACGTTTCTTTCTTTCTTTCTTCTTCCTTCCTTTTCTTTTTTCTCTTTTCTTTCTTTCTTCTTTCTCTCTCTTTCCTTCCTTCCTCCCTTCTTTCTTTTCCTTCCTTCCTTTCTTTCTCTTCCTTCCTTCCCTCCCTCCCCCTCCCTCCCTTCCTTCTTTCCTGTCTTTCTTTTCACCAAGTTTCATTCTGTTCACCCAGGCTGGAGAGCAATGGTGTGATCTTGGCTCACTGGCTCACTGCAATCTCTGCCTGCCAGGTTCAAGCAATTCTCCTGTCTCAGCATCCCACGTAGCTGGGATTACAGGTGCCCACCACCACGCCTGCTAATTTTCATATTTTTATTAGAGACAGGGTTTCACCATGTTGGCCAGGCTGGTCTCAAACTCCTGACCTCAGGTGATCTGCCCGCCTCAGCCTCCCAAAGTGCTGGGATTACAGGTGTGAGCCAGGAACCAGACATTTCTTTAAGAACATGAATAAGAGGCATTTCTTTTCATAGAAATGACACATGAATTCACTTAGTTTGGGTTTGTAAGACTTCAGATTGGTGAGTAGGGGTTATTAGGATAACAATGGTTTACTTAGAGTGAGTGGAGAGGACTGGGACATTGAAACACAACCCTAGTGCTGTCACCGGTCACCTTAGGCTACCTCCAGAGGCTGGGAGGACAAGTAACTCCACCAGCCGCGAAAATCACACAAAATCCCAGGAAAATTGGAAGCACAGGTGTCACGTTTTAAATGTTTCAGATTGCAAGTATTGAGCAAGCACTTACTGAATACTTGCTTATCTTACTGGTGTGGCAATTGGCAATGAGACAGCTTTCCCTTCTCAGCCAGCCAGCTGCTGTCTATTTTTCACAGACTGTTTGTCAGGATCTGTTCTGTGTTAGACACAACCTCACAATATCTGGTGCCAAGACTTGATTTGAAAACAAATGGAAAAGAACCAAACAGGTGGTAAACATCCAGGTGTTTCTGGAGTTACATTGATATCACGCTTGTTATCAACAGGACGAAGGAAACTTGAGATCAAACAGTAAGTTGTTGATATAAAGATCAGATGCTCCAGAAAACAGGAGCAGTCTGTAAAAATTAATCCAATTTGAGGAATTTAAATAGATTTCTAAAAATTACACACAGAGGCTGGGCACGGTGGCTCACGCCTGTAATCCCAGCACTTTGGGAGGCCAAGGCAGGCAGATCACAAGGTCAGGAGATTGAGACCATCCTGGCTAACATGGTGAAACCCCATCTCTACTAAAAGTACAAAAATTGCTGGGCGTGGTGGCAGGTGCCTGGAGTCCCAGCTACTCGGGAGGCTGAGGCAGGAGAATGGCGTGAACCCGGGAGGCTGAACTTGCAGTGAGCCGAGATCACGCCACTGCACTTCAGCCTGGGCGACAGAGCAAGGCTCTGTCTCAACAACAACAACAAAAAACCACACACAAAAAAATTACACACAGAAAGTCATGTGGGGATAGACTAGTGTAACTTTTATTGGTAGTTTATTGCAATTGTTTAATTTGTGTAACTCTTCCTTTAAGGTGAAATGCACTAAAGGATAAACAGATGGCTGTTATGTCAATAAACTGGCATACTACTGCTTACTGTTAGCCACATAAGCAGAATGCCTGCTTGTTTAATTAATCCTATTGTTTTTATGCCTTATATAATACATGACAGTGATAACTGATTGAGAGTTGATTCTGAAAACATCCAATTCACACACTGCTGCTGGCCTGTTACGGCATTGATGTTTATTGTAAACCCATATTTTGTTACAGGTGAATGTAATTATGCTTTATTATGCTGATATCAAGTATCAAGACCCACATCATCAGAAACAGCTTTATTCAGAATACAATATTAGGAATACACACACATAAACTCAAATTGCAAACTGAAGAACAGCAATTTCAGCATGAGTCAAAGCATTTATATGAACAGCTAACTAAAACAAAATTGCAAAAGCAAAATAAGCTCTGATCCACTCTGGCTTCTCTTTCATCAGGCCAGTTACCTGATCTCTGGTCCAATCTTTCCTATGTTGCCCAGTGAAAGGAGCAGAGAGCTGACCTTGGTAACAGGAGAAAGAAAGAAGCACCCTGGGAGAGCAAGGTGAATTTGTGATCTAAGCAGAGAATGGAGGTGTCCAAAATAAAAGAGGCAGAGACTTCTAATCATAGTAACAAGATGAATCATGGAACTTGGAAATAATGACATATAGCATGGCAAAAAAATATAGACTAGAGTAAGAAGATATTTTCTTATAAAATTAATTTTCCAAACATGGGAATATGAGTTACTCTTTAAAGGAAGGTTAGGAAAGATTAAATGAGACTCAGACCAGACTTATAAAGTAGTACCCTCTCTTAAGGACAAAGACTAGTGAATAATGATGTTTTATGATCAGTTCTAGCCTCTGATTATAGCATAGGCAAAATAAGTAATAATTAAGTAATGCATAAAAGTAGAATGAAGGCCAGGTGCGGTGGCTCACACCTGTAATCCCAGCACTTTGAGAGGCCGAGGTGGGTGGGTCACCTGAGGTCAAGAGTTCGAGACCAGCCTGGCCAACATGGTGAAACCTCATCTCTCTACTAAAAATACAAAAATTAGCCAGTGTGGTGGTGCACGTCTGTAATCCCAGCTACTGGGAAGGCTGAGGCAGGAGAATCACTTGAATCTGGGAGACAGAAGTTGCAAGTGAGCCGAGATCTTGCCACGGCATTCCAGCCTGGGCGACAAAGTGAGACTCCATCTAAAAAAATAAAAAAGAAAAGAAAGAAAGAAAATATCTTCGAAAGCGTAGTAGAAAGAACTAGAAGGTGATTTAAGAGAAATGTCAATTTACTTCATATAAATGTAGATTATGTCTAGACAGATTAACACAGGGAAGTTATTCAAACAAAGGAAAAAATGCCAATGGCAAATCTGTGATAGATAAACTAGGGTAAAACTGAAAGAAAACATCTAGACATGGTTTAAATTAAAGAAATAAAGAACAAAAGTGATACTGACCATGGCTTGACAGTTTTAAATGAAAAATAAATCAAGAAAATCATTCTTGCCTGCTTCCTTTTTTTGTTGAACAGTTATGCTCTTTTAAGAAATTAGTTCATTAAGATCATAACATTGCAGAATTTAGTCATATACTTAAAATGAAACTTAGTAAGTCAAAATGTTGGCTTTGGCAATAGATTAAAGTATAGGAAACAACCTAACAGGTGTTTTGAATGATTTTTTATTGATACCCATGTATATTTTTCCTCAGGAACGTCAGTTAGGGCTGCTGTACCAAGAAGCATGTCTTTAGTTTGTAGATGTAGGGTGAAATATGCAAGCAGTTGACAAGCACTGGAAGTCTGATATCTTTCCAATTAGTGGATCCACTGCCATATGGAAAGTGTGTTCCATTCCCTTGGACTCACACATCTCTGGATGCCACTGATGTTTCACGGAGGGCAGAATGTGGACCCAGGCATTCCCAGTGAACACCACCATGCCTGTCTTCCTGCTATTCACTGCAGTTGTTTTTATCCTGAATCTCTTTCTCCTTCTACCATTTCTCTATATTATATTTACTCACATTCAAGGACTGCCTCTTCCCCCGGTAGGGAATCCATCAAGAACCAAAAGGAACAGATCAAGACCCAGGCAAAGCCATGGGGCACTATGGAACATTTCTTCGTTGACCACATAATGTAGCTGCAACATGAACTTTATCCAGCAGCGTAATCTTCTCTTTGAGTGTTTTGGTTTAATAATTAAGTAAAATAAGAAGTCCTCTTACCTCAAAATGCAATGTCCCTAAGTGATTCAGAACATTAAATTGAGGCCTGTGCTATACATATTTGAAAAAAAAAAAAAAGAACTTGAATCTGAAAAGCAACACAGGTGCATTTCAAAAGAATTTGATTTAAAAAAAAAAGTAGAGGTGTTATCTAGTTGAAAGGAAAGAGAGATGACCCTGTAGGATAACTTTGTGAATGAATCGAACAAAAGTTTGCTCACTAAGGCAAATGGTTGAGCCAGCTGCTTGAGCTGAAAAGGCAAACTGAATTGTTTTTTAAAATCAAACAACCCTATTACTGTGAAATTGGGAAGGTGAAAGTCCTGTGTTTGATATTGTCTGAAATATCAAAGTCTGGAGACACCTGATCCCTGTGGTATTTTCTTGGATTTCCTCAAACGCCTGTCTCTTACTTAGTGCCTGTCATGTAGTACCTATCATTGAAATGTCAGAGTGTCTCCCACAATTTCATGCCACACTGGAAAAGGTCCTAAATACTATGCAGGCTTTGACACTCAAGAAGTTTTTTAAAGAAATTGTGTTACCAAAATAGATGACCAGGGTCAAAGAGCTCAACATTTTTTTAAAGTTGACTTTCTAGTTTTGTGTTTAAGTACAACACTGAAATTTTTCGATATCAAGAACAACAAACAACGTGTCTCAGCAGGTAGGAAAAATATCCACTTCCTGGTTGCATATATTGTCCTTTGCGAGGCTGGTGATATGAGTTTGCTGTAGGAATTTCTCAAGACTGGAACTTTTTCATGGAGCCAAAACCTAGCACTTACACAATGACTACTACATGTGGCAACCCATGGGTACTTTGAGGTTCTTTATTAGTTTTGCTGTGAACACAAAATGGACCCACATAGATGATTCACATATCAAAGGAACAAAAAGGCCCATGCACACATGATAAAAATTACTATGCCAGTAAAATCACATAAAAGTAAATGATCGTTTTCCTCTCATCAAATTGACAGATATTTTTAAATGATAACTTGAAGTACTGGTGAGCATGCAATAAAACAGGTCCCTCCCAAGTAGCTGCTGGAGGGCAGGAAAATCATCCTTTGACCTGGCAACTCCATTGATATGAAATTACTCTAAGGATATCATCACAGATGTGTACAATAATTTATGCACAATGATATACACACCATGGTTTTCTTTATAAACACAAAAATAGAAATAACCTAAGTATTTAATAATGGAAGGCTAATTAAATGAATTATAATAAATTCTTTTTTTTTTTTTTTTTTTTTTTTTTTTTTTTTGAGACGGAGTCTCGCTCTGTTGCCCAGGCTGGAGTGCAGTGGCGCGATTTCGGCTCACTGCAAGCTCCGCCTCCCGGGTTCACGCCATTCTCCTGCCTCAGCCTCCCAAGTAGCTGGGACTACAGGCGCCCGCTACCACGCCCGGCTAATTTTTTGTATTTTTAGTAGAGACGGGGTTTCACCGTGTTAGCCAGGATGGTCTCGATCTCCTGACCTCGTGATCCGCCCGCCTCGGCCTCCCAAAGTGCTGGGATTACAGGCGTGAGCCACCGCGCCCGGCCTAATAAATTCTTATCATGGAACACTATGCCACTGTTAGTGCTCAGAAGACAGTATCCCAAAATATGACACTTTGGCATGCTGCATACTTTAACCTGAAGGACAATGGAACAGACTCAGAAGCAAAGTCTCTTTCTCATCTTTTCCCTTCTTTCTCCTGCTTCTTTTCCTCCTCCAAGGTAGGCCACAGAAACTGGAATCCTTCTTCCTCAAGGCAAGTCATGGAAACCATAACCCCTTTTCCCCAAAGTGAGCCATAAAACCTAGAAATATTTATCTAACTTTCCCCTGCCTTACTATGTATGAGCTGGCCATAAAGAAGTTCTCTGACCTACCTTGTCTGAAAGTAGATCATAAGACCCTCATTACAGAGGGGTCCTGCTCTATACCCCAGAAGAAGGAACACTACACAGAGAGCCCAAGAAGAATGTAAACAGACAGGACTTCTTGGGTTTTCCTACTGAGTCTATTACTATTAGATCATTCTCTTTGCATCCAATCATAATTTCTACACAGCTGTTCACTCTTCATTGAATCTAAGCATACACATGGACAGTTTTCTTTTGGGTCTTTGGGTCTTCGTTTCTGAAGTCTCCCATGCCATGTAAAACTTTGATTAAATAAGCTTGTTATGCTTTTCTCCTGTTAACCTGTCTTTTGTTACAGAAGTGTCAGTCATGACCCTTATGATGTGGTGAGAAAAGGTATCATATCTGTTTGGACCCTACGCCATTAATAAAGACATCAAAAAGTGCCTTTATTAATACTTACAGCTGTTGGAAAATATAACCTGTTTATTTTTAGATAAAAAGTCAGGTCACAAAATAGTATATCCAGCTGTCTATCGTGATCCTCATTTTGTTTTAAAAACACACGAGACCGGGCATGGTGGTTCATGCCCGTATTCCCAGAACTTTGGAAGGCCAAGGCAAGAGGATCACCTGAGGTCAGGAGTTCCAGACCAGCCTGGCCAACATGGTGAAACCCTGTCTCTACTAAAAATACAAAAATTAGCTGGACACGGTGGCATGAAACTGTAATCCCAGCTACTTGGGAGGCTGAGGCAGGAGAATCGCTTGAACCCAGGAGGCAGAGGTTGCAGTGAGCCAAGGTCGTGCCACTGCACTCCAGCCTGGGTGACAGAGCAAGACTCCGTCTCAAAAAAAAAACAAAAAACAAAACAAAAAAAACAAACAAACCAAAAACACCCCATGAATTTGGGTGCAGTGCCTCTTGCCTGTAATCCCAATACTTTGGGAGGCCTAGACAGGAGGATTGCTTGAGCCCAGGAGTTTGAGAACAGCCTGGACAACATAGTGAGACCGTGTCTCTACAAATAATCAAAACAGTAGCCTGATGTGGTGGGTGCACACCTCTAGTCCCAGCTACTTGGGAGGCTGAGGTGGGAGGATCACTTGAGCCCAGGAGGTTAAGGTTGGGGCTGCAGTGAGCCATGATTGGGCCACTACAGGCCAGCCTGGGAGACAGAGTGAGATCTTGTCTCAAACAAAACAAAACAAAACAAAACAAAACAAAAACCACACATGTGCACACATGCATGTACAAATGAATATAGAAAAACACGGTAAACTGGGACAAAATGTACCACAATATTAATGCTAGTCATCTCTAATTGGTGGGGTTCCAAGTAATTTTGGTACTTCTTATTACTTACAAATACTTTTTAAAGTTTCTATAGTAACCAGGTATTATTTTATAATCAGAAACAAATATTATTTAAAATAGTTTTCTAACCAGAAGGAAAGTATGTACCATTTTTAAAGAGCTGAAATAAGAAGCTATCCCTTCACAGTGTCTACATATGTGGAGGATACATAGAGGATAACAGAGAAATGTTGAAGTTGCCTAATCTGGTTTGCATCTGTGTCCCTGCCCAAATCCCATGTCAATTGTAATCCCTAATGTTGGAGGTGGGGCCTGGTGGGAGGTGACTGGATCATGGCGGTGGATTTCTCATGAATGGTTTAGCACCATCCCCTTGGTGCTGTTCTTGTGTTAGTGAGTGACTTCTTGGGAGATCTGGTTGTTTAAAAGTGTGTACCGTCTTCCCCCAACCCCTTGCTCCTGCTTCTGCCATGCAAGACATACCTGCTCCCAATTTGCCTTCAGCCATGACTGTAAGTTCCCTGAGGCCTTCCCAGGAATGCTTCCTGTATAACCTGCAAAACTGTGAGCCAATTAAACCGCTTTTCTTTATAAATCATCCAGTCTCGGGTATTTCTTTATGGCAATGTGAGAGCAGACTAATACAGTGCCCTTCTTCTCCAGGGATCTCACAAAAAGTACTGTTATCTACTTAAATGGGGGCAGAGCATTAAGCAATAAAAGCCAATACTTTGCTACTTACATTGAATTTGTTGAGAACTGGGCGTTTTAGTCCTTGAAACTTTATCAAATGTCAGTACCATTACCATTTACAGATGTAAATAAGTAAGTTATGAATGAAATGTTCATCTCAGAATGAGAATGCTCCGTCTTATCTCAAAAACAGAAAACTACAGCACCAGGAAACTAAACAAGGTCCGCTCAGTTGTTGTGACCTATTAATGTGCAGAGCCAGAAGATGGGCTTTAAAAGAATCCATTAGAAGTAGGTAATGAAAAACATGTTCATTTGACTTAAAAATATCTCTTCTAATATATCTGATCTTGAATTCATGAGACCAATAGAAGGCACCACAGAAGGTTTTTTTTTTATTACATTAGATAAGTCAGTTAGAGACAGAAAGAGAAAAATAAACCCCGAGCACATCATCAACTAATAAAAAATCAGGCTGGGCACAGTGGCGCATGCCTGTAATTCCAATGCTTTGGGAAGCTGAGGTGGTGGGAGGATAACTTGAGGCCAGGAGTTTGAGACAAGCCTGAGCAAAATAACGAGAACTCATCTCTACAAAAAATTTTTTAAATTAGCTGGGCATGGTGGTATGTGCCTGTAGTCCCAGCTACTCAGGAGGCTGAGGTGGGAGGCTTTCATGAGACCAGGAGTTCAAGGCTGCAGTGCACTATGACTGAATCACTGTGCTTCAGCCTGGGCAACAGAACAAAAATCTGTCTCACACACACACAAAAAATCAGTTTGTCCTGCCTTCCTGGTTTCATTAAATCCAGGTATTTCTGAGGCTGATGATGATGTTGAATAGGATCGCATCATAGAACTAGAAAGACTTCACAAACTGTCTCGTCAAATCATCATCTTTTATGGATGAAGAAGACAACCCCCCACAGAGGTGAAAAGCCTCGCACAAGATCACACAACGTTTAATAGCAGTCAAGATGAGGGTTCCAGTCTGACTTCCAGGCCACTCTCATTTCACTACAACACACTTTTTCAGTGTGAAATGTCTCATTTGATCCGTTTCATTTATGTATCTACTCAGAGAATGTCCCCATCGACCATAGCAAATGAGGCTGGGTGACAGCTATAGTAAGTAACACATTCTCAAAAGATGCCATCTATCTGTGCGATGTATTTTTATCTGTCTTGATAGATCATTTGCACTTCAAGCATTATAAAACACCTTTTAGAGTTAATTCTAAAGGACGTAAAGATCTTCATTTTCAAGCATGACCTGTGCTACCAAAGTCCAGATATATTTCAAATAACATTTTACAGAAGGACAGTGACTTTTTCCAGCTAAAACCCACAAGCCTTTAACAGACATCAAATGATGGTTAAATAGGATGTGTATAGCCTAACATGGAAGATCATAAATATACACAAAAGCTAAGACACACCCAGGTAATAAATCAATCATATCTCAAAAAATTTTAAGATGGGAGGGGAGTGGTTTTTGTTTGTTTTTTTGAGACAAGGTCTCACTTTGTAACCCAGGCTGGAGTGCAGTGGTGCAATGTAGACTTACTGTAGCCTCTACCTCCTGGGCTCGAGCAATCCTCCCACCTCAGTCCCCCAAGTAGCTGGGACTACAGGTATATGCCACCAAGCCCAACTAATTCTTATATATATATATATATATATATATATATATTTTTAATACAGATGGAATTTCACTATATTTCCCAGGCTGGTCTCAAACCCCTGGGCTCAAGCAATCTTCCTGCCTCAGCCTCCCAAATTTCTGAGATTACAGGCATGAGCCACTGAGCCCAGCCTGTGTTAGCACTTTCTATACATCACAACATTCAATCTTCACAATAGCCCGAGGAAGTAGATATAATTATTTATCTCATTTTACCAATAAGAAAACAGAGACACAGAGAGGTTAAATAAGTTGACCAAGGCAGAACCAGGACTTTCACTGAGACAGTCTGGCTTTGTAGTCCCTGTTCTGAACAAGGAGGAGAAATATGACTTGTGAAGTGAGAAAAAGTAGCTGAGAATTTTTAGAGTAAAGCCCAGGGTATGGCTGTTTGTAGGACCTCCCATTTTAACTATAAAGCTGTAGGACATATAAATCACAGTTAAATGCACTTATAACAATCAGATACCTAAATGTTGATGTTGTTGGCTATTTCCTAAACAGTGTGAGGCCATTTGCCTTGATGACACAGTACAGTCAATTTACTATGAGGAGATACATTTCATGAGAAAATATGTTTAATATGGGGGCTTATTGTGGGAACCACATGGAAAAAGCATATAAGAGAACACACAGATAAATCGTCACAGTTTTTTTTCCCCTAGAGCCTCATAATCCAATGGAGGAGATGGGCGCATATGCTGATGACAGTAATGAGGACAATAATAATGATTGTAAGTAATCAATAGTAGGCAGTGCTCTGGCTGCTGTCTTGGGTGTCTTATGTCATTTTTTCTAATCCTCTACATACTAAATATGAAGAGAGGGTGGTAGAGTCTCCAACCAAGATCCTTGCTAAGTTCTTTGGAACTATGCTGGCAGAGTCAATGAAATTTAAGAGTAGTAAATCAAACATTATCATTTGCAATGACTAAGCCCTAATAAATACAGCATGTTAGCTTTTTCCTGAAGGACATAAAGCATAGCTGTATTTTACTCATCCCCTCTCAGCCATATTTCCTGAGAAGATCATACACAATGGTGAGTGTTTGGGCAACAACTGTGTAAATGAGGTTGTGACGATGAGCTCCTGGAGAGGACTTGTAACTCCCTGCGTTCCTTTGCAGCTTTCCCCAGCCCCAGACTGTTAGCATCGAGAAGATACGGAGTACAATTTCCTGACCAATTACAAGATCACAATGTTAAGAAACCGAACTGAGGTCTGCTTATCTGGTGTAATAAGGCCAAACATCCACATTGAGATGGTGCAGTTTGAAAAGGAGACATTTCTTTGCAAAGCACTAAGCAAGGAGAATCAAGAATAGGGCAGCTTACACTTCAGACCCAATCTCCTCAATGGCTTGCAAACAAGGATGTTTAAAGGAAGTGGAAATTTTCAGGAAAGCAGGAAATCAGTGACAGGCAAAAGTGTAAATCAATACATTAAGGTTACACATTGGTTTGGCCTGAAAGGGTGGGATATCTTGAAGCAGGGGGCTTACAGGTCATAGGTGGTTTTCAATTTGCAACTGGTTAAGGAAAAGAAGCTTTGTCTAAAAGATTGGAGGCATCAGAAAAGAATGTGAGCTCTGGCTTGTGGACATGACTTCCTCCAGGCCCCTCAGGAAGAAATTTAGAACAAAGAAGGACAGTTGGAGTTCAGTCCTTAGTTCCCCCTTATCTGAGGTCTATGTGCTGGCAGATCTATTTGCTGGGGGTCCAGGTTTCTGAAGAACAACTCAGGGACATATATTAATATGTTATCTTTAGTTCCTATAGGGAATCAGACATCCAGTAACTCTAACTTCCTTAACTGTTGTTTTAGTATACTATTACTGATATAGGAGATAGAAATTATTTAGTCAGATAGGGCAAAAGAGTCCTTGGCAGAACTTCCCTTCTAACAAAGAGCAGCTCCCAAAAACATTTCTTTTCTAACAAAGAGGAGCCTGAAAGATTGAGCTGCAAACATTGATAAAAAAGCTGGAAGCTTGCATGGGGGAATGCCAGCAGCTGTGCCAACAGAAAAGGGGTACCTAGGGGCCAGGCATGTCCACCCTGGGAGCTCCATCTTCCCTTTTTTGTTAGCATGTGTACAGTAAGAAAGAAATGGGCAACATGGCGCAGCTCTGGCTGAAAACCTGCCTGCATAATAAAAGCCTGGGGTGGGGGCTGCCAGAGATTCATGCCCTATGCAAATGGCACACCTGGTCCTAACCAGTTTTTCATGCCCTATGTAGATCAGACACCACCTCCTGCCAGCTCATCTATAAAACCCTCTGCCTTTCACTGCAGATTGGCAATCCATTTTTCTGGGACCCCCCCCCCCCCCCGCCGTCTCCAGCAGAGAGCTATTCGCTTTCTTTCACCCATTAAACTTCTGTTCTTAACCTCACTCTTTGTGTGTCTGTGTCCTTGATCTCTGTAGCCATGAGACAACAAACCTTGGGTGTCACCCCAGACAATGAGGCAGCTTCATTACCTTCTCGCTTAGGAAGTTGCTCATCTACTTCTCAGGCCTAGCTAGGTGTCCAGAATTTCCCTTGAAAGAATTCAAGATTTCCCTTTATTTCCATGATTGGGATGGAGGGCCCACAGGCCCCTAAGAGGGGCCCCCACTTCGTCTCAACAAAGGAAACATGAATTTCTAGAAACTTCAACTTGAAAAGAATAGCCATTCATTCAACAGAAATGTTGACCATCTACCAAGTGCCAGTGCTGGAGATTTTACAGTGATAACTAACACGGTCCCTGCCAGCCCTTTGCTGCCACAGGATGCCTACTTGGCTTGCAAGAGTCTATTGTTATTTGCAGGTATTTTACCAGCCTGTAGCCGGCATGTTGGTACTTTGGGGAGACAGCAAACTGAAGAGACAGCAAACCTGGACAGCTGGTTGTTAAACATTTACTAGCATATTACTGCTTCTTGCCCCCCTAGGACTTACACTCTAGTGGGGAAGGAACTTAAAACATAATTACAAGTGTGATAAGTAGTAGCAAGTGGATGGCCTGGGTGCTATGGGAGGGCTTTGTCTGAGGGTACTCAGAAGTAAAAATTGACTTACATTCCTTCTTGTTTTTTGTTTGGTTTTTAGACAGTCTCACTCTGTCTCCCAGGCTGGAGTGCAGTGGTGCAATCTGGGCTCCCTGCAAGCTCCGCCTCCTGGGTTCATGCCATTCTCCTGCCTCTGCCTCCCGAGTAGCTGGGACTACAGTAGCTGAGACTACAGGTGCCCGCTGTCAGGCCTCTGAGCCCAAGCCAAGCCATCGCATCCCCTGTGACCTGCACATATATGCCAAGATGGCCTGAAGTAACTAAAGAATCACAAAATAAGTGAATATGCCCTACCCCACCTTAACTGATGACATTCCACCACAAAAGGAGTGTAAATGGCCGGTCCTTGCCTTAACTGATGATATTACCTTGTGAAAGTCCTTTTCCTGGCTCATCCTGGCTCAAAAAGCACCCCCACTGAGCACCTTGCGACCCCCCACTCCTACCCGCCAGAGAACAAACCCCCTTTGACTGTAATTTTCCTTTACCTACCCAAATCCTATAAAACAGCCCCACCCTTATCTCCCTTCGCTGACTCTCTTTTCGGACTCAGCCTGCCTGCACCCAGGTGAAATAAACAGCCATGTTGCTCACACGAAGCCTGTTTGGTGGTCTCTTCACATGGACTCGAGTGAAATTTGGTGCCGTGACTCGGATCAGGGGACCTCCCTTGGGAGATCAATCCCCTGTCCTCCTGCTCTTTGCTCCGTGAGAAAGATCCACCTATGAACTCAGGTCCTCAGACCAACCAGCCCAAGAAACATCTCACCAATTTCAAATCCGGTAAGCGGCCTCTTTTTACTCTCTTCTCCAACCTCCCTCACTATCCCTCAACCTCTTTCTCCTTTCAATCTTGGCACCACACTTCAATCTCTCCCTTCTCTTAATTTCAATTCCTTTCATTTTCTGGCAGAGACAAAAGAGACATGTTTTATCCGTGAACCCAAAACTCCGGCGCCGGTCACGGACTGGGAAGGCAGCCTTCCCTTGGTGTTTAATCATTGCAGGGACGCCTCTCTGATTATACACTCACCTTTCAAGGGTGTCAGACCACGCAGGGACACCTGCCTTGGTCCTTCACCCTTAGCGGCAAGTCCCGCTTTCCTGGGGCAGGGGCAAGTACCCCTCAACCCCTTCTCCTTCACCCTTAGTGGCAAGTCCCGCTTTCCTGGGGCAGGGGCAAGTACCCCTCAACCCCTTCTCCTTCACCCTTAGCGGCAAGTCCCGCTTTCCTAGGGGGCAAGAACCCCCCAATCGCTTATTTCCACACCCCAACCTCTTATCTCTGTGCCCCAATCCCTTATTTCTGCACCCTGACCTCTTATCTCTGTGCCCCAATCCCTTATTTCCGTGTCCCAACCCCCTCTCTGCTTTTCTGGAGGGCAAGAACCCCACTCACCTCCTCCGTGTCTCTACGCTCTCTTTTCTCAGGATTTGCCTCCTTCACTATGGGCAACCTTCCACCCTCCATTCCTCCTTCTTCTCCTTTAGCCTGTGTCCTTAAGAACTTAAAACCTCTTCAACTCACACCTGACCTAAAACCTAAATGCCTTATTTTCTTCTGCAACACCACTTGGCCCCAATACAAACTCGACAATGGCTCTAAATGGCCAGAAAACGGCACTTTCGATTTCTCCATCCTACAAGACCTAAATAATTTTTGTTGAAAAATGGGCAAATGGTCTGAGGTGCCTTACGTCCAGGCATTTTTCACACTTCGTTCCCTCCCTAGCCTCTGTTCCCAATGCGATTCCTCCCAAATCCTCCTTCTTTCCCTCCCGCCTGTCCCCTCAGTCCCAACCCCAAGCGTCGCTGAGTCTTTCCAGTCTTCCTTTTCTACAGACCCATCTGACCTCTCCCCTCCTCCCCAGGCTGCTCGTCGCCAGGCCAAGCTAAGTCCCAATTCTTCCTCAGCCTCCGCTCCTCCACCCTATAATCCTTCTACCACCCCCCCTCCTCACACCCGGTCCGGCTTACAGTTTAGTTCTGCGACTAGCTCCTCCCCACCTGCCCAACAATTTCCTCTTAGAGAGGTGGCTGGAGCTGAAGGCATAGTCAAGGTACATGTACCTTTTTCTCTATCAGACCTCTCTCAGATCAGTCAACGTTTAGGCTCTCTCTCATCAGACCCCACTAAATATATACAGGAATTCCAATATCTAACTCTGTCCTACAACTTAACCTGGAGTGACTTAAGTGTCATCCTGACTTCTACCCTCTCCCCAGATGAACGGGAAAGAGGTTTTTCTCTAGCCCAATCTCATGCTGATAACTGCCGGCTTCACGAGCCAGACCTCCAGGAAGGCGTTAGAGCAGTTCCCCGAGAGGATCCCCAATGGAACTACCAGGCAGATTCCCCAGGTATAGCTAGGCAAGATTACATGGTTTCCTGCCTAGTTGAAGGGCTTAAAAAAGCAGCTTACAAAGCTGTTAATTATGACAAACTTAAAGAAACTACCCAAGGTAAAGATGAAAATCCAGCCCAGTTCATGGCCTGCTTAGCAGCAACCCTTAGACGCTATACCGCCCTAGACCCAGAGGGGCCAGAAGGCCGCCTTATTCTTAATATGCATTTTGTCACCCAATCCACTCAGGTTCGACTCCTGGCTGGCTCGTTTGGCAGCAACCCTGAGACACTTTACAGCCCTAGCCCCTAAAAGGTCGAAAGGCCATCTTATTCTCAATATACATTTTATTACCCAATCTGCTCCCGACATTAAATAAAACTCCAAAAACTGGAATCTGGCCCTCAAACCCCACAACACGACTTAATTAACGTCACCCTCAAGGTGTGCAATAACAGAAAAAAGTTGCAATTCCTTACCTCCACTGTGAGACAAACCCCAGCCACATCTCCAGCACACAAGAACTTCCAAACGCCTGAACTGTAGCAGCCAGGCGTTCCTCCAGAACCTCCTCCCTCAGGAACTTGCTACACATGCCGGAAATCTGGCCACTGGGCCAAGGAACGCCCACAGCCCGGGATTCCTCCTAAGCCGCGTCCCATCTGTGTGGGACCCCACTGAAAATCGGACTGTTCAACTCACCTGGCAGCCACTCCCAGACCTCCTGGAACTCTGGCCCAAGGCTCTCTGACTCCTTCTTGGCTTACCGGCTGAAGGCCCGATCGCCTCGGAAGCCCCCTAGACCATCAAGGACGGCAAGCTTCAGGTAACTCTCACAGTGGAAGGTAAGCCAGTCCCCTTTTTAATCAATACGGAGGCTACTCACTCCACATTACCTTCTTTTCAAGGGCCTGTTTCCCTTGCCTCCATAACTGTTGTGGGTATTGACGGCCAGGCTTCTAAACCTCTTAAAACTCCCCAACTCTGGTGCCAACTTAGACAATAGTCCTTTAAGCACTCCTTTTTAGTTATCCCCACCTGCCCGGTTCCCTTATTAGGCTGAGACACTTTAACTAAATTATCTGCTTCCCTGACTATTCCTGGACTACAGCTATATCTCATTGCCGCTCTTCTTCCCAATCCAAAGCCTCCTTTGCGTCCTCCTCTTGTATCCCCCCACCTTAACCCACAAGTATAAGATACCTCTACTCCCTCCTTGGCGACCGATCATGCACCCCTTACCATCTCATTAAAACCTAATCACCCTTACCCCACTCAACGCCAATATCCCATCCCACAGCACACTTTAAAAAGATTAAGGCCTGTTATCACTCGCCTGCTACAGCATGGCCTTTTAAAGCCTATAAACTCTCCTTACAATTCCCCCATTTTACCTGTCCTAAAACCAGACAAGCCTTACAAGTTAGTTCAGGATCTGCGCCTTATCAACCAAATTGTTTTGCCTATCCACCCTGTGGTGCCAAACCCATATACTCTCCTATCCTCGATACCTGCCTCTACAACCCATTATTCTGTTCTAGATCTCAAACATGCTTTCTTTACTATTCCTTTGCACCCTTAATCCCAGCCTCTCTTCGCTTTCACTGGGACTGACCCTGACACCCATCAAGCTCAGCAAATTACCTAGGCCGTACTGCTGCAAAGCTTCACAGACAGCCCCCATTACTTCAATCAAGCCCAAATTTCTTCCTCAACTGTTACCTATCTCGGCATAATTCTCATAAAAACACACGTGCTCTCCGTGCCAATCGTGTCCGACTGATCTCTCAAACCCAAGCACCTTCTACAAAACAACAACTCCTTTCCTTCCTAGGCATGGTTAGCGCGGTCAGAATTCTTACACAAGAGCCAGGACCACACCCTGTAGCCTTTCTGTCCAAACAACTTGACCTTACTGTTTTAGCCTAGCCCTCATGTCTGCATGCAGCGGCTGCCGCTGCTTTAATACTTTTAGAGGCCCTCAAAATCACAAACTATGCTCAACTCACTCTCTACAGTTCTCATAACTTCCAAAATCTATTTTCTTCCTCATACCTAACGCATATACTTTCTGCTTCCCGGCTCCTTCAGCTGTACTCGCTCTTTGTTGAGTCTCCCACAATTATCGTTGTTCCTGGTCCAGACTTCAATCCGGCCTCCCACATTATTCCTGATACCACAACTGACCCCCACGACTGTATCTCTCTGATCCACCTGATATTCACCCCATTTCCCCCTATTTCCTTCTTTCCTGTTCCTCACCCTGATCACGCTTGATTTATTGATGGCAGTTCCACCAGGCCTAATCGCCACATACCAGCAAAGGCAGGCTATGCTATAGTACAAGCCACTAGCCCGCCTCTCAGAACCTCTCATTTCCTTTCCATCGTGGAAATCTATCCTCAAGGAAATAACTTAGTGTTCCATCTGCTATTCTACTACTCCTCAGGGATTATTCAGGCCCCCTCCCTTCCCTACACATCAAGCTCAAGGATTTGCCCCACCCAGGACTGGCAAATTAGCTTTACTCAACATGCCCTGAAGTCAGATAACTAAAATACCTCTTAGTCTAGGTAGATACTTTCACTGGATAGGTAGAGGCCTTTCCTACAGGGTCTGAGAAGGCCACCGCAGTCATTTCTTCCGTTCTGTCAGACATAATTCCTCAGTTTAGCCTTCCCACCTCAATACAGTCTGATAACAGATGAGCCTTTATTAGTCAAATCAGCCAAGCAGTTTTTCAGGCTCTTAGTATTCAGTGAAACCTTTATATCCCTTACAGTCCTCCATCTTCAAGAAAGGTAGAATGGACTGAAGGTCTTTTAAAAACACACCTCACCAAGCTCAGCCACCAAAAAGGACTGGACAATACTTTTATCACTTTCCCTTCTCAGAATTCAGGCCTGTCCTCAGAATGCTACAAGGTACAGCCCATTTAAGCTCCTGTATAGATGCTCCTTTTTATTAGGCCCCAGTCTCATTCCAGACACCAGACCAACTTAGACTGTGCCCCAAAAAACTTGTCATCCCTACTATCTTCTGTCTAGTCATACTCCTATTCACCGTTCTCAACTACTCATACATGCCCTGATCTTGTTTACACTGCCGGTTTACACTGTTTATCCAAGCCATCACAGCTGATATCTCCTGGTGCTATCCCCAAACCGCCACTCTTAACCCTTGAAGTAAATAAATAATCTTTGCTGGCAGGACTATGCTGAATCTCCTTAGGCACTCTCTAATCAGATGTCCTAGGTCCTCCCAATTCTTTGACCTTTTATACCTGTTTTTCTCCTTCTTATTCCATTTAGTTTTTCAGTTCATACAAAACCATATCCAGGCCATCACCAATCATTCTATACAACAAATGTTTCTTCTAACAACCCCACAATATCATCCCTTACCACAAGATCTCCTTTCAGCTTAATCTCTCCCACTCTAGGTTCCCATGCCGCCCCAATCCCGCTTGAAGCAGCTTATGCCCTGCGCCACCTTAACTGATGACGTTCCACCACAAAAGAAGTGTAAATGGCCGGTCCTTGCCTTAACTGATGACATTACCTTGTGAAAGTCCTTTTCCTGGCTCATCCTGGCTCAGAAAGCACCCCCACTGAGCACCTTGCGACCCCCCACTCCTGCCCACTGAGCACCTTGCGACCCCCACTCCTACCCGCCAGAGAACAAACCCCCTTTGACTGTAATTTTCCTTTACCTACCCAAATCCTATAAAACGGCCCCACCCTTATCTCCCTTTGCTGACTCTCTTTTCGGACTCAGCCCGCCTGCACCCAGGTGAAATAAACAGCCATGTTGCTCACACAAAGCCTGTTTGGTGGTCTCTTCACATGGACTCGAATGAAACCCGCCACCACGCCTAGCTAATTTTTGTGTGTGTGTGTGTATTTTTTTAGTAGAGACGGGGTTTCACCATGTTAGCCAGGATGGTCTCAATCTCCTGACCTCGAGATCCACCCGCCTCGGCCTCCGAAAGTGCTGGGATTACAGGTGTGAGCCACCGCACCCGGCCGATTTACATCGCTTCTTAAAGTCAACTACATTCCTCCTTAAAATGTTTTCAGCACCGATTTTATTTATTTTTATTTTTGAGATGGAGTCTCACTTGATTGCCCAGGTGATCTCAGCTCACTGCAAGCTCTGGCCTCCCAGGGTCAAGTGATTCTTGTGCCTCAGCCTCCCGAATAGCTGGAACTACAGGCATAAGCCACCACACCCCATTAATTTTTTGTAGAGATGGGGCTTCACCATGTTAGTCAGGCTGGTCTTGAACTCCTGACCTCAAGTGATCCGCCTGCCTCGGCTCCCAAGTGTTGGGATTACAGGTGTGAGCCACCACACCTGGCCAGCACTGATCTTTACCACATCTCTGAACTCCATTTTATATCTCTCCTATAAAAATAATAATATATTACCTAGTGTTATAGATAGGGTGCAGTGTAGAGAGATCTGAACTCAAAGTGAAGCCCTGACATTGCCAGCCTGTTTGGCTTTGGACAAGCCACCTAACCTCACTGAACTCAATGTTTTCTTGTGTAAAACAGAATAATCGTGATGCTTTGCAGGGTTATTTTGAACATCAGTATATTAGATGTATAACACTTAATTAAATGCATTTTTAAATCATTTTTAGTCATGCAATTGTTTTTATTCTAACTCCTACTAGATTTTAAATACCTTAAGGAAAGACAGAATATTTTATTTCCAGCATATGCTAGAAGTTGACATATGATAAAAGTTTGTTGAATTAATTCATTCTTAATTGAATTAAATTGCCCCTAAGTGTCTGTTTGAAAAGATAAACTGGTTATTTCAATTCAGATCTAGAATATGCACTGCTTTGCTGTGCTGGAGTTGAGGATACATTTGTTTTAAAACTAAAATAAAGGAAAACATTAACAAAAATTGTATTTAATTTTAACAAGTTAGTAATGACAGCACCAACTACATCAAAATTACTAAAGCTATTGATGCCTCTCAGTACGACCTTGGTAATAATGATTTTTGTTATTCCATCAGAGAAATTTCCAAAAAAGGAGTGCTATGTTTGATAATGTAACACATAATCCTTTTAGCGATTCTGCTTTCCATATCTCCCTTATTTCCATATTCCAGATATCTTGTCTAAGTCATTTCTAAATACTGTAGGAAACTGATTTTTAGAGTCTTGCATTTTAAGAGCTGGAAGAGATCTTGGCAATCATTTTTAGCTTCATTTTGCAGGTAACTGAAATTTAAAAAAATAAAGGACTAAAGGTCACACTATGAGGAAAAATCATCCCTTGTTAAACTGTTTGGCTTAGACAGACTGGAATCAGAACTACTATTTTCTGTTTTATTTATTTATTTATTTTATTTTTATTTAAAAAAAAAAAAAAAACCCTGTAAGGGAAACAAGAAAATATGAATTATAAAAATAGTCCCATACAACCATTGTGGAAAACAGAACAAAGTCTCCCTGCTGGCACCAAAAAATATGGCAAATGAAATAAATGAAGAATGAATAAAGCCATATAAATTAAATGTGAAATTGCGCTAGCAAAAAATAAAAAAGAGAGAAAACAAATTTTCTGTTTTCTTCATAACACATGTGAACGACCCAATCTGAAGCAATGGGCATTATTGCTTCTTGTAAATTGCCTTTTCTTTTTCTTCCCAGACATTTCTAGTTCTAATCCTGCTGTCCTTCCTGTATTTGAAAACCAAATCAAACGCTGAGTACGTCAGACTCTTAGATAGGCCGACGTTGATAAGGTTCTCTGGCACAGCACGGCTTCTTCCCCTCGCTTAACCTTTTTTCTCCTAATCCTTTCCGATCTGAGTCCACCGATTTTATATTTCTAAGCAATTAATTTTTTGGCTGGGCTGCGCGATCCACAGGTGGGGGATGATTGACAGCGCGCAAATAGGCTCCATCTGTTGGCGGCTGATAATGGCATCCTGGGGGCTTCTGGGTAATGTCTTTGCACACATAAAAGGGAGCAGCCTAATCTATTTGCAGCTCAGGCAGAAAAAGCCCCTCAGCTCGCATTGTTATTCAACAGGAACAATTGGTTACAGGCAGCACGTTTATGGGCACAGTGGGGTGGCTTGGGGAGGGGGCAAGGTTCCCACAGTGAGTGATGATTCCTCTAAAGCCCATGGTATTTTTCCCTCTTTGGGAAGAAAAGAAAACAAACAAAAAATAGATGCGATGGGGAGAGGGGGAATTTTGTGACAATCCCAGGAGAGAGAGAACTTGGGGTTCCTGCCTATCCTTGGCTTCACACATTATCAAAGAAAGATGAGGAAAAGGGAAATAAATAATGATAATCATTAGAATTCAGTTGTGATGTAAACAAATAAATGAATACAGAAATGGTAGGGCTGGCTTCAGAGCCTCCGCGAAGGCTTGGTTAAATTCCTGGGTTCCTCATGGAATGTAAATGACAGCACTGGTGTTCTGGTAAGAGCATCCATGTGCAGAGGACTACACTTTAACAGAAAGATGATCAGGCATTCATCTAGGGTGAGTAGGGTGGGGGTAAAATTGCTTTACTTGTGAAACATATTTCAAAGGCTCTGGACAAGCAGGACAAAGATATTCAAAATCTGAAAGATTTTTAAACATTGTCTTAAAGTATTTATAATTAGCAAATATTTCAGATTTAGGTAAACAATTGACGTGGCAATATTTGAGGAGAATATTTAAGGCTTTTAATCTAAAGCCTTAAAAAGGATGAAGTTTTTTTGCTTGTCTGATTATCTTATTCCCTCATCAGACACCAGTTGGAGACAATTCAGCCTCATCGTCCCTTGCCAAAGGATGCAATGATTCTTAAGGTCAGTTCTTCTACTTTGATGTATCAAGTTGGATTTTTTTACAAGCAGTCTTTGATGTATTAAGTTGGATTTTTTTTCCCTCCCTCCTATTTTCTCTCTCTCATGTTCTCTCTTGCTCTCACCCCACACTCCTTTCTCTTTTGGAACTCAGTAAATAAAAGTCCTTTTACACAAGACAAGCATATCCAGGTCCATTTTAAAACCATGCTTGCCATAGTAGTCGGTCCTTATGGCCCCCTAGCATCACTCAGACCCACTAAAACACATCCAGCTTCCTTGTCTCTGGGTGTTTTTATCTACTCCGAAAGACAATCTATATGGTGATTTGAGAATCCTTAATGGGTAAGGAAATTAAATGCGTATTTGCTTACAAGCATATAAAATGACTTGTTATTTCCTTTCACAGCTGATGTTTAGAAGATGAACCTATGTCAATAAGCATTTCTTTCCTCTACACTTAAACTCAGAATTATCATCTACCAGAAAGAATCAGAGGTGATATAAATGCAGTAGACAATGAAGTCTGTGTCTAAACAGCACTAACATCAATGCTCTTTAAGTGATTGAAAATAGAGTCAATATTCCATCAACCTCATTCATACTAGGGGGGCAGGAAGCTGGAGGTATTATTTTGACTAATATGACACTAAATCGTTTACAATGGATTATGTAATATTTTGGGGAATATGACACTAAATAGTTTACAATGGATTATATATGTGAGTGACATATACATTCTTATGGTCATGATAATTGACAAGACTCAGGTTTCTGGAGATACTGCTTTCTTTATCTCTGTAACTCAAGTTGACTTTTGATTCTCAGTGGCTAATTCTACTCTTGCTGTAAAGTGTAACTTAGTCACTTCTGAGATTTTTCATCTATCTAGTCCAACAATTTCTCAGTCAATCTGTGTCTGCATCATATTTTGTTCTCTATTTTACACTCCAATCAAGGTCTAATTCCACAATTCTCAAATTCAGTCAAGTGAAGACTGTCCCTTCTTGACTTTTTGGAAAGCATCTCCTAGGGTTCAGGGGGAATTTATCTGTTAGTGCACAGGAACTATCCACAGTCACGTGTCTTTCACAATAGATGTAGTTTCTTTGGCTAGGATTCTGCCCTAACTTTACCTCTGAGCCTTTGGGAAACCCAAGGCTGTCAGCCTCGCAGCAGATACACACACATGCACACACACATGCACACGCACTGCCCTATGACCCCTCATCAACATTTCTGTGAAATGCCAACTACCAGAGAACATATCAAACAAGCACTAATCCTCACTAGTTTCCTCAACTTGTTGAGCAGTTTCCCTCCTGTCTCCTGTCTCCACCACAATTTGAGAAAGATGAGTGGAAGAAATACATTTTTTTCTTCCAAAATATCTCCCTCCCTTGTTTCAGGTTTTATTGACTCATGCCCAAGATATCTCCTTACAACCAAAGAGTATGGACCAGTCGTTACAATCGTGGGTGTTCCTTGGTTTAGCTGCCAGTGGGAAGATGTCATACACCAGGCAGGCAGGAAAGAGCACATGGACATCAGAATATGTGGGGTTGTTAATACATGCTGTTAAGGATTAAAAGTGAAGCGGCGTCACTGTCTGGGATAATACTGGAGATTTGTCATCTAACGACAAGGAAATCGAGTAAGCGTACACAAGAAGTGGGTTTAGGAGCAGAGGTGTAATAGGCAAAAGAAAGAGAAAGGAGAGTAGCTCTCTGTCTTGCAAGAGAGAGGGGTGCTCAAATGGGACTTCTGGCTTGTGGTGGAGTGCACGGGATTTTATAGACAAGCTTGAGGAGGCGGTGTCTGATTTACACAGAGCCCAAAGATAGGTTGGACCAGGTGCGATGTTTACATAACGCGCAGGGAAGCTGGCCACTCCACCCTAATCTTATTATGCAAATGGGGTATTGCCTGGTGGGGGCCATGTTGCCTGCCCCTTACTGTACACGTGACTGGCAAAGAGAAGAGAAGATGGAGCCACCATTTTGAACAAGCCTAGTCCCAGGTAGCCTTTTCCTATTGGCATAGCTGCCGGCATTCACCTATGCAGGCTTCTAACCTGCCTTTCTGTCTTCAGCTCAATTTTACTGGCTACTCTTTGTTAGAAAAGAATATGATTTGGGACTGCTTTTCTTTAAAAGGAAAACCTTACTGAGGACTTCTTTACCCTCACTATCTGCCTAAATAATTTCTTCTTCTATTTCAAAAGCATGAGGACACACATTACCATAAAATCCATTAATATGTATTCTAGGTAATAAGATACACTTCATAATCTAAATTCAAAAAACAGAATTAAAAATATAAGGACAATGAAAAAATCAGGCAGCTCTGTTTAGAGATGCAATTTAAAGGTAATATAAACATTTAAATTTGTGTAGAGTTATAATGTAAAGGAAGCATAGGAGTCAGGGCATATCTTTGAACAGAGTGCATGTATGGTTTTTGGAAGACAGTCAGCCTGTTGAGGATTACTATCAGACATGGTCATGCAGAAACCCACCATGTTACAGCCACAGGAAAGGAGAGGTACAGAAAGTGCAGCCCTGATGCAGTCTTGCATAGAGGGCACTGTTAGACAAATACCCTGCAGCAGAGGGGACCCTGGAAAGGGCCAGGTTAGGATGTAAATGAAGGTTTCTCTGGTCTTGAGTAAACATCTAAGTCCAAGCTCAATGTTTGAGAACTTTAGGGATTGTCACTTTTGGGCTAACTCCGGTTGGGCTGGTGATGGCAATAAAGCCTGTTGCTAAAGAATCTCCCCTGGAAAAAGGCAGAGGCTCCTTCTCCTGGACATTGATAACCCAGCTGCGATTGGATCCGTTAGATCAGACTGAGGTGCAGATCATTCTCCTTGCTCTTTCTGACACAGGAATAATACAGGGTGGTCACAGGAGAATAAAAAATTCCAGGCAGCAGTTTCACATGACTAGAGGCTATGGGCTGATAAGACTCTGAAACACCAGAGTGTGGACCAAGCTGGCTAAGACTGACTGGACCCAACATGGCGTTGGATTTGACCTAGGTTTCACCTAGGACCTCATTAAATGCTCATTAGCATACTAATCACACATCCACCAGCGCTGTGACAGTCCTGAGACCACCCATATTTAGTGTAAAAATGGGTGGCACCACAATTCTGAGAAATTGCCATCTTTTTTTCTGGGAATTTTCATGAATATTCCACGCCTTGGTTTAAAAAACCCATAAAGGTAGCAGCCCCAAACACTGCATGACTCTCTCTTGAGTCCACCCACACTCACTCTTCTTGAGTGTGCACTATTTTCTGACTCATCCTTGAATTCCTTCTCTCAACAGTATCGAGAGCCTGGTCACCAGCTGGCGTCAAGTTCCCACCAGCATTTGGGGACCTCCCCTAGCCCACCAGTATCATTTTCACAGCCCCAGAGTTGGAATTGGGAAGGAGAACAGGGGATTGATATTTGCATGATGTTCTATAGAACAAATATCTTAGTGTCAATTCTTTTCCTTTCGATGTCCCTTTTCTAAAATTCCAAATTCGTAGGAACGCAGAAAAGGATTCTCAATAAATACCCATTGTCCTAGTCAACTCTGGCTGATTATAACAAATTATCAAGGAGTGGGAGGCTTAAACAACAGACATCTATTTCACACAGTGCTGGAGGCTGGAAGTCAAGATCAACGTGCCAGCAAATTCGGCTCTGTGGAGGGCCTGCTTCCTGGTTTGCCGTTGTCCTCACGTGGAAGAGACAGAACAAGCTTTCTGGGTTCTTTTTATAAGGGCACTAATCCCATGATGAGGGCTTCAGTCCCCTGGCCTAGCCATTTCCCAAAGGTCCCACCTGTTTTCATCATGCCAGAGGTGTATGAACCACAGCAACTCCATCTTGAATAGGGTCTGGGTAAAATGAAGCTGAGACCTACTGGGTTGCATTCCCAGACAGTTAAGGCATTCTAAGTCACAGGATGAGATAGGAAGTCTGCCTAAGTCCGCATAAGACACAGGTCATAAAGACCTTGCTGATAAAACAGGTCGCCGTAAAGAGGCCAGCCCAAATCCACCAAAACCAAGATGGTGATGAGAGTGACCTCTAGTTGTCCTCACTGCTACACTCCCACCAGCGCCATGACAGTTTACAAATGCCATGATAACGTCAGGAAGTTACTGTATATGGTCTAAAAAGGGGAGGCATGAATAATCCACCCCTTGTTTAGCATATCATCAAGAAATAACCATAAAAATGGGCAATCAGCAGCCCTTGGGGCTGCTCTGTCTATGGAGTAGCCATTCTTTTCTCCTTTACTTTCCTAATAAACTTGCATTCACTTTACTCTATGGACTCACACTGACTTCTTTCTTGCACAAGATCGAAGAACCCTCTCTTGGAGTCTGTATAGGGACCACTTTCCTGTAACAATCACATTGGGAGTTAGGACTTCAGCATAGGAATTTGGAGGGTGCATAAACACCCATTGGCTGACTGGCTGAGCAAACATGTAAATAAATTGGCTGCTCAAACATTGCGTCTCTACCCTCAAGTCTTTCTCACTATCCCTTTTGCTGTTCTTCTCTTTGCCTCTTGAATTTCAACACTGTAGCCCGGTCTGATTAGCTAAAGCTGCAGATTCAAACCCTTGAGGCATCTGTTGGTTTTTAGAGTCAAGCCTCCATCTGTAATTTCAGCCAGCACTTTCTCGATTGTTTTCACACAAAGGGTATCAGCGATACCTGTATGTCAAAACAATAATAATTATCAGGTGAGTGTAGTTAGTTGCCTCCTTTCTCTTATATCTTCATTAATTTCATAAGTTAAATCTTTTCCCATAAAAAAAAATGCAGCTTGCTATCAGCATTCATTTAATTTTACGTAAACGCCCTCTTTGAGGCTGAAGCAAATCTGACTGATTTTCAATGTGAAAATGAAATATAAAAACTGTTCTTGGAGTTATTTCTAAACAGAACTAACATCAGAATCATCTGAATCATTAGAATCATCTATTTTGGAAAAATCGGATTCATCAAATGAATCTTCAGCCAACTGTTAGAGAATGATGTTAACATCATGTGTAGGAATGCTACATTTTCTAGGATTTGACATTTTCAGTGGTTGAGAATTACTGTGTTTTGTAAATGGAAATACTACTACTAAAAACAGAATGCTATAAATAGAATGATGTCTTTTGCTTCTCAAGTCGATATACCAGAGTGATGCAAAAATAATAATAAAAGTGAGATATTTTGTGGCAAAGTTATCTTGGGGTAAACACTGCAGCTGAAAGCCCGCCGGCAAGTATTCCCAGAGCAAACAGGAAAAGGGTTAATTTAGTTTAATAACTGATTTTCCCCCTATATTCCTACCAAGTTCAAAATCTGTCTTACAATCAGGCCTATTGCTGATTGCACTTACCAACCCTACAAGCCGAACCTAGCAGTCTCTCATATAGCTAAGCAATGACAAGAGCGTCAGGCAGCAGAAGTGAGGACAGATCACTGCTGAGTCTTCATGTTGAGAGCAGTGGGGCAGTTGTTAGCTGGAGCTGGCTTGCACTGATTAGTGAGAGCAGATTGTATATATTTCTTCTCTGTGCTGAGTTCAGTATGCACTGATACATTGGTAGGATGAAATTTACCATGGTGAAAGTATTTACACCATGGAAATTGGCAAATGCTATTTATCAGGCCTTTTTTTTCCTCTCCTAGATCTATTATTAAATATTTTCCAGCATACTACTAGATGTGCAGAAGCACAAACTACCCAACAGGCTTTTTGTGATTCGGCCTTAAATGTTAAATCCCCAGAATATAAATAGGGAGATCTTGTTGGTTGGAAGTAGGTGGAAAAGTATGAAAGGTAATGCAAGGTCAAATTCAGATGCACTCATATGTGAATGCCGATTATTAGCCTGTCCTCAATCAATTCCCAAGGCCAAGCCTTGGGAAATTGAGCATTAGTGAAAGGAAAATGTCTGCTTTGGTCAACTGAGAATAATCTCAAAGACTAAACAATTTAAAAGTTAGCTGCCTTATGAAAGCTTTCATAATGGTGAGATTTATGTCTGCACAGATGACAGCAGGAGAGATATTAAAGTCAATAAATAAATGTTTATTAAAGATTTCTACTAGAGACTTCGAAAATACAAGGACATACAAGCTATAATGCCTTATCTCAACAATCTCACATGCAGGGGTATATTAGTCTGTTCTCATGCTGCTAATAAAGACATACCTGAGACTGGGTAATTTATAAAGGAATGAGTTTTAATTGACTCAGAGTTCCACATGGCTGGGGAGGCCTCACAATCATGGCGGAAAGCAAAGGAGGAGCAAAGGCATATCTTTACATGGTGGCAGGCAAAAGAACGTGTGTAGAGGAACTCTCCTTTATAAAAACATCAGATCTTGTGAGACTTATTCACTATCACGAGACTCTCCCCCATTACTCAATTACCTCCCACCAGGTCCCTCCCTCAACATGGGAATTATGGGATCTACAATTCAAGTTGAGATTTGGGTAGACACAGCCAAACCATATAAAAGGGTAATAATATTATGTGGTGGAAACACATCAGTTGGGAGTCAACAAGTTCCTTTATTGGCTTTGCACTAACTGGCTGGTTGGTCATGTCCTTTACTGTCTGTGGACTTCACTTTCCTCTTCCGTAAAGTAGAGATTTATGTTCTTTGAGATTACACTCTGAGATGTTATTTTGTTTAGCTATGAAAAGAATAAGAGATTCCGGGCCCAAAAGAAATCAGTGTGATTGCAATTATTTGCAGATGTGTGTATGTCTGTATGTTCATTTCTCCTAGACTGAACTTTTTAAAAACATAGATAATGTGTTATTCATCCTTATATTCCCAGTACTGGACACATATTGGATGTTCAGTGAATGTTGAATGAACAAATAAAGAATAAATACCTCTATAATTAATCAGGGAATAGGTATAAGACAAATTAGATTGTGGACCTGTGAAGAAACTGGTGTATCCTATTGTACTTTTCCATTTGGTTTTCATAGGAACCCTGTTGGTACAAAAATATATGCAATTTCTTCAGATTCTGGTGAGAGGTAGAGACAGGGCCAAGTTGCTTAAAAAAAAAAAAAAAAAGTGTCTTCTATGAGTTTTTTTGTACCATTACAAAAAATTTTTTTGGAAACACCCAAGTGTACTTTGTTTTATCAGATAATTGGCACACTAGTTTTATTATAACTGGTAAGAATCTTGCAGTACCTAGAGGCAAAGATTCTGAACATTGATAGATTATCTAAGCATATATTTGTAGTGATGTAATTGTGGCTATAGGAGACTGGATAACATCTGTGCAGGGCATAGGACGTTTTAAAAAGTTGCTTAACCAAATGAACCTCTGCTATCAACTTGCTGTGCTACTACATTTACCTTTCTTCTCTTTAGTGTTGTAGGGCAAAAAATCTGGCTAATGGAAAATTTTAATTCACTGTTTTGTTTAACTGACTTAATGGACTGCAATTACTGATGTAGTATTTAAACAACCAGAGCAGTAGCTGTGCTTTTTCACATCATAAATGCATGCTAAATTTATCTTCCTTTATAATGTAGCTTGTAGGTTTGCTCCATTTTGCTGTGTGAGTAAATGGTTAAACATCTTACAGTTTGTATTGCCCCCCAGGGTTAGAGAGAAAACAAGTCATTTATCCTCAAGAGCTCCCCTGAGATCTGCAGAAGGGTGTGCTGCTTTTAAATAGATTTCTGTAGCAAAGTGCACAGTCATTTTAAAGCTACTGATGTATTTGGAGACATTCATTTCCTATCTGTCAGCCCCTACCTTTGGATTTCATATTTCCTTCTAGTTCACAACAGGGGAAGTGCAGACTGACTCAATGCTGCCCCCAAGTGTTATCTCAAAACATAGGCTCAGGACAAAAGCAAGACAAAGAGCCACTAATCACAAGAAAAGAAATTCATTATCAAAATCTACAGTTTATTTTGAATTGTGCTCCTGGTTGCTATTTAAAGAGAACACATTATGAAATGAAATCAACTCAACAAGTATTTTTGGAAAACCTGTGCTATGTGTAAGAGGATACAAAGGAACAAAACACGATCCAAGCTTTAAAGGCTTTCAAACAAGTCAGAGAGACAAGAGTGGCTGAAAGGCTAAATAAAGAACAACTAATAGATGTCACAAGAATGAATTAGACGAACTGTTAAAATAATGGTAATCTAACTTGAATAGCTGACATTTTAAAAATATAACCTAATACACATTTTTAAGGCATGTGCTAAATCCTTTGTATTCGTTATCTCATTCAATCTGCACAATAACCCTATGAAGAAAGAAACAGTGTAATGTCTCCTTTTTTCTTGAATGAAACAGAGGCTTTCAGTCTGGTGTAAAAGTAATTGCAGTTCTTGCCATTAAAAGTAATGGCACCAACCTAATAGCTAAGAGCTAGGTCACCTACCTATGACATGACAGAGCTGGGACTCACCTCAAGTCTTCCTGGCCAGAAAGCCTGTGCTCTTACCTGAAATGCTTTGTAACCACAAGATGCTAGAGAAGACGACCATCATGAGAGTAGAAGTGATCCCATGGGGTTTTCCAAGGATGTGTGGTTTGAGGATGTTCACGCTTAAAAAAAGAAAGTTTTTTAGTTTTGTTTTTGAGAAAGAGTCTTGCTGTGTCACCCAGGCTGGAGTGCAGTGGCTCGATATTGGCTCACTGCAACCTCTGCCTCCCAGGCTCAAGCAATTCTCCTGCCTCAGCCTCCCGAGTAACTGGGATTACAGGTGCCTGTCACCACGCCCGGCTAATTTTGTATTTTTAGTAGAGACGGGGTTTTACCATGTTGGCCAGGCTGGTCTCGAACTACCGACCTGAAGTGATCAGCCCGCCTCGGACTCCGAAAGTACTGGGATTATAGGTGTGAGCCACCGCACCCGGCCGGAAAGCTTTCAAAGTGAAGCAATCAGCATTGCTTGTGTATCCAGAATTGGTGGGTTCTTGGTCTCAGACTTCAAGAATGAAGCCGTGGACCCCGGCGGTGGGTGTTACAGCTCTTAAGGTGGCGCGTCTGGAGTTTCTTCCTTCTGGTGGGTTCGTCGTCTCGCTGGCTCAGGAGTGAAGCTGCAGACCTTCTCAGTGAGTGTTACAGCTCTTAAGGCGGCGCGTCTGGAGTTGTTCGTTCCTCCTGGTGGGTTCGTGGTCTCGCTGGCTTCAGGAGTGAAGCTGCAGACCTTTGCGGTGAGTGTTACCGCTCATAAAGGCAGTGTGGACCCAAAGAGTGAGCAGTAGCAAGATTTATTGCAAAGAGCGAAAAAACAAAGCTTCCACAGTGTGGAAGGAGACCCGAGCTGGTTGCCACTGCGGGCTCAGGCAGCCTGCTTTTATTCTCTTATCTGGCCCCACCCACATCCTGCGGATTGGTAGAGCGGGGTGGGGTGGGGGGGGGGTCTGTTTTGACAGAGAGCTGATTGGTGCGTTTACAATCCCTGAGCTAGACACAAAGGTTCTCCACTTCCCCACCAGATTAGCTAGATACAGAGTGTGGACACAAAGGTTCTCCAAGGCCCCACCAGAGTAGCTAGATACAGAGTGTCAATTGGTGCATTCACAAACCCTGAGCTAGACACAGGGTGCTGATTGGTGTGTTTACAAACCTTGAGCTAGATACAGAGTGCCCATTGGTGTATTTACAATCCCTGAGCTAGACATAAAGGTCCTCCACGTCCCCACCAGACTCAGAAGCCCAGCTGGCTTCACTCAGTGGATCCTGTACCGGGGCTGCTGGTGGAGCTGCCTGCCAGTCCCCTGCCGTGCGCCCACACTCCTCAGCCCTTGGGTGGTCGATAGGACTGGGCGCCCTGGAGCAGGGGGTGGCGCTCGTCGGGGAGGCTCTGTCCGCACAGGAGCCCACGGAGTTGGGGGAGGCTCAGGCATGGTGGGCTGCAGGTCCTGAGCCCTGCCCGGCGGGAAGGCAGCTAAGGCCCGGCAAGAAATCCAGCGTAGCACCCGTGGGCTGGCACTGCTGGGGGACCCAGTACACCCTCCGCAGCCACTGGCCTGGGTGCTAAGCCCCTCATTGCCCGGGGTCGGCAGGGCCGGCCGGCTGCTCCGAGTGCGCGGACCGCCAAGCCCACGCCCACCTGGAACTCCAGCTGGCCCGCAAGCGCTGCGCGGCCCTGGTTCCTGCTCGCGCCTCTCCCTCCACACCTCCCCGCAAGCTGAAGGAGCTGGCTCTGGTGTTGGCCAGCCCAGAAAGGGGCTCCCACAGTGCAGCGGTGGGCTGAAGGGCTCCTCAAGTGCCGCCAAAGTGGGATCCCAGGCAGAGGAGGTGCCGAGAGCGAGGGAGGGCTGTGAGGACTGCCAGCACGCTGTCACCTCTCACTTGGTTTGGTAAGAGCAGCAAGATTTTTTCTTTTCTTTTCTTTTCTTTTTTTTTTTTGAGGCAGAGTGTCACTCTGTCACTCAGGCTGTAGTGCAGTGGCACCATCTCGGCTCACTGCAACCTCTGCCTCGTGCCTCAGCGTCCCTAGTAGCTGGGACTACAGGTGTCCACCATCATGCCCAGCTAGTTTTTTTTTTTTTTGTATTTTTGGTGGAGAGGGGATTTCTCCATGTTGCCCAGAATGGTCTCAAACTCCTGTGCTCAGGCAATCCACCCACCTCGGCCTCCCAAAGTGCTGGGATTACAGGCATGAGTCATGGCGCCTGGCTGCAAGAGATTTTTTTAGTCAGTCAGATTTATAAGCCTGAGTTTGAATCCCAACTCAGGCACTTGGTTGATCAGTGACTTGGGCAAACATTTTACACCCAGTTTCCTGTCCTGTCAAATGAAGATAGAATAACACATGCCTCTGCTGTGTATCAGACATATATGAGAAGTATCTTGTCCATGGTGGGGTGACTCATGTCACAGCTCCCTTCTTCTTCATGGAAGGGAGGAGTAGAAAGGTTGGGAGTCTTGGACCCAATGTTCACAGCCTTGAGGGACAGACGAAAGTGTGATTTCAGAACACAGAAACTTTCTAAGGAGAGAGTTTTTAAGACTCATACAGGCTACTGGGGATGGCACAATTTTATAGCTTATGCAATTTATACTTTTTTTTTTTTTCTGAGACGGAGTTTTGCTGTTGTTGTCCAAGCTGGAGTGCAATGGTGCAATCTCAGTTCACTGCAACCTCTGCCTCCCGGGTTCAAGCGGTGGCTCATGCCTGTGATCCCAGCACTTTGGGAGGCCAAGGCGGGTGGATCACCTGAAGTCAGGAGTTCGAGACCAGCCTGACTAACATGGTGAAACCCAGTCTTTACTAAAAATACAAAATTAGGCCAGGTGCGGTGGCTCACGCCTGTAATCCCAGCACTTTGGGAGGCCGAGGCGGGTGGATCACGAGGTCAGGAGTTCAAGACCAGCCTGGCCAATATGGTGAAACCCCATCTCTACTAAAAAAAATACAAAAATTAGTTGGGCGTGGTGGCATTCGCCTGTAGTCCCAGCTACTAGGGAGGCTGAGGCAGGAGAATCGCTTGAACATGGGAGGCAGAGGTTGCAGTGAGCTGAGATCGCGCCACTGCACTCCAGTCTGGGCGACAGAGTGAGACTTCATCTCAAAAAAAAAAAAAAAAAAAAAATTAACTAGGTGTGGTGGCGCATGCTTGTAATCCCAGCTACTTGGGAGGCTGAGGCAGGAGAATTACAATTTAAACTTTCAAATACCAGCCTAGAATATATAAGTTTCCTTCCATAAATGTCTCTGATCTAATCCTTATACTCCAGGGAATGTAGCTCAGAGAAGCGTAAATAAAAGAGATTTAAAAAAATTACCGAGGTCTTTCTAGATCAGATTTGTAGCTTATAGTTATGATCTCTAAGCCCCTCCTCACCATGTAAAAAATTAGGTCATCTTGGGGGAACTCAAATGATCACTTTGTTCTGCTTGGTTCAAATATTTTCTAAGATGCTGTTGACTTCATGGGGTGCCGTGAGCCACTGAGCCCTCTTCTGCATCATAGCAGATTCCTTCTGGCTTGGAAAGCCTATTGTCAATGCAAGTCGATTTTAGCACTTTTAAAATCATTGTTGCTATGTGTGCAATGGTACCCTGCTGACCTGAAATGGTTAATTTGCCTTTCTAAGTACTTAACTCAGGACTGAGCTGCGACTCAGGCTGTGCCTGCATGGGGAGATGGAAATGAACTTGAGCAATGTGGTCATCTGCTCTTGACTTCATGGGGCTCTTTCTGCCTGAGTGAAACTTTCCCTGTGCTGAAAATTGCAGCAACCAATAGGATTGCATCATTGCATCATTGCATCATTCCAGTGCGATTTTCTTCAATTTACATGATTTGTAATTTCCTCTTTTAGTATAATTTTTTTGAAAGATAACCCAATTAACAGGTCTTCATATTCTAGATGAAACAGTGGGTGTTTAGGTCCCTTTACTAGAGGCAGTCAATTCACAGGATTTATGCCTTTTCATTAGTGAATAGTTGATTTCACTTTTTGGCATATGTGAAATTGCTAAAAGAAAAGAAGGAGGTGGAAAAAGAGGAAGAAGAGTAGGAGAAAAAGAAATTTTTCCAATGTCATGCTCTTATCTCCCCCAAATAAGCAATTTTGATCCTTTCTATTGCATTAAGAATTCCTTGAGTAATTCGTGAAATTCCAATAGAAGATTTCTTTTTCTTTTTTCTTTTTCTCTTTCTTTCTTTCTTCTTCTTCTTCTTCTTCTTTTTTTTTTTTTGAGATGGAGTCTCACTCTGTTGTCCAGGCTGGAGTGCAGTGGCACGATCTTGGCTCACTGCAACCTCCACCTCCCAGATTCAAACGATTCTTGCGCCCCAGCCTCCTGAGTAGCTGGGACTACAGGCGCACGACACCATGAGCAGGTAATTCTTGAATTTCTAGTAGAGACGTGGTTTCACCATGTCGGCCAGGCTGGTCTCAAAGTCCTAACCTCAAGTGATTTGCCACCTTGGCCTCCCAAAGTGCTGGGATTACAGGCTTGAGCCACCGCGCCTGGCCCCAATAGAAGATTTCCAGCCCACTCATGCTACCCTTCCAATGTTTTTAATCTCCCTTGAGTGTTCATTTCTCTTCTTCTGCAGATTAGAGTCCATGGCCCATCATTATGATTCCCTTGCATTATGACAAAATCTCTTGTACTTCTCTCCCTCTGCCCTGGCACATGTGACAAAACCTCTGTGGATTCATCCCACTTCTCTGCCCAGTCTACTTTTGTATCCAAAGAACTGAAAACAATTGGAGAAAAACATGATCCTCCTTGCTGTATGGTTGTGAATTTATGAACTCAAAGTTCAAGGGGACCTCAGCATTGTCTGTTGACCTTGATCACGTCACTCCCAGAAGACTATTCTCTCCTCTCTCTCAAGACTCTTCCTTCCCCCTTGTATTAGTCCATTTTCCCAAATTATAAAACATATCCAGGGCTGGGTAATTTATAAAGGAAGGAGGTTTAATTGACTCACAGTTCCACGTGGCTAGGGAGGCCTCACAATCATGGCAGAAGATGAAGGAAGAGCAAAGGGATGTTTTACATGGTGGTAGACAAGAGAATAACCAAGCAAAAGAGGAAACCCCTTATAAAAACATATATCTCTTGAGACTTACTCACTACCATGAGAACAGTATGGGGGAAACCGCCCCCATGATTCAATTATCTCCCACTGGGTCCCTCCCACAACACGTGGGAATTATGGAAGCTACAATTCAAGATGAGATGTGGGTGGGGACACAGCCAAACCATATCACCCCTCCTTACTCCCAGCTGGTTCCTGTTTATCAGTTTTCTAAGATGATGGAAGTGATTAGAAAAGAACTTTCAATTCTTGCTACCTTTAAATTGGCAGATACATCTGCATCTTGGCCCATAATCCTGCCTTCCTTCCTATGACAATGGATAAATTGTCCGTAGCTTTATCTAAGGTCAATCTCTCCACCATGTACTGAATCCCAGGTCTTCTCACCTCTTCAAAGATGACGTTCCTGCCAAGAAGTTAAACAAAGGCTTCCTTCTTCTCATCTCCTTTTAAAGCGACTGTTTCATTTCTTTCTTTACTTATATAGTGAAATTTTCTAAAAGATTTGTCTTTGTCTGCCCTTAACACTTTCTCACTTCCAATGCTCTCTTGAATACATGCCAATGGTCTTCATCCACATCTTGCCAAGTAATCACTCTTATGAAGGATACAGGGACATCCGCAGTACAAAGCCAATACTTAATTCTCTGCCCTCTCCTTCTTTGGTGTCTCAGGTCCATTTGGCAGAATCTGCCTTTCCTTCTGAAGCAGAGCACTGTCTTGTTTATCTACTACCTCCATAGTTGTTTCTTCTCCATCTTTTTAAAAATATTTTTTGCTAGATTCTCCTATTTTTCCCAAATTATAAAACACTGGAGTGCTCCAGGGCTCAGGCCTCACATTTCTTCTCATCTCTATCTACATTCATTCCACAGACATTCTCTTCCCGTTACTATAAATCACATCTATATGTTGGTGATTCTCAAATTTAAATCCCAGCTCAGACCCTCTCCTAACCCCAGTGTCACGGATCCTCCCGTCTGATCACTCTCTTCTCTGAGGCATCTAAAAGGCATCTCCAACCAAACCCGTTCGAAACCAGAATCATGATCCTTCCCCACCCCAATCTGCTCCATTCCCTTGAGTGCCACTCGTCTATTTCACCACAGTGAATCAGATTCATTTTGGAGTTAGCTTTTGAATTCTCTTTATTTCCTCCAACTCCTACATTCACCCTATCAATAAATCCTGTTGACACCACCTTCAACATATATGGAAAAAATAGCACCTCTCAGTGTCTCTCCTGCTACTATCCTAGTCTGTGTCATTAACATCTCTCATGTGGAGTATTCCCAACAGCCTCCAAATTGGCCTCTCTTCTTCCAAACTTGCCACCCTATAGTGACAAGTCTCAATATTGCCCATACAGTGATTCTTCAAACACCAGTCAGATCATGTCACACCTTTGCTCTCAAATTCCCAGCTTCCATGATGTCTGTCTCCTTCAGAGTGAAAGCCCAAGTCCTTACCATTGTCTAGAGGTGCTACATCTTCATATCACTGGCTGTTTTTTCTTGCTTCGGCTGTGCCACATTAGCTCTCTTGGTTGTCTTCTTTAATTGTACCCCAGTCATTTTCTCAGGGCATGTACAACTGCTATTCCTTCTTCCAGGCACACACTCCCTCTTAAACATTCACATGGCTTGCACTGTCACTTTATTCAGATGTCAGTCAAAATGACTCCTTTAGGAGGTCTGCCCTGACCACCCTACCTGAGGTAGCACCTCTGTCACTCTCTGTCTCCTTACCCCACTTAATTTTCTTTATTATACTTCTCACCATCTGACATCATGTTATATGCTCATCAACTCATGTATTGTATTAGTCCATTTTCATGCTGCTGATAAAGACATACCTGAGACTAGGTAATTTATAAAGAAAAAGAGGTTTAATGAACTCACAGTTCCACGTGGCTGGGGAGGCCTCACAATCATGGTGGAAGGCAAAAGGCACGTCTTACATGGTGGCAGACAAGAGAGAATGAGAGCCAAATGAAAGGGGGAACCCCTTATCAAACCATCAGATCTCATGAGGCTTATTAACTTATTCCCCCACGAGAACAGTATGGGGGAAACTGCCCCCATGATTCAATTTTCTCCCACCAGGTCTCTCCCATAACCTGTGGGAATTATGGGAGCTACAATTCAAGATAAGATTTGAGTGGGGACATAGCCAAATCATATCAATTGTTTTCCATAATATAGGCTTTGTGAGGGTAGGAACTTTGTCCTAGGTGCCTAAAATGGTCCTAAGCACATGGTAACTGTTCAGTAAGTATTTAATAGTTGTTCAGTCAGTAAATGAATGGAAATCATGATGAATATGAGTGAAAAGCAATCTCTAGGTTACAGTCTTTGCACTGGCTTTCTCTATCCTTGGAAAGTTCTTCCCAAGATATTTTCAAGGCATCTTCCCACACCTCCTTCAAGTCTTTCTTAACCCCATTACCTTCTCAAGTAAGCCTGCCTCACCCTTATTCAAAACTTCAACTTTTCCCCTAATACTCCTGACCCCTCTTTACCTACTTCACTATCTCTTTTTTATATAGCCTGTCCCCCTTGTAACATATTATATCATGTCCTTATTTTTTTAAATAGATTTTTGTTTATTGTCAGTGTGTTCCCCTCTCTCCATTCAAATGTGAATCTCATCTTTGCCCAGTTTGTTCACTGATGTATCTCAAAAAAGTTCCTTGGCTGGTCGTGGTGGCTCACGCCTGTAATCCCAGCACTTTGGGAGGCCAAGGTGGGTGGATCACCTGAGGTCAGGAGTTTGAGACCAGCCTGGCCAACATGGTGAAACCCTATCTCTACTAAAAATACAAAAAATTAGTCAGGCGCTGTGGCACACGCCTGTAGTCCCAGCTACTTGGGAGGCTGAGGCAGAAGAATTGCTTGAACCTGGGAAGTGAAGGTTGCAGTGAGCCACAATTGCACCAATGCACTCCAGCCTGGTCACCAAGAGTGAAACTCTGTCTCAAAAAAAAAATAATAATAATAATAAATAAAATAAAATAAAAAAGTTCCAAGAGCTGTTTGTTAAATGAGGAGATACTATGGTGGGAATGACGTTTTACCTATTATCTTTTGAATTCAGCTCAAAGGGTCTCTGTTGCTGGAAAGGACAGTAGATGGTATAGAAGACATGCTACAATTATTGTATTTGTACCTACAAGCAGTTTTTCAGTTGTGTGATCATAGCCCAGAGGTCGACCGCCTGGAATACTACAGGTGCAGTGTGCTCAGTGGTGCCCCCTTGACACCTGGAGTTAATGTGCCTTCCTTAAGGACATTAATTAACAAATCATGGGCTCATGACTTCCAGACACCATTCTGGTTAAAATCAATAAGTTTATCTTATTGGTCCATTTTCAACTAATTCAAACTTTTCATAATTCTGCATGTACAAATGTTTTTTTTTATTTAAACAGTAACAGAAAGACTCCTTTCAATGTAGCTAACCAAAAATGTTAAATCACAGGAAGTGGTCTGGTGAGCTTTGGTGACCAGGAGTAGGAACAAGCAGCCTTTGAAGTATTGAGAATCAGAACTCAGAGGTAGACTTACCACAGATATTGAAGGGATTCTATTCTGACAAGTAGAACATGGCCAATGTATAGTGACTGTGGTGGTTAATTTTTTGTGTCAAACTGACTCGGCCAGCTATTTGGTGAAACATTATTCTGGGTGTGTCTGTGAGTGTGTTTCTGGATAGGACTAACCATCCAGTCCTATCTACACCGGGGAGGGCAATTTGAATTGAGTAAGCTGAGTAAGGAAGAATTTGCTCTTTCTTTCTGACTGTCACTGAGCTGGGAAATCACTCCTCTTCTGCCTTTGGACTTGAACTCAAGCTGGAACTTAACATCACCGGCTCTCCCAGTTCTCAGGACTTTGAGCTTGGACTGGAACTAGACCATCGTCTCTCTAGAGTCTTCACATTGCTGCATTGCTGACTGCAGATCTTGGGACTTCTCAGCCTCTGTAATTTCATGAGCCAATTCCTTAAACTTAATAAATAAATATTCTGATGACTATTAATGTGAGCACAATGTGCAAACATAGGGATGCAACAAATCTCTACTGATAAATGAATTGGCTACTGTTGAGGGTATATTCTCTCACCCTATCAATGCAAAGCTTCTTCTACTCATATGTATTCAATACACACTTAATTAGTAGTAATTATTTTATTTATGACATCCTTTGATGGTTTCGAAGATAGTTTTCATCTACTGACCCACATATTCAGCTGCTTGTCTGTCTATTTCAAGGTCACCTTAAACTTACAGGTTGAGGAATTGGGTTTAAGAGTATTCTAGGCCGGGCGTGGTGGTTCACTCCTGTAATCCCAGTGCTTTGGGAGGCTGAGGCGAGTGGATCACTTGAGGCCAAGAGTTTGAGACGAGCCTGGCAAATGTGGTGAAACCCTGTCTCTACTAAAAGTACAAAAATTAGCTGGACATTGTGATACATGCCTGTAATCCCAGCTACTCAGGATGCTGAGGCAGGAGAGTTGCTTGAACCTGGGAGGTGGAGGTTGCAGTGAGCTGCCAGCCTGGGTGACAGAGCAAGGCTCTGTCTCAAAAAAAAAAAAAAAGAAAAAGAAAAAAAGAAAAAAAAAAAGAGTATTCTAGTCAATAAGCATTATTTTCTAACAGAATTAATGGTCTTATATTATGCAAGTGATCATCTTGTTTGAGGAGAAAAACTCACTTTTTCTTATTTTAGGAGACAAATGTGGGAATCTTTCTAGAGAATCTATTATTCTAAAATATTTGTCTTTATTTTTAACCTTACGAAATTATCAACTGTTTTATGGATTATTCTCCTTATTACCATTAACTTTGACTTTATTTAATTAACTAAAAATAATTTTAAATAAGAAAATTTAAATGAAGTCTCAGTACATTTGAGAGAAAACAATCAAATATCAAGATCTCTAATGTGATCTGAAACTGACAACTGAAGCAAAAATTCCATAAGAATAGACCATTTGTGAGTCGTTCTCAGTTACAGAAACATCCAATTCTGGGCCTGGGAAAGAAGCAATCTCCCCTGGGGTTTGCTAATATTTCCCTTAGCTTTTGCCTCTGAAACCTGAACAGGGCATCTTCTTCCCTTGGCCTCCTCTTTCTCCTTTCCCAGAAACGGGTTCAATGAATGACAGAAATGGGCTCTTGTTATTTGAGTCAGCTGGTCATCTGTAATCACAAAATGCCAGCTCAGACAGTGGCAATCATGCAGAATAACTAAGTTTCTTTGGCACCATTAGTCACTGAGAACAAAATACACATAAAAATAGGAGAAACAATTATTTGGTTAAGGAGTTTCCTGTGAAAGATGAGTGGGCAACCCAGCCCTCACATTACTCATGAAATGTGGGCTTAAGTTTACATACAAATTGGTTGCTTGGAACTCAAACACAGTTTTTCCACCAGGTTTGTTGTTTATGGTCTCAAGTAAGGGAACAACCATTTATTTCCTCTATAAGAGTATTGGTTGAGTTGATATCAAAGAATATTGCAAAGAATATTTCATCATTTTTTCTTGAATACAGGACGAGCCTAAATTAAAATATTTGGTATGTGTTATTGGTCTTTCTCACCTTGTTTTCTGAACCCTTCCTCATGCTGTCCTTGATCCTTTTTCCAAAGGGACCCAGACTCCAAAATCATTTCCCACACTGCCTCTTATCAAAATGCTCATTCCTTTGGCACAGTTTGATCTCCATTAGGTAATAGAAGCCATGCGCATTAATTCTCAACTAACTACTTTCACAGTAATAGCTCTTCAACATCCCAGAAATAGCTCAATTTTTTTAAGAGGTTGAATTTTTTTTCTGAATGCATTTCTAGAGTAGTAGAATATCAGAGTCTCTTAAAGTAAAATGAAAAGGGAAATTTTAGAGGGTCTGTTTTGCCTATGCCATTTCTGCCTGTTGTAGTTTCATTCTTTCCTTCACTTCTGAAATCTATAAAATTTTCAGTCATCTTTCCAATTCAGCAGCAGGGGGTGAAGGTGGGACAGGAGGTGGGAGCAGCCTTCATGTACTGACCAAGGATTCCAACCCGAAATGCTAATTGTTTAGGTTTCTCTTCACATCCTTCCCACAGCTTCATTAGACAGCTACTGTCAGAATGCGTGAAGGAAACGCAGGGGAAAACTAGCTTACTTAGTGATTAATTGGGACTGGCTGGTCCATACTTAATCACAGCTCTCAACTCAGACTTCACAATTTAAACTTCACTAATAGTCTTCTTCATTTGCCAGCCACTTCTACAGGCTGTCTTTGAACTGAGAGCCTAGCTTATCTTTGGAATGAAGCGTGCACATTACTTTTAGGTCTCCAATTCGGTGTGAGTCATTCAATCCCTAAATCAAACAATGTGGCAGGAAGCAAATTGGTTTCCCTGGACCTCAGTCACGGATAATAATAACCCAGAAAATTCTGACTTCTTTGGGATAATTCCCTAGTACCTGTGACAAGCTAATTTCCATAAATATCTCTAGGGCCTAAAAGTACCCAAATCACTTTGCGTATTACTATAGAAGGATGTGATTGATATTTTATACTCTTTGTGGAAATAAATATGTAACTAAAAAGATAATAATTCAGGTAGGCTCCCCCAAATCACATATCTTTGGTGACTCTGCTACCAACTGTTCATTAGAGAACATATATTTATCCATGATCTTCAGCAGAGTTGGAATGGCAATTTTATATTAAAATTCAATTATAATTTGTGCCAATTACAGTTTTACTTTGAAGATTTATCTTAAATTTCTAGGCTCCGAATAAAGGTCTCTCAGTTAAAAAGAAGTTGTGTTTGCTTAAACATTAATAGAAAGGCAAGTCACCAAATTTCTGATTTTGATAGATTTCTTACAGACACCTAACTAGCATTTAGCTATTCAGACTAGTGAAATTTAGATGGAAAGAATGTACTCACAGTTCTGAAATAGGCTTATAGTACCACCACATCTTTTTGAAAAATCCTAATGCAAATGTTCATGGAATATAGATCCAATAAGATCTGAAGTGCCAGGAGGGATTTGAAATTATATCACTGCTTATAATTCAATATCATGCTCATCCGTATCAATAACAACATGTTTGAGTTTTCATTGCTTCTTTGTCCAGCTGACTTTAACACCATTGTCTCAATTCTGCATCAGAAGTAATTGAGACACAGAAAAATTCTATGCTGAAGGCTACCTATAAAATAAGAAAATATCAACCCATTGTGTATGCATGGGTGGAGGGGAGTGAAGAAATTAGACATTCATGCTTAATATGGTGCCTTGCATAATGGACAAACTTTGAATAATTATTAATCATGATGGTGAAAAAATAATTGAATCTGTTATCACTCCATTTTTTAACAGTGCCAAAGTTATTAGCATTTAAATAGAAAAGAGGAAGAATTTAAGTTATTCCTAAGGAGAAATATATTGAAAGAAAGTGTCATCTGAATTTAGCTTGAGGATTAAAGGCTGGAAAATAGCCTGTGAAAATAGTGAAATTCACAGAGACACAAACTACACAAACCAGTAGCTTTTTATGCTTTTTATACATACATATTGAAAATCTCTCATCTTTGAAGAATTTTCTCCTGCCTTTGATCTTTTCTCCTGGCAGAGCAATGAAATTTCTACTGCATGTGCTTACAACTATACTGAATAGCAAAGTTTCAACTCTAGAAATGGATGTACATTACTGTCAGGGAGGTAAAGGGAGCATTACATATCACTGCATTTTTACAGATTTCTTATTCCTCAAAATGAGGTTCATGATTTGTGAAAATTGTCCACATATTTTTGTCTTTTTCTTGTTTTTCCTTCCTTCCTTCCTTCCTTCCTTCCTTCCTTCCTTCCTTCCTTCCTTCCTTCCTTCCCTCCCTCCCTCCCTCCTTCCTTCCTTTCTCTCCTTTTCTCTCTTTCTCTCTCTTTCTTTTTCTTTCTTTCTTTCTCAAGATTTTGCTCTCTTATCCAGGCTAGAGTGCGATGGCACAATCATGGTTCACTGCAGTCTCTACCTCCTGGGCTCAAACAATCCTCCCACCTCAGCCTCCTTGAGTAGCTAGGACTACAGGTTCACGCCACCAAGACTGGCTATTATTATTATTATTATTATTATTATTATTTTGTAGAGACAGGGTCTTCCTATGTTGCCCAGGCTCCCAGGCTTGTCTTGAACTCCTGGGCTTAAAGTGATCCTCCCACCTCAGCCTCCTATAGTGCTGGAATTACAGGCATGAGCTGCCATGTCCAGTTTTGTCCAAGTATTTTTCTAGAGTGAAAGGTTTGAGATGATGCTCTCTTATAAACTCTCCAACTTACCAACTCCATACGTGACGTTATATATAGTCATTTTCATCTCTTGGTAACAAGTGCGTCTCAATTGTGAAGAGTTAGCTCCATGTTATAAATTCATCTTTTATGATCTCCAGCTGAGCCATGGAATCTTGAGTAGAGCTTCCCCGCAATTTCACATTCAATCAAGTCAGTTATGTAGAAAATCAGTTAATCTGGCAACATGACTAAAGGATATGGTTGCCATGTTCCATATGCTTTTAAAAAGAAAAAAACTTTTCATTTTAGAAAGGCTTTAGATTTATGAAGATAGTGCACAGTTCCCATGTACCCCATACCTTATAATTAACATCTTATATTACTATGGAACATTTGCCACAATTAAAGAACCAATATTGATACATTATTATCATCTCAAGTCCGTACCTTATTCAGATTTCCAGTTTTTTTTTTTAGTTTTTTTTTTTTTTTTTTTTTTTTTGAGACAGAGTCTCACTCTGTCGCTCAGGCTGGAGTGCAGTGGTGCAATCTCGGCTCACTGCAAGCTCCACCTCCCAGATTCACACCATTGTCCTGCCTCAGCCTCCCGAGTAGCTGGGACTACAGGTGCTCGCCACAACGCCCGGCTAATTTTTTGTATTTTTAGTGGAGACGAGGTTTCACCATCTTAGCCAGGATGGTCTCGATCTCTTGACCTCATGATCCACCCTCCTCGGCCTCCCAAAGTGCTGGGATTACAGGCGTGAGCCACTGCGCCCGGCCTCAGATTTCCAGTTTTTACCTAATGTCCTTTTTCTGTTCCAAGGATACCATGTTACATTTAGTCATCATATTTCCTTCAACTTCTCTGGACTGTGACCGTTTCCTGGACTTTCTTTGTTTTCAATGACCTGGACAGTTTTGAGGAGCACTTAATGACCAGATATTTTGCTTACTGTTATTTTATTTGAGTATATCTGATGTTACTCTTATAATTAAACAGGTGATATCTTTGGATAATACTGGTCTTGTAGAATGAGTTGGGAAAATGTTCCCTGTGCTCCTATATGTACCTATATGTATACATTTTTTTGAAAAGTTTGTAAAGGATTCATGTTAATTCATCTTTAAATATTTGGTGGAATTCATCAATGATGCTATCTGGGACTGGACTTTTTTGGTAAGAAGTTTTGTTATTAACAGTCTAATCACTTTGCTTTTTATACATTTATTCAGAGGTTGTAATTCTTCCTGAGTCAGTTCGGGTGGTTTTTATCTTTGTAGAAATCTGTCTGTTTCACCTATGTTAATATGTTGAAGTACAATTGTCCATAGCAATCTCTTATAATTCTTTTTGTTTCAGTAATGTCAGTAGTAATGTCCTCTTTTCATTCCTGATTTAGTAATTTGAGTTTTCTCTCTTTTTTTCTTATTCAGTCTCGTGAAACTTTTGAGAATGTTATCAATGCTTTCAAATAAAAAAATTTTGGCTTTGTTGATTTTCTCTATTTTTCTATTCTCAGTCTCATTTATTTACACTCTGATCTTAATAATTTCCTTTTTTTCCTGCTGTTTCGCCTTAAATTTGCTCTTCTTTTCTAGTTTTTTAAGGTAGAAGAATAAGTTTTTAATTTGAAATCTTTCTTCATTTTAGGTAGGTGTTTATAGCTAGAAGTATCCATTTAAGCATTGGCTTAGCTGCTTCCCATATGTTTTGGTATGCTGTATTTTTGTTTCCCTTCATCTCAAATTATTTTCTAATTTCCCTGGGGATTTCATCTTTGGCCCATTGGTCATTTATTAGTGTTGTGTTTAATTTCCACATATTTGTGAATTTTCCAAAATTCCTCGTCATTGATTTCTGTTTATATTCCATTTTGTTCTGAGAACATACTCTGTATAATTTTATTTCATTTAAATGTATTGAAGTTTGTTTTAGTGGCCTGACATGTAGTCTTTCCTAGAGAATGTTCCTGTGTACATTAGGAAGAATGCATATTTTGCTGTTTTCTCAAATGGTCTACAGGTATCTGTACGGTGTAGTTGGTTTAGTGTTGTTCAAGTTTTCCATTTCTTTGTTCATCTTTGGTGTAGTTCTGTACATTTTTTAAATTAGGGTATTAAAGTCTCTGTTATTGTTAAACTTTCTATTTTTCTCCTTAATTCTGTTAGTTTCAGCTTCATGTATTTTGGGGTTCTGTTGCATGGTACATATATCTGTTTATAATTGGTATGTCTTCCTTATGGGTTTCCCCTGTTATTACAAAATGTCCTCAGTGTCTTTAGTAATAATTTTTGTCTTAATGTCTACATTTTCTGAGGTTAGTATAGCCACTTAAGGTGTCATTTGGTTGCTATGTGCATGGTATACTTTTTTTCATTCTTTTATTTTCAAGTCAATTGTGTCTTAATTTGAACTATTTTTTTTTTTTTTTAGAGAGAGAATATAGAGTTGGATCATTTTAAAAAAATGTATTCTGCCAATCTCTCCCTTTTGATTCAAGTGCTTAGTTCATTTGCATTTGATGAATTTACTGACAAGATACTATTTCCATCTATTTTCCTATTTGTTTACTGTATATCTCATTGTGATGGTTAATACCGAGTGTCAACTTGATTGGATGGAAAGATACAAAGTGTTGATGCTGGGTGTGTCTGTGAGGGTGTTGCAAAGGAGATTAACATTTGAGTCAGTGGGCTGGGGAAGGCAGATCCACACTTAATCTAGTGGGCACCATCTAATCAGCTGCCAGCAAATATAAAGCAGGCAGAACAACTTGAAAAAGAGAGGCTGGCCCAGCATCCCGGCCTACATCTTTCTCCCGTGCTGGGTGCTTCCTGCCCTTGAACGTCGAACTCCAAGTTCTTTAGTTTTGGGACTTGGACTGGCTCTCCTTGCTCCTCAGCTTGCAGACAGCCTACTGTGGGACCTTGTAATCATGTAAATTAATACTTAATAAACACCCCTTTATACATATATATAAAATATAACATATAAGTAATATATATCATATATATTACATATATATGATATATATTACTTATATATAATATATAATATATTATATATGATATATATTACTAATATATATTATATACATTATGTATTATATAAAGTTGGATATAAAGTTCTGGCTAACAGTTTATATATAATATATAAGTAATATATATTAGTTATATATAATATATATTACTTATATGTTATATTATATATATATAGTTTTTTATATATATATAAAATATACGTATATATTAGTTCTGTCCCTCTAGAGAACCCTAATACACTCATGTGCTTTTTTTCTCTATTCTGCCTTAGCTGCCTTTTCTGTGTTAAATACATATTTTGTAGTATACCATTTTAATTACTTTTTACCTCCTTTTGCTAATTTTTGAGATTTCCTTAATGATTCCTTTGGTGATTATAATTTACATCTTAATTTAAAATACAACAACCTAATTCAGATTAATACCAACTTAATTTCAATAGTAAAAACTTTGCTTCAATTCCACTGAGTTTCCTCTACTCTCCTTTGCACTATTGCTGTACAAATTATAGCTTTGTGCTTTATTAGCTGATCAACATCGTTTTATAATTATTACTTTATGCAGTTGTCTTTTATATCAGACAGAAGAATAAAAGAGTTACAAACAAAAATATATTTATATTGCCTTTTATATTAACTTACGTAGTTACTTTTACCAGTGCTTTTTATTTAGTTTTGTGGATTCCAGTTACTGCTTAATGTCCTTTCATTTCAACCCTAAGTACTTCTTTTAGTATTTCTTCTAGGGTAGGTCTCATAATAAGAAATTCTCTCAGCTTTTGATTATCTGGGAATTTTTAAATTTTTCCCTTGTTTTTGAAGAATAGTATTGTTGGATATAAAGTTCTGGCTAACAGGTTTTTTTTGTTGTCGTTGTTCATCAAATTGAATATGTTATCCCACAGTCTTCTGGCCTTCATGGTTTCTGATGACAAGTAAGCTATTCATATTATTTAGGACTCCTTGTATGTAATAAACTGCTTTTCTCTTGCAACTTTCAAGATATTCTCACTTTTTTTTGGCTTTTGACATTTCAACTACAATGTGTCTAGGTGTGGATCTCTTTGAGTTTATCCTACTTGTATGTGCAGATTAATTTTTTTTTTTTTTTTTTTTACCAAATTTGGGACATTTTGCACTATCATTTCTTCAATTTTTTCCTTTTTCTTTTTTATCTTTTTCATTGTATATTTTCTTGTGCATGAACCATTTTTTCATGTTTTTTTAATGTGTGTTAATCTCTTGTTAAAAATTGGGTATTTAAAATAATATAATGTGGCAAATCTGGAAATTAGATCCCCCTCCCCTAACTCAGGGTTTATTGCTTTTGTTGCAGTAGTTGTTGCTGCTGTTTCCTGAAAGAATTCTGGAAAGTGTGTATTCTTCATCATGTGTGGCCACTGCAGTAACTGCAGTTAGATTAAGGGTCAGCTAATAATCAGACAGAAATTTCTTAAAATGCCTTGAATCGATATGTCCCTCAGCTTTTGCCAGGGTATTCTGTATGTGGCATATCTTCAATTCCCTGTTATGCTTTCACTTTCTTCTTGCAGAAAACCCCTCTTCTACTTGCTCAGGGCCTCAAAGTCAATCAGAGGTGAAAACTGAACCTTTCTTGGGCATCTATACAGCCCTGCAAATGCAGGTCATCTTCTAGATTTTCAGGAATATGATAAAACTTTTTGAAATTCCCTAAGGACATCTCAATTCCTTTTAATTTTTTTTTTTTTTTTTTTTTTGGTCAGCTTTTTGTTAGTCTCAAGTGCCAACACTGATTCAGGAAGCTGCAACGTTAAACAGTTACCACCATTTTTTTTTGAGACAGAGTCTCACTCTGTCACCCAGGCTGGAGTGCAGTGGTGCGATCTCGGCTCACTGCAACCTCCGCCTCCTGGGGTCAAGCAATTCTCCTGCCTCAGCCTCCCGAGTAGCTGGGACTACAGGCGTGTGCCACCAAGCCCAGCTAACTTTTTGTATTTTTAGTAGAGACGAGGTTTCACCATGTTGGCCAGAATGGTCTTGATATCCTGACCTCATGATTCGCCCACCTTGGCCTCCCAAAGTGCTGGGATTACAAGCATGAGCCACCGTGCCCGGCCACCACTGGTTGTTTTTGATGAATGCCCTGGAGATAAGGCTGCTCAGACAGAGCAAGCCCTAAGTCATATCAAATAGAGAAAAACTCTGATAATTGACTTTTTCGTTGAGATTCCAGACAGTCTAACTATAAGCATGCCTCAGAGATATTGTGGGTTTGGTTTCAGATCATTGTAATGAAGTGAATATCACATAAATATTTTTGTTTCCCAAGGCATATGAAAGTTATGTTTACAGGCTGAGTGTAACATAACAATCATGCCTATAATTCCAGCACTTGGGAGGCCACAGATGGTTCATGCCTGTAATTCCAGCACTTTGGGAGGCCAAGGCAGAAGGATCACTTGAGCCCAGGAGTTCAAGACCAGCCTGAGCAATATTGTGAGACCTCATCGCTACAAAAAATAAAAAAGTTATCCAGGTGTGGTGGCACACGCCTGTGGTCCCACCTAATCAGTGAGGTGAGGTGGGAAGATCACTTCAGCCCAGGAATTGGAGGCTGCAGTGAGCTGTAATCATGCCACTTCACTCCAGCCTGGGTGACAGAGTGAGAGCCTATCTCAAAAAATAAAAATAAAAGTTAAGTTTCTAATACATTGAAGTCTATTAAATGTGCAGGATCATTATGTCTAAAAAAGCAATCTGCATGCCATAAAAAAACTTTATTGCTGAAAAATGCTAACAATCATCTGAGCCTTCAGTGAGTTTGTAATCTTTTTGCTGGTGAAAGGTCTTGCCTCAATGTTAATGGCTGATGAAAGTGGTGGTTGCTGAAACTTGGGGTGGCTGTGGCACTTTCTTAAAATAAGACAACAGTGAAGTTTGCCACATCAATTGACTTTTCCTTTCACTGAAAATTTCTCTGTAGTGTATGATGCTATTTACTCACAGTAGAACATCTTTCCAAATTGGAGTCAATCGTCTCAAACCCTGCTGCTGCTTTGCCAACTAGTTTATGCAATATTCTAAATCTTTTGTTGTCATTTTAACAATGTTCACAGCATCTTTATCAGAAGTAGATTCCATATTAAAAAACCATAGTCTTTGCTCATCCATGAGAAGCAACTCCTTACTCATTCAAGCTTTATCCTGAGATTGCAGCAATTCAGTGTCATCTTCAGGCGCCACTTCTAATTCTAGTTCTCTTCCTATTTCTACCACATCTACAGTTTTTACACTGAAGTCCTAAGCCCTTTGAACTCTTCCGTAAAGTTGGAACCAGCTTCTTCCAAACTCCTGTGAATGTTGATATTTTGACTTTCCACAATGAAACATAAATGTCCTTAATGGCATCTAGAATGGTGAATCCTTTTCAGAAGATTTTCAATTTATTTTGCCCAGATCCATCAAAGGAATCATTTTCTATGGCAGCTATAGCTTTAGGAAATGTATTTCTTAAATAAGACTGAAAGTTGAAATTACCTTGGTCCATGGGCTGCAGAATGGATGCTGTGTTAGCAGGCATGAAAACATTAATCTCCTTGTACATCTCCATCAGAGCTGTTGGATGACCAGGTGCACTGTCAATGAGCACTAATATTTTGAAGGAAACCTTTCCATCTGAGAAGTAGGACTCAACAGTGAGCTTAACATATTCAGTAAACCATGCCATAAAGAGATGTGCTGTCATCCAGGCTTTGTTCTTTCATTTATAAAGCACAGGCAGTTGATTTAGCATAATTCTTAAGGGCCCTGGGATTTTCAGAAAGGTAAGTGAGCACTGGCTTCAACTTAAAGTTACCAGCTGCATTAGCCCCTAACATGAGAGTCAGCCTGTCCTTTGAAGCTTTGAAGCCGGGCACTGGCTTTTCTTCTCTAGCTATGAAAATCTGGTATGGCATCTTCTTCCAATGGAAGGCTGTTTCATCAACACTGAAAATCTTTTATTTAGTGTGGCCACTTTCATTAATTACCTTAGCTAGATCTTCTGGATAATTTGCTGTAGCTTCTACATCAGCACTTGCTGCTTCACCTTGCACTTTTATGTTACAGACATGGCTTCTTTTTTTAAACTTCATGAACCAACCTCTGTTAGCTTCCAACCCTTCTTCTGCAGCTTCCTCACCTCTCTCAGGCTTCATAGAATTGAAGAGAGTTAGGGTCTTGCTCTGGGTTAGGCTTTGGCTTAAGTGAATGTTGTGGCTGGTTGATCTTCTATCCAGACCACTCAAGCTTTCTCCATGTCAGTAATAAGGCTGTTTTGCTTTCTTATCATTTGTATTTTCACTGGAGTAGCACTTTTAATTTCCATCAGTAAGTTTTCCTTTGCATTCACGACTTGACTGTTTGGCACAGGGGCCTAGCTTTTGGCCTGTCTCAACTTTTGATACATCTTCCTCACTAAGGTTAATCATTTCTAGCTTTTGATTTTAAGTGAAAGACATGTGACTCTTCCTCTCACTTGAATATCTGGAGGCCATTGTAGGATTATTAATTGGCCTCATTACAATATTATGGTATACCAGGGAATAGGGAGGCCCATGGAGAGGGAAAGAGATGGAGTAATGTCTTATTGGTGCAGCAGTCAGAACACACACGACATTTATTGATTAAGCTTGCCATCTAATATGGGTGCAGTTCATCGTGCCCCAAAACAATTAAAATACTAACATCAAAGATCACCGATCACAGATCACCATAACAGATATAATAATGAAAAAGTTTGAAATATCATGATAATTACCAAATGTTACATAGAGACACTGATTGAGCACATACTGTTGGAAAGTAATGTCCATAGACTTGTTCATTGCAGGGTTACCACAAATCTTAACATTTGTAAAAAATGCATTATCGAGGAAATGCAATAGAGTTAAGCACAATAAAATGTGGTATGCCTGTAATAATAATCTCTAAAGAAGGGATTTTTGGGAGATCCAAATCTCTTCTGTCCCTTCCAGTGGCTGCTAGGCTGTCAGTGTTTTTCACAACCACTGTAGTTGTGAGGCTGTTGTTTTCCATGGCTACTGTGAAGCTGGACAGAGGAGGATGGGATTAGGGCAAGTCATAATGCCCTAAAGTTCATTCTTCTTTTCAAGATTCAGTTGGTTTTCTTGAATAAAAGCTCTTAGAGTTTTTGCAAATCTTATTCAATTTCTAGAGTTCTGAAAATGTTGATTTGGACAACTTTTGGGGTCAGGGTACTAATTATTTTTGTGGAAGAGCAGATTTCTGGAGGTTCTCAGCCATTCTGGATGTTGTCCCATTTTTAATTGGGTCATTTGTTTTCTTCTATTTGGTTTTAAGCATTCTTTATGTATTTTAAAAACAAGTCATTTATCATAGATCTGTTTTGCAATTTTTGGTCTGCACCTGTGTCTTGTATTTTCATTCTCTTAACAGTTTTTTTTCACAAAGCAAGGGACTTTATTTTGTTAAGGTGAAATTTATATAACATGCAATTAACCATTTTAAAGTGTACAATTCATTGATATTTAGTGCATTCAGAATGTTGTGCAGCCACCATCTCTCTCTAGTTTTGAAACTTTCTCCTCACATAAGAAGAAACCACAAACCTCTTAAGTAATTACTTATTCTATTCTCTCACTATCACCTGGCAACCATTAATCTACTTTCTGTCTCTATGTATTTGCCTATTGTGGATATTTCATATAAAAATTATACAATTTATGACCTTTTGTGTATAGCTTCTTACTTAGCATACTGTTTTTGAGATTCATCCTAGTTGTAGCATGTATTGATATTTATTTCCTTTTCATGTCTAAGTAATATGCCATTGCATGTATACCACAATTCGTTTATCCCTTCATTCATTGATGGATATTTGGGTTGTCTCCACCTTTTGGTTACTATGCTTAATGCTGCTATAAACATTCATGTGCAAGTTTCTGTGATGATTTATATTTTCATTTCTCTTGGGTATAAATCTGAATAAAATTGTGGGGTCATATGTTAATTTTATGTTTCACTTTTTGAGGATCTATCAAACTGTTTTTCAAAGTAGCTGCACCATTTTAGATTCCCAATGTATGAGGGTTTCTATTTCTCCATATCCTTACCAACACTTGTTATGTTCAGTTTTTTTTTTCTTAAACATTGTTGTCCTCATGCATGTAAAGTGGGATCTTGTGATCTTGATTTACATTACCTTAATGACCAATGATGTCGAACATATTTTATGTGGTCGTTGGCTATTTTCATATCTTCTTTTGAGAAATGTTTATTCAAGTCCTTTAACCACTTTTAAATTTGTTTGTTTGTCTTTCTGTTGCTAAGTTGCAAAAGTTCTTTATATAGTCCACGTATGACACCATTATCAGATATAAGATTTGCAGATATGTTCTCTCATTCAGTAGGCAGTGTTTTTACTCTTTTGATAGTGTCATTTAATGCACAATAGTTTTTAATTTTGATAAAGTCTAATTTATCAATTTTTTCTTTTATTACCATGTTTTTGGTGTCAGATATAGAAATCTACTCTTTTCTTCTAAGAGTTTTATTGTTTTAGTGGTTATATTTATGTAATTAATCTATTCTGTATTAATTTTTGTATATGAAGTAAAGTAGGAGTCCAAATTTATTCTTTAGCATGTGGATGTCCAGTTGTCCCAACATCATTTGTTGAAAATACTTTTCTTTCCCCATTAAATGATCTTTGCACGCTTGTTGAAAGTCAGTTGTCCATAGATATTTGGGTTTATTTCTAGAATCTCAATTTTATTCCATTGTTGTGTGTGTAGAATTTTATATTACCATAGAGTTGAAGTAAGTGTTAAAATTGAGAAGTTTTAGTCTTTCAACTTTGTTTTGCTTTTTTCAATATTGTTGTAGCTATTTGAGATCCTCTTCAATTCCATAGAAGTTTGAGGACTGTCTGTCCCATTTCTGAATAAAAGGTTGTTGGAATTTTTATAGGAATTACATTTGATCTGTAGATCACTAATGCTGCTAAAACTAATGCTGCTAAAAAATCTTAATATTAAGTCTTTTAATCTATAGATGCATAATGTCCTTCTTTTTATTTAGGTCTTCTTTATTTTTTTCAATGTTTTGTAGTTTTAGGTGTATGAGTCTTTCACCTCCTTGGTTACATTTATTCCTAGGTATTTTATTCTTTTGGATGCTACTGTAAATAGAAATAGAATTATGTTCTTAATTTTGAAAAGTTCAACTTACCTATTTTTCTTTCTTTCTTTTTTTTTTTTTTTTTTTGAGATGGAGTCTTACTCTATTGGAAAGGCTGGAGTGCAGTGGTACAATCTTGGCTCACTGCAACCTCTGTCTCCCGGGTTCAAGTGATTCTCCTGCCTCAGCCTCCTGAGTAGCTGGGATTACAGGCATGCACCACCATATCCAGCTAATTTTTGTATTTTTAGTAGAGACAGGGTTTCATCATGTTGGCTCAGCTGGTCTTGGACTCCTGACCTCAGGTGATCCACCCGCCTCGGCCTCCCAAAGTGTTGGGATTACAGGCGTGAGCCACTGCGCCCAGCCCCTTACCAATTTTTCTTTCATGGATTTTCCTTTCGATATTATCTCTAAAACCTCTCTATTAGTCCATTCTCATGTTGCTAATAAAGACATACCCGAGACTGGGTAATTTATAATGGAAAGAGTTTATTTATTTGTTTGTTAATTTTTTTTAGTAGAAACGGGGTCTCACCATGTTGGCCAGGCTGGTCTCGAACTCCTGGCCTCAAGTGATCTGCCCCGCCTCGGCCTTCCAAAGTGCTGGGATTACAAGCATGAGCCACCATGCCTGGCCAGGAAAGAGTTCTAATTGACTCACAGTTCCTCAGGGCTGGGGAAACCTCAGGAAACTTACAATCATGGCAGAAGGAAAAGCAAACGCGTCCTTCTTCACATGATGGCATGAAGGAGAGGTGCCAAGAAGAAGGGAGAAATGCCCCTTATAAAACCATCAGATCTCATGAGAACTTACTATCATGAGAACAACAGCATAGGGTAACACTAACATTTTCCTACAGAATTGCATATGGATGTCCAGCTGTTCCAGGACTTGATCTTGAAAAGACTACCCTTTCTGCATTGAATTTCTTCAGTATCTTTATGAAAAATCAGTTGATTATCTTCATAATTGGTGCTGGGAAAAACACATATTCACATGCAAAACAATGACCTTGGATCTTTATCTTATATTGCATATAATAATTGACTCGAAATGGATCAGAAACCTAAGTAGAAATGTAGAAATTATAAAACACCTAGAAGAAAACACAGAGCAAAAGCTTCATAACATTAGATCTGGCAGTGATTTATTGAAAATGACAACAAAATCACAGGCAACAAAAGAAAAAAATGGACTTCATCAAAATTAAAAGATTTTACACATTAAAGGACACTGTTGAGAAAGCAAAAAAAAAAAAAAAAAAAAAAAAAAAACAACCCATAGAATGGGAGAGAGATTTTGAAAATCAATATATGATAAGGAACTTTTAGGCAGAATATATAAAGAACTCCTGCAACTCAACAATAACAGAAAAATAATACCCAGCCCAATTAAAAAATGGACAAAGGACTTGATTAGACATATCTCAAAAGAAGATACACAAATGGTCAACAAGCACATGAAAAGATGCTCAACATCAGTTATCATTAGGGAAATGCAAATCAAATGCACAATGAAATATTACTTTATACTATTAGTATGGCTATTATATATTTTTAAAAAGAAAAATAAATGTTGGTAAAGATTTTGAGAAACTGAAGCTCTTATGCATTGTGGTGGGAATGTAAAATGATGCAGCTGCTGTGAAAGACAGCTTGACAGTTCCTCAAAAATTAAACATAGAATTGACATATGATCCAGTAATTCCGCTCCTAAGTGTATACCCCAAACAATTCAAAGCAGTGCTCAAATAGACATTATACACCAATGTTCATAACATCATCATTTACAATAGCCAAAAGATAGAAACAACCCCCAAATATCCATCAGCTGATGAATGGATAAACAATGTGGTATAGACATACCATGGACTATTATTCATGCTTGAAAAGAAATAAAATTCTGATCCATATTATAACATGGATGAACCTTGAAAACATTACAGTAAGTGAAATAAACTAGGCACAAAGGACCCATATTGTATTATTCCACTCATATTAGGCACTGAGAAGGGGCAAATTCTTAGAAACAGAAAGTTCAATAGTGGTTACCAGAGACTGAGGGCAAGGGGGGAATGAAAATTTATTGTTGATAATAGGTACAGAGTTTCTGTGTGAGGTGATGAAAAATTCTGGAACTGGATAATGGTGATGGTTATACAACGTTGTTTATTCTTAATGCTTCTGAACTGTGCACTTAAAAATGGTTAAAATGGTAAATATTATATACATATTAGCACACAAAAAACCTCTTGACTATATTTGTGTGAATTTATTTCTGGAAGATGTATTCTGTTTCATTCATTGATGTGTCTATTCTTACATCAATGCCACGTCTTGATTGCTGTAGCTTTACTTGAAATCAGGAAGTGTGAGTCCTTTCACTTAGTTCTTGAGTCTTGTGCTCCACATGCTTTTTCAGTCATTCATGTCATTTTGCTTGAATAAAATGATAGAAATAGAGTATTTGTTACCTGCAGGTTATTACTGAAAAAGTACACACTACACGTTTCTATTTCCATGGCATTCTACAATAGCCCAAACCAATCTACGGTAGGAAAATATCAGAACAGTGATTGCCCGGACAGTAGGGGCAGGGCTGGACTGGCGATTGCATGGTGTAAATAAAGAGCTGATAACAGAATCTTCCTTACCCCAAATTCTGCAACCTGACTGGAAACAATGGTTCGTATAGCAAATTGAGAAACAGTGATGCAGGAGATGGAAAAAAATTATTTAGGCAGATAGTGAGGATAAAAGAGTCCTCGGCAAGGCTTCCCTGTTAACAAAAAGCAGCCCAAGAAATTATTTTTTTCCAACAAAGAGCAGCCTGAAAAATCAAGCTGCAAACATAGATAAGCAAGCTGGAAGCTTGCACGGGAGAATGCCGGCAGCTGTGCCAATAGAAAAGGGCTACCTGGTGGCCAGGCATATCCAACATGGAGGTTCCATCTTCCCTTTTTTGTTACCACATGTGCAATAAAGAGATGGGCAACATGGCGCTGGCCAGGCAGAGAACCCATCTGCATAGTAAAAGATTAGGGTGAGGGCAGACAGCTTTTCATGCCCTCTGCTAATGACACACCCAGCCCTAACCAGTTTTTCTCACCCTATGCAAATGGCATACCTGGTCCAACCAATCTTTTGTGCCCTATCTAAATCAGACATCGCCTCTACAGGCTCATCTATAAAACCCTTTTCACCTTGGAACTGGCAACCCATTTTCTTGGGACCCCTCTCTGCAGCAGAGAGCTCTTCTCTTTTTTTCGCCTATTAAATTTCTACTCTGAAGCTCACTCTTTGTGTGTTCACGTGCTAGTTTTTCGTGGCCTTGAGACAACGAATCTCGGGTATCACCCCAGACAAGGAAGCCGCTTCAGCAGTACCTTCAGAGAAGTTGTAGGAAAACTAGAAGAATGTGGTCTCAAAAAAGTCAAAACAAGCTTTCTTTTTTGTTGCTTGTTTTTTTTTTTGTTGTTTGTTTTGTTTTGTTTTTCTTTTCTTTTTTTTTTTTTTAAAGAGGTGACTCGTAGTGTCAAAATCTTTGGACACGTTGTGTATGTTCAGGAGCGTGCACTCTCCAGGAGATTTAACAAGAAGGAAGTTGTTGCTAACCTGGGATAGCCATTAATGAAGTCCTCAGGCTTTAGGAGCATGGCAGGACATCTTAGAGAAACTTAAGTCTGTGATTTCTGAAAGTCTGACAAGAAAGCCTTAAGCAAGGAAAGTAATTTTCAGAAATAATAAAGTGTGGCTGCCTGGAACATTAGTTCTGATTTCTGAACAGGTTTCTTATGTGATAAAAACAACCCAAACTGTCTCCCTTTCTGTGCCCGTACTCCTACATCTTACAAAAAATCTCTCATAATAATCGGGAATGCTACTTAAGAAGCTCTATGTATAACCACAGCTGATGACAAAGTAAGGTGTCACATGGTTAAAATATTTTAAGTTTACCTTTCTTCTTAATCTGGAAGGTAACAAGGCCATGACTTCCTTTTTAAAAACATTTTATTTTATTTTAAGTTCCAGGACACATGTGCAGGATGTCCAGGTTTGTTTCATAGGTAAATGTGTGACATGGTGGTTTGCTGCACCTATCAACCCATCACCTAAGTATTAAGCCCAGCATGCATTAGCTGTTTATCCTGATGCTCTCCATCCTCCCATCTCACCACCAGGCCCTGGTGTGTGTTGTTCCCCTCCCTGCATCCATGTGTTCTCATTTTTCAGCTCCCATTTATGAGTGAGAACATGTGGTGTTGGTTTTCTGTTCCTGTGTTAGTTTGCTGAGGATAATGGCTTCCCATTTCATCCATGTCCCTGCAAAGGACATGATCTCATTCCTTTCTATGGCTGCATAGTATTCCATGGTGTATATGTACTACATGATTTCTTTATTTGCTGTAACTCCTCCTTCCAGAAAGAAGAGCCATTTCCTCCCACTAGAGTAGGATATCTTTCCGTGATGAAAAATTATTCTTATTTTCGAACAATTACATATCATCTGGGAGCAAGATAGCAGGATCTTTACTGTTTTAGATGTGACATTCTGAAATAAAACAAAGGGTAGACTACTCTGCTGGTCTCTAAACACCCTCTATGGCACAGCCCTGTTCCTCCACGGCACGGGTTTAATTTTTGGATGCCTCAATCTGTTATTTTTATGAGATTAAAGCCTCAGACTCTAAATGCATCTCTCTCTAGGTAACAATCCTGAATTTATTTACTAGTCTCTAAGAATCCTGCAAATGTTTATGGTATGTATCTTTCTGGGTCCCCTTTCCTCATCCACAGCCCAAGGAAGATTGCTAGGAGTCATTAAGAATGTCTGGATGCTGCTTTCAGTCTGTGTTTTGACCTGGTAAAGGCAGGGCAACAATTGATACATAATATTTTTACGTATGTACGGAGTACATGTGATATTTGCTTCATGCATAGAATGTGAAATGATGAGGTCACGGTATTTGGGGTACCCATCACCTTGAGTATTTATCATTCATATGTGTGGGGGGACATTTCAAGTTCTCTCTTCTAGCTACTCTGAAATATACGATACACCGTTGCTAACTATAGCCATCCTACTCTGCTACCAAAGATTTGAACTTTCAACCATGGAAAAGCCCTACTTCTCAGTCCAAAGAGATTTTTAAGGTAAAGCTTCGAAATAAAAAAACAACTAGCCAGGTGCCGTGGCTCATGCCTGTGATTCCAGCACTTTGTGGGGCCAAGATGGGTGGATCCCTTGAGCTCAGGAGTTAGAGACCAGCCTGGGAAACAGAGTGAAGCCCCATCTCTACAAAAAATACAAAAATTAACAGGCATAGCAGCATGCGCTTGTAGTCCCAGCTACTCAGGAGGCCGAGGTGGGAGTATCACTTTAGCCCAGGAGGTTGAGGCTGCAGTGAGCTATGATTGTGCCACTGCACTCCAACCCGGACAACAGAGCAAAATCTTGTCTGAAAAACAAAACAAAACCACCACCACAACAATAAGCAACTATCAGTCATTTCATCTGCTCCTTGGTAATCTTAACTCTCTTTTAACTTTATGTTTGCTGTGTTTATAATAGTAATAATCATCAGTGTTATTAGCACTAACATTCATTGACCACATACCATGTCTCAGGTATTGTTTTAAGTACTTTATCCATTTTATATTTAAAAAATGAGGTAGGTAAAATTATTATCCTCTTTTATAGATAAAGAAACTGAGACCTAGAGTTTGTTAGGTAATGTACTTGTTGGGTGATAGAGTACCACCCAGAGGGTGGGGACGCTCAGTCCTGGATTCCCTTTGTCTTAACTACAGCTGGCCCCTGATTTTGCTCTCTTCCCATGTGCAAGTGACTGGGGGAATGATGCTTGCACCCCCGGACAACATCAAGGAGCAAGAGGTCAGGGACCAAGGAAGAAGCAGCCTCCTGTTCTGTAGGCTATGCAAAACTAAGCCAGGTGAAGGCCAGGTGCAGTGGCTCATGCCTGTAATCCCAGCACTTTAGGAGGCCGAGGTGGGCGGATCACCTGAGGACAGGAGTTCGAGACTGGCCAACATGGTGAAACCCCATCTCTATTATGGTGGCACGTGCCTGTAATCCCAGCCACTTGGGAGGCTGAGGCATGAGAATTGCTTGAATCCAGGAGGCGGAGGTTGCAGTGAGCCTAGATCACGCCACTGCACTCCAGCCTGGGTGACAGAAGGAGACTTCATCTCAAACAAAACAAAACAAAAACTTAGCCAGGTGAAGAAGATTACTAGAGGTGCCAGGCCAGAAACTGCATGGCAGCGTCATTTCTCCCAGAGTGCCAGCCTCTGGTTTCATGTATTTGTGTATACTGTTGGGGCTCAGAAAACATGCTAGAAATGGAACCAAAGAAGCAGTGTCAAGATCTCTCTAACCTCCCCTCCAATCCGTTCAATCTCTCTCTCCCAAACACAAGATGAGGCTGTTCTCTGAAGTCCCCTTGTTAACCTAGAAACTAGGCTTCAAAAGAGAACACAATTGGAACCCTTGCATCTGTCCCCTGAAATTTCATTAACCAGAGAAGATTAAAACTCATCACAGAGGAAGAGATGGGAAGTTAAACACCATACCTGGAATGCAAATGAACTTTGTCTCAAACTGTTATCTGTTCTCTGTTACCTCTCAGTTCTAAAGAGCATCATTTACAAGATAAATATCTGCCTCCTGGGTCCCTTCAGACCTCCCTAAAAATCATTTTCTCCTACAGACTCTCACCTCCTCTTCCCCTCTGAAGAAGAGTATATAAGAATCTGGACCTCATTGGGTTATTGGGAATTCATTCTCCTGGGATTCCCCAGTGCTATGCATGTTAAAATAAATTTGTATGCTGTTTTTTCCTATTAATTGGCCTCTTGTCAGTTCATTTTCAGTGGACCTTCAGAGGGAGAAGGGGGAAGCTTTCCCTCTTCACCTCTACAACACTCCAGAGGCTGAAACCAGCACCGAAGATGCCAGAGAAGTGAGGAAACAAAAAATAAACAAAGTGAAGGAAGGAAGGGAGGGAGGGTGAGAGAGAAGAAAGAGAGAGAGTGAAGGAGGAAGACAGAAAGGGAGGGAGGGAGAGAAGAAAGAGTGGGACGAGGTGTGTATTAGTCCATTTTCATGGTGCTAATAAAGACATACCTGAGACTGTGTAATTTATAACAGAAAGAGCTTTAATGGACTCACAGATCCACATGGCTGAGGAGGCCTCATAATCATGGCAAAATGTGAAGGAGGAGCAAAGGCACGTCTTACATGGCAGCAGGCAAGAAGGCATGTGCAGAGAAACTGCCGTTTCTAAAACCATCAGATTTCATAAGACTTATTCACTATCACAGGAACAGCATGGGAAGACCCACCCCCATCATTCAATTACCTCCCACTGGGTTCCTCCCACAACATGTGAGAATTATGGGAGCTATAATTCAAGATGAGATTTGGGTGGGGACACAGCCAAACCATATTAAGGAAGTGGGGAGAGAGGAAAGAAGGAAGGAAGAGAGAGAGAGACAGGAAAGAAAGATAGAAAGAAAGAAAGAGAAAAAGAAAGAAAGAGGGGAGGGAGTGGGAAAATAAAGGGAGGGAGGGAAGAAAGAAAAAAGAAAGAGGGAGGAAGGAAGATGGGAAGAAAGAGAGAAAGAAGGAGAGTTAAAGGGAGAGAGACGGAGGGATGTTGTACCTTTTAGTGAACTCATGGCTGGGACCCTTTCTCTGTCTAACTCCAGTGAATTCCTGTTGTGACAAATGTTTCCTTTGTTGAAAATAGCGAAAACTTTTTGTTCAGGTATTAGGTACTCAGGATAACTACTTTTGTTCTTAGCAAACTCATGAAAACTTGGGTTTGCTAGGTTTTGGAGGGAGAGAACAGGTCAAATGCTAACATAATTCCTTAGCCTTGTGGAAAGAAAAAGGAGCAAGCCGTGTTGTTGAGTAGACTGCCATCTAGTGGCCTCGAATGGACACATTTACATGTCAAAAGCTATCATGCCGGAGTGAAAGATGAAAAACAGTGGGACAAGAAGTATCCAACAGAGAAGCCTTGGCAAATTCCATCTCAGTCTCTTTTGGTTCATTTTCTCGGATATATTTTTGTAAATGTAGTTGGAAATTTATCATTCAAAATGCAAAATGTTGTTTTCGTAAATGCCACGTTTAGAAATTATGATTAATGACACATTATTTTCTATCACAGATCACATATATGTTAGAAAGAAAGTAACAATTTAATTATATGTATAGAGGTCGGGCACAGTGGCTCACTCCTGTAATCCCAGCACTTTGGGAGGCCAAGGCAGGCAGATCACTTGAGGTCAGGAGTTCAAGACCTGCCTGGCCAACATGGTGAAACCCCGTCTCTACTAAAAATACAAAAATTAACTGGGTATGGTGGTACGTGCCTGTAATCCCAGCTACTTGGGAGGCTGAGGCATGAGAATTGCTTGAACCGGGAGGCGGAGGTTGTAGTGAGCCGAGACCGTGCCACTGCACTCCAGCCTGTGCGACAGAGCAAGATTCTGTCTCAAAATAAATAAATAAATAAATAAAAATAAGTAAATAAAAATTAAAATATATACAGAGAGTATCATCAATGAAGTTAGGGACTTTTTTGTCCCTAACTTCAGTGGGCCACAGATTCCAACAAATTTCTGTAAGGTGGAGCACAAATAGACAGACGGTCATTCAGATAGAGAGCATTGATGACATCACGCTCTTCATTCGATGGTATATTATTATCGCAGGGCCACGGGAAACTTCCCTTTCATTCTCTGATGGTTCACTGAAAGTCAACTGACAAAAGGCAGATTAATGAGAGAAAAGGCACACAAATTTATTAGATCATAGTTTTATGTGACATGGGAGCCTTCAGAATGAAGATCCAAAGATATAGAGGAAATTGTTCGTTTTTATGCTTAGGTCCATCACAATATGGACAGCCCTGTAGAAACAGGATTGGGCCATAGGTTCTGGTCTAATGCTGACAGACTGAGTGAGGAAACCCAGCAAGGCCGGTCTGCCTAGATTCTTCTTGGCCTCTGTGTGCCACGTTTCTTCCTTCTGGTTGTGGGGCAGGACCCTCTCTGGAACGGGGCTATTATGAGCTACCATCAAATAAGGTAGGTCAGACAATTTATTTATGGCCAGTTTTTGCATAGAAAGTCATTGAGCCTGGGGAGTGGTGGCTCACACCTGTAATCCTACCACTTTGGGAGGCTGAGGCAGGAGAATCCCTTGAGCCCAGGAATTCAAGGCCAGCCTGGGCAACATAGTGAGACCCTGTCTCTTTTTTTTTTTTTTAAAGAAAAATTAAAAAAAAAAAAAGATGTTGGGGGAGGCAGAGTAATAATTTTCGGTTTTATTGTTGGCGTCAGGGAAAAGAGGTTCTGGTTTCTATAACCCACACTGGGAAAGAGATAATCTTTCTTTCTCATTCTTTCTGTCTTTCTTTTCTTTCTTTCTCTTTGCTTCCTTTCTTTTTCTTTTCTTTCTTTTTTCTTTCCTTCCTTCCTTCCCTCCTTCCTTCCCTCCTTTCTCTTTCTTTTCTTCCTTCCCTCCTTCCTCTTCCTTCCTTCCTCTTTCTTTCCTTCCTTCCTTTTTCTTTCCTTCCTTCCTTTCTTTCCTTCCTTCCTTTCTTTCCTTCCATTTTTTTCTTTCTTTCTTTCTTTCTTTCTTTCTTTCTTTCTTTCTTCTTTCTTTCTCTCTCTCTCTCTCTCATCTCCCCCTTCCTCCCTCTCTCTCTCTACCACGCTGCACTAACTTTTGCATTCTTAGTAGATAGGCTAGGGTTTCGCTTTGTTAGCCAGTCTGGTCTCAAACATCTGATCTCAGGAGATCTGCCCGCCCTGGCCTCCCAAAGTGTTGGGATTGCAGGCGTGGGCCACCGCGCCTGGCCAGAGATAGTCTGGGTCCTATTTGTAGCCCCAGGGAGAATGAGAGGTCAGAGTCAGGAGGCAGCAGAAAGTCAGAGAGAAACTTTTGTTTCTGAGGCCTGGATTCTGGAGTATCCTTTCCTGAGCTCCTGCGTGATCACACCCACGTAAAGCTCCTTGCTCTGTTGTTTCCTTTTATCCCCATTCCCCATGCTCTCTCCCCTCTTTCTCAAATAGGCTTAAGGACCTCACTCTTGAAAATGAATGAATAACCAAACATCATGAGATCATCCTTATGGAGTTAGACTGTGGGATGCATTACAAGAGTCCCAGCTATTCTTGCCTCCCTCCTGTGTTATATTTAAAACGAGTTTTTTCACACTTTGCCTATAATAGTGTTGCTTCTAAGATGTAGTATAATCTATATCATCTCTACTTTTCCATTTGCTTGTGCTAGACCTCTGAGCTCGACCACAATCTTCTTTTGCCCTTTATCTCTTCCTTTGCCTGAAGAATGTTGTCAGGTACTTTAATATGTTAGAAAAACATGGATCTGTTTCTATTTTTCATCTATATATCACCAAACCAAGAGTAGTCAGTGCATTTATTAATCAAAAATTAATAGAATGCATATGTGTGGGTCTATTTCTGGACTCTGAGTCACTGATCTGACTCTCTTTTTCTATGAAAATACCACCTCATCTTGATTACTTTGGCTTTAAGTCTTGAAATTTGGTGCAGAGTCTTTTCAATTTGTTGTTTTTTTAAAGGTTGCTTTAATGATTTTAGGTCCTTTGCATTGCTATATAGATTTTAGAAACAGCTTGTTAATTTCTATGTAAGGAATAGTCTTCTAGGAATGTGTTGAGACTGCATTGAAGACACAGATTAATTAGGGAAGAATTTCACATTTTAGGAATATTTAGTTTTCTAATTCATGCACGTGGCTCTCCATTTATTGATGTCTGCTTTGATTTCTCTGGGGAATCTTTGTAATTGTCTAGTATAAAGATATTTTAAGACTTTAAACATAGTATTTTATATACTTGTCTCTATGGTAAGTAGCATAATCTTAGATTTTATTTTTTGAGTTGTCTAATGCTAGCCTATAGAAAAACAATTGATTGTTGTATTTTGACCATGTACTTTGTGATCTTGCTAAATTCACTGAATTCTGGTAAGTTATTTGTAGATTCCTTAGGATTCTTTTCATGCGCGTCTGTGTGAAGAGACCATCAAACAGGCTTTGTGTGAGCAACAAGGCTGTTTATTTCACCTGGGTGCAGGCGGGCTGAGTCTGAAAAGAGAGTCAGTGAAGGGAGATAGGGGTGGGGCCGTTTTATAGGATTTGGGTAGGCAAAGGAAAATTACAGTCAAAGGGGGGTTGTTCTCTGGCGGGCAGGAGTGGGGGTCACAAGGTGCTCAGTAGGGGAGCTTTTGAGCCAGGATGAGCCAGGAGAAGGAATTTCAAAAGATAATGTCATCAGTTAAGGCAGGAACAGGCCATTTTCATTTCTTTTGTGGTGGAATGTCATCAGTTAAGGCAGGAACCGGCCATCTGGATGTGTATGTGCAGGTCACAGGGGATATGATGGCTTAGCTTGGGCTCAGAGGCCTGACATTTCTGTCTTCTTAAATTAATAAGAAAAATAAAATGAAATAGTGGTAAAGTGTTGGTATGGCAAAAATTTGGGGGGATGGTATGGAGAGATAATGGGCGATGTTTCTCAGGGCTGCTTTGAGCGGGATTAGGGGTAGCGTGGGAACCTAGAGTGGGAGAGATTAAGCTGAAGGAAGATTTTGTGGTAAGGGGTGATATTGTGGATTGTTAGAAGAAACATTTGTCATTTAGAATTATTGGTGGTGGCATGGATATGGTTTTGTATGAATTGAAAAACTAAATAGAATAAGAGAAGGAGAAAAACAGGTATTAAAGGTCTGAGAATTGGGAGGACCTAGGACATCTAATTAGAGAGTGCCTAAGGAGAGTCAGCATAGTTCTGCCAGCAAAGATTATTTATTTACTTCAAGAGTTAACAGTGGCAGTTTGGGGATAGCACGAGGAGATATCCGCTGTGATGGCTTGGAGAAACAGTGTAAACCGGCAGTGTAAACAAGATCAGGGCATGTATGAGTAGTTGAGAACGGTGAATAGGAGTATGACTAGACAGAAGATAGTAGGGATGACAAGTTTTTTGGGGCACAGTCCAAGTTGGTCTGGTGTCTGGAATGAGACCGGGGCTTAATAAAAAGGAGCATCTATACAGGAGCTTAAATGGGCTGTACCTTGTAGCATTCCGAGGACAGGCCTGAATTCTGAGAAGGGAAAGTGGTAAAAGTATTGTCCAGTTCTTTTTAAGTTGGTGGCTGAGCTTGGTGAGGTGTGTTTTTAAAAGATTATTAGTCCGTTCTACCTTTCCTGAAGACTGAGGACTGTAAGGGATATAAAGGTTTCACTGAATACCAAGAGCCTGTAAAAATGCTTGGCTGATTTGATAATAAAGGCTGGTCCGTTACCAGACTGTATAGAAGTGGGAAGGCCAACCGAGGAATTATGTCTGACAGAAGGGAAGAAATGACTGCGGTGGCCTTCTCAGATCTTGTGGGAAAGGCCTCTACCTATCTAGTGAAAGTGTCCACCTAGACTAAGAGATATTTTAGGTTTCTGACTCGGGGCATGTGAGTAAAGTCAATTTGCCAGTCCTGGGCAGGGACAAATCCTTGCGCTTGATATGTAGGAAAGTGAGGGGGCCTGAACAATCCCTGAGGGGTAGTAGAATAGCAGATGGAACACTGAGAAGTGATCTTCTTGAGGATAGATTTCCATGATGGAAAGGAAATGAGAGGTTCTAAGAGACGGGCTAACGGCTTGTAACCTACATGGAAGAGGTTATGAAATGACGACAGAATAGAATGGGCCTGTGAGGCTGGAAGGATGTATTTTCCTTGGTCTAAGAACTATTTGCCGTGTGTGGGAAGAGATTGATAGGTGGAAATTTCAGTGGGGGAATAGGTGGGAGTGACTGATGTGAAGGGGAAAAACTGGCAGTGAGGGACAGGAGTTTGAAAGCTAGCTGCTTGTCTAGCCACCTTATCAGCATAAGCGTTGCCTAGAGCAATGGGATCTGACGCCTTTTGATGGCCTTTGCAGTGAATGACTCCAGCTTCCTTTGGAAGTAAAGCGGCCTTGAGCAGAGTTTTTATTAAAGAGGCATTGATGATGGAGGACCTTTGTGTAGTGAGGAAACTTCTTTCAGCCTATATAACAGCATGATGGTGCAGAATATGAAAGGCATATTTAGAGTCAGTATAAATATTGACGCGTATTCTTTTTGCAAGAGTGAGGGCTTGAGTTAAGGCAACTAATTCGGCTTGCTGAGAGGTAGTGGAGCGGGGCAGAGCGGTAGCCTCAATGATAGATGTGGAAGATACTGTAGCATAGTCTGCCTTTGCTGGTGAGTGGCAATTAGGTCTGGTGGAACTGCCATCAATAAACTAAATGTGATCAGGGTGAGGAACAGGAAAGAAGGAAATATGGGGAAATAGGGTGAATGTCAGGTGGATCAGAGAGATACAGTCATGAGGGTCAGGTGTGGTATCCAGAATAATGTGGGAGGCCAGATTGAAGTCCGTGCCAGGAACAATGGTAACTGTGGGAGACTTAACAAAGAGTGAGTACAGCTGAAGGAGCCAGGGAGCAGAAAGTATATGCGTCAGGTGTGAGGAAAAAAACAGATTTTGGAAGTTATGAGAACTGTAGAGAGTGAGTTGAGCATGTCTGTGATTTTTAGGGCCTCTAAAAGTATTAGGGTGGCAGCGGCTGCCGCACACAGACTTGAGGGCTAGGCAAAACAACAGTAAGGTCAAGTTGTTTGGATAAAAAGGCTATAGGGCGCGGTCCCAGTTCTTGTGTAAGAATTCTGACTGCACAGCCCTGCACTTCAGCTGTGGGTAATGAAAAGGGTTGGGATGAGTCAGGGAGAGCTAGAGTGGGGGCAGTCTCTAAAGCTGTCTTCAAGGAACGGAAAGAGGAGTGGGGAAAGGATTTAGGATCTATGGGGTCCACTAGGTTTCCTTTTGTGAGTTTATATAATGGTTTTGTTAGGATGGCAAAACCAGGTATCTAAAGTCGAAAGTATCTAACCATGCCTAGGAAGGAAAGGAGTTGTCATTTTGTAGAAGGTGCTGGGGTTTGAGAGATCAGTCAAACACTATCAGCAGGGAGAGCATGTGTGTTTTCATGAGAATTATGCTGAGATAGGTAACAGATGAAGAAGAAATTTGGGCTTGGCTGAAGTAATGGGGGCTGTCTGTGAAGCCTTGCAGCAGTACAGCCCAGGTAATTTGCTGAGCCTAATGGGTGTCAGGGACAGTCCAAGTGAAAGTGAAGGGAGGCTGGGATGAAGGGTGCAAAGGAATAGTAAAGAAAGCGTGCTTGAGATCCAGAACAGAATAATGGGTTGTAGAGGGAGGTATTGAGGATAGGAGAGTATATGGGTTTGGCACCACGGGGTGGATAGGCAAAACAATTCGGTTGATAAGGCGCAGATCCTGAACTAATCGGTAAGTCTTGTCGGTTTTAGGACAGGTAAAATGGGGGAATTGTAAGGAGAGTTTATAGGCTTTAAAAGGCCATGCTGTAACAGGGGAGTGATAACAGGCTTTAATCCTTTTAAGGCGTGCTGTGGGATGGGATATTGACATTGAGCAGGGTAAGGGTGATTAGGTTTTAATGGGATGGTAAAGGGTACATGATCGGTCACTAAGGAGGGAGTAGAGGTGTCTTATACTTGTGGGTTAAGGTGGGGAGATACAAGGGGAGGATGTGAAGGAGGCTTTGAACTGGGGGAAAAGGTGGCAATGAGGTGTGGCTGTAGCCTAGGAATAGTCAGGGAAGCAGATAATTTAAAGTGTCTCTGCCTAATAAGGGAACTGGGCAGGTGGGGATAACTAAAAAGGAGTGCTTAAAAGAGTATTGTCTAAGTTGGCACCAGAGTTGGGGAGTTTTAAGAGGTTTAGAAGACTGGCTGTCAATACCCACAACAGTTATGGAGGCAAGGGAAACAGGCCCTTGAAAAGAAGGTAATGTGGGGTGAGTAGCCTCCGTATTGATTAAGAAGGGGACGGACTTACTTTCCACTGTGAGAGTTACTTAAATCTCAGCATCTGTGATGGTCTAGGGGGCTTCCGAGGCAATGGGGCAGTGTCAGTCTTCAGCCGCTAAGCTGAGAAGATCTGGGAAGGAGTCAGTCAGAGAGCCTTGGGCCAGAGCTCCAGGGGCTCTGGGAGTGGCTGCCAGGTGAGTTGAACAGTCTGATTTTCAGTGGGGTCCCACACAGACGGGATATGGCTTAGGAGGAATCCTGGGCTGTGGGCATCACTTGGCCCAGTGACCAGATTTCCGGCATTTGTAGCAAGCTCCTGGGGGAGGAAGTTCTGGAGGAACCCCTGGCAGCTGTGGTTCAGGTGTTTGGAGTTCTTGTGTGCTGGAGATGTGGCTGGGGTTTGTCTTACAGTGGAGGCAAGGAATTGCAACTCAGAAATACACTGCTATTTAGCTGCCTCTACTCTAACTCTATTATTATACACCTTGAAGGTGAGGTTAATTAAGTCCTGTTGTGGGGTTTGAGGGCTGGAATTTAATTTTTGGAGTTTTATTTAATGTCAGGAGCAGATTGGGTAATAAAATGTATATTGAGAATAAAACGGCCTTTTGACTTTTTAGGGTCTAGGGCTGTAAAGCGTCTCAGGGTTGCTGCTGAACGAGCCATGAACTGGGCTGGGTTTTTCATATTTGATGAAAGAGCCTAAATGCTCACTGATTTGGGAGAGGTCAGATAAAGAAAAAGGAGCATTAACTTTGATTATGCCTTTAGCTTCAGCCACTTTTTAAGAGGAAATTGCTGGGTGGGTGGGGGAGGGCTACTCACAGAATGAAACTGTAAACTGGACTGGGTGTGAGGAGGGGAGGTGATAAAAAGATTATAGGGTGGAGGAGTAGAGGCTGAGGAAGAATTGGGACTTAGCTCAGCCTGGCGAGGAGCAGCCTGGGGAGGAGGGGAGAGGTCAGATGGGTCTGTAGAAAAGGAAGATTAGAAAGACTCAGTGATGCTTGGGGTTGGGACTGAGGGGACAGGCAGGAGGGAAAGAAGGAAGATTTGGGACGAGTTGCACTGGGCACAGAGACTAGGGAGGGACTGATGTGTAAAAGAATGCATGGGTGTCAGGCACCTCAGACCATTTGCCTATTTTACAACAAGAATTATTTAGATCTTGCAGGATGGAAAAATTGAACGTGCCGTTTTCTGGCTATTTGGAACTACTGCTGAGTTTGTATTGGGGTCAAGTGGCATTGCAGAAGAAAATAACGCATTTAGGTTTTAGGTCAGGTGTGAGTTGAAGAGGTTTTAAGTTCTTGAGAGCACAGGCTAAGGGAGACGGAGGAATGGAGGGTGGAAGGTTGCTTATAGTGAAGGAAGCGAGCCTAGAGAAGAGAGAGAGTAGAGACACGGAGGGAAGGGGTTCGGGGGTTCTAACCCTCCAGAAAAGCAGGAAAGGGGTCAGGGCATGGAAATAAGGGGTTGGGGCGCAGAGATAAGAGGTCGGGGTGTGGAAATAAGGGATTGGGGCACAGAGATAAGAGGTCGGGGAGCGGAAATAAGGGATCGGGGCACAGAGATAAGAGGTTGGGGTGCAGAAATAAGGGATTGGGGGTTCTTGCCTCCAGAAAAGCAGAGAAGGGGTAGAGACACGGAGAGAAGGGGTTGGGGGGTTCTTGCCCTCTAGAAAAGGGGGAAGTGGTAGAGACACGGAGAGAAGGGGTTGGGGAGTTCTTGCCCCCTAGAAAAGCGGTACTTGCCGCTAAGGGTGAAGGCCCAAGGCAGGCGTCCCCGCGTGGTCAGACACCTCTGAAACGTGGGTGAATAATCAGAGAGGCGTCCCTGCAATGATTAAACACCAAGGGAAGGCTGCCTTCCTGAGTCTGTGACCGGCGCCAGAGTTTTGAGTCCACAGATAAAATGTGTCTCCTTTGTCTCTATTGAAATTAAGAGAAGGGAGAGATTGAAGCGTGGCGCCAAGATTGAAAGGAGAAAGCAGTTGAGGGATAGTGAGAGAGGTTGGAGAAGAGGGTAAGAAGAGGTCGCTTACCTGATTTAAAATTGGTGAGATGTTCCTTGGGCTGGTGGGTCTAAGGACTTGAGGTTGTAGGTGGATCTTTTTCACGGAGCAAAGAGCAGGAGGACAGGGATTGATCTCCCAAGGGAGGTCTCCGGATCTGAGTCACGGCATCAAATTTCATGCGCATCCGTGTGAAGAGACCACCAAACAGGCTATGTGTGAGCAACAATGCTGTTTATTTCACCTGGGTGCAGGCAGGCTGAGTCTGAAAAGACAGTCAGTGAAGGGAGATAGGGGTGGGGCCGTTTTATAGGATTTGGGTAGGTAAAGGAAAATTACAGTCAAAAGGGGGTTGTTCTCTGGCGGGCAGGGTTGGGGGTCACAAGGTGCTCAGTAGGGGAGCTTTTGAGCCAGGATGAGCCAGGAGAAGGAATTTCACAAGATAATGTCATCAGTTAAGGCAGGAACAGGCCATTTTCATTTCTTTTGTGGTGGAATGTCATCAGTTAAGGCAGGAACCGGCCATCTGGATGTGTACGTGCAGGTCACAAAGGATATGATGGCTTAGCTTAGGCTCAGAGGCCTGACAATTCTCTACATAAATATCACATCATCTGCAAACAAACACAGTTTTACTTCCTTCTTTCCAAACTTTCTTCCTCCCTCCCTTTCTTCCTTCTGTCTCTTTTAAAATTGTTTATTTGTTTAAGTTTACCTTATTTTAGTAGCTCTAACCTCTTGTATAATGTTGAATTGAAGTGGTGAGAGCAGATATTCTTGATTTTTTTCCTCCAAATTAAGAAGGAAATAGTTCATTATTTCATCATGTATGTTAACAGTAGTGGTTTTCCTACTGACCATTATGACGTTGAGGAAGTTCACTTCTATTCCTAGTTTGCTATGAGTTTTTGTCACGAATGACGTTAATTTAGTCAAATGTTTTTGTTCATATATTAAGATAATCGTGTTGTTTTTCCTCCCTCATCTGTCAATGTAGTGAATTATCTGAGTGGTTTTCTATTGTTAAATCAGCTTTGCATTCCGTGGATAAACTCTCCTTGGTCATGACGTAATATTATTTTTATATACTGCTGGATTTGATTTTCCAATATTGTTAGGAACTTTTGCATTTATGTTCATGAGAGACATTTTCTGAAATTTTCTTTTCTGATTTGTCAGATTTTGGTATCAGAGTGATACTGGCCTCATAAAATGAGTTGGGAAGTGTTCCTTTTTCTATTTTGTGAGGGTTTTGGTAAGATTGATTCTTATTTCAGTGTTTGATAGAATTCACCATCTGAAACTGCCTAGGACTGTATCCTTTATGGAAATGTTAGTTATTGTAAATTAAATTTCTTTAGTAGATACTGGGTATTCTGATTCAATATTACTTCCTGGATCAATTTTGAAATATGTCATTTAATTTAAATTGACATATTTATTAGCATATAATTGTCCATAATATTTTTTATTATCCTTTTCATGTTTGTAGGATAAGCAGTTATATTTCCTCTTTCATTCCTAATTCTAGATATTTTGTATGTGTGTGACTGGTTTTTTATGAGTTTATTAATGCAATTACTCTTTTCAAAGGAATAATTTTTGGCTTTATTATTTTTTCTTTATTTCTTATTTCATTGCTTTCTGTGTTTATCTGTATTATTTTCTTTCTACTACTTAATTTGGTTCAATTTGAATTTTTCAGCATCCTGAGAAGAAATATAACTGATATAAATTTTTTCTTTTCTAAATATTTAAAGTGATAAACTTCCCTCTAAGCATTGCACCTCAGATTTTGCTATGTTGTATTTTCTATTCTCATTCAGTTCAAAATATTTTCTAATTTCATCTGTAATTTTATTAACATCAATTAGCTTTTTAAAAAATGAAATGTGGACATTTTCTAGATGTTCTTTTCTTATTGGTTTCTGATTTAGGGCCATTATTGGAGAATATAGTCAGTAAAATTGTAATCTTTTAAAATGTATTAAGACTTTTAAAGTCTGATATATGGTCAATAGTGGTTCCATGTACAGCTAAAAGTATTTATATTCTGAACTTGTGTATTAGCTCAGGCTGCCATAAAAATACAATAGCTTAAATAAAAGAAATTGGCCGGGTGCAGTGGCTCATGACTGTAATCCCCACACTTTCAGAGGCCAAGGCGGGCAGATCACCTGAGGTTGGGGGTTTGAGACCAGCCTGGACAACATGGTGAAACCCTGTCTCTACTAAAATACAAAACGTTGCCAGCTGTGGTGGTGCATGCCTGTAATCCCAGCTACTCGTGAGGCTGAGGCAGGAGAATTGCTTCAACCCGGGGAGTGAAGGTTGCAGTGAGCCAAGATCACGCCATTGCACTCCAGCCTGGCCAACAGAGTGAGATTCCATCAAAAAAAAAAAAAAAAAAAAAAAAAAGGAATACATGGATTAGATAGACCTGGAGCCAAAGGAGTTGACCAGCAGTCCCACCTTAACACATGGAGAGAGTGTGTGCTGGCTGGTCTCTAAAGTAAAACTGAGGCCTGGGTACTAAGGAATGCAGGCTGTATGGAAAACAGTTGAAAGCCACAGGTGTTCATGACATCTGTACTTTTAACTGTTTTTTTTTTGAAAGAAGATACCTGGATTTCTTCTGTATAAGTAAATAAAAGGAGGTTTGGCCATATTAAATAGCTCAGGCTCTTTCTATTCTGATCGCTTCCTCAAAAAACAGCTTGTGTTTTATCTTTATTCTCCTTGCATATAGCACAATTATACTAACCTACTGTAAGCATTCCGTATATTTGTTCAGTCAAAATACAGTCATCCTTTGGTGTCTGTGGGGGGTTCTAGGACCTCCCACGAATACCCAAATCCACAGATGCTCAAGTCCCTTAAATGCAAATTCTACACCATTGTAAAATGATGTCTTTTTAAGTGTTTATTTGTGGGTGTGTAGACAAAAGGGAAAATAGTAATGTTTGCAAATATGTAGTGTTGCACATAACCTACGCATATCCTCCCAAATCCTCTAAGTCATCTCTAGATTACTTATAATACCTAACACAATGTAAATGCTATGTAAATAATGGTTATACTTATTGTTTAGGGAATAATGACAAGAAGAAAAAGTCTATATGTAAACAGTACAGACGAATTTTTTTTCAGATATTTTTGACCCATGTTTGGTTGAATCCACGGAGGCAGGATGCACCCACATGGAGGAGGATCAACTGTTATCTCATTAAAAAGAATCTTGGCTGGACACAGTGACTCGCGCCTATAATCACAGCACTGTGGGAGGCCAAAGTGGGTGGATTATTGGAGGTCAGGAGTTCAAGAACAGCCTGGACAACATGGTGAAATCCCATCTCTATTAAAAATACAAAATCAGCCGGGCATGGTGGCATGTACCTGTAATCCCAGCTACTTGGGAGGCTGAGGCAGGAGAATCGCTTGAACCTGGGAGGCAGAGGTTGCAGTGAGCCGAGATTGTGCCACTGCACTCCAGCCTGGGCAACAAGAGTTAGACTCCGTCTCAATAAATAAATAAATAAATAAATAAATAAATAAATAAATAAAATAATAAAAAAATTTAATAAAATTGGCCACAAGATGTCCCCACAGCTTTAAAAGATACTTTTTCCATCTAGACAGGCCTTTTCATACTTCAATGGATTGTATGCCCGTAAGAAATCAGTTATTAAACATTCAGAATAGTAGACATCTTCAAACTAGACTTCAAGTAATAGTCCCAAATGCTAAATGTGTATTTCTCCTTTAAAGGTTCATATTAAACTATGGTTTCCCTAAATTGCAGGGATTCTTTGAGGCCACCTTGAATTATTTTTTATTTATTTATTTATTTTTTTTGAGACAGAATCTCGCTCTTGTTGCACTGGCTGGCGTGCAATGCAGTGGCGCGATCTGGACTTACTGCAACCTCTGCCTCCTGGGTTCAAGCGATTCTCCTGCCTCAGCCTCCCCAGTAGCTGGATTTCAGGCACGTGCCACCATGCCCAGCTAATTTTTGTATTTTTAGTGGAGACGGGGTTTCACCATGTTGTCCAGGCTGGTCTAGAACTCCTGACCTCAGGTGATCCACTCGCCTTGGCCTCCCAAAGTGCTGGGATTACAGGTGTGAGCCACCATGCCTGGCCTTGAATTCTTAAGTGAGTGGAAAATGCTACTGCTGTCACATGGTGTTTACAGCTCTATTATGGTCTGTAAAAGCTAATTAAAACTGAAGAAGGGTGAAAGAAAAGTATGTCCTGTCAATGTTTACTGCAAGATAAAAGAGGAATATAAAAATATTGTATTTGTTTTGTTATAAACATGTGCTCTGGAGACTGCTGAGTGAGTCTAGACTGCAATTTTAGAGACTTCCATCACATTTACCAAACACATTGAAATTGGGGTTACTCTGAGCTACCAACAAGGACTGGTTCTCTTCCCTGCGGGTACATTGCAGACACCCAAATCATTACAGGCAGTCTAACTTGTTGCTTCAAGGATCTTTTAAGTGGAAAACATTCTGGAAATAACCTCTAAACATCACGTATACTTGAGTTGGAGGGGCAAAAACAGATAGGCTAGAAGGACTGGAAAAGTTCTAGAGGCAAATTTTTATGATAACATATAGAAGAAGACATACAGGAGAACAAGAGGTTTTCTTTAGTTGACTTAGAAAGTTTTCTTTTTGAAAAATGCTTTTGATTTAATTACTGATTAAGAGTAACATTACAGAAAATATAGTAATCCCCTCTTATCTGACGGTGATATGTGCCAAGCCCACTAGTGGATGCCTGAAACCATGGATAGTGCTGAATGCCATATACATGACTATAGTATACTATATATACTACTGTATGTTTTTCTCTTATACATGCATACTTATGATAAAGTTTAATTTATAAATTAGGCACAATAAGAAATTAACAACCATAGCTAATAATAAAATAGAACGATTATAACAATATACTGTGATAACATGTATATGAATGTGTTGTCTCTCTCAAAATATCATATTGTACTGTACTTATCTATTTTTGGACCACAGTTGACTGTGGGTAACAGAAACCATGAACAGTGAAACTGTGGACAGAGGAGGCCACTGTGTAGGTACATGTTGACTGAGTCTCTATTTTAAAATGGACAGGATGAGTGATGTGGTTTGGATCTGTGTCCTCACAAAATCTCATGTCAAATTGTAATCCCCAGTGTCGGAGGTGGGTCCTGGTGGGAGGTGATTGGATTGGGGGGTGAATTTCTCATGAATACTTTAGTACCGTCGTCCCCTTGGTGCTATTCTCATGATGGTGAGTTCTCACGATACCTTGTTGTTGAAACGTGTGCGGCACCTTCCCCCCACTCTGTCTCGCCCTGCTCCTGCCATGTAAGACGTGACTGCTTCCCTTTCACCTTCTGCTGTGATCATAAGTTTCCTGAGGCCTCCTCAGAAGCTAAGCAGATGCCAGCACCATGCTTCCTGTACAGCCTGTGGAACTGGGAGCCAATGAAACCTCTTTTCTTTATAAATTACCCAGTTTCAGGTATTTCTTTAGAGCAATGTGAGAACAGACTGATACAGTGAGAGACTTAAATGTTCTCATTATTTTTTGTAATCCACTGACAGGCAGTGTTATAGGTTTATATGTGTCCCCTGCTAAATTCATATGTTGAGGTCCTAACTTCCAGTACCTCAAATGGTGACCTTATTTGGAAATAGGGTCATTGCAGATGTAATTAGTTAGATGAGGTCATGCTGGAGTAGGGTGGGCTCTTAATCCAATATGAGTGGTGTTCTTATAAAAAGGGGAAATTTGGACACAGAAATGCACCCAGGGAGAATGACATGTTATTCAGCCGCAAGCTAGGGAACTACCAGAAGCGAGGAGAGAGGTCGAAAACAGATTCTTTCCTAACATCTTCAGAAAGAACCAACCCGGCCAATGCCTTGATCTCCAGGACTATGAGACAATGCATTTCTGCTGTTAAGCATACAATTTGCAGTGCTTTGTTATGGCAGCCCTAGCAAAGCAATGCAGGCAGTAATTGACTTAAGGAACTGGTTCATGTTCATAAAAACATAAACAGTATGTCGATTGATTATGTTGCTAATTGCCTTTCTTTTTATTGATAGATATCCTCATTTGGTATTTAGTCATTATGTAGCCATGATTTTAATTTAATATTTCCCTGGGAAGCATATGTTAAATAATTTTCTCTAGAGTCATAAGTAGATTTGAGTTTCCAATCCTACTAATTAATATAATTTTAGAATCATCCAGGATATCCACTCTTTTTATAGATGAGGAAATTAAGGTGGAGAGGTTTTAGGACAACGCTTATCTACGTCAGAGTTTTCTGTCCCCAAGGAAGTAAAGTGGGAAACTTTGCGTATCTCCTTCATTTTGACTGTTTGCCTCACAATGGAAGGTTAGAGTTTTTAGTCATGGAGGGAAACAGACATAGTCTGGGTACTATTGAAATGTGAGTGATATGGTTTTGCTCTACATCCCCACTCAAATCTCACCTTGAATTGTAGTAATCCCCACGTGTTGTGGGAGAGACCAGGTGGGAGGTAATTGAATCACCAGGACAGGTTTTTCCCATGCTGCTCTTGTAATAGTGAATAAATCTCACGAGATATGATGATTTTATAAAGGGGAGTTCCCCCGCATAAGCTCTGTCTTTCCTGCTGTCATGTAAGACATCCCTTGCTCTTCCACCATGATTGTGAGGCCTCCCCAGCCATGTGGAACTGTGAGTCAATTAAACTTCTTTTCTTTGTAAATTACCCAGTCTTGGGTATGTCTTTATTAGCAGTGTGAGACCAGACTAATACAGTGAGTGCACTATGAGTGCTATGACAAGCAGAGTGTAGATGAAAGAAGACCTAGAAACCCTGAGACCAAGCTTTTATCAGTGACTTATCTAGAGGCAGCACAGAGCCTCCTTATTGTCATCCAGTCTGTCTGTGTTTGGTGTCTTTCCCTTACCTAAGAGTAGATTGAACTATATTTGGGCTGGGCACGGTGGCTTATGCCTGTAATCTCAGCACTTCGGGAGGCTGATGTTGGTGGATCACAAGGTCAAGAGATCAAGACCATCCTGGCCAACGTGGTGAAACCCTGTGTCTACTAAAAATAGAAAAATTAGCCGGGAGTGGTGGCTGGCGCCTGTAGTCCCAGCTACTCGGGGGACTGAGGCAGGAGAATTGCTTGAACCTGGGAGGCAGAGATTGCAGTGAGCCGAGATTGTACCACTGCACTCCAGCCTGGGTAGCAGAGCAAGACTCCGTCTCAAGAAAAAAAAAAAAAAAAAGAAAACACACACAAAAACCCAAAAACAAAATCTCTTTGCCCAAATTCCAGCCCCTTTCAAGCCTTCTCTGCCATATATATGTGCATTCCACTCTACTCCACCTCTGCTGCCTCCTCGTCTTTGCTTTGCTCAGTCCTACATTTCTGTTACCGATTGAATTGTGCCCTCCAAAATTCATACGTTGAAGTGCTAACCCATGTCCCTCAGAGTGTGACTGTATTTGGATAAGTTATTCAAAGAGGTAATCAAGGTAAAAGGAGACCGCTAGGGTCGGCCCTGATCCCATATGACTGGTGTCTTTATAATAAGACACAGACACTCAGAGGGAGGCCCACGTGATGACACAGGGAGAAGACGGCTGTCTGCAAGCCCCCGCAAGACACCTCCGCAGGAATTTCCCCTCCCACACCTTGATTAGGCTTCTACTCTCCAGGACTGCGAGAACATTAATTTCTGTTGTTTTATGCCACTCAATTTCTGGCACTTTGTTATGACCCCCCAAATGCACTAATATAACTTCCTTGAAGACCCAGTCAGCTTTTAAAAGCCACATTATTTCCCACTCACTCAGGACATAGCATATATTAGACGATTTTTATTTTTACCCTTAGACTTTATCCCCAGTTCCAAGCCTTGGACTTTTGCAGTGCACTGTTGTTGGTAGAGGTAAATCATAAGAAAAACACAAGATTTTACACACACACACACACACACACACACACACACTTCAATATAGCTGAGTTTGTTATTGGATTCTATCTCCAGCTAACATGTTTCATGGAAGAAGTAACCATTGTAAGATCAATGCTTTTCATCTTTTCTGGAGTCTGGAGCTGGGCCTCCAGTCCCAAGTTCAAAGCATCATCACCTGGTCCCTTCCCAACAGGTAATTGGCACCTCTTAATCACAGGAAATGTGATAAACCTGCCTATCATTCCCTAATGATAGGCGATAAGCGTTGTTGGAAGCATGCTATTTATCCACCCAGGTTATATATTTCCATGATGGCAGAAGTTTTCTGGAAGCCAGGTTTTAATGCAGGCAGACTACTTTAATTTTAAGAGCTGTGGCAGAACCAGCAGTGTGTGGTTGTATCCCATGAGGCCTTTCAGTGTCTCCAAGCACAGGGGTGTATTGAAGGGACCAGGCAGGCCATCTTGGCTTCTGAAAACCTGGTGATGGCCTTGGATTGTTGTAAGAAGTCGAATAACGGTCCTCCAAAGATGTCTGCATCCTGATCTGGAACCTGTGGATATGTTACTTTACATGGCAAAAGGAACTTTGCAGGGAGGTTAAGCTAAGGTTTTTGAGATGAGAGATGATTTTGAATTATCTGGATGGACCCAGTGTGAACAAAGCATCCCTAAAAGCGAAGGAGGGAGGCAGGAGGTGGGGAGCGAGAGATGTGACTGATGGCAGAGCAAAGATCGGAGTGATGAGCCGAAGAATGCAGGTGGCCTCTGGAAGCTGGAAAAGGGAAGGAATGGGTTTTCCCCTGGAATCTCTAGAAGGAATGCAGTTCTGTCCACACCTTGATTTAAGCCCGTAAAACCCATTTTTGACTTCTGACCTCTGGAACCATGAGATAATAAATTTGTGTTGTTTTAAACCACTAAGGTTATGGTAGTTTGTTACTGAAGCCACAGGAAACTAACACAGATGTCCGGTAACTGGGTTGCTCAGCTGTGCCTCTGCGATGCGGGACTTCTAAAACCTGAGCAAAGTGGGAGCCTAGAACCCCAAGCAGCTCCTCTCCAGAGCCCAGTCCCCCAGCACACTCGGTTTAGCTCATGATGTCCTGGAAAGACCTTTTCTGTTCTGTGGATGCTTGTAAAAAGCATTTGATTAATCTGATCTAATCGTCTGATCTTTCTAGTCATCTAATAAATCAAACCAGAGCAAACTGGTCTGCTGCCTGCTTGATCTCATTATTGGACTAAATTGATTGATTAATTTGGTAAATGAATTCACAGTGATGCATGAATGGCTGTCAGTGCCTAAACGAATTATCTCATTTAGAAATTATCAGGTTCTTTTCTTTTTCTTTTCAAAACTTTAGGATAAAATGTTAGATACAAAACCAGCTGGGGAGCTGTGTGGTCATTTCATTTTTGCTGTTGAGGAGGGGTGAGGATGTGGAGGCAGCATCAAGAGGAGAGGGGAGGATTAAGCGACCACTGGCCCTGGCTCACTTGTAAGACTACAATAGAGGAAACAGGTGGTGGAAGAAGACATAATGCAAGGACTCAGGGTGACCAGCCCTAAGGTCCTGGATTTCATTCACTTCAGTGCATTTCTAAGACTCTTGTTTGAATTCTATTCCTGGGCAGAGATGCATCATAACTCCATGTATATGATAAATACACTGTGGCCTTCAAGTGAGATTTCTACCTAGGCCCGCCCAACACATCTGAGTCTATACATTTCAATGCCAGTGGGGCCTGGCTGGTACCTACATGAGGGATGTGAGGTCGGTGGAAACTACTGTGAGGTAGTCACTGCCTGCCCTGGGATGCTTACTCCACCCTCGGGCCACCAGTGTTTGACCTCTGGGCATGTGATTAGAGATGACGCATGCAAAATGGTAGTGATGAAGGTGATGGTGATGATATTAATCTTATTGGTGCTAGTGAGACAGCCACATCCCTGAACAGATGTTAAGTGGTTCCCCTCCCATTTTTAAATTCTTTTCTTCCCCCTCTTTTTTTTTATTTTTAATTTAGAGACAGGGTCTTGCTCTGTCGCCCAGGCTAGAGTGCAGAGGCACCACCCTAGCTCACTGTAACTTAAACTCTTGGGCTCAAAGGATTTTCCAGCCTCAGCCTCCCAAGTAGCTAGGTCTACAGGAGAGTGTCACCATGCCTGGTTAATATTTTAATTTTTTTTTGTTAGAGATGGGGTCTAATTTTTTTTTTTTTGGTTAGAGATGGGGTCTTGCTGTGTTGTCCAGGCTGGTCTCAAACTCCTGGGCTTAAGACAGTCCTTCTTTGGCCTCCCAAAGTGCTGGAATTCAGGCATGAGCCACCACACCTGACCTCCGCTCCCTCTTCTTTGGCTCATTCTTTCTTCATTTTCTTGTCTCTTTTCAAGCAAACCATTGCCTTCCCAAGCCTTTCAGGTTTAACTATCTCCAGAGTACCCACTAACTTCAGGCTAAAATCCAAACTGACAAATCTTACAGCAAAACATCTTTGAACCACACTCAAGCCTGTATTTGTCTCACATAAAACCTTAGGGAGGGGCTTTATGGTGCAGCCCTGTTTGTTATAGGTGTGTAAATGGGAATCCAGGAAAAGACAGGGCCTCTCTCAGCATATCTGGGTTGCAGGGGTGTGGGCAGCAGCAATAAAAACATGTAGGGCTATGATCCTGGCTGCTACATGAGTGCCCCCTTGATGCCATCCAACCTCTTCCATCAGGTCAAGTGAGGATGGTGAGATAAGGTCTTGGAAGTCCTGTTCCCTGAGGTCCTCTTCCTGTGGAAAGCCGAGGATGCAGAGCTAGACTAAACGTGAGTAGATCTGTGCATAGGTGGAGTTAGGAGGAGATGGTCTTGCAGAGTCTCCCAAACACCAGCCCTTGGGGTTGACTGGTGTTTCTCAAGCACCCAAAAGATTTTGGGTGAAGTCAGGCAGGAGTGCCATCTGTAGGAACAACGTGGCAACAACTTTCGTGGTTTGATGGCTGAAGACCAGATTCCTCATCTGGATCCCAAAGCACTGTTTATATTCCCAACTAACTCAGCCATGACCCTAGGAAACATGGGTCATGCCGAACACCATGGCTTTTGACTGAGATTAAGTTTCTGCAATCTAGTGGAGTACGGGCTTGCAATTCAATGAGATGGCATTTTAGAAAAACATCCCGGAGAACCTGTCTCCTCTAGTGAATAAGAATGCAGATTCTGTTCACAGACTACCAAATTTAGTACCTCAGCTCTGCCTCTTTACCTGTGTGTTGTTGAGCAAGTGACTTGAAATCCTTGTGCCTTCATTGTTTTAATTCAGAAAGTGAGTCTAATAGTACCTACCTTATAGGGTTTTTCAGTTACTACACTTGAAACCTTCAATAAATATTTGCAACAAGCCACTGCCAATAGCAGCAAAAACCTGAATTTGAGACCTGCAATTGACACATAATATGTTAGGATTTATTAGCTTGTGAGGGAGGTGTGTTAGGCCATTCTTGCATTGCTATAAAGAAATACCTGAGGCCGGGCACGGTGGCTCACGCCTGTAATCCCAGCACTTTGGGAGGCTGAGGCGGGTGGATCACGAGGTCAAGAGATTCAGACCAGCCTGGCCAACATGGAGAAACCCTGTCTTTACTAAAAATACAAAAATTAGCTTGGTGCGGTGGCGTGTGCCTGTGGTCCCAGCTATTCAGGAGCCTGAGGCAGGAGAATCGCTTGAACCAGGAGGCAGATGTTGCAGTGAGCCGAGATTACACCACTGTACTTCAGCCTGCTGGTGACAGAGAGAGACTCTATCTCAAAAAAAAAAAAAAAAAAAAGAAAAGAAAAAAGAAGAAAAAAAGAAATACCTGAGACTGAGTAATTTATAAGAAAGGGGGTTTAATTTTTAATTGGCTCACACTTCTACTGTGTGTACAGGAAGCACAGCACCAGCATCAGTTTCTGAAGAGGTCTCATGAAGTTTACAATCAAGGTGGAAGGCAAAGGAGTAGTAGGAATGTCACATGGTGAAAGCAGGAACAAGAAAGAGAGAAGGGGGAGGTCCCAGACTTTTAAACAACCAGATCTCCCAAGAACACACTATCGTGAGGGCAGCAACAAGCCATGAGAGATCTGGCCCCGTGATCCAATCACCTCCTGCCAGGCCCCACCTCCAACACTGGGGATTACAATTCAACATGAGATTTGGAGAGCACAGCCAAACTGTATCAGGAGGGAACACACTTCATTAAGTCCACGAATTTTCTCTATCATGGACGCACATTGTGGTGACACCAAGAGAGAACAGATACAGATGTCGCGTTTATTTTTAAAAGTTAATCTTGACAGTGTAAGACTGGCATCTGGGAAGAGGCCCCGTGCATCTTCTCTAATGCTGTGAATTCTGTCTCAAACCTTCAGTTAGATTTGAGCCCCACAGCCTGTGTCCAGAGGAGAGCAAACCTGGATGGCAAGGAGGATGTATAGGTAACAGGTAGATGTTTCATGGACAGCCCATAATTTTTAAGAATAGACAAGGCAAATATGTCTGGAATGGATATGGAGTGAAAGAAAGTGGGAGCCACAGGCTGTAAGAATTGACCAACTAGCACATCTTTGGAATGTGAGGATTGCAGTACCTCTGCAAGCCACTTAGGTTACATTTGCACAGTTTTAATTCAGACGACATCTCCCATTTCATTGCTAGTTTTTGTTGATCTGGAGGGAGAAATCAGTCACTAAAGACAAATTATAGATATAGACATAGAGAAAATAGTTGTATAGAAATATGAATTATTTGCATTCAATAATAATGAGAATAGCTAATTTACTAAGCATTTTTCTAGGAGCTAGGTTTGTTCTAAGACTTTTACAAGTATCTACTAATCTAATCTTTTTTTGTTTTGTTTTGTTTTTTGAGACAGGGTCTCACTCTGTTGCCCAAGCTGGAGTGCAGTGGCACGATCTCAGCTGACTGCAGCCTCCGCTTCTCGGGTTCAAGCGATTCTCCCACCTTAGCCTCCCAAGTAGCTGGGACCACCAGGCCTGGCTAATTTTTGTATTTTTTGGTAGAGATGGGATTTCACCATGTTGTCCTGGCTCATCTCGAACTCCTGACATCAAGTGATCCACCCACCTCAGCCTCCCAAAGTACTGGGATTACAGGTGTGAGCCACTGCATGGGCCTCATCTAATCCTTAAAAAAAATATATATTTTCTACTGATGAGAAAACTGAGGCTCAAAGAGGCCAGGTAACTTACCTTATATCACTTACAGCTGTAAATGATGAAGCCTGGAATCAAGTATAACCAAATGGTTATGACACACTCGTAACAACAGTTTGAACTATGGAAGCAAGAGAAAAAACAAATGGCTCTATGCATTAACTACTGCTGTGTAATAAAATTCCCCCAAACACAATGGCTTAAAAAAACAAACACGGGCACAGTGGCTCATGCCTGTAATCCCAGCACTTTGGGAGGCCGAGGCAGGTGGATCACGAGGTCAAGAGATCGAGAGCATCCTGGCCAACACGGTGAAACCCCATCTCTATTAAAAGTGTAAAAATTAGCTGGGGGTGGTGGCAGGCACCTGTAGTCCCAGCTACTTGGGAGACTGAGGCAGGAGAATCGCTTGAACCCAGGAGGTAGAGGTTGCAGTGAGCCAAGATCACGCCACTGCACTCCAGCCTGGGCGACAGAGCGAGATGCCATCTCAAAAAAACAGAACAAAACAAAACACTTGTTTTCTGATAGCTTCTGTGGAATGGAACTCCAGGCCCAGCCCAACTGGGTCCTCTGGCTCTGGGTCCCTCATGAGGTTACGGTGAGGCTGCCGGGTGAGGCTGTGGTCATCTCCAGGCTCTAGTGGGGCTGAAATGGCCACTTCCCGGCCCTCTCTCCTGGCTGCTGGCAGGTCTCAGGTCCTCACCACGTGGGCCTCTCCCAAGGCTGTCTGCCTGTCCTGAAATGGCAGTTTGAGATTGCGGTGACAAAAAGTTAGACAGCACCCAAGACAGAACCCCTTTGTGACATGGGATGATACGGCATCATTTCCTGTGTATTCCAATCATTATTAGAAGCAAATCGTTAAGTCCAGGCCATACTGAAGGGGAAGGATAACAAGGGCAGGGATACTCAGAGGTGGTGTCCCTGGGGGTCTTTTAGAGACTGCCTGTTACAGTAGCCTTTGGAAATTGGAAAACCTAATATGAACAGTACAGCTAAATGTTAGCTCTAAATTGTCAGAAATGCTTCCCCCAGATTTTCCCATAAGAAGGCATTTTTTTGTTTTGTTTTCCTTTTTTTACAGAATTACGATAATCTTACATTTATATCTTTATTAAAACATAAACTCAAGAGGCTGAGACAGGATGGTTGAGGCCAGGAATTCGAGACCAGCCTGGACAACATAGTGAGACCTTGTCTCTTAAAAAACACACACACACACAGAATTATTCTCTATTTTTGCATTTGTTTGACATTTCCCCAAAGTAAGCTGTGTTGAGTAGAAAGGGGTGCATAAAGCAAGGTCTTTGCACTCTATGGAGCCCATAGTTTCCCACGTTGGAGAACTGCCCCACTAATTTGAGAGTTGAGCTCTTCTTTCTTTCTTTCTTTCTTTTTTTTTGACAGAGTCTCACTCTGGCACAATCTCGGCTCTCTGCAGCCTCCCCCTCCTGGGTTCAAGCAATTCTCATGCCTCAGCCTCCTGAGTAGCTGGGATTATAGGTGCCCGCCACCACACCCGGCTAATTTTTTTATTTTTAGTAGAGACAGAGTTTCATCATGTTGGCCAGGCTGGGGATTGAGCTCTTCTTGTTGGAAGATGAGGAAATAGCAAAGGTCGAAGCCCTCCCTTGCTCTACCTCTCTTCAGCCCGGGAGACCTTCCCATTTCCTGGCAGCAGCTATCCCTTTCTATTCAGTCACACCTGAAGTCCCTGCCATTTCATGGTGCTGCATTAAAACTAGGTCAAGCTGCTCTTTCATTAAAATGTCCCCCCAAATATACCTCCGTCCATTCCAGAATGGTTTTTCCAAGCCTGGTCAGTCAGTGAGAATGCCTGAGGAGCCTTGGGGGTTGCCATGGTAACCGCCAGATCAGCCGGGAGATGAGGCTGCACGGGTGAAACAAGCTGTCTTCCTCGCAGGCCACGCGGGGCTGCTCGAGCGGGAGACCCCGGTTGGGTTCTGGAGCCTGGAGCCAGCCTGGGATGCCCCAAGCATACAGGGCAGCAGGGAGGCCCAGTCAAGGAGCTGCGGCAGGAAGCGGGTCAGAGCCGGGCATCTGGAGGGGCAGATCGTGCCACTCAGCAGCCCGGCCCTCCCTGGGGATTGCGAGGCAGGACCAGCCTTCTGCACTCCAGGTCACCCCAGCTTCACCCTCCCTGTCTCAGAATTCCCCAATCTGAGCGTGCCATTAATTTAACATCTCATGCACACAATTTCTCTTGAATAAGTAAGCAGGGTTGGGTAGAAAGGGGTGCATGAAGCAAGGACTTGCTACGTATGGATCCCATTAAAAAAAAGTGCACTGGGCCGGGCGCCGTGGCTCACGCCTGTAGTCCAAGCACTTTGGGAGGCCAGGGCGGGTGGATCACCTGAGGTCAGGAGTTCGAGACCAGCCTGGCCAACATTGGCGAAACCCTGTCTCTACTAAAAATACAAAAAATTAGCCTGGCGTGGTGGCGGGCGCCTGTAATCCCAGCTACTCGGGTGGCTGAGGCACGAGACTTGCTTGAACCCAGGGGTCAGAAGCTGCAGTGAGCCAAGATCCTCTACTGCACTCCAGCCTGGGCGATAGAGTGAGATGTGGCAAAGAAAGAAAGAAAAAGAAAAAAGTGTGCATTGCTCTTTCCTGCAAGAAAGGCAGTGTTTTGTAGCACGTCTGCTTCTCCACAGGTCCTGTGTTTTCTGTCTCTGGCTCTTTATTTTTAACGCAACCTAAATAATTATTTTTCTTTCTGACAAGATGTTCACTGCCATCTGCTGACCAAACTCAGTTACTGCACATACAACTGCAAACCTGAGAGCGAGAAGAGAATAGAGTGTATTGCCTGTCCTAATGCCTCTGAATTAATTGAAACTTAGATAAATGTCTCTATTTAAATATGATCATTGTGGTATTAAGATCAGAAGAAAAATGATGTTACAGTATAGCTTGATAGAATATTGGAAAAATAGAAAAGCAGAACACAAATGACACATCATTGAGTTAATACCAAAAGACATCCATCATTTTTCCTTCTCAGACGTGTGAACAAAAGGCAAATGTCACAAATACAATGCTTTTTCTGAAACATTCTGAAACATTTAAATGAAAAGATTACCATTTAATGCTTTAAGGAGGACAGGACAAATTTAGACACCATGAAATAAAATCAAGGGAAAATGAATCATTAGGATCGACCCTAACAGAGTCTTGGTTTTGGAGTCAGTGGCTGAGAAGAGAAGCCCAGATGGAGAGCATGCTGCCCTCAACATTGCACAAATGAGCCGGGCATGGTGGCTCAGGCGTGTAACCCCAGCACTTTGGGAGGCCAAGTCAGGCGGATCACGTGAGATCAGGAGTTCGAGACCAGCCTGGCCAACATGGTGAAACCCTGTCTCGACTAAAAATGCAAAAATTAGCTTGGCATGATGGCGCACACCTGTAATCCCAGCTACTCGGGAGGCTAAGGCAGGAGAATCGCTTGAACCTGTGAGGTGGAGATTGTGGTGAGCCGAGATCACACCACTGCACTCCAGCCTGGGCAACAAGAGTGAGACTCATCTAAAAAAAAAAAAAAAAAGCACAAATAAATGGAAGCCACATACCTTATGTCCAACATATAAAGTTATAAATTGAGCTCCACACTGTTACATAGAATATGTTTTGTCCTCCTACCTTGGCAAACAGTGCTTCCTAAGGACATGGAATACAACGTTTGAATTCAGAACTTGGGTTCCTCCGTGTGAAGTACCAGAATATCACCTCACAAGGAAAACCAGCCTCCACTCCCCCAGCCTGTGACCTTGCCCCTTCTCTTCTCACTCCTGGCTCCCTCCTGCTTGGAGAGGTGACTAATGATGGGTGGACATCCCAGCTTCACATTCAAGTTCTACTGCAGCCCTCCAGCCCCTCAGCTTGCCCAGCACACCCCAGAAGCCCGCTTGGCCCTCCAGAAGGTGGACCCTGGAAAGAGGCAGGCAGTAATGCTGGAAGTGGGCTTGGGACTATAGGAGTAGATCATTCCAGGGTCCCAGGTACTGGAGGGTGTGGTCTAGAAGGAGGTGCATGGATTCTGGGGGACATGGCCCTTTGGCCCCTTGGAATCATCACCTAGTGGTGACCAGCCTGGCTGGAGAAGGGCAGAGGGCATCTTCTAGAACGTGGCACTAGGGCCAGGGGCTCCTCTGCCAGCATTTACAGGAAGGACTGATGTGACAGGAGGTAGGAGGCAGGAAGGCATGACAGTAAGCTGAGATTGGGAATGTTCTCTTCCCCCACCTCCTTCCCAACCTTTCTTGATCCTCCTCAAATAACACCCACTTTTCAGTTATTCATGCTGAGACACCTGGACTCTCTCCTGTATCACATCATCAAAACTCCTCTGCCTAGCATTTCAGGTTTGTGTCATTTGCCTTTTGTTCACCTTTCTGCAGGGGCAAGAGGATGGATGCTGTTTAAAATGAACTCAGTTAGTTTTTTTGTTCATGTTTCCTGTTTTTCCAGTGGCCTTATCAAGCCAAGACACTGCAACTTTTAAAAACGTTTCAACAGAGATATCCTTAAAATGATCTACATGATCTGGTCCCTGAGTTTAATCTTCCTGACTTCATCTCCTACTTCTGTCCCCTTTGGTTTTGAGAGTGTGACCGGATCTGCAACCTTAGTTTGTGCACACATCGCTCCCTCCAGGACACACAAGCACATTCATAACAGACACAGCCAGGCAGACATGGCTACTAGCAGAACTTCCACATCCTTCCTACATTGGTTTGCTAGGGCTCCCATTACAAGACATCACAGACTGGGTGGTTTGAACAACAGAAATGTATTTTCTCGCAGCTCTGGAGGCTAGAAGTTGAAGATCAAGGTGTTGGCAGGTTTGATTTCTCCTGAGGCCTCTCTTCTTGGCTTGCAGATGGCTGCCTTCTCCCTGTGTCCTCACACGGCCTTTCCTCTGCACATGCACAGGCCTGGTGTCTCTCCCTCTTAAAAGGACACCAGTTGTACTGGATTAGGGCCCACTCTAAAGGCCTCATTTGAGAATAATGACCTCTTTAAACACCCTCTGTCCAAATACAGTCACATTCTGAGGTTCTGGAGATTAGGACTTCCAGATAAGCATTTTAAAGGGAGAAGAATCCAACCCATAATACTTTCCTACTTGTGTTAGGCCATTCTCGTATTGCTATAAAGAAATTCCGGAGACTGGGTAATCTATAAAGAAAAGAGTTTTAATGGTCTTGTGGTTCTGCAGGCTGTACAGGAAGCAGCATCAGCTTCTGGAGAGGTCTCAGGGAATTTATAACCATGGCAGAAGGTAAAGGAGGAGAGAAGCGTCAAAAACGGTGGGAGCAGGAGAAAGACAGAGGGGCCAGGGGGAGACGCTACACACTTTTAACAACCAGATCTCACGAGAACACATTCACTATTGCCACGACAGTACCAACGGGGATGGTGTTAAACTATTCAGGAAAAACCGCCCCTGTGATCCAATCACCTCCCACCAGGCACCACCTCCAACATTAGGGATTATAATTCGACATGAGATTCGGTGGGGACACAGATCCAGGCTATATCACTACTTAAAGAAGATGTTTAAAATAACATCAACAAGTAAGGGAAGGAATGCTCATGAAAAATGTCCCGGAATGAAGAAAGGAAAGACCGGAAACATAAAAAGAAGTCATCCGCTTAACCCCTTCATTCCTGGGGCTTTGAACTGCATGCTTTCATGGAGTCACACAAAGAAGGGGGGCACAGAGGCCAATGGCTAAGAGTGACCAGAGGGGGGGATCCTGTGGCTCATCCTCTGCACCTCCAAATCCAATAAATATGTATTCATATTTCTTTCTGACTTTTGTTGTAAGTTTTATGCCTTAAGGTACTTGCTTTCCTGGGCCTCTGTACTTCCATTCTTTTATGGCACCAGCACTATTTCTTACCACCCACCTCACAAGCTCGTTTTCTGGCAATCTTCAGTCCATTCATAGCACAAGGCTCCATCCTTTACTATCTGTTCTTGTCACTCTGTGTACTTTCCCTGGGTGCCCCATGTTACATGGCTTCAACTGCAACTTTGATGCAAATGGTTCCTATTTCCGTCCCTAGCATTGAGGTACCCATGACACGTCACCCACTTGGATGAAACATGGGACCTTCACACTCAGCACTTTCAAAGTCAGATTCATCACCTTCCTCCCCTAACCCGCTCCCTGTTCTCTATTCCATGTTATCAGCATCAGTACCAGCCAGAAAGCCCAGAGCCAAAGTGCACGGCTCCTTCTCACTGAGTCCCACCCTCAGACATTCACCAACACATATTAATTCTTTTTGTTACCAGTTATATTTCATCCCTCCCTCTCCATATTCGTGCTTTTGTTTCTGATTTTGTTGTCCAGACAACTGCACTTTCTTTTTGCCTCCTTTCTGCTCACCTTCCCTCTATTCATTTGTTCCCTCTATTCATTAAATATACAAGAATTCACAATTTTGTTGGTCACATTTGGTTGAATTCTTATTAAATAAAACGTAAATTAAACTTTTTGAAGTGAACAACTAATTTGTCTCACCAAAGTTATTCCATTATCTTTTGAAGCAACTACTATATTGTAAACTTTAATTTTTGTAACAGTTACATGTCTGTATTTTTTGTATCCAGAACAAGCAAAACATACTATTGTTTTCAATGCATATAAATGGTATTATGTATATATTAAATGTCATTTAAAATTTTATCATTTTAAGATTTATCCTTGTCCATGTATATGTGTATACAAAGTATATGATGTGTCTGTGTGTGTATATATGTCACATATTTATATGTCTGTCTATCCATCTGTCTAGAATACTGGTTCACTCTACTTCTAAATTGTAGCCCAACACATACCTATATCACAATTAATTACTGATTTCTCTGCTGAATATTTACATTTTTTCCAATGAACATCATTATACTTGTTTCCTTGTACATATCTGTGAAATTTTTCTTTGGTTATATACTTGGAAGTATATTTTCTGGGTCGTTTTATGACTTAGAAAAATGTGTGTGACTGTGTGTGTGTCTGTGTGTGTGTGTGTGTGTGTGTGTGTGAGAGAGAGAGAGAGATGACACTTGGGGACTGAAGCTGGCATTAAAAGGTGTAGTGACCACACCAGGTCCTCCTCCCTTCCATGTCTCCCCTGGGCCCAGGACCTCCCTGGTGGCATCCGTGATTCTCTCTGTATGGCCTCTCCATTCCCTTCTCTCTTCCTACTGGCTCCGTCTGCTGTTGCATTTCTGTTTCATCACCACGGTAGCTCTTCAGAGTCATGGCTCACTACTGCCCAGCCTCTATCTCATAGCGCTTCCGAGCTTCTGACCCCTCCATTGACTCAATCTCTCTCTGTTGCTTTATTTAAACTCTTTGGAGCCACCACACAGTAGTCTTGTTCGTTTTCTGAACCAGGCTTTAGTGATGGGTGCTCAATCTCTCTCTGCTGATTTATTTAAACTCTTTGGAACCACCATGCAGTCGGCTTGTCTGTTTTCAGAACCAGGCTTTAGTGATGGGTGCTGCCCTCCTGTGGCTGCTGCAAATTGGAGATGGGCTGGGGGCTTGGGTGCTGCAATGCAATCTTCATGCCAACAGGGCCATGGGTGAGAGGAAGCTTGCCTTAGAGGGAGGGGTGACAATGGCCAGCATTCTGAGTCTGGTCTGTCCACTACACTCCTATTTTCCCCCAGAACTCAGCCAGAGCATCTCTTCAGGACACGTTCCCGACCTCCCTGTCTGATTTAGATGATCACTTTTATTTCACAACCGCACATATAACTTTATGATCATGTAAAGTACCGTGATCTGTTCTTTCTGATAGATGTTAGTCAGCCTGATAGCAGGAACCACTTCTTGCCTGGCTTTGCCCAGGCCCCAGCACAGCATCTGAAACACATTAGATGATTAATAAATGAAAGAGGTTGAGTGGATAAAAAATGCCCCAGATACTAGAATAGTCAGGGAATGCTTTATTGTTGAATTGGATCTTGCACAGGTCCCTACATTTAATCTGATTACATTGGACTTTTTCAAGCTTATCAGATTGTTTTCTCTTAATTTCAGGTAGGCGGACCTCAATCTCATGGCAAACCGAGCACATGTTTCTCTGACCCTTTCTGTGAGCTCTTTGCTCCATCTTCACTCTTTCCAATCACCCCCACTTCCCCACCGATCTTTCCACATACACAACTTTAAAACTTTCCCCAGGTATCTAGATCTGTCCAAATTCTACCCAAGAGTGCAGGGCCCTTGAAGCCAAGTGGAAAACAAAAAAGTCAAAAGAGCATCAAAGAAGTCTTGAATCTGGGATAGTCAACTAAGAGTGTTGGAACAAAGGAAGAGATGGTGAGAGGGTAGAGAGTTTGCAATTGGGATCGTGGAGGGGCGGTGGCCCTGGACACAGGGCAGAGCATGGTGGAAGGAGAGGCTGCAGGAGGTGAAGAACTGGTTACTGGAGGAGAGGAAGGTAGGGAAGGGAGGCCAGGGGATTGGAGGGGGCATTTGTGGTCACTGACTCCCCAAGGAGCCTCATGAGGATGGCATTGAACAGACTGTGTCAAGGAAGACGTGCTAACCTTATTGAGAGATGAGAGGGGCTCAACTCAGTGATGCATAAAGGGACGTAGCAAGGAGGGGTGGTGGGTGGTAGTCTGAGAATGTGAGGACTGTAGAGGGGAGAGGAAACACGGTCTTTAGTCACTATGAGGGGCACACCCAAAACCAATGTGGGATGTGGAGAGGAAACAGCTGCCCCTTCGAGGGGCCATAAGAGGCAGAGGCCTCAGAGCAGCAAAACAGTAAAGGGACCCATCAGAGATGTGGCTGAGGATACAAGGATTTTACCTAAAACTGACCGTGATCCCAAAGGGTGTGGTGGCAGTGTTTCAAAAGTCGAGGGTGATGGGAGGTGGGGTCAGGGTAGCAGAGGGGCTTCACATGTTGGGATGACATGGAGTCTAGGCCTTCCTGTGGATAGGAGTCACATGGGAGAAAGGGCACAAGGAGATGCCTCCAATGGCCTCAACACAGTCAGTGCTTGCGAAGCTTCAGGGCTGGGGGCAGGGAACGGGGTTCTTTTCAGAGACATGCAGAGCTTTGGGGTGCCCTGTTCGTGCCTAACAGTGGCTGGGTGGAAGCCGAGAGCGTGGGATTCTGGGTCGACGTCAGCTAGGCTGAGACTGGCTGCCCGCGAGAACTGGGATCTGGCTGGAGGCACCTGCATCATTACGATGGCTGTACTCACCTTCCCCCCTTTCTCTCTCCTCTCATAACCCACCCCAGGTGTGGCTGGCCCTGCCCTCTGCTCCAACCTGGAAGTTTTCACAGGCCTCCCAGTATTGCCTGGGGACCTGGGGATGGAAAATTCCCAAGACTTCCAGGTCAGGTCGGCAAGAGGGTTGCTCCCTGTCCTCCAGCACAAGAGAATTCGCTGCATACCACTCCACTCTCCTCATGTCCTCGGGCCCTTGTGTCTTCCCCTAGGACTCCCTCATCTAGCACATCCCATCACTAGATTTTACTTTTGGTCAGTGTCAATACAGTGTCCACTTATTTCACAATTTCACTGAGAATTGCCCACCAATTTTGCCTCTTTTTAGAAAAAAAAGGTCTGTTTTTACAAAGACATGGAATCAACCCAGGTGCCCATCAGCAGTGGACTGGATGAAGAAAGTGTGGTTCAAATACACCATGGAATACTACACAGCCATAAAAAAGAACAAAATCATGTCCTTTGCCACAATGTGGATGCAGTGGCAGCCGTTATCCTAAGTAAATTAATGCAGGAACAGAAACCCAAATACTACATATTCTCATTTTTAAGTGGGAGCTAACCATTGGATACACATGAACATAAAGATGGCAACAATAGACACTGGAGACTCCAAAATGGGGGAAGGAAGGACGGAGGCAAGCATTGAAAAACTATTGGCCAGGTGTGGTGTCTCATGCCTGTAAACCCAGAACTTTGGGAGGCCAAGGCGAGTGGATCACCTGAAGTTAGGACTTCGAGACCAGCCTGGCCAACACGATGAAACCCTGTCTCTACTAAAAAATTAAAAATTAGCTGGGCATGGTGGCAGGCTCCTGTAATCCAAGCTACTCGGGAAGCTGAGGCAGGAGAATAGCTTGAACCCAGGAGGCAGAGGTTGCAGTGAGCTGAGATTGTGCCACTGCACTCCAGCCTGGTGACTAGAGCAAGACTCCATCAAAAAACAAAACAAAACAAAAACAAAAAAACAAACAAAGAAAAAAAAAACATTGAGTATCATGCTCACTTCCTAGGTGACAGGATCACACACACCCCAAACCTCAGCAACATGCAATATACCCAGATAACAAACCGGCACATGTACCCCCAGAATGGAAAATAACAGTTTTTTAAGGCTAATTTTGTAACCATTTAAACATTGAAAACAAAATATAATGGATAAGTTAATGTTGCTATGCTTATTTTACAACCTAATTATCACAATTAGAATTTAAATTTCCTACAAGTGACTCCAATTCAACTGTTACCCAGGGAAAAATGCCATTTTACAAGGCAGTAAACTCTAGCAGAAAGAAAAAAAGCCAGCGTTGAAACAGTTTTTCCTTTTCACACAGGTCCTGGGTCAGATTTTTAGCTGCATAAAACCTTAATAGTTTTCATCTACATGTGGTCATTCACCTAATGGTTACAGCTTTGCCTTGTTCAGGGACAGGACCATGTCTCTTCCTGAAAGCTGAGCTGTGCTGGTGAGCAAAGTGCTGAGGGGATCTGGCCTTACTCACTCCACAACCCCCTCAGCCCCCAGAACTCTCTGGAAGTAGGCTGTGATCCAATACAGAGCCACATCATCCTGGGAATATTACCAGGATCTAGTCTAGGGTTGTAGTGGAAAGGGTCCAAGGATGTTAAGGCTGAGATCAGACAAGGATGCTCTGGGAAGCCAGATTCTGCATGTTAGCACGGCAAGCCACAAATCTTGCAGCTTTCTCCCCTGAAAACCACAGTGGCCCTTTGGGTTCTCTCCTTTGAAGATAGATCCGCACCTGTCAGGCACAATGTGGCTCTGTTGAAGGTTAATGCTGAGAGCCCTAACCCCATCGTCCTTCAGAGACAAAGCAGAAGCTGCCTCTGATCATCTGAGCTGGCAGGTGCTTCCTCAAGGAGCCCTGTGGAAAGTCACCATTCCTACACCTGGTCCCATTGTGTCCTGTGGCTCTCAGCAGTAAATGACTTTGTCTAAGATTACATTCAAAAAAGAGTTAAATTCCTGAGTGAGGAAAATTCAAAGCCCCCTCAAGTATTGCTCTTGTCAAGAATTGGTATCGTGGGCTGAAAGGCCACATTCTGCAACAAGAGATTAAGGGACTCACAGGGACAGGCAGTGCTGGAGGCCCTGCGAGAGGCTGGGGGCCTGAGGGAGTTGGTGCCACTTCACTGCAGGATGTTAGAGCCAGTTGTGTGAGAGGAGAGCTCACAGCCTGCCAGGACTCCATGTGGCAGGAGGGGCTGGTACAGATGTGTGGAGAACTCAGAGACCATCTGGGCAGTGCAGATGGGTTTAATTCTTCCTTGATCTTCTGCCATTTGTGAGCCAACCTGTTGTTCCAAGATTCTTTGTGATGTCCTCTGTACTTGCCCGGTTGGCCATCCTTGCTACTTTGATAGAGGTGTTGGATCTTCTCTCTGCCATCCTCTTAGGATCTTGTTTTTTTCCAAAGTGGTCACAGAAATTTGAACTTCAGTAGCTAACTGTGGCTGAACTGTTAATATAAGTGAACTTAAAAATGTGACTTTCTTATCACTCTGGGGGATCTTCAAGCTCATCCCTGGAGAAGTCTAAGAAAGGCACAGAACCATCAGGAGAGAAGGCCAAAATGTCACGTCCATCAGGTTCCAGGTACTATCCATGATAGCATTACCCAAAAGCTTATGCGTAACAATCAGACGTCGTTTTAAAAGGCCAGCCAGTCAGAGAGGGAACTGTCTTTGGTGTCAATGCACACAGCCTTGGAGGCAATGGTGCCCCCAATCTACTGCTTCCTTTTGAAGAGACGTCTGCAGGCTGAATTTCACAGTTACTGTCTTTTGTGTCCCCACAAAATCCATGTTGGTTTTCTAGTAACCCCCCTAGATGACCTGCACAGTTATCATGGTGTGAGCAGATGTGAGGTGGTCTCCATCATCTATCAAGCTGCACCTGAGCTCCTAGGTTGTTCCTCTGCGTTCATCAAAGGCTTGGTTTTCACCAGCATCTTTACACAGTTTTACTTATTTATTTGCTGCATTAAAAAACTACACCCAAACCCAATGGCATGAATCATTAGTGATATATCTCTTCTTACGATTTTGTAGGTCCACCACATAGCTCTTCTGTTTCATGTGATGTTGGCTGGAGCATTGGGATGTCTGGAAGTTTCCAAGTGTCCTCACTAGCCTGGCTAAATGCTGGTTGGGAGCTCAACTGGGGCTTGGCTGATAAGGCCTTTGATTCTCTTCTAGTGGATCTTGGCATGTGGCTGATAGGGCTTCCTCTCATCATGGCAGCAAGGAGTGAGAAGCTTAAAGGGCAGGAGGAGTTGGCTGTTGCTCAATGTTGTATATGTTTTGACTTCTTTCCATTCCCATTGGGCCTAAACTTTGGAAACTCAAAAGCTAAAAGCTAAAACTAGATTAGCTTACACTTTTTTTTTTTTTTTTTTTTTTTTTGCTGGTGGTGGTTAGGGAGATGATGAGGCCCAGAGAAAAAGGAAGTATCTGTTTAAAGAAATTAGCTGACATTTCACAAAAGAACATCCCATTATGCTTATTTTAACACTACATAAGTTTTGCATAATATCTTGTTTCATTGCAATGCAGATTTTTCACCCTTGGTCTAAGACTCTTAGCTTTCTGTAATTACATCTGCCATTTAACACACACAGCAGGACTGAAGGATGTCTCTGCAATAATTAATTCTGAAATCTGTTGATTTAGGTAAAACTGAACACTTTTTTAAAATAACAAGAATAGTATATTGCATTTTTATGAAAGCATTTGGTCTATCAATCTGGCAGGCAGAATAATGACCTCCCCCAAGATGTCCATATGCTAATCCCCAGAACCTGTGCATATGTTATTTTACTTGGCAAATGGGACTTTGTGGAGGTGATTAAAGTTAAGGACCTTGGGATGGGAAGATGATCCTGGATTACCTGTGTGTGCCCAATGTAATCAAAGGTGTTCTCTTAAGTGGGGAACCTTTCCTTGGATATGCTCAGAGAAACAGATAAATCTGTGGAAGTAGGTCAGGGAGATGCTCCGTTCCTGGCATTGAGAAGAGGCTACAAGCCAAGGAATAAAGGAGGCTTCTAGAAGCTAGAAAATGCAAGGAAACCTATTTACCCCTAGAGTCTCCAGAAAGGAAGATAGCCCTGCAGACACCTAGATTTTAATCCAATGAGACCCACATCAGACTTGTGGCCTACAGAACCACAAGGTAATGCATTTGTTTTGTTTTCAGCCACAAACTTTTTACAATCTCCTATCAGTTTGCTCAATGCTACTGATGATTGTTTCTACGAGGAAGCTTTCTAAAAAAACAAACAAAAAAACTTTCTTTTTTTGTACTTTTGCATTGCTTAGATTCCTCAAAAAAGTGTGCACTTTTTTTTTTTTTTTAAAACAATGATTTTCTGAGGAGAAGGAGGAGAAAGAGAGGCATAAGGAGAGGAAAAAGAAGAAAGCAAGGCAAAGGCAGAGGTGAAGGAAATACAGAAGATTCTGGGACACATTTCTGCTCAGATTTTATGTCCCATTGGACACTTCTTGGCCAAAACAAAGCTAGCCTCATGCAGAAGAAGCTGAATGTCAGGCAGAACCAGCTGGTGGCTTCTCTGTCCCTTCATATGCTCATGTGTGGCTGCCACATGAATCCTGAGGAATCTGCCTCACTCAAAGGGAGTGTTGGCATGGGGGAGTGTCGATATATATTTTTTGGATTAAAAAAACTATGCTGAATTTTAAAAATTGCTTTTGATGTCATGAATTCTCAATAGCCTCTGATGTGTGTTTCTGAAGCTCATTTCACGGGGATTGCATTTTCTCTCCTTGACTTATTTCTGATGAGACCAGGATGTCTTGCAGCTTTTGCCTGGCTTTTCCTGAGCACTGGGGCCTTGCCATCAGCTTCTTGGCATTCGTCTGTGTTGTCCTCACAGCAGCCTGAGTGATCCTTTCCAACACGTCTTGTCACAGTTTTCCTTGCTCAGGGCAATCTGTGGCTTCCCGCCTTGCTCTGAGTAATGCCAAAGTCCTTTCTGTCATCTGCAAGGCCCATCATGAGCTGGTCCCTGTCCCCTCTCTGACTCACCTCCATTCCTTTCCCACCTGCTTCTGCTGCCACAACCAGGCTGGCCTCCTTGCTTTCCATCATCACTTGAAGAAAGTGCCCCCTCAGGGCATGACACCTGCTTTACCACTGCCTGCAGGGCTCTGTTCTCAACAGCTCTGGGGTCTGTTCACTCATTCTTTTAGAAATCTGCTCAAACGCCTCTTTTCAGAAAGGTCTCCTTGTCACTCTACCTAAATGATCCCTCTATCTCCTATGACTTGCTTTTTTTCCTTTAAAGAAATTATCATCAACTGTCATACTTCATATATGGAATATATAATGTCATACTATATTCATATAATGCCTATATATGGACTTATACGTGTATATAGACACAAATATAGACATTATGTAAAGTCTGATATAATGTATTCATACAAGAAAAATAACTATATATAGTATAAACAAAATATATACTATACATATATACATATTATATATGCTGTATATATACACTCTATATAATATATACTATGTTATATATGCTGTATATATAGTATGCATACAACATATATACTGTATATACTATATATAGTATATATAATATATATAGTATAGTATATATAGCATACTACATTATAATATAGTATTATCTTATAGCATTCTATGTAGTATATATAGTATTCTATATATAGTATTATAGTATTCTATACTATATTATATATAATTTACTGTATTAACATAATATACTATATATCATACTAATGTACTATACTAGTACCTATAATATACTATATGTAATATATAAATATAATACTATAAAACAGTATTATATTTGTTATGTTATACTATTAATATAGTATTAATATAGTATATACACTACATGTAATATAGAGTATATATAGCATATACTATATAGTATATATTATATAGCCTATATATACTATATATAGTAAATATATAGTATATGTATATGTATATATTGTCTATATAGTATATACTATATAGAATGCCATACTACACATATATAACCTTTAGTGTATATGATGTCATATTACATATATAATAAACAAACATACATGCACATGTATAAGTGGATGTGCATTTATTTGTTGATGAATTGTTTCTAACAGTAAGAATTTAAGTTCCATGATGGGAGGGACTTTTTTTTACTCTGAATCTTTATTGCACATCCTAAGTTTTGGTAATATTTGGTGAATGAAATATGTTGTAATGAATGTATAAATGACAGTTAAACTTAATATTTTTCCAGTTAAACTGCATGTATGCATCTGTGTATTCCTATGTGTCCATAAAAAGCAATGTTTTGAAATACGAGGACCAGAAGACGCCTGCCTTAGAAAAACCTAAGGATTTTGTTTAAAATGCCTATTTCGGGGCAGAGACACTGAGTCTGAATGCCTGCAGATGGGTTCTAAAATCTGCTTTGATAGCAAAGTCCTCATGAGATGCTCTCACCAAAGCGTGAGATCCAGTGGTCTGTGAAGTCCTATGAAAGAATGGATCCAAGAGAAATGCAGATTACTATATTCCCTCCAAGACTTCACTTCCCTGTTTTGATGGAGAGATAGCATGTCACCTAGAATAATGCAGGAAAAAATCACTAGAACCAAATGATACCATGCAAACAAAACACATCAGTGGTGATGTATTGTGATTATGATCAGCCCTTCTTTACACAAATTTTAAGAGACTCCAAGTCTCCTGGGTTTACACAACCAGTGTTATAATTGGACAGCCGGGCTCTTTGTCATTTCCCAGGCTCTCAAAATTAGATAATTTTAAAAACATCCACAGCAGCAGAAACCACAGCAATAAAACTAATGGCAATTTTCTTTCCTTCTGAGAAGAGTTCCCTGTCTTTGGGTCTTCTGTTTAACCCTATGTGGGGTTTTATCTAACAAGCATGCAAGACCTGGAGATCTTGCATGAACCTAACAACAGAGACACCCAGACTCTAGGTGAGCCCAGTGATGATGAAGCAATCCTCAGGGGAGTCTGGAACTTGGGCCTGGATGTTCAAGTCACCCATGCTTCAGAGTAATTGATAATTATTTTTACCTATTCTTTCATTCCAAAATATTTACCAGTGGTATATGGGGTTATTATAACAATATACATTATCATCATCATTGCTAACTTTTTTGGACATTTACTATGTATCTGGTTCTGTTGCCATTTATGTTGTTAACTCATTTAAACATCACTGCAACTCACTGAGGCAGGTACTGTTGTTATCACCCCCCATTTATAGAAGAAGAACACACAGCATAGAAAGCTACTACATAGATGCTGAAGTAATAAATCACATTGAGTCAAGGCACTTACATAATGGGAAAAAACCCCACAATTTCCATAGAAGAAAATAGAAGAAAATCATTTCAAGTTATTTTGGGACCAAGGACAAAAAGGGTTCAGACAGGGGAATTACGGAGAGATGAACATTTAAGCTGGATATTAAAATTTTATAGGAATTATAGACTCAGAAATGATGTGTGGAGAAAAAAGTGGGCTGTAAGGAGGAGGCGGAAGGCATCCCAGGCAGAAAAATCCTCAACAGTGTATCCATGCAAAAATGAGCATCTGGACCCTTGAGTGGGACGCACCAGTGCCCACCAGGATTTGGGGTTTCAAGGGTATTACACTTTGCTGGACTTGAGGCCTTGCCTTGAACTCTTGAGTTTCTCTGTTCACCAGTGGGATCGATTGGTTAGTCCCGATTCCCAAATTAGCCCGGACATTGACCACAAAGCATAGGAACAAGATTTTAGTAAAAGTTTTTAAATACCATATGTTATACAGTAAATTAATTCAGGAGTGGGGTCCATACCTCTGCTCCTGGGTAGAACAGGATTTGAAGCTCTACCTTCTGGGCGATGTCTTCAAGTCTCCTGTTACCCGGAGAAAGAGAGCAGCAGAGCTCAGAAACCCAGCGCGGCAGGGCTGCAGATCGAAATGCCTCCTCTTCCGACAGTATTTTCACGCACCCTCAAGATTAAGAATCCCTGCTTTTTTTTTTTTTTTTTTTTTTTTTTTTTTTTTTTTTTTTTTGCTAATTGCACTGTTTCTTTTCTCTCTTGGTTTCATTTTTGATCCGAAACAAACAAACATTGGATCTTGTGAGAACCAGCTAAGTTGCTGCTCTGTCCTTTGGGTTGAGAAAGCTGGGGAGAAATTCACTGAAGACTAATTTAAATCATTTCCCACTTTAGACCCTCACTGAAGAGTATTAGAAACATCTAGGTTGAGAAAGATTTGTATCCTTTCATCATAAAGAATAGCTTCTTCACTTTATACTTGCTAGGAAAAAAATTTCTCTGGAATGCAAATAACAGAATCCTACATAGAAATAGGATTAAAGAGTGAGACAGGGTAGGGTGGGGTGGGCTACAGGGTGGAAATGTGTGTGTTAGGAGAGAGAAAGGAGGGGGATAAAATATTATCCATAAAGTTGGGCTCTCCATCTGGGGCTAATGAAGAAGAAATTTGCCTACCTTCATTGTGTAGGATTTGAAGTCCTGGTACCAAAAGGCAAAGCATCTTTGTGGGGTGTGTTCCATATCATTAACCCTGGTCATGCATGGCATTTTTCCTGGAGATAATTTCCTCTCCTAGTCTATCAATGTCAAAAATGAAATATTTAGAGTCTGTAGCTGTTCTACAAGAAAGCTACATGAAACATTGTAGCTTCTTAATTTAAATGACTGATCACCCTCAATCACGTAATTCAGGCCCCACATGGGGAGAGGGTGGCTAACTACACAGCCTTTGTTAACTATGTAATTCCTGATTTCCTTTCTTCCTACTTTCTTCTTTCTTTATGCAATGTAAGCTATAAGTACCTGGGGTAATATTAAGGTTTTACTGGGAGTACAAAATAAGGGTATGTGGACATGCAAAAGCCAAGCTCAACCATATGTAAACAAAGTCATCCTAAGTTATATTTGATAAAAGCGTGGATATAGACTATGAATGCCAAAGTTCAGAGACCAGGACAAAGCTAAGGAAGGGGATGGCCTTTAGGGGGTGCTCAAGATGGGAGGTTGGTTGAGACAAGGCTTGTGACAGGGCATCGACAACAGTCTGGGGGAGGATGCAGGGGCCTTCCAGCAGGGAGGCAGCCAACCACATCAAGGTGCATCCCCACAGGTCAGTGCGCATCCCGCAGATTCATGCCATTGTGTGCACTTGGTTTTCCAGTATGCTTTCACTTCCAACAGCCAGCACCTGTACCTCTTTGAGTCCTGTGCCTGGGCCAGTGCCGACTTGGGTGAAGGTTGCCAGAGTCTGCTTTCTGCACACATGGGTGACTCTTATCCAGTGGCTCTCTGTGCTGGAGTATAAGTACTCCAGTTCTCTTACCCCTAATGGGACAGTTTGATGTGGGAACTGCTCTACCTCCAAAGCTCTCCTGTGAGGTTGAGCCAAACTCACCTTCCTGGAGACTTCACCTGGTAATTCAGCCTTGCTTACCTCACTTCCCATTCCTGTTTCACTTCCCCACTCAACTACCAGTTTTTCCTGGTAATACATTCTGAAAAATCACTTTCACGTGAATCCTTGTCTCAGAGTACATGTGCTTCTAGGGAACCCAACCAGAATGCTTGGCAGGCATGTTCCAGTCAAGACAGGTGAGCCAGATTACTACAGCTCAGTGATATTAGCCTTGCAGATCATTTTTTCTCCTCCACACCCACACTTTCATTCCATGATCACCAAACAGCTTCCAACTATAAACCCTCTTTTCATGTGGCTTTTATACAAAGAGAGAAGGCAGAAAGAACATTTCTAGCTCACCTTGGCAGTTTTATTTCACAGTGTCCATTTGGAGCTCTGGATTATGTATTAGTCTCTCAAGTGCCATCAATGCAACTCTGGCCCCAAGAGTCAGACCACGCCTGGGAAATTGACAAGTCATATTTTAAAACCTGCAAAAGCTGAGATATTTTAGAACCACATCAGGTGTCACCTTGAGAGAACTTGTTTGGAAACCACTTAGCTTTCCTTGGTAGTTTCTCTATTAGGTTGCTCTTTAGTCACCAGAAGCTGCAGTGTTGGAATCTCCTGGCCAGGTAGAGTTGAAAACGTGAATAGTAAATGTTTCCCTCATCTCCTTGAGAGGGGTCCTCTCCCTTATTGCTGTCATTTTAATGTTTGTCCACAACTCATGCTGAAATTTAATTCTTATTGTAGGAGTATAAAGAGGTAAGACCCTTTAGAGGAGGTTAGGCCATAGGGCTCTGCCTTCATGGGTGGAACTGGTGCCTTATAAAAGGGCAAGTTCCACCCTATCTTGCCTTCTTGCCTTCCACCATGTGAGGATGCAGCACAGACGCTTGCACTTGCACCAGATGCTGGCACTTTGGTCTTGAACTTTCCAGCCTCCAGAACTGTGAGCCAATACATTTCTCTTTGTAATAAATTACCCAGTCTCAGCATTCTGTTAGAGCAGCACAAAATGAGCTTGGGCACCTGTTCTGAAAAGTGGGCAACTTATTCAGTCAGAATTTTTAGAGATAGACCCAAACACTGGGGTCAAGTTTCTTGGCTTGTGTGTTTTGTTTGTTTGTTTCTTTGTACCCTTTGCCTTCTCAGTTCAAGTGATCCTGGTGCCTCAGCCTCATGAGTAGCTGGGATTACAGACATGCGCCACTCTACACCTGGCTAATTTTTTGTATTTTCAGTAAAGACAGGGTTTCACCTTGTTGGCCAGGCTGGCCTCGAACTTCTGGTCTGAAGTGATCCTCCCACATCAGCCTCCCAAAGCGCTAGGATTACAGGCATGAGCTGCTGCACCCAGCTTTTTGTTTGCTTTTTGAGACAAGGTCCTGCTCTGTGACTCAAGCTAGAGTGACAGTGATGTGTTCTCTGCTCACTGCAATCTCCACCCACTGGGGTCAAGCAATCCTCCCACCTCAGCCTCCCGGTAGCTGGGAAAGTTCCTTGGCTTATTGTGCAATTCATAGAATCTCTTACTTACATTCTGTGAGCTCTAACCGTTGTGTATTAAGAAGAGAAACACAAGTCTATTCTTGCGGATGCATTGAAAGTATGAAGTAAAAACACAAACACAGAAATCTGGGGCACTCTTGTCTTTGTCTCTCCACAACAGGCAGAATCCCAATCTAATCTTTTGCTTCTGTGCAAAATTAGTATATGGGAAGTTTTTTTTTTTTTTTTAAAGAAGGCTTAAATTTTGATTAATAAGTTCCCTCTAAGATCTTTAAAGTGATTGATTATAATGATTAAAAAGTGCTTATAAGTAGAGTCACACCCTATGAACACAAAATAACCATATTACTATATTTTCCCAGATATACTTTGCTTCACAAGAATCTTAGTTGAGTGGAAGGTACTATAAGTTTCATTTAGTTTTTCTATTTCTGTACAGAAGTGCCAAATTCCTGTGCAGCATTTAATTCCCTGCTTTCCTCTTAAACATCCGTTACAAACTGGTGCTCAGGTGAGGTCATTCGCATGACTGAGAATGTGAGATCATCAGCTGTCAACTGTCAGTATAGAGAGACCAGCACTGAAGGAGGAAGCTGTTCTCAGCTATCGTGCTGAGCAAGGTCTCACCCTTTCTGACAAAGGTTTGAAATTTTGCTTTCTCGGCCTCTGCTTTTTGAGCTACAGAATTCATGAACAGGCAGCCGGCTTCCCCTTGCACTTCTGGGCTGGAACCACTGAGGGATGCTGCTGTATCGAGTTCCACCATGGAGATACAAAACTGAAAGTTGGGAAAAATCAATGGCGATGAGATCACTCCCCTCTGTGTGTCTTTCCATTTCAGGGGACTGTTTTTCAGTGAAAACTCCAGACACTGACAACCATCATTCACAGCCTGCCTCTTTCAGAGCCAGGGCAGAGGCCAGGGCAGGTGAGAGAAATACTTTTCATTCTGCAAGGCTGCCTGTGCTGTGGAAAGAGATGCCAGAAATAGACCTGGGAAAAAGAGGAGAATGGGGACTTAGCAGATGCTTGGAGCCGTTTCTCTTGATAAATATATCTGTCCACTTCCCACTCTTGTCCGTGTCGCTGAAGGCCATTAGCACTCTATTTCTGTCTCTGCGGAGGCTCCGGGCCTGGCCCACCCTACCTCCCCTCCTGGAAGATGACCTCAAGAGGGCAGCACTCCTGGGATGAGGGTCTGACATCATGAATTATTTTTATCCCAGTGGATTGCAATATCATAACAGCACGTATCTTGTGCCAGAAAGTGGCCCCACTGCTGATAAAGAAGGTACATTATTTCAAAGGTAAACTCCTTGATCTCAAAATGCCTCCCAAGGTATGCTATTTAAAGCCGTTGCAAAACGAGTAACAAAAATAGACACATCTTGAGTGTGGCCTGGAGAACAATGTAATATCTTCTCCAGTTTCCTAATCACCACAAGAAGGCCTTATGAAAAGACAGTCATATGTCTAGATAAGGTAGGCAGCCATTTGGCTAGATTAGAATTGAGGGCCAAGAAAGGTGTCCTATCACTCCAGATCTATGCAAAGCTATCCTCTCTGCTTTCCTTACTCTAAAAAATTCTCTTACTGTGGATTCCTTTGGGTTCCATTGTGCTCTAAGAGGGGAAGCTGAATAACGCATGAAGCTGCAGCAACACCTAAGCATGATCCCTAACTGGAGAGCTGTGGATTTTAACGCAGTAAAAGGAAGAGAGTTCAAGGACAATGTGCACTAGAGGATCCAGCAAGAGGCCACTCAACAACTGGCAATATTTGGAGAAGGTTGGTGTAAGACCAGAAAATACCTGGAGCATCAAGCGGGCACAAAAGACAAACTTCAGGCAACAGAGCTTCATTAAGCTGTACCTTGTGAAATTCCCAGTTTGGTTGGCCAGAATTGGTCAAAAACCAGCTCTGGAGTCAAGCAATCCTGAAGATAAGTTGGACCTGCCAGTAGTGGTGAGTGGCCCTCCTGCAATCCAGGACTGCCAGCTCTGGAACTCTTAGAATATAGTGCCTGTATTTATCAGCCCTCTCAGGCATCTGGGTGTCATCTTACATCCTTTAAACTCAGTGGGTTTTGGTGTCAATTATTCTTAGCCTCTTTTCTCTTTAACACACCTAACAGATGACACTTCCATGCAAGGCACCTTCATCAGTAATGTGGCCACAGTGTTGGCAGTTACACAACTAAAAGAGGTGAGAGTCTAGGCACATTTCCTGAGCTGCTCTAATTCCATCTTTCTTGTCAGGTTACCCTGTGGTGTGGAGAGAGAAACCATTTAAGAACATCTGGTATATGAAAGAGGCTTCAGGAACAAGGTTTTATTGGGAAAATTTATCAGCCTCTCTACTACAGATCAATAAAAACTGACATTAAAATCTAATTGGGTTGGGCTTAATCTGAAGGTCTCTGTGAGACAGAATCGTGGGTCTTGTCATTTGCATGGAGATTCGCTCAAATAGATGATGGTACAAAAGAAACACCCCTGGCCAGGCGCAGTGGTTCGTGCCTATAATCCCAGCAGTTTGGAAGGCCAAGGCCGGCAGGTGGTTTGGGCCCAGGAGTTCAAGACCAGCTTGGACAACATAAGGAGACCTCATCTCTACTAAAAATTAAAAAAAAAAAATTAGCTGGGCATGGTAGCATGTGCCTGTGGTCCCAGCTACTTGGGAATCCCAGCTACATGGGAACTTGAGCCCAAGAGATTGAGGCTGCAGTGAGCCCTGATCGCACCACTGCACTCCAGCCTGGGTGACAGGGTGAGACTCTCTGTCTCAAACAAAAATCAAACAAAAGAAACACTCCAAGAAAAGAGCCAACTCTGGTTTATGACTCTGTACCCTTAGGTTGAATGCCAAGTTCATGGGAATCATCCGAGAAGCCGGGACAAGAGCTGCTGTTGATGGGAGGCTGTGAATTGTGCTTTTAGTGACTCACTAAGCATAGAACACTGACACTCAGGGCACACTGGGTGCTGCAATTTCCAGAAGGGAAAGGAAATAAAAAGGGTTCACCTTCTATGTCTCAATTTTATCTCTTATTAACAGGAACAGCTGGATAGAGTACACAGATATGCTGCTGTGTGAGTCCCTGTGGAAGGGTACCTCCTGGGGATCACCAGCAGGAAAAGTCCCTCAAACACAGAAAGCTTGGAGGGGACTGATCCGACAGAGTCAAAGACACTTAGGCTGTTTCATGTTCAAACATTAGAGAATTTTTATAAAATCATATAGCAGAATTTAAGAATTTCTTAGAAAATAGATGGGATAGACACCAAACACCAAAATCCGATCACATTTATTATGACTTTTTCATGCTTATTTCTCTCCTCTTTTCACTTACCAGTGAATAGCCACATAATTATTCCTACTAAACCAATCCATAAGCCTTCCTGGGATTCAGCCCAGGGTTTTTAGCTCTAGGAAGGCTTCCTTTCAATTCTGACAAAGTGGTCATTCCTCTTGGTGTTTTCATCGCTATTCAAATACACAGTATTGAAAACACAGATTGATATCCTGCCAGCCTCTCATTTGATCACCGCAAGGTGAACAGATTTATGAGCTGTGACTATAAGATAATGAGGACGCTTTTTATAAACTCTCTCTTAGAGTGATACCAACAGGGGCACCAACTATATTTTGAATAATAACCTCATCTTGAGAATAAATGTACAGGCTCCCACAGAGTCTATCTTGAAGGAAAAATTCATTTGTTTGCTTAAGTTGTGGTCTGTATACTCATATGTCAATTTTATTTCTCTAAATTTACAAATTTCTGGACCTTGATGAGCATAGATATCTTTGGGGAAATGAATACTACATATTGCATTTGAAAGACTTTGTAAGTTAGAGTTCAACTTCTCTTTGCAGAAAGTTTCTCATGTAATTAAATACAGCGCATGAGGATTTTAGCCCTCTACACTAACTATAGTAGCTAAAACTAGAGTGTTAGAAATGATACTTCTACGAGGCTCTTAAATGCAGGTACAACATTCAGAGTTTAGGAGCTGTCTTTGGAGCCGGGCACCCCTAGATTGGAGTGGAGCCATTCACCAGCATTGGCAGGACCAACCAGAGTTTAGGATTGCTTGTCTCCAGAGTTGATGATTTTTACCATTTCCGGCTTCCAAAAAATGGCATTTCATATGATTCAACTTAATTTTAAGCTTCACTGCCTTAGGCTTGTGCCTGTAATTATAACCATGAACCAATATTTAATTTTTGTTGGCAGGTTACTGTAGTTAGTGTAGTACTACAGAACAGAAGACATATCCATGATTTAAAAGTTCAGGAGCACACTGCATGTTTTTGAGTCATTAGTAAATGTCATAAAGTACAAATATCAAAGCTCAGGTCCAAAGTAACTTACATGTTCTGTAAAGGTCTGAGCAATGTGGATACATGACAATTTCCCTACCATAAAAAAACCCAAGAATTTTTCCCTCTGACCCCTCCTCCACACAGTGTTAAACTGGAGGCTGATGTTCATTTGACAATGAGCATGAAAGTGAAATGATGACTCCCAGATATAATTACAGAGAGTTACACACGACATGGTAAATGCCTTTCAAAACCATTTGGTCTGCAGAAATTCTATTTGGCTTACAGTGAGACGTCAATCCCATCAATTTTTATCTGTTGTTTATTTAAGTCTTCTTTACCCCACAAATTTTGTTTTGTTGAGTCATCTCCCAAAGCTGAGTGGAAATCAACTACCACCCAGGGAAAATATACTCAGATATCTCATGAATTTGCTTTGTTATACAAGCATCTTAAGGACAAACAGAAAGGAGAAGTCAATTGCAACTGGGCTCAGATTGAGTAATTGGTTTTAATTTTATTTTATGCTCCAAGGAAACAACTTCATTTAAAAAACATGAGATCTTTTAGATTGTGTGGTACACTTTAATTTACTTCTAGTGAGATGATCATTTTTTTCCCAAATTAAAAAGACAACTTTTTACTTTTGTTATTGATCTCTGTACATGTGAATTGACTGGGTAACAAAGATAATTTTGAATCTCAAAATTTAATGCTTTCCAAACTTTTATTTTATTTATTTATTTATTTATTTATTTATTTATTTATTTATTTGAGACAGGCTCTTGTGCAGTGACATGATCATAGCTCTCTGTAGTCTTGAACTCCTGGGCTCAAGCTATCCTCCCACCTAAGCCTCCCAAGTAGCTAAGACCAAAGGCATGAACCACCATGCCTGGCTAGGTTTTTATTTTTATTTTTATTTTTAATAGAGATGGTTATTAGACCATCTCTATTAAAGAGATGGTCTCTCTATGTTGCCCAGGCTGGTCTTGAGTTCCTGGGCTCAAGCAATTCACCTGTCTCAGCCTCCCAAAGTGCTGGATTATAGGCGTGAACCACTGTGCCAGCCACTCACCAAACTTTCTTAATGCACTGGATAAATTCTTTAATAGATCACAGCATAATGTATACTTGGGATGAAATAATTATCAATGAGACCATTAACATTTCAAACAGTATTCTTGATAAAAGCACTTTTGGGGGCCTCTTTTTTTGGTCAGATTGATTATATGAAGATTGCTTTTATTGAAGATGTGGTTGGCAGAGGGATCGTGCAAAAACCAAGACAAATGGTAATGTCATTTTCTTCTTCACTTTTGCTGAAATTGTTAGCATTGTCATGGATGTATACATTTTTAGCAAAAATCTTTTCAAGTCAATTGTTTCTTTTGTAATGATCTATAATTGGATAAATATAATCCATAAATTCATTTCATTCCGCATGAATGCACATTGCAATGCATCACCGTGCACTGAAAGATCACTGGGGCAGGGACCACCATCAGCTCCTACTTGTGAGATTCCCTTTCCTACTTTATAGGAAATTCCTGGAAATCCCTAGAAGATATCTAAATCATAGACTAATGAAGGCCCCAGCATCAGCTACTATTTTAAATACTATAAAATAAATTTTCTATTTTCTGATAAAGAAAGCTGATAGAAGTAGAATACCAACATTTCTTCCTAAACTCAAATGAACGGTCCTATTAGATGACCAGCTCTCAAATGGTGATACCATGAGCCAATGGCATCAGAATTATTAGCAATAATTATTTTAAATGTAGATTTCCAGGATCTACTCTGGATGCATTTTTTTTCAAGTCTTTTAGTGAGCAATCCAACGAGTAATCGTCAAATAATAATAATACATACCGATCATATATTGTTTGACAGACACTTTTCTAAAGCTTTATGTGTATTAACTAATTTTTTTTCTTTTCTGGGGACAGGGTTGCCCAGGCTGGAGTGTAATGGTGCCATCAGGGCTCACTGTAGCCTCAACCTGCAGGGCTCAGGTAATTCTCTGGCCCCAGCCTTCTGAGTAGCTGGAACTAAAGGCGCATGCCACCATACCCGGCTAATTTTTGTATTTTTGTTGTTGTTGTAGAGATGGTGTTTCACCACGTTGCCCAAGCTGATCTTGAAGTCCTGGGCTCAAGTGATTTGCTCCCCTTGGCCTCCCAAAGTGTTGGAATTACAGGTGTAGGCCACCATGCCCAGCCTTGTATTAACTAATTTAATGTTTAGATCAACATTATGAGATATATACTGTTATTATGCCAGTTTCACAAGTGGAGAAATTGAGGCACAGAGAGGTTAAGTAACTTGTCCAAGGCTACATGCTATGAACTGGCTGTGAAGTTAATTTTCGTATTAACTTAACCAGGTCATGCAGTGCCCAGATTAAACCTTATTTCTGGGTGTGTCTGTGGGGGTGCTCCAGATGAGATTAGCAGTAGCATCAGTGGACTCAGTAAAGCAGATGGCTCTGCCCAAGGCAGGTGGGTGCCATCCAGTCCACTGAGGGCCCAAAGAGCACAAAAGGCAGAGGGAGGAATAACTTGCCCCCTTTTATTTCTGCCTCACTATCTGAGCTGAGACATCTCATTCCACCTTTCCTGCCCTTTGACTGGGCTTAGCAGCAGTGGCTTCCCTGGCGCTTTGAACTGGGACTTAATTACACCACTGACTCTCCTGGATCTCCAGCTTGCAGATGGCAGATCATGGGATTCTAGGGCTCCATAATCATGCAGGCTGATTCCTCCTCATAAATCTCTCTCTCTATTAAACCGAATTACAGTTTTTGCCCTTAAAAGTAAAGGCAAAAATTGCAATTACTTTTGTACCAACCTAATATACATACATGCATGCACACATAGATAAATAGATGTGTGGGTAAGGCCTGTTAGTTCTGTTCTTTTAGAAAACTCCAACTAATACACTAGCAGAATGGGTTCAAAACACTCTTAGATAAGTGAGTTCTCTAGATGATTCTTATGTGCACATTAGGTTTAAAACCACTGATTTACACTGTATTCTGAATGCCTTAAAACTGATACATAGGCCAGGTGCAGTGGCTTACACCTGTAATCCTAGAACTTTGGGACGCAAAGGCAGGTGGATCGCTTGAGTTCAAGAGTTTGAGACCAGCCTGGGCAACATGGAGAGACCCCATTACTACAAAAATAAAAAAATTAGCCCAGCATGGTGGTGTGCATCTGTAATCCCAGCTACTCAAGAGGCTAAGGCGGGAGAATAGCTTGAACCCAGGAGGTGGAGGTTGCAGTGAGACGAGGTTGCACCACTGCACTCCGGCCTGGGTGACAGAGAGAGATTGTCTCTCAAAAATAAATAAATAAAATAAGATAAAAATAAATAAAAATTGAAAATAAAATAAAATAAAATTGAATATATATAAAGAACATTCTTGATTTCTTGTTTCTGGGTCAAATTATTTGTAAGACCACAATAATATATAATTATTAAACTGAATACAGATTAGTCCCTATGTTCCATGAAAGAGAAAACAAAATATGCCAAAAGTACATGCAGTGTTTGATATATTCATTTAGTTAATATATACATAATGTCAATAGGTATGATCATAATTGCAGTTTTGGGTTTTTTTCCCATATAAGTTCTTTAACATAAAAGAGGTCACACTGCTGTCTGAACCCACGTGTCATTTATTAGCAAGATGAATTGAGAACAAATGCTTCTCGAGCAACGTCCCTGGATCGCAGAAACAGAAGGAAGGAAGCAACCCCGTTTTGGGATGTTCTGTGCAGGTGGGGTCTATTTTTAGTCTCTCCAGCTATATGTGTCAGGTGGGAGCGTAGAAGGCAGTAGAATCGCTTAGCAGTGCATAAAGGCAAAGTGCCCCATTAAAACTGGGGCAGCAATTAAAGCACAAAGCTGTTGTCCCAAGGCTCCCAACTCAGCCAGGCTCTCTGTTTGGGTCTCACCTGAAGGTATGTCAGGGCTGGGTGCATGGGTGAGATACAGTCACTGATGTAGCTGCTCCCATGTAACCAAACATCTCGGTTAGTAGCTCTAAAGTGCTACAGCATCAGCACAGAAGCATGTTAAGAATACAAACCCTTAGGACCCACTTTCAGAAATTCTGTTCAATGGAATCAGCATTTTAGCAAGGATTCCAGGTGATCCCAGTGCAGGTGGAATGATCACTACTCATTGAGAAACACTGGTAGAGAAAAGGGTTGTTTATCACTAGAATGGATACAATTTGAACAGAAGATATAATTTTTATTTATTTTTTTACTTTTATTTTTGAAACAGAGTCTCACTCGGTCACCCAGGCTGGAGTGCAGTGGCGTGATGTGATCTCAGCTCACTGCAACCTCTGCCTTCTGGGTTCAAGCGATTCTTGTGTCTCAGCCTTCCAAGTAGCTGGGATTACAGGTGCACACCACCACGCCCAGCTAATTTTTCTATTTTTAGTAGAGTTGGGGTTTCACATGTTGGCCAGGCTGGTCTCGAACTCCTGACCTCAAGCGATCCTCCTGCTTCGGCCTTCCAATGTGCTGGGATTACAGGTGCACACCACTACACTCGGCTAATTTTTGTATTTTTTGTAGAGATGTGGTTTCATCATATTGGCCAGTCTGGTCTTGAACTCCTGACCTCAAGTGATCCACCTGCCTCAGCCTCCCAAAGTGCTGGGGTTACAGACGTGAGCCACTGCACCTGGCCAGATATAATTTTTAATCATGGAAAATCGGTTACCTAGAACAGCACAGAGATGGAGTACAAAAACTGGAGGAAATAAATAACTGGGCGTGGTGACAGTATAGTCCTAGGTATTTGGGAGGCTGAGGTGGGAGGATCCCTTGAGATCAGGAATTTGAGGCTACAGTGAGCTATTGGGGAACCTGCCCCAATAGTCATGTAGGTTCTTTTCTATTTTCCCTAAGCATCGGCCGGTTTGAGAAATAAAGGGACAGAGTACAAAAGAGAGAAATTTTAAAGCTGGGCGTCTGGGGGAGACATCACATGTTGGTAGGTTCCGTGATGCCCCACAAGCTGTAAAACCAGCAAGTTTTTATTAGGGAGTTTCAAAAGGGGAGGGACTATATGAATAGGGTGTGGGTCACAGACATCAAGTGCTTCACAAGGTAATAGAATATCACAAGGCCAATGGAGGCAAGTCGAGACCACAGGACCACAGGACTGAGGCGAAATTAAAATTGCTAATGAAGTTTCGGGCACCATTGTCATTGATAACATCTTATCAAGAGACAGGGTATTGAGAGCAACCGGTCTGACCAAAATTTATTAGGCGGGAATTTCCCCTTCCTAATAAACCTGGGAGTGCTATGGGAGACTGGGGTCTATTTCACCCCAACAGTCTACAGACCATAAAAAACGACCACACCCAGGGGGGCCATTTATAGACCTATACCCCCAGGTGCATATTCTCTTTCCCAGGGATGTTCCCAGCTGAGAAAAAGAATTCAGTGATATTTCTCCCATTTGCTTTTGAAAGAAGAGAAATATGGCTCTGTTCCGCCCAGTTCACCGGCAGTCAGAGTTTAAGGTTATCTCTCTTGTTCCCTGAACATTGCTGTTATCCTGTTCTTTTTTCAAGGTGCCCAGATTTCATATTTGTTCAAACACACATGCTGTACAATTTGTGCAGTTAACGCAATTATCCCATGGTCCTGAGGCAACATACATCTTCCTCAGCTGATAGGATTAAGAGATTAAAGTAAAGACAGGCATAGGAAATCACAAGGGTATAGATTGGGGAAGTGATAAGTGTCCATGAAATCTTTACAATTTATGTTTAGAAAGTGCAGTAAAGACAGGCATAAGAAATTATAAAAGTATTAATTTGGGGAACTAATAAATGTCCATAAAATCTTCACAATCCATGTTCTTCTGCCATGGCTTCAGCCAGTCCCTCTGTTTGGGGTCCCTGATTTCCCGCAACAGTGAGCTATGACTGTACCACTGCACTCCAGCCTGGGCAACAGAGCAAGATTCTGTCTCTGAAAAAAAAAAAATAGACGGAAAGAGAAGAAAACAAAGACTGAGGAAAACAGTAACTGCAGGGAGAGGAATAAGGTTCTTATTTTCTGCCTCTTTTCTTCAGCTGGAATCACAGAAGTGAATGAGTACAGACATTTGATATTACCCCGGTAGTGTGGATGCCTTTTGATGGCTAAAGAAAGTGGCCAGGCTGTTTCAGTATCCTTGAGGGTGTCACTTTAGGGCCATGTCTTGATCACTATGCAGGGCCACATGGAGGTTGCACTTGGAAACAGCAGGAACAACCAGGGGTCTTGGGAGGCTGACTTTGTAGTAGTAAGAGGGTGGGGTGCCCTTGGTTCTTGCATGAGGATGTGATCAGCCTGCAAATAACTCCATTAACTGGCAGAGAAGGGAAACCTGCTACTCAGGGATAAGCAAGAACTTATCCCTCGTCCTGGTCTTCTCTATAAGGAGTGTTGTTTGGATGGAGGACCTTATTTAGCGGGGCAGAGTAGGGAGAGGAACTTGCAGTTAGGCCATTAGAGGCCTTTTCACCTTCAGATGTCAGCAGAACACATCAAACTTGTTTCAGGCCTTTCACCAGAGGCCAGCTGCCTATTTGTTCATGTTCTACGAGCAAGGCTTGGGAGACAGATAGGATGCTGGTCCTTTCTGTTCAAAGTCCTGGTTAGGTGCCTCCATTTTTACAAAATGTCCTATTATCAGATGTCATCACCTTTAAAGGCTATACTTTCACACATTTCTCACCCATACCTCCATTCCGAAGGAAAGTAATCTTGGCCTGTCAGCAGCTCAGATTTTCATCAAAAGTCTCCAAAGAAAGATCTGACATTTATGTAAAATTGAAAAATATGATTCAGCCAGAAATACTAGAATTTACCCCTGGATAAAACTGGAGCTAAGAGACCTGCAGAGTGAAACGACATTGTTTTGCCATCCTACACACTTGTAGTTTGGCAACAGGTCTCAGCTGACTTTCAGGGATACTAGAAGGAAAAAGCTCTCCACACTTTGTTGCTCTGCTTGTGGAAATCAGTGGTTAAGAATGTCATCTACTGTGTCACTCAGTGCTCTATTTTAAATTTCATGTAAGAAATTTATTTCAAGCTTAAGTGTAAGGAAAAGATGTTCCTTTTGTTGATAAACTGGCATAACCTTTCTACAGATGCACTAAGACATTTGGAGATCTGTTCCAATCTTTCTTTATATGTATTGATTGATTATTTATTTATTTATTTTTAGAGACAGGGTCTTGCTTTGTCACCCAGAATGGAGTACAGCGTTGTGAACATAGCTCACTGCAGCCTTGAACTCCTGGGCTCAAGCTATCCGCCTACCTCAGCCTCCCTAGTAGCTGGGACTACAGGCATGTGCCACCACACTTGGATAATTTTTAATTTTTGTTTGTAGAGACAGAGTCTTGCTTTGTTACCCAGGATGTCTTGAACCTCTGGGCTAAAGCTATCCTCCCACTTCAGCCTCCCAAGGTGTTGGAATTATTGGCATGAGGCTGTCCTTGTCCCAATCATTAACCTGACCCTATCTTTCTCTTTGTTGATAGTTTCCCTAACTCTGATTTTTTAAATGTATATAACTATGAATATTGTGTAATATTGCCTCAAATCTTTTGTGAAATTAGGTAGGTAGGTAGATAGGTAGATAGATGGAGACAGTAATTTTTTTTAATTAAGGAAGATGGATTACTTCCCCTTAGCATTTGTTCTGTTTATTATTTTCCTGCAAGCTGTGCATATTTAGACACCTATAATGCTACACTGTTCTTCATTGCAGTATTTCTCTGCCTGTTAACTTTATTTACATGTGTATTTTTTTACTGTTCAGCATTAAATGACTGCTGCATTGTTTTAATCTTGGGTTTAGTGATGACCATGAGCAAGAGCTCCCGTTCTTTGGTAAAAGATGTGAAAATATTTCACAAATGAGAAGGCACTGTGCACATTTTTTCACCAGGGGAATTTACAGCAGTGCTCAACCTTGGTTGAACTCAAATTTCAAGCCTGGTGTTACGAGCAATAGCAGAGCTGTTCCCTGTCTGTGCATAATGTTTCATGACCTTGGTGTACATCTTCCTGAGACTCAACTTTGAACTGAAGTTTTTCTGGGGAGGATGCCCTCCAAATGATGGCTTTCATAGTGCACTAACTGCCCCTTTTCCTTAGAGTTTATCTATTGGTAATGTCACAAAGGATACATACTAAGTTTGGGGGAGGGTGTAAAGAGAGGGAGACATATTAATTTTAAGATTTTTAAAATCCTCTCCACTAACTCCTGCATGACAGCTCTCAAACAGAACATATTCGCTTGGGTATTCATCCCAACACACGCCCCATCTGTTGTCATGTCTCTAGGGCTGGATTAGAAATATTGCATGATTAAATAAACAAATGAATTGCTTTAGAGCCGGAGCCCCATGTTAAACCCTCTTTATTTTATTTTATTCTTTTTTGGATTTTGACTGGATGACAACTGCAGTTTGTTGCCTTTTTTATGTTGTTTCCTTTAGGCTGCTACTGTGAGATTTAAACTAATTGAGGTTTATACCAATACAGTTTACAATACTCTAATAAATCAGATGTTTACAAGCCAAATGAAGTTTTAAACCTTGGTAACTTAGAAATAGGTATTTAAAAACGGCAAGTAGATCCATAATGGAGATGAAGGAGGCAAAGTACCCCAAAGATCAGATAATGTTCACAGTATATAGTTTTTATGAGGATTAAATAAGATAAATAGTACAAAGCACATAGAACACTTTCTGGTACATAATAATATGAAGGTGAAATAAATGATAGCATAGTAGGCTGTCTTAGCTGAGCACAAACTGATATTCAGTTTGTTATTGGTGAAACAAGTGGATTTCGAGTGTAGGTACCACAGTTGAGTTCTACTGGAAATTTCTATAGTGAAATATTTAGTAAATTAATTGCACATTAAAGTAAAGCTAAAGGCTGCAACTTGGAAATCAGTGACAATGCCAGGTAGTCAATGGACAGCAAGGATGTCTGAAGTGGACCATAGTGTGGAAGAATGCTTAAAAACACAAGCCTGCAAGGAAAATCAGCAGCTCTGGGCTTGGAGAAAATTTTTTAAAGCATAGACCTTTCTCCAAGGAGGAAGTAGTCTAATAAGAGAAGACAGATGATGGACAAACAAAAACTTGGATGCAATAAAGAATAAATGTAAGAGGTTCCACACTAGAAGGTGGGGAAGTAATTAGTGGGTAAGTTTGATTAGGGGAATTTCAAAATCATGGACCTTTCGCGGAATTCTTTCTTGCTTTCAACTGTGTTGACCCATGCGTATAAGAAAAAGAGAATAGCCTTCTGAGTATGTTGTTTTAGACCTTGTATATCTTAACATGCTAACGGGCACAGCTGAGCTCCAAATGTATTTGCCTTAGTCAAAAAAATATAGCTTTCACTGTGGTGTTTCCTGGGCAACTGTGTTCTGTTTTGATCTTTCCTTGACCCAAATTTATAGTCATTGAGTTTTAGAGCTTTATTGAACCTGAAGGTAAGCTTGTCTGATATCCCTATTTGGTTAAGAGAAAAACTTTTGGATAAAGTAGATTTGGATGAAAATCACTGGTTCATTGCTCAGAAACCTTAGACAAGTCAATTAAGTTCTTTTAGCCTTGACTGTACAACTAAATTAAAAAAATAAAATTACATTACTAGGTGCAGTCATTCTCATAAATGGATATTATTACTATTCTTTTTAGGGCCCAGGCACACCAAGTGATTTTTTTCAAGGCCACACAGCTAGTTGTGGAATTCAGAGTCATATGAAGATTCTCAGACAGGCACTATTACCACTACATAATATTAGTTTTTGGATCCCCAAAAAGATTCTTTCATTTCTCAAAAAAAAAAAAAAAAAAAAAAAAGGAAAAAGTAATCTCTCTTCTGGCTTTCATGCTATCTGAAATTTTTTTCTAAGCTCAATTGATGATTATTATTCTTGGACGTGTACTTCGGGAAAATCTACTTCAGAAGAAAAGCTACACTTTTGTGACAGAACAGAATAAAAAGTGTACTAGTACCTTGTAGGTGTACATTGTGAACTACTCAATATTCCAAAGAAACGAGAACAGTGAGAGAACGAGAGAGCAAGATGAGTGTGTGTATGTGTGTGTGCATTTCCCCAATTTCTTGGGCTCCAACTCTGTGCTCAGACACTCTACTAGGTATTTACAAATGTTATCTAATTTAATCTTTACCATACTCTGAAAGATAGATACTGTATGGTTACAAAAACCTGAGGCTCAGAGAAGTTAAGTAATTCACCAAAGCCACAAAGCTTGAAAATGACAAAACCAAGACTTAAATCTGGTCTGTCTGTGCCCCAAACTTATAGTAATAATGAATGAATTACATTGCATTCCTCTATTGCGTATCTGAAATGAATACTAAATGGAAATTGGACTGGGGAAAGTCTCATTAATAGACCTATTGAACATGCAACTTTACATAAAGGAATAATGAAAACCACCAAGCAAGAATCAGATTTACTGACTATTTGTACACGTAATAACTTATTTAAACAAAGACAAATAACAATAACTTATTTATTTTTCTTTAAATAATGTGTCTATTTGGACAAAAATGTATTAAATGGATCCTCCCACTTTGAGCATCCCCTCTTACTTGTCTGATTAGCAGAGCTGACTGCTGTGCTAGATCTGAACACAAAGTTGAGTACTGAGAAGGGAGAATTAAATGAGGAGAATGCTAGCTGTCCACCAAAATTCATCTCCCCTTCTTATATGTTAATGTAGCAATATCATGGCTATCCAATGAGATTATATGTTCTAGCCTACCTTGTAGTAGGTATGGCCACGTGACTACATTCTCACTAACAAAGGGTGAGCTTGGGACTTAATCCATGTGGATGTTCTCTTCTCCGATTTATTTTACCCCTTACAACTGGCTGTTCTGGAAGAGAAAGAAAAAGTGGCAGAACAACAAACATATGAAAAAAGGCTCAACTTCACTGATTAGAGAAATGCAAATCAAAATCACAATGAGATACCATCTCACACGAGTCAGAATGGCAGTTATTAAAAAGTCAAGAAACAACAGATGCTGACGAGGTTGCAGAGAAATAGGAATGCTTTTATACTGCTGGTGGGAGTATAAATTATTTCAATCATTGTGGAAGACAGTGTGGCCATTCCCCAAAGATTTAGGACCAGAAATACCATTTGACCCAGCAATCCCATTACTGTGTATATACACAAAGTAATATAAATCACTCTATTGTAAAGATACATGCACAGGTTTGTTCATTGCAGCACTATTCACAATAGCAAAGACATGGAATCAACCCAAATGCCCATTAATGATAGTCTGGATAAAGAAAATGTGGTACATATATACCATGGAATTCTATGCAGTCATAAAAAAGGAATGAAATCATGTCCTTTGCAGGGACATGGATGGAGCTGGAAGCCATTACCCTCAGCAAACTAACACAAGAACAGAAAACCAAACACCACATGTTCTCACTTCTACGTGGGAAGTGAATCATGAGAACACATGGACGCAGGGAGGGGAACAACACACGGTAGGGCCTGTCAGGGATGAGGGTGAAGGAGAGCATTAGGAAAAATAGCAAATGCTTGCTGGGCTTAATACCTAGGTGATAGGTTGATAGGTGCAGCAAACCACCATGGCACACGTTTACCTATGTAACAAACCTGCACATCCTGCATTTGTACCGTGAAACTTAAAATTATAAAAAAAAGAGAAAAAGAAACTACATAACTACTACTAAAAAAAGTGGCAGCAATCCACCTTTGACCATGTAGGGATTGTATCTAAGGGGTTATGACATGATGGCTTGAGAGGAGCCTTGGAAAGAGCTGCTTTGCTTACCATGCACTGCTAACCTTCAAACTGATAGCTGAGAGAGACATTTCCATATACTTCAAGGTGCTGTGTTTTATGGTCTCTCTCTCTCTCTCTTTTTTTTTTTTTTGGCAACTGTTTAGCTTTATCATAACTAAAACAGGGTTAAAATAGTTGGGTAAGACTCCCTAGAGAAAGAGACTTGAGTTGGACCTTGAAATATTCATTGAAGATTAATCCAATGGAAAGCAAAAAGGCAAAGACAGGAAGAAAAACTCTTCTTTATATGTCGAGTAGGAATTAGACATTCCCCTGTCCATTATAAAGTAGAACAATAAAATCTGTCCTTGGTGGGGGTCTCGCTTTATGACAAAATAAAATTGCTTAACAAAGTATAAAAAGATACTCTAAATGCAAATATACAATAGAAGTACGTATCTTTAACTCTTATTAAAGTGTCTAGACCTGGTTCCCTGTACATTACAGGGAATTTTTAGTGGAAGTAACGGAGTTCTATTGGGGATTATATAAAATTGTAGGATAAAACCTACTTTAGTTCTATTGTACAGTTGAAAAAAGCACAAGCAATTACTATTTGACTATACTTGCCATATCCTCAATTATGTTACTCTATACATTTTATCTTTTTGAAAACAAATGTTTCACTCAAGTCATGATGGAGTAACTGGTACCAGATTTAATATCCTACCATAAACAACTAGAAAGCTGTTTTCAGACATTGGACCAAAAGCAGTATAACATGGATATCCTTGAAAGAAGAGAAACAAGAAAATGAACCTGACCGTCACCCTGGCTTTCTGCCTGGAGGCTTTTTCTGGGCAGCCATCCAGGCAGGAGAAACTTAAGGAGAACACGGTCTTTTTGAGTTGAGAAAATAGGGATCAGAGTCTGCAGGGGTTGAGGTGACTGGAATTTGCAGTGTGAAGAACCAGACAGGAAAAGGGTATGCAGAGAAAGAGTTGCATATATATGTATGGAGGTCACCTTAGTATTGTGGAGTACTAAATGACACATACAAAGGGTAACATTCCATGAGACTGAGAAAAGAATGGGATGGGACATGTATGCTAAATAATTCCCACAGTTCATACAGGGTGGGAGGAGATATTCAGCTTTCAACCAGTCAGAGTGAAGTGAACAACTGGAACATTCGGTAGAGTCCCTTGAGAGGTCATGGTTTAGTAGTAGAGTGAAATGATGCCTAGGGTAAAGGCAACATTATATCTGCCCCAATATAGTTTTAAAACAAGCCTCAAAATAATTCAGCATATCCCCAAGTAATTTTAGTGCATTTGAGAAAAAGTCCAACACTCTTTAAAGACAACAAAATCTAGCACTCAACATCATACTAATCACTAAGCTTAGCTTCCAATAAAAGTTTACTAGGCACATGAAGGAGCAATAAAATGTATTCATAATTTGCAGAAAATATGTCAATGATCCAGAAAAGACAATGATGATATTAACAGATGAGGACTTTAAAATATTTGTTGTAAATACGTTAAAAGACTTAAAGGAAAATATAAACATCATGAGATAATATATGGGAAATATATTTTTAAAGAAATTAATAAAATTTATAGAGCTGAAAAATACAATATTTGAAATGAAATTTTTACTGGATGCAATAAACAGCAGATTGAGCACTAAAAAAAAGCAGGCTGGGCACGGTGGCTCACGCCTATAATCCCAGCACTTTGGGAAGCCCAGGCAGGCAGATAACAAGGTCATGAGATTGAGGCCATCCCGGTCAATATGGTGAAACTCCGTCTCTACTAAAATACAAAAAAAAAAAAAAAAAAAAAATTAGCTGGGTGTGGTGGCATGCACCTGTAGTCCCAGCTACTTGGGAGACTGAGGCAGGGGAATCGTTCGAACCCAGCAGGCGGAGGTTGTAGTGAGCCGAGATTGTGCCATTGCACTCCAGCCTGGCAACCGAGTGAGACTCCATCTCAAAATAATAATAATAATTATAATAACATAAATAATAAAAAAGTGAAGTTGAATACATAGCTTTAGAAACTATTCAAATGGAAATAAGAGAGGATAAAAAGAAACATAACAACTATCTCAGTTTCTCGTGGGATAGTATCAAGCAGTGAAACACGTGCAACTTCAGCCCCATAAAATCGAGGTGTACAGAAAACATCTTTTTAAGTTACAGCCAAAAAAGTATAAATTTGATTAAAACTACAAAGCCACAGATCTAAGAAGCTCAACAAATTCCCAGCAGAATAAACACCCAAAGAAAACTAAACCATGGCATGCCACAAATTGTTTAAAAACACTGAGTAAGAGAAACCTGAAGAGCAGCCAGTTGCTGGGGTACAGGCATTGTGTACAGGGGAACAAAGATAAAAAGACTGTGGATATTTCCAAGCAAGCTAGAAGACAGTGGAACATATCTTTAAATGTTAAAACAAACAAAAACCATCAACCAAGAATTTCATATGCAGCAAAAATATCCTTCAAAACTGAAGACAAAATAAAGGATTTTTCAGATAAATAAGATGCTCAGATAATTCATTAGCAGAATATCCGCCCTCTAAGAGTTTCTTCAGGCAGAGGAAAATGATATCAGATGAAAATATTGAAAAGAGAAGAGTGTAAGAAATAATAAATATGTAGTACATTTTTATTTCTTTTTATATTTTTTAAAATATCAATTATTTAAGGCAAAAATATCAAATATTTAAGGCAAAAATATTAACACTGTATTTATTATTAGGTTTATAACATATGTAGAAATAATATGTATAACAACACAATGGCCAGGGAGAATTGAATTATCATTAAAAGTAGACTCTAGTAAGTTAAAGATGCATATGAGAAACCCTAAGGCAGCCATTTAAAAAATATCAAAAGAGTAAACCTAATAAACTAATACATGGATAAAATGGAATACTAAAGAAATATAATTAATCCAAAAGAAGGCAGCACATGAGAAAAGAAGGAAGGAAATACAGATGTTACAAATAGAAAACAAATGGTAAGATGATACATTCACCATATTGAGAGCCTCACTAAATATACATGGTCTAAATATTTCTGTTAAAAGCACAGATTGTCAGTCTGGATAAAAAGGCAAGACCCAACTATAAACTATCTATAAAAAATATACTTTAAATTAAAAAGACATAGACAGGCTAAAAGTAAAAGGATGGAAAATATTTACCATGCAAATATGAGTGATAAGAAAGTGGGGGTGGCTATATTAATATCAGTCAAAGTAGACTTTGGGTCAATAAATACTGCCAGACATAAAAGGGACATTTTATACTGATAAAGGAGTTCATGCTTGAATAAAATATCATATTTCTAAATGTGTATGCACCTTGCCTAAAAATAGAGCTTCAAAATACATGGAAATAACTAAACAGAACTAAAAGGAGAAATAAATACACATAGATAATTGTAAATTGCAACAAATCTCTTTATGTTATTCATTGAGCAGGAAGACAAAGAAAATCAATAAATGCTTAAAAGTCTAGAGCAAAATTGTCAATCAACTTAGCCTAACAAAAGTAGAATGTATATTTCTCAAAGTTAATATAGAATATTGGCTAGGATAAACTATCTGTTGAGCTCTACAATAAATCTTGGCATATATAAAAGGATTGAAGTCTTATAGAAAATATTCTTTGATCACAATGCAATTAACTATAAATTGGAAGCAGAAACATATCTTTCAGTTCTCTTAAATTTTGATATTAAACAACACACATTTAAATAGTCCATGGGTCAAAGAAGAAATAACAAGGGAAAATCAGAAAATAAATTTTAAACTGAAAAATGATAGAAAACTTAATGCATCAAAATTTGTAGGATGCAGGTAAAGAAGCATATAGAAGGAAATTTGTAACTTTTAAATGCTAAGTTAGAAAAAAAGAGCAGTCTCATGATTTAACCTCGTATCTCAGGAATATAGAATAAAAGAGTGAAGTAAACCCAAAGTATATACAAGGAAAGAAAAAATAAAAATAAGAACAGAAAAATCAATGAAACAAAACATGAACAGATAAAATAAATGAAAGAAAAAGAAAAATCTGTAAAATATTAATAAATACATTTCTAGCCAGAAAATTAAAAAGTGAAATTATATGAATTAGCAATATAATAAATGACAGAGAAGACATCACTACAGATCTTCTTTATGTTACATTAATTATTAATGATTTTATGCCAATAAGTTTGACATCTTCAATTAAATAAAAAATTCCTTTAAAAATTATCAAAATTTACATAAAAAGAAATAGAAAAACTTAATAGCCCTTACATATTAAAGAAATTAAATTTGAATTGAAAATGTTCCCACAAAGAAAATGTCAGACCCGGGTGGGATCATTGGTAAATTCTATAAAATATTTAGGAAAATAATAATACCAATATTTTACAAGACGTTTTGTAAAATAGAAGAAAAGAATTATCCCAGCTTGATTCACAAGGTTGACATTTCCAAAAATAGGCAAACATTGTGCAAGAAAATGAAATTACAGACCAATATCCCTCATTAACATACATGTAAAATTTCTTAACAAAATATTTAGCAAATTGAATCCAGTAGTATATAGAAAAATAACATGTTATAACCAAGTGGGTTTTATTCCAGGAATGAGAGGTCAATTTAGTGCTTGGAAACCAATGTAATTACCGTATTAACAAAACAAAGGAGAAAAAATTACACACAATTATCTTCATATATGCAGAAAATTATCTGACAAAATTTAACACTAATTCTCTAAGAACTTTCAGAAAACTAAGAAGAGAAGGTGACTTTCACAATATGATAAAGGATAATGATAAAATCTCATAGTCATTATCATACTTAATGGTGAAAAACCAAGATGAGGAAGAAAAACAAAGATACCATTGTCACCATTTCAACACTTTACGAAAATCATAGTCAATGCAATAGGATCAAACTAAATAAAATGTGAAAGGAAGTAGAGCAAGATGGCTAAATAGAAACCTTCACTGATTGTCCTCCCTGGAGAAGCACCAAATTTAACAACAATCTACACAAAAAAACACCCTCATAAGAACCAAAATCAGGCAAGCAATCACAGTACCTGATTTTAACTTCATATTACTGAAAGAGGCACTAAACAGGGTAGGAAAGACAGTCTTGTATTGCCAACACCAACCCTCCCTCATCTCCTGGCAGCAGCCACATGGCATAGAGGCAAAACTCTGTGCTTTGGGAAGGAGAGTGTAGTGACTGTGGGAGTTGGCATTAGAACTTAGTGCTGCCAACACCAGGCAGAACTCAGCCAATTAACATGGAAGGAGTATTTAGACCAGCTGTAGCCAGAGGGGAATTGCCCATTCCAGCAGTTGTAACTTGAAATACCACAAGCCTTGCCACCCTGGGTTTAAGTGCTCTGGGGTTCTAAATAAACTTGAAAGGCGGGCTAGGCCACAAGGACTGCAAATCCTAGGCAAGTCTTAGTGCTGAGCTGGGCTTGTAGCCATTGGACATGGGGGGCACGTGATTTAGCAAGACACCAGCCAGGGAGGCCAGGGAGTGTTTACACTGCCCATCCTCCAACCCCAGGCAGCACAGCTGACAGCTCCAAAAGAGATCCCTTCCTTCCACTTGAAGAGAGGACAAGGAAGAGTAAAGAAGATTTTGTCTTGCATCTTAGATAACAGCTCAGCCACAGTAGGATAGGTCACTGGACAGAGTCGTAAAGCCTCCCACCCATGTCCTACCTCCTGGACAATATCTCTAGACACACACTCAGCCAGAAGGTAGACTGCTGCCTTGAAGGGAAGGATCCGGTTCTGGAAGGATTCATCCTCTGCTGACTAAAGAGCCCTTGGGCCCTGAAAAATCAGCAGTGGTAACCAGGTAGTACATGCCATGGGCCTTGAGTGAGACTCTGAGATGTGCTGGTTTCAGGTGTGACTTAGCATATTCACAGTTGTGGTGGTTATGAAGAGAGACTCCTTCTGCTTGAGAAAAAGCAGAGGGAAGAATAAAGGGGACTTTGCCTTGCAGCTTAGGTACCAGCTTGGACACAGTGAAAAAGAATATCAAGTAGACTCTTCGGGTTCCCAATTCCAGGCCTTGACTCTTGGATGGCATTTGCGGACCTACTCTGGGCCAGAAGAGAGCCCACTTCCCTGAAAGGTGAGTCTCAAGCCTGGCAGCATTCACCACAAGCTGACTGAAGAGCCCTCGGACCTTAAGTGAACATTAGTGGTACCCTGGCAGAAATCCCCATGAACTTGTGGTGGTGGACATGGGGAGAGATGCCTCTGTCTGGGGAAAGGGGAGGGAAGAGTGAGAAGGACTTTATCCTGTGATTTTGGTGCCAGCCTAGTCACAGTAAAATAGAGCACCAAGTACATTTCTGAAGTTTCAGTGGCTCCTGGATGGCATCTCTGGACCTGCCTGAGGCCTGGGGGGATCTTCCTGAAGGGAAGGACACAAGACTGCCTGGCTTCACCACCAAGTAGTGGTGATGGCAGGCTTTGGGAAAGACCCAGTGCTCTGCTAGTTTCAGGTCTGACCCAGCACAGTCTCAGTGGTGGTAGCCACAAGGGTGCTTGTGTTACCTCGCCCCCAGCTCACCAGAGAGCAGCTCACCAGAGAGAGAGAGAGAGAGAGTTTGTTTGGGAGAAAGTAAGAGAAGAATACAAGAGACTTTGCCTGGCAATCCAGATAATTTTTCTGGATCTTATCCAAAATTACCAAGTCCGTACCTCTCGGAGTCTGTAAGAATCACAGCATTACTGAGCTTGGAGTGCTCCCTAATGCACATACAGCTTCAGTGACCAAAAACTTGGATCACAACACTCAAGTCCCTTCAAATACCTGGAAAGCCTTCCCAAGAAGGACAGGCACAAACAAGCCCAGACTGTGAAGACTACAATAAATACTTAACTTTTCAATGCCCAGACATAGAGGAACATCCACAAACATTAAGACTGTCCAGGGAAACATGACCTTACCAAATGAACTAAATAAGGCACCAGGGACCAATGCCAGAGAGACAGAGATATGTGACCTTTCAGACAGAGAATTCAAAATAGCGGTTTTGAAGAAACTCAAGGAAATTCAAGATAACAGAGAAGGAATTCAGAATTCTATTAAAGTTAACATAGACATTGAAATAATTAAAAAAATGAAGCAGAAATTCTGGAGTTGAAAATGCAATTCACATACTGAAGAATGCATCAGTCTTAACAGCAGAACTGATCAGGCAGAAGAAATAATTAGTAAACTTGAAGACAGGCTATTTAAAAATACACAGAGGAGACAAAAAATATGAAAGGATGAAGCATGCCTACAAGATCTAGAAAATAGCCTAAAAGGGGCAAACCTAAGAATTATTGGCCTTAAAGAGGAAATTAATACATATCAGCAGAGAAAAACAGCTATATTTAAAGGAATACAGGAAGAAAGAAAAGAAGGAAAAAAAGACCACAAAACAACAGAAAACAAATAATAAAATGGCAGGAGTAAATCCTTACTTGTCAATAATAAAACTGAATGTAAACAGACAAATCTCTCCAATCAAAAGACATAAAGTGGATGAATGGATTTAAAATATAAGACAATGGTGTGTTGCTTACAGGAAAAATATATTTCATGCCGCTGGAAACCAAAAAAGAGCAGGAGTAGCTATACATGTATCAGATAAAATAGACAAAATAGGTTTAAAGACTAATATGATAAGAAGAGACAAAGAAGGTCATTATATAATGATAAAAATGTCAATTCAGCAAGGGAATATAACAATTTTAAATATATATTCACCCAACACTGTAGCACTCAGATATATAAAGCAATTATTATTAGAGTTAAAGAAAGAGATAGACCCCAGTACAATAATAGCTAGTAAAGTCAGCACCCCACTTTCCCATTAGACAGATCATCCAGACAGAAAATCAAAAACGAAATACCAGACTTAATCTGCACTATAAACAAAATGGACCTAGAAGATTATTTACAGAACACTTAATCCAACAACTGCAGAAGCATACTTTTCAGCACATGGATCATTTTCAAGGATAGACCATATGTTAGGTCACAGAACAAGTCTTAACACATAAAAAAAATTGAAATAATAACAAGCATCTTCTCTGATCAAAATGGAATAAAACTATAAATTAATAAGAGGAATTTTGGAATCTATACAAGCACATGGGAATTAAACAGTATGTTCCTGGATGATCACTGGGTCAATGAAGAGATTAAGAAATAAACTGAAAAATTTCTTGAAACAAAGGATAATGGAAACACAACATACTAAAACCTACGGTATGCAGTGAAAGCAGTACTAAGAGGGAAGTTTGTAGCTATCAGTGCTTATGTGAAAAAATAAGAAAAACTTCAAATAAACAACCTAATGATGCATCTTAAAGAACTAGAAAAGCAACAGCAAACCAAAGTCAAAATTGGTAGAAGAGCAGAAATAATAAAGATTAGAACAGAAACAAATGAAATTGATATGAAAAATACAATAAAAAGATCAATAAAACAAAAAGTTTGTCTTTTTGAAAAGATAGACAAAATTGAAAAAGCTTTAGCCAAACTAAGAAAAAAAGAGTGAAGACCCAAATAAATAAAATCAAAAATGAAAAAGACATTACAACCAGAGACACTAAACCAATACCACAGAAATTCAAAGGATCTTTCTTTCCTTGTTTGCAGAAGATATGATCTTACATTTGGAAAAACCCAAAGACTCCACCAAAAAGTATTAGAACTGATAAACAAATTCAGTATTATAGGATATAAAGTCAACATACAACAAACAGTAGCATTGCTATATACCAACAGCAAATAATCTGAAAAAAAAATCAAGAAAGTAGTCCCATTTACAATAGCTACAAATAAAATACCCTGGAATTAACTAACAAAAGAAGTGAAAGATCTCTACAATGAAAACTGCAAAACATTGATGCAAAAAATTGAAGAGGACACACACACACAAAATGGAAAGATATTCCATGTTCATGGATTGGAAGAATCAAAATTGTTAAAATATCCATACTACCCAAAGCAAACTACAGATTCATTGCAATCCATATCAAAATATCAATGACTTTCTCACAGAAATGGAAAAATCAATCTTCAAATCTATATAAAACCACAAAAGACCCAGAATAGCCAAAGCTGTCCTGAGCAAAAAGAACAAAACTGAGGAATTACATTACCTGATTCAAATGATACTGTGGAGCTATAGTATCCAAAACAGCATGGCACTCACAAAAAAAAAAACAGATATAGAGGCCAGTGGAACAGAATGGAGGACTCAGAAACAAATCCAGACTTCTACAGTGAACTTATTGACAATAAAGGTGCCAAAAATATACATGGGGGAAAAAGTCTCTTCAATCAATGGAGCTGGAAAAATTGAATATCCATATGCAGAAGAATGAAACTAGATCCCTATCTCTCACCATATACAAAAATGAAATCAAAATGGATTGAAGACTTAAATCTAAGGCCTAAAACTATGAAATGACTACAAGACAACATTGGGAAAATTCTGCGTGACATTGGAGTGGGCAAAGATTTCTTGAGTAATACCCTGCAAGCACAGGCAACTAAAGCAAAAATGGACAAATGGGATCACATCAATTTAAAAAGCTTCTGCACAGCAGGGAAACAATAGACAAAATGAAGAGATAACACACAGAATGGGAGAAAATATTTGCAAACTACCCACCTGACAAGGGATTAATAAGCAGAACATATAAGGAGCTCAAACGATTCTATAGGAAAAAAAAATCTAATAATCCAATTAAAAACTGGGCAAAGATTTGAATAGACATTTCTCCAAAGAAGATATACAAATAGCAAACAAGTATATGACTAGGTGCTCAATAGCATTAAGAATCAGAGAAATGCAAATCAAAACTACAATAAGATATTATCTCACTCCCGTTAAAATGACTTTTATCCAAATGATGGACAATAACAAATGCTGACAAAATTGTGGAGAAACGGAAACCCCAGTACAGTGTTTGTGGTAATGTAAATTAGAACAACCACTATGGAGAACTGTTTGGTGGTTCCTCACAAAACTATAAATAGAGCTACCAGCATATGATCCAGCAATCTCACTGCTAGATATATATCCAAAAGAAAGAAAATCAGTATATCCAAGAGATATCTGCACTCCCATGGTTATTGCAGCACTATCCACAATAGCCAAGATTTGGAAGCAACCTAAATGTTCATCAACAGAAGGATGGATAAAGAAAATGTGGTACACACATACAATATAGTACTATTCAGCCATAGAAAAGAATGAGAGCCAGTCATTTGCAACAACGTAGATAAAACTGGAGGTCATCATGTTAAGTAAAATAAGCCAGGCACAGAAAGACAAACTTTGCATGTTCTCACTTCTTTGTAGGTGTTAAAAATTAAAACAATCAAACTCATGGAGACAGAGTAAAAGGATGGTTTCCTGAGGCTGGGAAGAGTAGTTGGGGGATTGGGAGGGGGACGTGGGAATGAATAATGGATACAAAGAAATAGTTAGAAACAATGAATAAGATCTTGTATTTGCAGCACAAAAGAGTGACTATAGTCAAAATAGTTTAATTGTACATTTTAAATATCTAAAAGAGTATAATTGGATTGTTTGTAACACAAAGGATAAATGCTTGAGGTGATGGTTACCCCATTTGCCTTGACGTGATTATTACACACTGTTTGCCTGTATCAACATATCCCATATAGTCCAGAAATATGTACACCTACTATGTATCCACAAAAATTAAATGTTTAAAATTTAAAAATTAATAAAATGCATACAGTTGTAGAAAGAAATAAAAATGTATATCTTTGTATACATCATGATCATTTATATAGAAAATCATAAGAAAACTTCAAAAATCTACTAGAACGAATGACCTTGGCAAAGTCATAGGGTTCAATTTAATATAAGAACTATGTTGTGCTTCTATATACTGGTAATAACAATTGGAAAATAAAATTTGATCAACTACACTATTTAGCATATTATCTAAAAATATGAGCTATTTAAGAATAAAATATTTGCAAGATCTGTGCTTTAAAAACTTCAAAACATGTTGAAAGAAATTAAAGATAACATAAACAAGTGTAGATATATACTATGTTCATGGAACAAGAAACTCAATATGTTAAGATGTCAATTCTACTCAAATTGGTCTATAGGTTGAACGATATGCTAATCAAAATCCCAACAGTCTTCTGATGTAGAAATTGGCAAATTGACCCTAAAATTTATACAGAAATGCTAAGAACATAGAACATAGAATAGTCAAAATAATTTTGAGTTAAAAAAAGAATAAAAATTCAAGATATAACCATCTGATTTCAAGATGTCCTGTATGGTAACAGTGATATGGTTTGGACATGTGTCCCCACCAAATCTCATGTTGAATTGTAATCCCCAGTGTTGGAGATGGGGCCTAGTGGGAGGTGACTGGATCTTGGGGAGAAGGTCTCATGAATGGTTTAGCACCATCCCCACTTGGTACCGTATAGTGAGTGAGTTCTCACAAGATCTGGTTGTTTAAAAGTGTGTGGCACCTCCCCTCCTCCCTTCTTGCTCCTGCTCTGGCCATGTAAGATGAGCCTGCTTCCCCTTGGCCTTCCATGATGATTTTCAGTTTCTTAAGGCCTCTCCAGTAGCAGAAGCCGCTATACTTCCTGTACAGCCTGAAGAGTCATGAGCCAATTAAAGCTCTTTTCTTTATAAATAGCCAGTCTCAAGTATTTCTTTTGGCAGCCAACTGACTAATTAGAACTGACTAATGCAAACAGTAATCAAGATAATGCAGTATTTGCATATAGATAGACCTGTAGACCACAGGTCAACTCATTGTTTATAAAGGCAGCAAGGTAATTCAGTTAGGATGGTCTTTCCAATAAACAGTGCCCAAATCACTGAATAGACATTGATTAAATAAAAAGAACCTCAATGAGTCCCTCATGTCTCATGCAAAAATTTACTCAGAATGGAGTATAGGTCTAAGTTTAAAAGCTGAAACCATAAAAATTCTAAAAGAAATTATAGACAATGATCTTCACAATTATGGGGTGGGCAAAGTTTTCAGGTCACACAAAGGACAAACTACAAAAAATGGAGAAACTGAACTTCATCAAAATTTTAAATTCAGTTACATGAAAGAGACCAAAGAATATATTGTCCAAGCACCATGGTTCATGCCTGTAACTCTAACACTTCAGGAAGCTGAGGTGGGAGGAACCCTTGAGCTCCGGAGTTTGAGGCTGCAGTGAGCCATGATTGCACCACTGTACTCTAGCCTGGGTGAGAGAGCAAGACCCTGACTCAAAAAAAAAAAAAAAAGAAATAATATATAATATATAAAGAACTCTCACAACTCAATAATAAGACCAATTGAAACTACCTTTGCAAAAATTATAACAGTGAGAAAATTATGACGCTGAGAGAAATCTAACCTGATTCCACCTAGCTTCTAAACTCCAAGCTGCCCTTGTTCATTCCTGGTCATAGGCTGAACTAACTTTGGAAGGAACTTAGTTTATAGTTTAACTTTGAAACAAAGATAACAGCCCTTTCCCAAAATCAACTCCCATCTTGCCTGGGGACCAGACTGCCTTTATAGGAGTAATATATTAGCCACAAGATTAGAAATTATGTTCTGGAGTCATACAGCCAGAGGCCACAAGATGCTGAACCTCCCCAATTGCTCCTAGGGATAAGATCACTATTGTAAAACCTAAGACTGGTGCTCGAGATACTTTCCAGACCCTGCATTCTGATCCACCAGCTAGCACACAGACCAGTAATCTGGTTCTACCAGTTCTGCAATCCCACCCAGGAACAGAAGACAACAAGAAAAACACACTTCGATCCCCTGTGATTTCGTCTCTGACCTAACCAATCAGCACTCTCCAGTACCTGGCCTCCTGTCTGCCAAATTATCCTTTAAAAACCCCGGTCTCAAAATTTTCAGGGAGACTGATTTGAGTAGTAAAACTCCAGTCTCCCATTCAGGTGGCTCTGAGTGAATTAAGCCCTCTCTACTGCAATTCCTTTACCTGGGCATGCAAAGGACAAACTCCTTGATAAATCACCTTTACTTGGGCAGCAGGCAAGGAGAACCCATTGGACAGTTACAAAATGGCCCTATTTTTAAAAATGGGCATAAGATTTTGCAAACATTTCACAAAAAGAAATTCACGAATGGCCAATAAACACATGAAAAAACACTTAACATTACTAGTCATTAGGAAAATGTGATTAAAACAATGAGATACCACTTTATACCCATTTCAGTGGCTCTGGTTTGGAGCAACTAGAAATCTCAGGCATTACTGATGGAAATGTAAAGTGGTACAGTCAGTTTGGAAAACAGCTGATGGTTTCTTACAAAGTTAAAAATACACTTACTATATGACACAGCAATCCCACCCCCAGGCATTTACCCAAGAGAAATGAGAACATATGTCCACACAAATACGTGGACACTAATACCCATAGCCATCTGATTTTTAATGGGCTAAAACAGAAACAACCCAAATGCCCATGGATACACATATTGGAGTACGTTTATATAATAGAATACTACTCGGCCATGAAAAGCATGGACTAATGATGTACATACAGCAACACAGATTGAATCTCAAAAAACGTTCAACTGACTTTTTAAAAAGCCATCAGATAACTTCATTTATATGGAATTCTAGAAAAGGCAATACTAATCTACAATGACAGAAAGGAGACCAGTGGCTGTCTATGACCAGGGGTGGGGAGAGTGGTTACTGCAAAGGAAACCAGAATTCTTTGGGGTGATGTCAATTCTCCATGTCTTAATGTGGTTATGGTTACATAGGAGGATACATTTGTCAAATTTATTAAACCGTAAAATAAAGTTAATTTTTTTTTAAAGGGAGACTGTTTCTCCTGTTTTGTTTTCCCCTTCACTTTTCAGAATTAAGCTGCAGTTAGCAGACTTTCCTGGTTACTTTGAATCAGGAACTCCTCAAAAAGTCTGTTGATGAAGGGAGAATCACAATTAGGCATTTAGAGCAGCTTGATTTGACAACTAAATGTAGAAATTCCTAATGAAAAAAAAAAACCACTTGAAATGTTGCCACATATGGAATGGGCTGGAGAAGATATCACTGAGGCATCATTGTTGTAGGGTGTCCTTTCTAGGGAAGGGAAGGGAGGCGAAGGACCATGAGCTCATCATTATCAAGGATTCTGAAACTTCAGTTCACTTTTATTAATAAATTACCTTCATGTGGCCGATGAATCGCCGGTCTGATTGGAAACTCTTTCCTGCACCGAAGAAACTGCACCAATTAGCAATATTCATCTGCCAATTCAGCTCTGCAGGTTCAGGCTCATTTAACTTGACAAAAATAGCTTCTTTTTCTTGAGTAGGGGAAGTTTTTCTCTGCCTCCCGCCCTAGTGATGGGCAGAGATGGTGGTGGAATCTTATTACAGCCTTCCTGTCCCTGATGTTCTTTATCCAGCCGCAGCGCCACAGGCTGCCCGTTTTTTTTTTTTTTTTTTTTTTTTTTGGATACCCATTTCACGACCTTCTTTGGTTTCTTTATCACAAAAGTCACTGTATGTCTTTTAGCTCAAAGCCCTACTGCAATATTCTCTGTTTGTCTTTTCCCCTTTACTCTTAATATCTTATTTGTTCCTTCCCTTTTCCCCTTCTTCCCTTACCCCCTTTCATTCTTCCCTCTTTTTTTCTTTAATTCTTCACCAGCCCCTAGCATATTCTAAACTATTTGCCCCTTTCATGATGTAATCATGAACCGACCCCCGCCATAGTAATCAGGTGGGTTTTTTTTCTTTGCAGTTTCCTTATACTGAAGTGGTACAACCCCACCCCCATTACCATCACCTCCACTTCATTTTAAATGTTCTACTCTTGTCCAAGAGAGACTGGCCAGTTCTTCCTACCATTTCAGCCCATCATAAATTCATAAATATGGATTCATTTGCTGAGCCTAAGTTTTCTGCATGAAAGTAAATCCCTTTTGTGATACCTACAAAAGTCACAGAATCATCAAACACAGTTCAAAAGAGCAAATGACAAATATTCATTGCATCATAAGGAACTTGATTCTAAAAAGCAAATTATTTGCTATATAATAGAAACAGGCAGGTTAAAAACAATAATTAGAGTGTGAAAGAGGTAAGAGAAAGTTCTGAGAGTGATATAAAGTTTCATTACATTGACTGAAGATGGTTTCATGGAAGTATATTATGTCAAAACTCATCAATAATACACTTTAAATATGGATGGTTTATTTACATCAATTATGACTCAATAAAGCTGTAAAGCAAAGGAAATAAATAGTAAAAAACAAAGACAAACAAAAACATCAATGACTTAGGAATAATTAGCCAAGATATTCTTAAATGTAGGCTAGTGTATATGTAATTTTAGACTTGCTATTTATCAGCTGTATCCTTATTCTATGAAAATCTCATTTTACCTTAAAAAAATTAAGATGCGAGGACATACCTCTGAATGTTCAGTGGTCCTGGGATGCTCTCATGCAAGCTCGTTTCACTGTGAGCTGATGAATCAGCATAAAAGCTGAATGGTATCTCATGATCACACTCTGTTCTGCCAATAAGACAGTTTATTTTAACTTGCTGTTCCCATATTTTGAAAGAGACTGACTGCTGCAGAAATATACAAATCAGAGATATTATCAATCCTGAATTCCCAGTAACTTTATTTTTATTCTACTTTGCTACACAGGCTACTGGAGTTAATGTCCTATAGGCACTTGAGGATGCTGGGCACTTGGCAGGTATGCATGTTGGTCAATTCATTTGACAACATCTGTTTGCAAGGAAAATTTTCCTTAATGCATCTTCAAATAGAAAAGTCTATGAGTAATCAAATGTGAGTGACAGAAGGGTAACCTTATTCCACTAATGTCCCCTTTAAAAATTTTCCCCCTGAGCAACCATAAAGAATAAAAATAGTGATAATTATCAGTTCTCTATTTTTGCTGTGGAAGCTGGGGAGTTATGAAACAAATATACAGCTCAGTTTCTCAGGACATTAAAAAATGCATTATGCATGTTATTCTTACCCTAGTGACAAGTTATTTTTTTAACCATTGTTTTTTCTCTGACCTGATCTGATCCTTTTTCTTTCTTTCTTTCTTTCTCTTTCTTTCTTTTTTCTTTCTTTCTTTCTTTCTTTCTTTCTTTCTTTCTTTCTTTCTTTCTTTCTTTCTTTCTTTCCTTCCCTCCTTCCTTTTTTCTTTCTTTCTCTCTCTCTTCCTTCCTTCCTTTCTTTTTCTTTCTCTCTCTCTCCCTCTCTCTCTTTCCCTTTTTCTTTCTTTCTTTCTTTCTTTCATCCTTTCATCTTTTGTATCACAGAAAGCTTCCTCCAATCCTTTTTCTAACAAGGTAGGGTGCAAACAAAGGAATAACAAACTTCCTTTAGATATGAGAAATGTGGATCTTTTAAAGTGTTATTTTTGAGAGTCTTAAGGCAACATTAGGATAATAAAATAACATGAAAACTGTGGAGATAAATTTTGATCTCATGTGAGCCCCAGGGTGGCTTTTATTTACAAATCATGTTTACTTCTCAGAGGGGTGGGCAGACATAAGCCGGTGTTTTAGAGAGTCTGAGGTGAAAGCTTTTCTCTCCCCAACAATGGCATATTTGTAGTAGAATTTTCTCATAAGAGTCTTGGTGAACAAAAATACACAGGGATAGAAGGTGGAATGGAAGGAAGTCCATTTCAGAAGGAAATAATCCCAACATAACTTTCAAGATATAACAATAGGTTATTAACTGGTGGATTTGGCAGGGAAAATTCTGCTACATCATTTTTTCTTTTTCTTCTTCTTCCTTTCTTTTTAAATTTATTTTATTTTTTTATTTTTAGAGACAGAGCCTAGCTCTGTTGCCAAGGCTGCAGTGTAGTAGCACAATCATAGCTCACTGCAGCCTTCGACTCCTGGGTTCTAGAGATCCTCCTGCTTCAGCCTCCCAAGAGCTGGGACTGTAAGTGTGCACCACCATGCTCAGCTAATTTTTTATTTTTTGTACAGACAGGGATCAGCCTCTATTGCCCAGGCTGATCTTAAACACCTGGCTTCAAGTAATCCTCCCACCTCAGCCTCCCTAAGTGCTGGGATTATGGACATGAGCTACTGTGTCCAGCATGAAATCATTTATGATATGTTGACCATTTTTCAACTGGATATGAAGGCAGTATAGACACACAACTGTGAATTTATCAAGACCTGTGCTTTGTTTACTTAGTTTCTTTATATAGGAATTTTCAAACAAATGTAAATTGGAGGCATGTACACTGCAGTAGGTAATGGCTGTATCAGTCAACACTTAGCCTTAGTTGTCACCACAATGTTTTACCCCAGTACCATGCCTATCCTTGTGGGCCAAAAACACAGATAGAGTCTAGAAGAATGCACAAAGCAGCTTTTCACCAAGGGTTAAGTTTCCATTCTACTTGCTAACCCACAGAGAATGCATAGAAGGTGGAGATTAGAGAGTGACTTCTACACTCCATTCAGCAGATTCCAGGTTTCTCGATGGCCATGAAGAGTCTTCGATCTAGAGCCTCAAGGTTACTAAATTGCCACTTTTCAAGGTTCCTATTCTTGCTTTCTCCTCCATGCTGCAGTCTTTAATTCCTTTGGTCTTCCCAGTTTTTCCCAGATTCTGCCCATTTGGTCTCTGGAAGGGGTTGTCAGTCACTCAGCTCCATGGGTTTTAATGCTAGGTGGAGTCATAGTGAAGTTTCTATAACATAATCAGACTTATTATTCCAAGGCCAAGACTGATCTACTTTTATCAGTTAGAACTCCTTAGATTGCAAGTGACAGAAAGCCCAAGCCAAGGGACTTGGGTCAAGTTTGTCCTCAAGCACTCGCTTGTCCTTTCAGCTTCTAGTATGTCCTTGCCCTCATCTACTCAGGCTTTCCTACCAATTGCTGGCTGGCTATTCTATAGTGACTTCAGGTTCAACATCAGACACAGAGACAACAGCCTTGCACAGACTTCTCCACCAGCAACATAGTTTCGTAAAAATCTAACCCCTATAACAAATCCTTTAATCTATATTACTTCTAGTGGTTCTACTTTGCTGACTAATAATATGCCTTTACATAATACATTCCAAGGTCTTGGAAAAGTCTATGCACATTGCATTCATCTGTTCTTGCACTGCCATAAAGAAATACCTGAGACTGAGTAATTTATAAAGAAAAGATGTTTAATTGGTTCACAGTTCTGTAGGTTATACAGGAAGTATGGCAGCATCTGCTTCTTGGGAGGCCTTAGGAAACTTACAATTATGGCAGAAGGTGAAGGGGAAGCAGGCACATCTTACATGGCCAGAGCAGGAGCAAGAAGAGGTGGAGTGGCAGGCTAGGCAGGTGACACAGAATTTTAAACAACCAGATCTTGTGAGAACTCTGTCATGAGAACAGCACCCAAGGGATGGTGCTAAACCATATATGAAGGGTCCACCCCCATGATCCAGTAACCTTCCACCAGGCCCCACCTCCAACACTGGGGATTATAGGGACACAAGATTTGGTGGGGACACAGATACAAACCATATCACACATATACTCTGTCTGCCACTCTCTTGATTAAAAATTGCAATCTAGTTTAGACAGTCGGTCTTAGTAATAGTGAGTATTCTCTTTTTATATTTTATTGAAATCATTAGACAAATAATTATAAAGCTTGAGTCACTATTTAATATGTCATGAGCATTATTCATGCCTTTGCACAGTCTTTATAACCATAATTTTAAAAAGGCTTGACAATATTTGAGTGGATGCTCTGTAATTTCATTTTTCACTTTTCTATTGTTGGCGCTGTAGGTTTTTTCCAATACTTTACGGTTATGAATAATGATCTGAGGTGCTGCTTCATGCATATAATTTTTCCATATTTTTGGAACATTTGGTTAGTCTATAATTTCATAAATTGAGCATAAAGGTGTGTAAAAGGTATGAACCTTTGTATTGCTTTTGATTCATATTGTTTAATTGCTTTCAAAAGGACTAGGACAATTACAATCCCATTAGTAATTGGTAATACCCTTGCCAGCTTTGATTGTCCAGCTTGGACTGAGTTGTACATTCACCTGACTGTGATGAAGCAGCTGGTCCTGCAGCTCGAGCAGTGGAGTTTCCGAGTCTATGGAGTTTTTCTTGTTGATCCTCAGTTCATGGTGGAGTCACTCAAGTGTATTTCTGGCATCTTGGCAGTCCTGAGTGCCATGCTCTCTCTAGAAATTCCGCAAGTTAACATCGTGATCAAAATGTAGCTGCAGAGTAAAAAAGCTAAAAAGGAAACTGAAAGTTTCTAGATCTAGACATGGATTCCTTATTTGATGATTCTACAAGTGGCTTAAGAAGCAAAAAATTCAAAAAAGTAACTAAAGTATGTGGGCTGATGACTGCAGCATAGTTCTCTTCTTACCTTATGATCAGTCAGAAGAAGAAAGTATGAACATTGTATTATAGCATATTGATTTAGCCATTCAATGTGGAGAAGATTCAACATTTAAATAACCAAAGGAATATGAAAATGAATCTTCTTCTATGTTTGAGGAATATTTTCAAGAACACCAGGATGAATGAAGAGTTTACTAAGGAGTAACTGTCTATACGTGAAGAGCTTGTGGCCAAACCGGCAGAATACTCTTCGGAGAATGCAGTAGTAGAAAGCTGCATATTCTAATGAAAAAAAAAGTACATGTTTTTTTTTTTTTTTTAATCAGCAGCATGCCTGAATCAAGTTTTGAATTATTCTGAAACTGCTGCTGCTTCACGTGGAAACTTGTAGTATTATTTTGATCGTATCAATTTAAATTTAAAAGTCAAAATTGAAATGAAAGCACATAATTTGTATATAAATTAGCACCTCTGCAACAGTTAATAAGGCTAATATAATCTCATTTTTACTGTTTGTATTGTTTTTGAGGTGCAGGAATTATTGTAACAAAATATACATGTCTATCCAGAGGGAAATATCTGGAAGGATATAGGTAAGACCACTGCCCATCTGTATCTTACCATTTCCCTACATTGAAAATGTATTATTTATATAATTAAAAAATTTGAAAGGGAATATAATTTTAAGGTCTTTCCTGATTTAACAGAAAAAAGTACCTATTCAATTTGAAAGGCATTCTACATTGCTCATTTTATGCTAGTATCTATTTTCTGCTTTACAATATCTAGAAAGTATCAATATGTTTACTGATCCAGAGTACACCTGAAATATTGGAAAGACACTTTCCCTGGACATTAATTTCTGAGTGGTGAATGCAATCTGCCAAAAATATAAGGATTTGACCACATATTTTCTAATTAAACTAGGATACTTATTGGATCGTTTTTGTAATTGGAAAGGTTAAGAGAATCATCAGTGGAGACAATGTGGAGGCTATAAAAACACTGCAATTAATAACTTATCTTTTTAAATTTTAGGTAATAGCACTTTTGCTCTTCATAATAGCATCTTCAGGGAAAGCATATTGAATTCAATCTGCTGTGTGAAATATTTTCAGTTACAGAAGGTACAGTATGTATATATAAATGAATGTACAGACTGCTGATGGTTTATTTTGGATCTGTAGCAGCCTTGGAAATAGAACTGAGTTTTATATAGATCTTTCCGAGTCAGGGTAGCCCTAAGCTCTTTATAGAGCAGTAATTTTGGCTGTGTCTAAATAAGACCCGTCCTTACAGCTGAAAGATAAAAAAAATTCAGATAATGAACCATTTAATTTTTTCTGTATAATGTCACATAAATGGTTTGATTTGGGGCTTCCAAAACTGCATGGCTATTTTGGCTTTATGGATGCATCTTTTGCAAGTCTCAATGCCCTGTAAAAGTGGGAAGGCTGTCAGAAATATCTTTAAGTAGGCCGGGTGTGGTGGCTCATGCTTGTAATCCCGGCACTTTGAGAGGCGAGGGTGGGAGGATCACTGGAGTCCAGGAGTTTGAGACCAGCCCGGGCAACATAGCAAGACCTCACCTCTAAAAATAAAAACAAAATTAACCATGTGTGGTGGTGCACACCTGTAGTCCCAACTATTCAGGAGACTGAGGTGGGAGGATCACTTGAGCCAAGGACTTCAAGGCTGCAGTGAGCTATCCAGCCTCGGTGACAGAGCAAGTTCTTATCTCAAAAAACAAAAAAAACAAAAAGAATGTCCTAGGTAGCCTACTGGGTAGGGGATGGGAATGCTTTTCCTGGCAACTAATCATGGAATCAGCATGGCACTAGTGAGTTCAAGATGCTGCCCAGGAATACAAGGACAGCTCTGTCTCAAAAGGAGAAACTCTAGCCTGGCCATGGTGGACGAACTACAGTGAGAAGTAATTGGAGTAGTCAGTATTGCTGATGATTTCCTTGCTTGCCCTCAGACAGGACCCATCAGAGCCCCTCAGTTGCCTGGTAGGTAAATGTATATATGTGACGCTTCCTACCTTATGTTCAGGAGTAAGTTTAGCACATGTGTCTACAAAGAGTAGCCTTTTATATCCTGAACCACACATTTTGCTATATTAATAGCAATGCCTCACATTTGTATATATTTTCTGAGTTTCTCAAACCCATTTATATTTCCTTGGATTATCCATACAATAACATCTCAGCCATTAGCTGCAAGTCTTCTCAGCTCCACCTCTATGTACCTCAGTCTTCATCTTCTCCCTTCTATCCTTCTAGCCGAAATCTTTATTCTTGCTTGTACAGCTTCAATTGCCACTGAACTGGTTGTCCTACTTATTATACTGCCTGATGCTATGACAACCTCTTCTCCATATAACAGCTTGAGAAAGCTTTAAAAATTATATCTCATGACATATTTCTGCTTGCTTAAATCCTTTGTTGCTTTCTAAATGGCTTGGGAAAAATCCAACCTCCTTACTGTGGCACGAAGGCTCTGCCTGATCTGGCTCCTTCTGACTTACCCAGCCCTTCCTTCTCTTTGTCTCACCCATGGCCACATCAGCCTTTTCTAAGTTCCTTGAGTGTAACCCAAAACTGTCTTCCTTGAGGATCCTTGCACCTGCTGATGTGTCTGCCTGAAAACCTCTTTGTATAGCTAAATCCTTCTCATCCTTCAGGCTTTAGCTCAAGTATCTCAGCCTTCAAGAATCCTTCCTCTACAAATGGGACTTCATGAAGAATGTGGGACTCAGATAAGGATGTACAACTATGAAAGCATGGAGCCTGGACAGAACCTAGTTCTTCCAACTCCTCATCCATGACGCCTGCCATGATGTATGCCAACCTGTGATTTAGGTGCATTTCTTCTGTCATGAACTAGGGAGATGATAAATTATAGAGACAATGTCTTTTATGTTTGTTTGCTTGCATTATTTTGCAGGGAAAATGGGGAGAGTATTGCAGATGTTAAATAATTTCTGAGTGGTTGAGACTGATTCTGGCAGGAAGGATTTTGACCATCTGAGAACCCACACAGATGTGTGCTTACCAGCTTCCACAGAAACATGTGCACGTGAGTCCCTTTTTAAAGTCTATAGAGAGACAGCTCTCCTTGCTCTCTATTTGTCTGAAAGGACATGGAGATTTCCATTTAAAAAAATACCAGAAAACATCTCATTATGAGTTCTTTAAAATAAAATGGAAGTATATTTTAGGCCCAGTTTCTGCCCTTGTAAGTCATATTTTCTCTAAACTATCAGAATAAACAGGTCATTTTTCCTCTGGACTATTTTCTTAATCTAAGCATTGTCATGCAAATACAATTTTGGCATCTATTTGTGACTCATTCTCACCTTTTTAACCTAGAGGCTCGCCCCCAATGTCAGCTTGTCTCCTCTGAGTTATTCATCCAGGTTTTGAGCATATTGAACACATATGGCATGTGTCACCTTGGACAGGCAAAACCAAGGAAGGATAATAAACAAACAAACATTACTTTTCTTAACCATTAATAAGTGATATGCATTTGCATTTCAGATTTTCATGGTCTTAGATTTTAGAATAATTGAATCACACAATAGAAAAAAAATTAAAAGATTGTTTTGCCCCATAATCTCATAGATACATTAAGTCTCCTTGGCTGTGTCTCCGCCAGGCCTCATTCAGCCTCTCTTTTAAGATGTCCAGCAATGGGAACTGACTCTCTCCTGGGACTGCACCATCTTTGCAGAGCATTAACTGTTACAAATTTAAGTCAAGCCTAAATTTGGGGGTGTTAGTTTGATCAGGGAATAGCATATGTTTTCATTTAGGTCATCAGTTGAACACTAAAAAGCCAAGAACAGTGCACTGTGGTCAACCTCTAGAGAACTCTAGAGCCATTAATCAAGACATGCTGTATCCTAAAAATCTGGCCACAGTGCTCATTGAGGAGACCATGGAAGCCTTTGGCAATGTCTTACAGAGGTCAAGATATGCTGTGTATTCCATGAACATTCCTTGGTCTAAGAAGCTTTGGTAACCTCATGTTGCCCTCTGGCATCCTGATAATAGGCAATGTTATTAAGTAAGCTCAACTCCAGGTAAAGATTTGAGAAAGATTTATATATTAATACATTAAAACTCCTTCTCCCATTGCATAATTTTCAAAATCTCCTTAAAGCTCATCCACCTCTCACTTCCATGATAATACATACCATGATAACCGGTGGAAGAACCTGATAATTTGATTTTATTGCCAATTGAGAGCTGTTCATCTCTGCACACACCGCCTGATAATGGTATCTTCCTTTTTCCCTTGGAATCTTGGTATTTGTGGATGCACAGTACCTCTCCAATAGCACTAGAAAAATCACCAGGTGAATCTAAAACTCTCATTGTCTTCCCACTAAGGATACTATGTCTATGTGTCTTCTCAAAATCTAGTATTCACAATCAAAACAAATTCTACAATTACATAAATTCTATATCTTCAGTTTGGAAAAACCTAAAGGATCCCAGATGTACACAGGTTATAAAAGAAGGAATGTGGATGCTCACTGGATGGCCCCAGACCTAGGTAGGGAAGTGGAGGATTGTAGAGTTCTGAAAAGAACACAGGCCAGGGAAACAAAGAGAAGAAAGATATGGACCAGGAAAGATTGGCGATGACTTTAAGCTGCGTAAATATAGCTCACCTCAATTCTGTTGGACTATCCCTCATTTTAGCATACTATAATGATGTGTACATTTGTTTGTAACTGCATCAAAAAGGAAATGAGATTAGTCTGGCATGACTTACTTGTTCTAACTGAACCCATGCTGGCTGCTAATGATTGCTTTCTTTTTAAATGCTCCCAAGCCATCTGTTTAATAATCTATTCTAGAATTTTGCCTGAGAAGAATCTCAACGCTAGTGAAGTGAAAAGATCCCCAGGCAAAGTCCAGGAGACCCAGGTTCTAGCTGTGCTCTGTCATTAACCAGCTGCTAGGCAAACACCTTAGTCTAGCTCATCCTGTTTCACCTCAAAAATGAGTGGGTCAGAATAGATGATCTTCATCACTCCTTCCAGATGTGAATCTACGATTCCTTCATTTCATTCGTCTGTAGTTTTTGGAGTCTACTATTTCCTGTGATTAGAAAATCAGGACCTTAACCATTTATAGTCTTTGAATGTTTCTGCTCTGTGTCTTCTAGATCCTGCTCTGCCACTAATTTGTTAATTAACTCTGGAGCAGGTTGTTTAAATTCCATGGGTGTCAGTTACTTCACTTTAAAAATGAAGGAGTTTAAATCAGATGATACCTAAATTTCTGAATCTGAGTCTCTAATGACCTAGCTATATTGGGTATTGTTTCTGTGATCACATTCTATACATTCTTAGAATAACCAAGTGTTGTGTGTTTGATTCTTGAGCATAGAAACATAGACTTATCAGTCTAAGTTGGGCAGAAAGGTTAGCCATTATCAAACAATTTATTGAATAATATTTAGAATGGCCAGTTACTTTCCTTCTTGACTTAAATTTAAATTATCTTCTTATATTTTTTCTTTATTTTTTTTTTATAGAGATGACGTCTCACTATGTTGTCCAGGCTGGTCTCTAATTCCCAGCCTCAAATGATCCTCAAGACTCAGCCTCCCACAGTCCTGGGATTATAGGCATGAGCCACTGCACCTGAACTAAATAACCTTTTATTTCTGATTCATGCCGATTGTAAAGGCTCCTGCCTCTTTAACAGCTAAGTCTGCTGGTTGGCCCATTTGCACTGAGGAAGGGCACTATGCTCATCTCACAGAATGCCACCAAAGCTCCAAGGTTGCAGAAAGAGGAATCTTGCAAATTGCTCTGTTTCTTATTTCACAGGTGATGAATGCTTTGGGTTGTGGAGCTATTTTATTCTGGCCTGATGGTGTTGCATGACTCAGAATAGATGATTCCCACAGGAAGGTCTGATTTTTATCCTTTGACTAAAATCTAAAAATAGAGCCTTCGATTCATCCTGGACTCTCAGCTGTCATGCTGAATAAACCTGGACACTTGGCATGATTGCTTGTAGCTTTAAAAGAATCACCATGTTCTGTAGTTTAAAATAAAGAACAAACACATATAAGGTATGAACCTGGAATGTTGTTTATGTTGTTTCATTTGCTGTTGCCTTTATGCTGGGGGAATTATGCAGCTGAAGGCAGTTTGCCTTTCAAATTCATTTGAGTACAATTCGTTTCAAGGTGACCATAATCAGGTTTGGCCAGGAAAAGAGATCTTCTGTCTAATGACATAGTCTTGTTAAGTCTACCTTCCTAATAATAATAAAGGCTGATGGAACTTTATGCTTTACATAGTCTCATTTTGTGTGGACGATAACCATCCGTTACCATTCTCACTTCAGGAATAACCCAGTTGGGGTTTAGTGAGTGCTTTGCTTAAAGTCTCACGACTATGGAGTAGATGAGCTAGAACTGGAATCCAGGATTTATATTATCCAGGATTTATATTATACTTCATGTCTTTCCACTGCCAGTATGTTCCTGGACCAAACTGAGGGTGGGGCTGCTTATTCTCATGGCCCAATAACAAGATGCAGATGATCTGGGAAAGAAGGGAGTTTATTTCCATACCTGTGTACAAGGAGAAGGCCTGGAAAATGTCACCAGACCAACTCAAAATTACAAGGTTTTCCAGAGCTTATATACCTTCTAAGCTATATGTCTACGTGTAAGTTTGCATTCGTCTAAAGACATAAGTGATTAACTTCTTTTAATCTATAACTAATATCCGAGTTCTGAAGACCTTCCTCTGGAGCCTCAGTACACTTACTTAATCTAAATGGGTCCAGGTGCTGGGGTGATTACCCTTATCTTGTCTCCTGCTAAATCACGGAGGTCTGGGGAGTTCCTTCAGACCCCCAATAAACTTGTTTGTGGCGGTCTGAGGAGTTTCTTTAGACCCCCAATAAAACTTGTTTAATTCTAAACGATTCCTGTTAAGAATTCCCTTATTATCATTTCATACTTCAAGGCCCTGGAATGGCCTAGGCAAAACTCTTGGTGGGTTTTTATTACATTCTAGCTTTTGTATAAGGGCACTGGCTCTATCTGCTTTGAATATTTAACTTAACCACTCAGTCAGTGCTGAAACAGCTGTTATGGAGGCCTGGGTTAGTGAGACCTAACCTGCCACAAGTACACAATGCACCATTCCCCTTAACACAAACAGAGACAAACCCCACAAAATATTAGGCAAAGTCAGTGCTACCTTCTCCATGAGCCCTGCCCAGGTGTTCAAGTGCACACAGACCCACGGATGGTCCCTGTCTCTGAGTATCTCTTGTAGCTAATGTTTGTGCCACATAATTGAGGCCCCTTCCTTAGCTCTTTGTAGTGTTCTCATAATCATATGTCCTGGCCAGAATGTCTATTTATTTTATAAAAACCTTTCTCTGCTGGCTGCGGTGACTCGCACCTATAATCCCAGCACTTTGGGAGGCTGAGGCGGGTGGATCACGACGTCAAGAGATCGAGACTATCCTGGCCAACATGGTGAAACCCTGTCTCTACTAAAAATACGAAAATTAGCTGGGTGTGGTGGTGGGAGCCTGCAGTCCAAGCTACTCGGGTGCCTGAGGCAGGAGAACAACTTGAACCCGGGAGGCGGAAGTTGTAGTGAGCTGGGATCGTGCCACTGCACTCTAGACTGGCGATAGAGTGAGACTCCGTCTCAAAAAAAGAAGAAAAAACAAAAAACAAAAACCTTTCTCCTCACTGTGCACAGAGCTGGGTCCATAGTAGATTCACTAGTTTAGTTCAGGAAAATAAGCTTTCAGGATAGAGAGGAGGAATAGCCCCTTTCCTGGAATTAAATGGGACACCTCTAGCACTTAGCCTACTTCAGAGCCCTCTTCTGGTCATGTGGATAGATCACTGTGTGCAACTTCAATTAGTCACACATAGACTCACCACATTTCAGCAGCAGAAAGAGAAAAAAAGTTATTATACCTAAATTAAGTCCTTTGAGACCCTGGTTGATAAAATTCTTAAATATTATACTGGAAAATATTTCCCAGCGTCTCTCAACTAATTCATTACAATCATTAGGAAGTAAAATTGCAATAGCAACTAGTTTGATTATTTTGACTGAATCAGTTGGTGAATTCAGTCATGCAATCCATAATCATGGTTAATTAAATTTTAAAATATTCAAATTGGGTTTATATGCTCCTGTGGCCAATGCTTACTTTAAGTCTCCCTTTGTTCAGTTCCAACTTCCGCTCTGGGAAGTTTCTAGTAATAGGCACAGAGCTGTAACAGAGCATGCTGCAGACATCTCATTAGGTCTTAGACGGACCTGCTGAGCCAAATAGGAACCCAGGTTATTACACTTCTTTTAAGAACTGGGGCCAGGTGTGGTGGCTCACGCTTGTAATCCCAACACTTTGGGAGGCTGAAGCAGGTGGATCACTTGAGGTTAGGAGTTGGAGACCAGCCTGACCAATATGGTGAAACCCTTTCTCTACTAAAAATACACAAATTAACTGGGCATGGTGTTGGGTGCCTGTAGTCCCAGCTACTCGGGAGGCTGAGGCAGGAGAATGGCGTGAACCCGGGAGGCGGAGCTTGCAGTGAGCCGAGATCGAGCACTCCAGCCTGGGCGAAAGAACGAGACTCCGTCTCAAAAAAAGAAAGAAAGAAATAGGCTGGGTAGGGGGAGCATACAGAACCTGCAGTTTTGTTCACAGAAGCAGATTAATTGTGAGAGCCATTATGCCCACAATATGCCACTGGTTAGTCCTAATATTTCCTTGTCGGAGGTTCTGAGCATGACGTTGAAAATCGTCTTGGTGGACGCCGGCCATTTCTCCAAACCTGCACCTTCATTTTACCTACTTTGAATCTATGCCAGTTATCAGTGCCTCATCTCCAAATCCACTCTTCTTTGTCCTGCTTTGTGCTACTGGAGATGGACCCTGGAATATGTCTCCTCGGCCAGTGCAACTGGTCCTTGATAGAGGTGAGAGAGTGGGAGAGATATTAAAAGAGGACAGGGCTTGTTTTTCCCTTTCTGGTACTTTATTTTTCTTGCTCTTTCGGCATAGCCATGGCTGCCAGCAGGTGGCTTCCTTGTTTAGGAATTTCACTGATTAGAAGTAAGAGACAGCTGAACCTTCGTGGGGCCATTCATACAAGTCCCTATTTAGGGAACCAAGCGGGCAGCTTTCCTGCCAGTGGGGCTAGGGATACTGCAACCCAAGGTGTAAGCCCCAATAGCACCCACCATGGGCAGTTTCCTGCCAGCCCGTCCTGGCCTGTGGCATCTCAGCAAACTTCTCCATCCAGTGGGCCATCGATCCGTTGTCTCCAACAAAGTAAGTCTCAGCCATGGAGTGGAGCTTTTTCGAAGTTTGTTCCTTCCTCGAGCACTCTTTCAGCCCCTTCGTGGAGTGGTTGTACTCTAGAGCTGCTATTTCTGTTTTTGTTTTTCATTTTTTTGTCTTTAGAGGGAGTCTCATTCACTCTGTCGCTAAGGCTGGAGTGCAGTGGTGTGATCTCAGCTCACTGCAACCTCCACCTCCCCAGTTCAAACGATTCTCCTGCTTCAGCCTCCTGAGTAGCTGGGATTACAGGCATGCACTACCATGCCCAGCTAATGTTTGTATTTTCAGTAGAGATGGGGTTTCACCATGTTGGCCAGGCTGGTCTCGAACCCCTGACCTTAGATGATCCACCCACCTCGGCCTCCCAAAGTGCTGGGATTAGAGGAGTGAGCCACCGTGCCTGGCCTATTTCTGTATATTAAGAGTTATCTTCACCTCTCTTAGAAGGTAATCCCTCATTAGTAGTTAATAACTTTGATGTTAAATTGTCCCAGTAAAAATTACTTGTGTGGTGTCTGTTTTATGGCAGGACTCCAGCTTTTGTAGCTGCTGCTTCATGAGTAGATCATCCTTGCCCTTTGGTCCAGGCTGGCTTCAACTATTCTGTTTGGACCTTGTTTTAATTTGTCTTTGGACTTTGCTCCTTGGCATTGATAAAGAATTAACGCTATGCCTTAAAATTCCCCCAGGTGCCATGAATTGGTTTAAGCAGGTTTCATAGCTACGTGCAAGACCATTATCTTGGTAGCAGCATCTACCTTCCCCATCTCTATCCCTCACCCCTGCGTGTCCAGGAAGAGTGATGGGTCAAGTTCAAAAAGTACAAATAAGATGATCTGTCTACAAAGCTGTATGAACTGCAGAAGTATAAAGTACTTGTTGACTCATCACTGCTGTTTGAAGGGATGCCATTGAAATGGTTCTTGGAAGCATCCTGTTGCTGCTTTGGTGCATAGAGGCTGTGCAGCTAAAAGATGCTTAGAACATGTGTGTGAGATTACAGAATGGTAATTACCATTGTTATCAGCATTTATTGAAGGCTTACTGTGAGCCAAGTGAAACTCAGAGATCCAGCAATATGCTCAAATGCATCCAATCAGTAAGAGGTGGAGACACCATTTTTTCTTAGGTTTGTCGTTTCCAGAGCACCCCCGCTTTTTTTTTTTTTTAAGACAGGTCTTCTGTTACCCAGACTGGAGTGTACCACAGCCTCCCAGAGTGTAGGGATTACAGGCATGCCCACCATGCCTGGCATAGAGCCCTAGATTTTAAGACCTTCACTTGAATCTCTTCCCCGCCTAACAGGCAACACTGCTACTCCCCTAGGAACAGACCTTAGCTGTAGGAGAGGTTTGCTTTAGGAGTCACCATTAGAACTGAGTTGAGTCCCACCTGTTCTTTTCAAACGAGTGAGAATCCATAGCATAATAAACCTTAGACAACAAGCTATAAAACCAAAACAAGCATCTCATTATCAACTAGCCATTGAATCTGGTTAAGAGCTGTTTCAAAGCCATGGCCAGAATCTGGCCAAAAACCTTTGGTCTGAACATTTCCCTTGCTCCTTTGAGTATTTGCTTTGATTGATTTATTAAAGATCATTGGATTTCAGGTGCTGGGCATCTTTAGAGCCATATAACAAAATTTAGTTTTATACTTAGCTTTCACGAGTTTCACATGAAGACAACATAGAAAAGGATCAAGGTAATAGAAAATATATAAAAACCATGGGTGTTAGGAATAAACAATTCAAATAAGGGTCTCTCCAGGGAGGAATAAGTGCAAACTGTTTATGCAACAGATATGCTTCTATAGTTTTGGGGTTTTACATTTAAGTCTTTTTTTTTTTTTTTTTTTTTTTTTGAGACGGAGTCTTGCTCTGTTGCCCAGGCTGGAGTGCAGTGGCGCGATCTCGGCTTACTGCAAGCTCTGCCTCCCGGGTTCATGCCATTCTCCTGCCTCGGGCTCCCGAGTAGCTGCGACTGTGGGTGCCCGCCACCACGCCTGGCTAATTTTTTGTATTTCTAGTAGAGACGGGGTTTCACCATGTTAGCCAGGATGGTCTGGATCTCCTGACCTTGTGATCTGCCCACCTCAGCCTCCCAAAGTGCTGGGATTACAGGCTTGAGCCACCATGCCCGGCCTACATTTAAGTCTTTAATCCATCTTGAGTTGATTTTTGTATATGGTATGAGGGAAGGGGTCACGTTTTAAGTTTCTGTATATGGTTAGCCACTTATCCCATTAATTGAACGGAGAGTCTTTTCCACGTTGCTTGCTTTTGATGATTTTATTGACTATCAGATGATTGTAGGTGTGCAGCTTTATTTCTGAGCTTAGAGAATCACGTTATTAATCACATTTTTCAAGAATATATTTTTTTAAAAATATGCATTAGGAGAATGGCCCATTTTCAAGAATCACTGCCTAAATTCTTCTGCAAAGTGAATAATATCTGAATTATGTAAAGGAAATCTAGACTTTCATGTATCAAGTTTGCTTAAAGCGTGATCCCCTATAGCATTATATTTGTCCTATCTGGATCCTAAGGCCAAACTCCTCCCTCCAACCTCTCTATCAGCAACCCCTGTGACTTCTTGATAATATGGATGATCTAGAATTCTCTCCTTTTCAATTTATGATTTCGCTGGCATTCATATAAAATGTCAAACTGCTAGTTCAGATGTGAGAAAGTTGCATTTTTTTTCCAAACTGTCTTTCATATACAGGTTAATTCCTGCAGTGACCAGAAACTAAGAGTGGGGGTTGAAAGCAAAGGAGAGAAATGAAATATACCAAGAAATCACAGAATAAGCATTTAATTATGACCCACTTATTATTTTTAACAGCATGACCCCTCTGGACAACATTCTTAACAACTTTCAAGTTTAATTTTACCTGTCACCACTCTCTCGGTGACTTCAAATCATCCCAGTAACTTTTACTTTTTCTTTGCCTCTCTTTGGTTTTTGTTTGTTTGTTTGTTTCTGGAATAAACAGTGAAAGGCCCTTTGGGCAAGTCCAGGTACGACCTGCACAAAGTGAAGCTTGTAATAGGCAAATAAACTCCACATAAATGAGATTCATTTCTTTTAACTGTTCATGACTTCAAGTTGGCTTGCATTTCTACTTCAACAATATTTGATATACATCAGGTGTGAACATTGTTACTTCCTTTGTTCTTGCAGCAGGTGAATAAGGTGGGATTTGAAATCAGCATGGCAGCGTCCAGTGGAAGAAGGGAGCTGAAGTTTTTGAGGGTGAGTCATGTGCTACACTCCTTATCTTCATTAGTCCATTGGATCTCATGTTGGCTCCATATATAATATAAAGAAAGTTTATGAGCGAAGAAATCTGTGAGTGCATTTTTTCTTGTACTAACTGGTTTGTTACTCGCTTAGCTGTAGAGTTTGAATCTAAATAGAGTTAAAGTTATGGTTAGGATTCAGTTTAAGGCCAGGGACTCAGGGTCAGAATGAACTCTATTTTCTTTTTTTTTTTTAAATATCAACTATTTAATCTTTTTTTTGTGTCTTTTTTTATTATTATACTTTAAGTTTTAGGGTACATGTACACAACGTGCAGGTTTGTTACATATGTATACGAACTCTATTTTCTAATGAGTAAATAGAATTGCAGAGAGATTAAGGAATGTTTCCCGTGTCACCCAGTGTATTTGTCTTCTATACCTGCTGTAACAGATTATCATGTACTGAATGGCTTCAAACAATACAAACGTATTACCCTGCAGTTCCCTAGGTCAGAGTCCAACATTGGTCTCACTAGCCTGGAACCAAAGTGTTGGTAGGGCTGTGCTCCTGTCTAGAGCTCTGGCATGGAATTGTTTTCTTGCCTTCTCCAGCTTCTAGAGGAACCTGCATTCCTCAGCTCCTGGTCATCTTTGGAGCCAGCAACGGCAGGTGGAGTCCTTCTTACTTTGAGTCACTCCAACCTCCTCTTTAGCCTTCCTCTTACACTTTTCAGTGTATTTGGGATTATGCTGGCTCCACCTGGATAATCTAGGCTACTCTCTCACTATATTATAGTCAGCTGATTGGAAACTTTAATTCTCCTTTGCCATGGAATCTAACTTATTCACAGACTTGGAGGAGGCGTACGTGGACATCTTTGGGGAAGGGGCTCATTACTCTGTCTACTCCACCCAACTGCTTTCTGAAGGGGTAAGGAACACACGAGTTTAAGCATTCACATTTTCAGATAAATAAATGAAAGCTGAGAGAGCTAAGAAAACTGTGATGGGGCGGGGGAATTTGCAGACTGAGATTTCTGCAAATCTCAGAGGGGAGCACCGATGCTTAGAGAGGTCAGGACACTGTCTTTATACCATTCAGTTGTGTGTTTGGGGGTTTGGAGGTTGGGATTGGATATGTTATCGCTACTCTCCAGAAGAGTGAGAGGAGGAACAGAGATGGAACTTAGCTAAAGGCTGAGGATAATTGACTTAACCTCTCTGGGCTTCTGGTTCCTCCTCTGGGAAAGGGAGATATACATTTACCTATCTCAAGGGTTATTGAGAATTTAAGTGTGTTTAATGCACGTAAGGTGCTTAGTACAGCGCCTGACTCACTAGTCAGTAACTATAAATGTTTGTCAGTTTTATTATGAGGTTAATGAAGAGGTAATGTGAGATGCAACATGTCAATTTTATAGGTCTGTGATTTTTTTCTCTTGGGTCTAGACTCTCACATCCAAGCTTGTATGCCCTCCATTGTACTCAGCAGATTTCTAGAAGCTATTAAGAAGGTGGGGAGGAGGTCAGGCACAGTGGCTTATGCCTGTAACTCCAGCACTTAGGCCAAGAGGGGTGGATTGTTTGAGCCAAGGAGTTTGAGACCAGTCTGGGCAACATGGCAAAACCCCATCTCTACACCTAATACAAAAATTAACCGGGTGTGCTGGTGCATGCCTGTAGTCCCAACTACTTGGGAGGCTGAGGAGGGAGAATCCCTTGAGCTGGGGAGGTCAAGGCTGCAGTGAGCCGTGATTGCAAAACTGCACTCCAGCCTGGGTGACAGAGAGACACCCTGTCTCAAAAATAAGGTGGGGAGGAAAAAGGATCCCTAGCGGTGTTAAATCTGACCTTGACTAAACCACTGACATCTCTGCAAACAAAGCTCTTGGCCCAAAGGTTTATGATGCATTTTTTGTACTTTATTAATAAAAATGGCTACAATCTCAGGGGAACTAGGACAAAATGGCTAAATACCAACCTAACTCATAAAAGAAATTCTTTTAAGAATTATTTTATGCACAAATCATGGTTGAACTACAAGGAATTAAAATGAAACATTCTTGGGAATTGAGGGGTGTGTGTGTGCGCATGCGTGCGTGCACGTGCTAAGATACTGAAATATGTCAAGCCATACAAGAATTCGCTTCTGTGGACATAATTCACTTATGCCAAGATACAAGGAGAAATTACTAACATTTAGAAAAGGAAAAGCCAGGTAATGGAGCGGCAGTGAGGAGACGGCAATGTCTTCTCCAGAAAAAAAAATATGTAGGGAAAGATTAGCAGAGTCTTGAATGTGTCAGAAAGAGTCATCCTCCAGATAAAGGTTACAGGGATTATGTCAGAGAAAGGGAGGGAGGGCAGAGGCCCTGGGACAACACAGCAGTGGGAAGAGTTGGAAATCAAGGGAGCAGACAGGGTCTCCTGAGGATTCTCAAGCACTTTGATGCAAGAATTATTTCCTTTTCAGTGATACCCAAACAAGCATTGCTAATTCCTAGCTCTAAATAGTGAACCCAAAACTCACTGAGTTCTTTATAATTTTTATTTCTGTAACATACTTTCAATATTTAGGTCATGGAGTTTTGTTTTTTCCAAATGAATATTATTTCTTTTTTGTACTTTGAAAATTACCATCCTCCCAGCAAGTCTGATACAGCTATCTGCATAAAATGGGGGGTCTGGATACGGACTGTGCAGCTGGGCTCTAAAGAGAAAAAGCTAATGCTGAATTTCTGTCATACCAAATAAGATTATGCAACACCAAAAATAAGTTGCGGCTGGGAGCAGTGGCTCACACCTGTAATCCCAGCACTTTGGGAGGCCGAGATGGGCAGATTACTTGAGGCCAGAAGTTTGAGACCAGCCTGGCCAATATGGCAAAACCTCATCTCTACTAAAAATACAAAAATTTGCCAGGTGTGGTGGTGTGCGCCTGTAATACCAGCTCCTTGGGAGGCTGAGGCATGAGACTTGCTTGAACCCAGGAGGCAGACATTGCAGTGAGCCAAGATTGTACCACTGCACTCCAGCCTGGGTGATAGAATGAGATTCTATCTAAAAAAAAAAGTCTATATCTCTTATATAAAAGATAAAAGTTGCATGCATGGCTTTATACAAAGGAAGAGGAGTTTCTAAATGGCTTTAGGCCTTGCAGACTTGGATAAGAGTTTATTTTTTTGGAGGTGGAGAAGATATTCTTTTCATGTAGAAGAGGGGGAAACTGCCCTTTCTAGCCTGTTAGAATTGTGGGACAGAGATGGAGAACAAGGAGGTCAGATACAGGGGCTTTCATCCCTCTGTCCATTCCAGCTTCTGTGCTTGACCATCTGGTGTGGAGGAGTGGCTTTAGAAAACTCAGAGAGGCATGAGGGAGACCAGGCATATTTAGGTTCATGGCGTAATTCTCCTGGCATGGGGAGCAGAGGAGGCTGCCTGCCATTGGGAGAAACTACATAGAGACAGTTCCAACAAGCCCGGGTTGATGGCATGAAGGTGGGAGCAGACCACAGATGGTTGATCCCTATGGCCTATATTTGGTATGCAAGAGAACCAGATGACTCTGCATGCCCTGGCTATGAGATGTGGAGGTGCTAAGAGCACCCCTGGACTGCAGAGCTCTGGGGTCAGGACCGAAAAGCTACAGAGCTAGGAATTTCTAAACAGGGGGCAAGTTCCTGGGAGTACAAGCTCTAGGGATGGCAGCAACACAGATCCCAAGAGAGGATCTCAGCAGCCGTCACCAGACCAGTGAGCAAACCAATCCCATCATTTGGAGCAGCGAATCCAAAGCCCCAGGATATACCAAATAGACCCAAGGACTCTGTTTCTTTCCACCACTATGAGAGCCCAAAACTCCTCCTACACCCTAAGCCAGAAGTGTAGGAGGGAAAGAAAAGGGTAGAATATGACATTATTTACATAAATTTCATCATACCAAAGGTGATCTCAAAGAGAGTGAAAGGAGTGAATGTTTATAAACAGAAAGGAAACTGCTTAAATTAGAAGAAACAAAAATAGGCCAAATGCAGTGGCTCACCCCTATAATCCTCACACTTTTGTTGGCCAAGGCAGGAGGATTGCTTGGGGACTCACTGTGTTTCCCAGAATGGTCTCTAATTCCTGGGCTCTATTTAAAAAATTTTAAAATGAGGCAGGAGGATTGCTTGAGCCCAGGAGGTTGAGGCTGCAATGAGCTGTGATTGTACCACGGCACTCCTGCTTGGGTGACAGAGGGAGACCCTGCCTCAAAACAAAAAAACAAATAACTGGCATATCAAAGTTTTCCCTGTCTCCCAGAGGGGTAGAAGTCTGGAAAGAAGATGAGGACAATATCAGAGAATTGGAAACTAGATTATTTTCTGTGGGTCTAAGTATAGGGTAACTCTGCTTCAGTTTGTAAAGTTGTTAATTCTTAAAACTTGGCCTTCAAGCCCATTAAACAAACCAAACACTCTAAATGAAAAATAAAAAAGGTAAAGTTATTAGGGATTGGAACTGGGTTTTTTAAATCTTATAAAGGACATTTTCTAGACAACTGCTTTAATTATTCCTTTAGAACTGTTAACAGTGGAGGGTGTCCAGGTTCTTGGCGTCTTGAACAAAGAATTGGACAAAATGCACAAAGCAAGCAAGGAAGGAATGAAGGGATTTGTTGAAAATGGAAGTACACTCCCCACAGTGTGGGAGCAGGCTGAGCATAGGGGCTGAAAGGCCCCATTCCAAAATTTTGGGGAGTTTAAATACCCTCTAGAGGATCCCATTGGTTACTTGGGGTATACCCTATGTAAATGAGGAGGGTGAAGTAAAGTTACAAACTCATGGAGAGGATATTTCCTGTCATAGCTTAAGTGTGAATTAGCCTTGGGTTCCCTGCCTTCAGACCCTATTTTCCTGCCTCAGAACCCCTGGCCGTGGGATTTGACTTGGGAAAATACTAAAGCACCTTGTATCCGTCTTTTTATGAACTACATCTCTGCTGGACTTGTTTCATGCTTGCTGGATTGTAAATTCCTCAAGGGAAGTGAATACATTTTTTTTTAGTGAGTACGACACTTTTTATAGTGATCATAATGTAAATTTGGTGGTTAGAGTCCCATTTTCTTCACCAGGGAGACAACGGGTGGGTCTTAAACCACAGCAAACTGTGCTGGGTATCTGATTATATGTACAGTTATTGTGCCATTGCATCATGACTTTCACGAGTTTGTTGAGGCTTCTGATTTCCTTTTTGTCTCTATACTTTAGGACCCCAGAGTACCCCGTGTATTGAGGCCACTTGGTGCCGCAGTCAGCGGAATGCACTTTGCTGACCCTATTTCTTCTAATCTCAGCTATGATTTGTGCAAGCCATAGTTTCAGTTGTTCCTATTAACTGTTTTTTCTTCCTCACTGCCTCTTATTTTTTCCTTTCATTGCTTCTTTAATGATACTTCTCAGTTTGTTGCTACTGGAACTAGACTTATCAACGTCATCTGGTCACCTCAGGCCTTTTCTTTTGCACTGGGCCTTCTGTGCTTTCAGTGTTTTTAGTGTTTCCCAGCTGTTTTGACTGCTGGTCATTGTGAAGTCCTAATCCATTTCCAGATCTGGGGCTGTTTCTGAACTCAGACCGTTAGTGCTCCCACATGTGAAAAATACAGATATTATAATGCTGAAAAGAATCAAGAAGATGAAATAAAAGCATCTGTCAGATGAAGCTTAAAGGAGAACTTAAGAAAATCAAAGTGTGAGTTGCTAAATGGTACTAGACACTGAATAAATGGTACTAGACACTGAATAATGTACTTCGATTTAATATCCTAAAAACACTTTTAAAATGCAGTAACCATCTTTGACCTAGGGGATAAAACATATAGAAGCACAGAAACCTAGGCTTCAGAATTACTTACTTGCTGTTACTTTCCAGTGCACCATCTTCTGTACTCTCAGTTTCAAGAGAGGGTGGCCACTAGGGTACATTGGTTAAAGGGAGTCAGAAAATTTAATTCTGTCCCTCAAAGTGCAACAATCTGGGTTTCATAGTAACATAAACGTCATCATGAGCGGCAGATTTCTTCAGTTTGTAATTGTGCTCTTTCTGAAGTGCCCTTATAAGATTAGAATGTTTTCTGTACCCGCAACCCATAATTAGGAGGTTTACGCAGAAAGATCTATGGTATCACTGATCCTCATAGAGCCTGAAACAGCTGGTACATTCCAAGAGTAGGTGCAAAATTTAAATTTAAGATGGACCGTATTATGCAGCCATAAAACAAAACAAGGTCATGTCCTTTGCAGCAACACAGATGGAGGTGGAGGCCATCATCCTCGGTGAACTAACCACAGCAACAGAAAACCAAATACTGCATGTTCTTACTTATAAGTGGGAACTAAATACTGGGAACACATGGACACAAAGAAGGGAACAGCAGACACAAGGCTACTTGAGGGTGGAGGGAGAAGGGTGGTAAGGATCAAAATACTACTTATTTAGTACTCTGCTTATTACCTGGGTGGCAAGGTAATCCATACACCAAACGTCCATGACACTCAATTTACATATATAACAAAATAAAATGGGCCAGACGTGGTGGCTCATGCCTGTAATCCCAGCACTTTAGGAGGCTGAGATAGATGGATCGTTTTGAGCCCAGGAATTTGAGACCAGCCTGAGCAATGTGGCAAAACTTAATCTCTACAAAAAATACAACTATTAGCCAGGCATGGTGGAGGGTGCCTGTAGTCCCAGCTACTTGGGAGGCTGAGGTGGGAGGATCTCTTGAGTCCAGGAGGTTGTGGCTGCAGTGAGCTGTGATCACACCACTGCATTCCAGGCTGGGCGGCAGAGAAAGACCCTGTCTCAAAATAAATATATATATACCTATGAAAAAATAAACTGTTCAGTTATCACCCTCAAGCAGCAGGTAGAATGAAATTATAATATAGACCCTGAAAGAAAGATTCTTCATGAAAAGGATGGTTTCCAATTCTATCAAAAGCCATTGATTTCCTCAACAATTTTCTCCCCCTCACACACCAACAGGCCCAAAGTAAGGGCTAAAGTGATGGCGTTTAGGCTATAGTTTGGCCAATCTATTGACTAGACTTTCAGTATCAGTCAGCTTTTCCCGGGTTGTGCTGTGGTAACAAACAACTCTATAGTCTTACTGGGGCACAAAGTCAAGTCTTATATTTTGCTCCTGTTACATGTTGGCTGTGGAACTGCTGTGCTTTTGCTGGGCTCTGCTTGGCTGTGCTCCATGTGCCTTTTTTATTCTGAAATCTAGGCCAAAGGAGAAGTCTCAATTTAGAACATAATGTTCTTGTGGCAGAGAGAGAACAGCTCAGCCAGAACCACATGAAGATTCTGAATGCTCTGCTTGAATGTGTCCAAGCCTGAAACCCATGGGGATGGGAATATTCTCCCCAGGAGGGCCCACAAGTCATGTGCCCCTGGGTAAGAACGGCTGCATCTCCCTCTCACAGGGAAAGCTGCATATGAGCAGGAACAAGAATGCAGTCCACAACGGTCCAGCCTCTTGCTTTCTGCCTTTACTAAGAAAAATATATTCACCTCTCCTCCAAAGAAGATGTTGTAAGAGTTTTACTCAGGTATTGAATTAAGCTCAAAGCCCATCATCTCATGACAGTCATCTTATCAGGTCCAGATAAAGCTTTTCTTGATCTGGGGTTCTCTTAACTAAAAGGCAAATTATTGTTCCCTCTGCTCCCTATGTACCCAAGAAACAGGGTGGGGTGGAAAAAGGATGGCCACAGTAAGTATGGCTATCCTGAAGAGGAAAGAATGTCAGGTAGGTTGGGGGAGTCATAAAATCTCATTGAGCAAATTTTTAAAAATGGATTTAGGGGTACAAGCATGTTATGTGGATATATTACATAGTAGTAGTGTTGTGGACTTTCAGGGTGCCCCATCACCCAAACAGTATACATTGTACCCAATAGGTCATATCTCATTCCTCACCCACCCCACCTCACCTTCCCACCTTTTAGAGTCTCCAGTGTCTATGAGTCCATCTTTATGTCCAGGTGACCCACTGCTTAGCTCTCACTTATAAGTGAGAACATGTAGTTTTTTACTTTTTGTTCCTGAATCATTTCACTTAGGATAATGACCTCCAGTTCTATCCATGTTGCTGATAAAGACATGACTCCATTCTTTTATTTTTTATGGCTAAGTAGTAGTCTGTGGTGTACATATATGAACCACATTTTTACTCCAATCATTCCTTGATGGACACTTAGGTTGATTCTGTGACTTTGCTATTACGAATGGTGCTGCAACAAACATATGAGTGCAGATGCATTTTTGATAAAATGATTTATTTCCTTTGGGTAGATGCACAGTCGGGGGATTGCTAGATCAAAGGGAAGTTTTATTTCTAGTTCTTTGAGAAATCTCCATACTGTTTTCCAGAGAGGTTGTACTAATTTACATTCCTACTAAGAGTATAAACATTCCCATTGGGCAGATATTAAGAGCACCTTCCTATCCTGTGAGGAGATGTCTCTTGAATAAAAACTAGTTCATTTCCCACAATTAGCTCCCCAGTAAAATGTATTTTGTTGTCTTTGTCTCCATTGTCTGGGCAGTACTTCCATTTCCATAATTTTCTTAGCCACATCTGAATATGACCTTGGAGAATATATGACTCCTCGGAGGTGGGGCAGGCTTCCTACTGCCTATCAAAAGCTAGGTGCCAAAAGGCAATTTTACATCTCAAGGCAACTTATTCTTTTTGTTAGAATAATCATATATTCTAATTTGTCCAGAAGCTCTAGTTTATGGCTACTGTCTCAGTATAATGAATAATGCCCCTTTATCTCTAAAAATGCTCCAGTTTGGTTGATGAATTATACAATTATTCTGCTTTTATCCTGCAATTTTTTGAAAAAAAAAATTAGCTCTTTATTCATTTTATGTCTATCATCACCATGTGCCAATAAGCACACATGCAATTCTTTTTGAGAGAAGCTTTTTTCTTTTCTTTTTATTATTATTATTATTTAAGTTTCTTTTTACACTGTAAGTTTTGGGGTACATGTGCAGAATGTGCGGGTTTGTTACATAGGTATACATGTGCCATGGTGCTTTGCTGCACCCATCAACCCATCATCTACATCAGTTATTTCTCCTAATGCTATCCTTCCCCTAGCCCCCCAGCCCCCTGATAGGCCCGGGTGTGTGATGTTCCCCTCCCTGTGTCCATCTGTTCTCATTGTTCAACTCCCACTTATGAGTGAGAACATGCAGTGTTTGGTTTTCTGTTCTTGTGTTTGCTGAGAATAATAGTTTCCAGCTTTATCCATGTCCCTGCAAAGGACATGAACTCATCCTTTTTTATGGCTGCATAGCATTCCATGGTGTATATGTGCCACATTTTCTTTATCCAGTCTATCACTGATGGGCATTTGGGTTGGTTCCAAGTCTTTGTTATTGTGAACAGTGGTACAATAAACATGTGTGCATGTGTCTTTATAGTAGAATGATTTATAATCCTTTGGGTATATACCCAGGAATTAGATTGCTGGGTCAAATCGTATTTCTAGTTCTAGATCCTTGAGGAATCGCCATACTGTCTTCCACAATGGTTGAACTAATTTACACTCCCACCAGCAGCATAAAAGCATTCCTATTTCCCCACATCCTCTCCAGCATCTGTTGAGTGAGAACATGTGGTATTTAGTTTTCTGTTCTTGTGTTAGTTTGCTGAGAATGATGGTTTCCAGCTTTATCCATGTCCCTGCAAAGGACACAAACTTGTCTTTTTTATGGCTGCATAGTATTCCATGGTGTATATGTGCCTCATTTTCTTTATCCAGTCTATCATTGATGGGCATTTGGGTTGGTTCCAAGTCTTTGCTATTGTGAACAGTGCCACAGTAAACATATGTGTGTATGTGTCTTTATATTAGAATGATTTATAATCCTTTGGGTATATACCCAGTAATGGGATTGCTGGGTCAAATGGTATTTCTACTACTAGATCCTTGAGGAATCACCACACTGTCTTCCACAATCATTGAACTAATTTACACTCCCACCAACAGTGTAAAAAATATTCCTATTTCTCCACATCCTCTCCAGCATCTGTTGTTTTCTGACTTTTTAATGATTGCCATTCTAACTGGCTTGAGATGGTATCTCATTGTGGTTTCGATTTGCATTTATCTAATGAATAGTGATGATGAGCTTTTCTTCATGTTTGTTGGCTGCATAAATGTCTTTTGAGAAGTGTCTGTTCATATCCTTCACCCACTTTTTGATGAGGTTGTTTGTTTTCTTGTAAGTTTAAGTTCTTTGTAGATTCTGGATATTGGCCCTTTGTTAGATGAATTGCAAAAATTTTCTCCCATTCCATAGGTTGCCTGTTCACTCTGATGATAGTTTCTTTTGCTGTGCAGAAGCTCTTTAATTAGATCCCATTTGTCATTTTCGGGTTGTGTTGCCATTGCTTTTGGTGTTTTAGTCATCAAGTCTTTGCCCATGCCTGTGTCCTGAATGGTATTACTTAGGTTTTCTTCTAGGGTTTTTATAGTTTTAGGTCTTATGTTTAAGTCTTTAATCCATTTTTAATTTTTGTATAAGGTGTAAGAAAGGGATCCAGTTTAAGTTTTCTGCATATGGCTAGCCAGTTTTCCCAATACAATTTATTAAATAGGGAATGCTTTCTCCATTTCTTGTTTTTGTCAGTTTGTCAAAGATCAGATGGTTGTAGATGTGTGGTGTTATTTCTGAGGCCTCTGTTCTGTTCCATTGGTCCATATGTCTGTTTTGGTACCAGTACCATGCTATTTTGGTTACTGTGGCCTTGTAGTATAGTTTGAAGTCAGATAGTGTGATGCCTCCAGCTTTGTTCTTTTGGCTTAGTATTGTTTTGGTTATGTGGGCTCTTTTTTGGTTCCATATGAAATTTAGAGTCGTTTTTTTCCAATTCTGGGAAGAAAGTCATTGGTAGCTTGATGGGGAGAGCATTGAATCTATAAATTACTTTGGGCAGTACAGCCATTTTCACAATATTGATTCTTCCTATCCATAAGCATGGAATGTTTTTCCATTTGTTTGTGTCCTCTCTTATTTCCTTGAGCAGTGGTTTGTAGTTCTCCTTGAAGAATTCCTTCACATCCCCTGTAAGTTGGATTCTTAGGTTTATTTTCTTTGAAGCAATTGTGAATGGGAGTTCACTCATGATTTGGCTGTTTGTCTGTTATTGATATATAGGAATGCTTGTGATTTTTGCACATTGATTTTGTATTCTGAGACTTTGCTGAAGTTGCTTATCAGCTCAAGGAGATTTTGGGCTGAGACAATGGGGTTTTCTAAATACACAGTCATGTCATCTGCAAACAGAGACAATTTGACTTCCTCTCTTCCTATTTGAATACCCTTTATTTCCTTCTCTTGCCTGATTGCCCTGGCCAGAACTCCCAATGCTATGTTGAATAGGAGTGGTGAGAGAGGGCATCCTTGTCTTGTGCTGGTTTTCAAAGGGGATGTTTCCAGTTTTTGCCCAGTCAGTATGATATTGGCTGTGGGTTTGTCATAAATAGCTCTTACTATTTTGAGATACGTTCCATCAATACCTAGTTTATTGAGAGTTTTTAGCACGAAGTGCTGTTGAATTTTGTCAAAGGCCTTTTCTGCATCTATTGAGATAATTATGTGGTTTTTGACATTGGTTCTGTTTATGTGATGGATTACATTTATTGATTTGCGTATGTTGAACCAGCCTTGCATCCCAGGGATGAAGCCCACTTGATCATGGTGGATAAGCTTTTTGATGTGCCGCTGCATTCAGTTTGCTAGTATTTTATTGAGGATTTTTGTGTCGATGTTCGTCAGGGATATTGGCCCCAAATTTTCTTTTTTTGTTGTGTCTCTGCCAGGTTTTGGTATCAGGATAATGCTGGCCTCATAAAATGAGTTAGGGAGAATTCCCTCTTTTTCTATTGTTTGGAAGAGTTTCAGAAAGAATGGTACCAGCTCCTCTTTGTACCTCTGGTAGAATTCAGGTGTGAATCCGTCTGGTCCTGGACTTTTTTTGGTTGGTAGGCTATTACTGCCTCAATTTCAGAACTTGTTATTGGTCTATTCAGGGATTCGACTTCTTCCTGGTTTAGTCTTGGGAAGGTGTATGTGTCCAGGAATTTATCCATTTTGTCTAGATTTTCTAGTTTATTTGCATAGAGTTGTTTATAGTATTCTCTGATAGTCTGTATTTCTGTGGGATCAGTGGTGCTATCCCCGTTATCATTTTTTATTGCATCTATTTGATTCTTCTCTCTTTGCTTCTTTATTAGTCTTGCTAGGAGTCTATTTTGTTGATCTTTAAAGAAAAAAAAAAAACAAAACTCCTGGATTGATTTTTTTTTTTTTTGAAGGGTTTTTTGTGTCTCTTTCTCCTTCAGTTCTGCTCTGATCTTAGTCATTTCTTGTCTTCTGCTAGTCTTTGAATGTGTTTGCTCTTGCTTCTCTAATTAAAGAATTGTGATGTTCGGGTGTCGATTTGAGATCTTTCTTGCTTTCTCTTGTGGGCATTTAGTGCTATAAATTTACCTCTAAACACTGCTTTAAATGTGTCCCAGAGAGTCTGGTATGTCATGTCTTTGTTCTCATTGGTTTCAAAGAACATCTTTATTTCCGCCTTAATTTTGTTATTTACCCAGTAGTCATTCAGGAGCAGGTTGTTCAGTTTCCACGTAGTTGAGTGGTTTTGAGTGAGTTTCTTAATCCTGAGTTCTAATTTGATTGCTCTGTGGTCTGAGAGACTGTTTGTTATGATTTCCATTCTTTCGCATTTGATGGGGAGTGTTTTCCAATTATGTGGTCAATTTTAGAATAAGTATGATGTGCTGAGAAGAATGTATATTCTGTTTATTTATTTGGGGTGGAGAGTTCTGTAGATGTCTATTAGGTCTGCTTGGTCCAGAGCTAAGTTCAAGTCCTGAATATAATTGTTAATTTTCTGTCTCATTGATCTAATATTGACAGCAGAGTATTAAACTCTCCCACTATTATTGTGTGGGAGTCTAAATCTCCTTGTAGGTCTCTAAGAACTTGCTTTATGAATCTGGGTGCTCCTGTATTGGATGCATATATATTTAGGATAGTTAGCTCTTCTTGTTGCATTGATCCCTTTACCATTATGTAATGGCCTTCTTTGTCTGTTTTGATCTTCCTTGGTTTAAAGTCTGCTTTATCAGAGACTAGGATTGCAACCCCTGCCTTTTTTTGTTTTCCCTTTGCTTGGTAAATATTCTTCCATCCCTTTATTTTGAGCCTTTATGTGTCTTTGCATGTGAGATTGGTCTCCTGAATACAGCACACTGATGGGTCTTGACTCTTTATCTAATTTGCCAGTCTGTGTCTTTTAATTGGGGCATTTATCCCGTTTATAGTTAAGGTTAATATTTTTATGTGTGAATTTGATCCTGTCATTATGATGCTAGCAGGTTATTTTGCCCATTAGTTGATGCAGTTTCTTCATAGTGTCAATGGTCTTTACAATGTGGGTTTTTTTTTTTTTTTTTTTTTTTCCAGTGGCTGGTACTTGTTTTTCTTTTCCATGTTTAGTGATTCCTTCAGGAGCTCTTGTAAGGCAGGCCTGGTGGTTACAAAATCTCTCAGCATTTGCTTGTCTGTAAAGGGTTTTATTTCTCCTTCGCTCATGAAGCTTAGTTTGGCTGGATATGAAATTCTGGGTTAAATTCTTTAAGAATGTTGAATACTGGCCCCACTCTCTTCTGGCTTCTAGGGTTTCTGCCAAGAGATCCGCTGTTAGTCTGATGGGCTTCCCTTTGTGGGTAACCCGACCTTTCTCTCTGGCTGCCCTTACTATATTTTCCTTCATTTCAACCTTGGTGAATCTGATGATTATGTGTCTTGGGGTTTCCCTTCTCAAGGAGTATCTTTGTGGTGGTATCTGCATTTCCTGAATTTGAATGTTGGCCTTTCTTGCTAGGTTGGAGAAGTTCTCCTGGACGATATCCTGAAGAGTGCATTTCCAACTTGGTTCCATTCTCCCCGTCACTTTCTTGTACACCAATCAAACGTAGATTTAGTCTTTTCACATAGCCCCATATTTCTTGGAGGCTTTGTTCCTTTCTTTTCATTCTTTTTTCTCTAATCTTGTCTTCTCGCTTTATTTCACTAAGTTCATCTTCGATCTCTGATATCCTTTCTTCTGCTTGATTGATTAGGCTATTGATACTTGTGTATGCTTTGTGAAGTTCTCATTCTGTGTTTTTCAGCTCCATCAGGTTATTTATGTTCTTCTCTAAACTGATTATTCTAGTTAGCAATTCGTCTAGCCTTTTTTTCAAGGTTCTTAGCTTCCTTGCATTGGGTTACAACACACTCCTTTAGCTCAGAGGAGTTTGTTATTACCCACCTTCTGAAGCCTACTTCGTCAATTCATCAAACTTACTTTCCATCCAGTTTTGTTCCCTTGCTGGTGAGGAGTTGTGATGCTTTGGAGAAGAGGCATTCTGGTTTTTGGAATTATCAGCCTTTTTGTGCTGGTCTCTCCCCATCTTTGTGGGTGTATCTACCTTTGGTCTTTGATGCTGCCGACCTTTGGATGGGGTCTCTGAGTGGACGTCCTTTTTGTTGATGTTGATGCTATTCCTTTCTGTTTGTTAGTTTTCCTTCTAACAGTCAGGCCCCTCTGCTGCAGGTCTGCTGGAGTTTGCTGGAGATCCACTCCAGACCCTGTTTGCCTGGGTATCACCAGCGGAGGCTGCAGAACAGCAAAGATTGCTGCCTGTTCCTTCCTCTGGAAGCTTCGTCCCAGAGGGGCACCTGACACATGCCAGTCAGACCTCTCCTGTATGAGGTGTCTGTCAGCCCCTACTGGGAGGTGACTCCCAGTCAGGATACACGGGGTTCAGGGACCCACTTGAGGAAGCGGTCTGACCCATATCAGAGCTTGAACTCTGTGCTGGGAGATCCACTGCTCTCTTCAAAGCTGTCAGGCAGGGATGTTTAAGTCTGCTGAAGCTGTGCCCACAGCGACCCCTTTCCCCAGGTGCTCTGTCCCATGGAGATGGGGGTCTTATCTATAAGTCCCTGACTGGGGCTGCTGCCTTTTTTTCAGAGATGCCCTGCTCAGAGGCGAGGAACCTAGAGAGGCAGTCTGGCCGCAGTGGCCTTGCTGAGCTGTGGTGGGCTCCACCCAGTTTGAACTTCCTGGAGGCTTTGTTTACACTGTGAAGGTAAAACCGCCTACTCAAACCTCAGCAATGGAGGATGCCTCTTCCCCCCACCAAGCTCCAGCCTCCCAGGCTGACCTCAGACTGCTGTGCTGGCAGCGAAAATTTCAAGCCAGTGGATCTTAGCTTGCTGGGTTCTGTGGCGGTGGGACCTCCTGAGCCAGACCACTTGGCTTCCTGGCTTCAGCCTCCTTTCCAGGGGAGTGAATGGTTCTGTCTCACTGGCATTCCAGGTGCCACTAGGGTATAGGGGGTGGGGGACAAAAAAAACCAAACAACAAAAACTCCTGTAGCTAGCTTGGTGTCTGCCCAAACAGCTGCCCGGTTTTGTGCTTGAAACCTAGGGCCCTGGTGATGTAGGCAGTGGAGGGAATCTGCTCTGTGGCTTGTGAAGACCATGGGAAAACTGCAGTATCTGGGCCGAAGTGCACCATTCCTCACAGCACAGTCCCTCACAGCTGCTCTTGGCTAGGGAAGGGAAATCCCCCAACCCCTTGTGCTTCCCGGCTGAGGCGATGCCCACCCTGCGTCAGCTCGCCCTCCATGGGCTGTACCCACTGTCAAACCAGTCCCAATGACATGAACTGTGTACTTCAGTTGGAAATGCAGAAATCACCCACCTTCTGTGTTGATCTCACTGGGAGCTGCAGACCAGAACTGTGCCTATTTGGCCATCTTCCCAGCAAAATGAGATAGGTTTTTTTCTCTATAGTAATTGACTGGTACATTGATCTTATCAGGCTTCTGTGAGAGAGACATGCCCTTATTTACTTTTTCATGAACCATTTTGAAAGGATTTACTGGGGCCAACTCCAACTCAGTTTAGTCTTAGATCTTTACCCAAAGCTGAGGCTGAATTGGTTTTTTGGCTCAAAAGTTTTTAGGTTTTAACTTTCACCAGTTTCAGTTGAGAAGTCATTACACATCCCAGCCCTGCAATTCTTAGAATTTCTGGATAGCCTATATCCCTTTTAACTCTGCTTACAAAGCAGCCAATTCTTTTCTGAGCTTATCTCTTTTTTGGTAGTAAAACCGCCTTTGCAAAAATTATGACAGGGAGAGAAATCTAACATAACTGGCTTCATCTTGTCTCTAACCTCACAAGCCAACAGCCCTTGCCCATTCCTGGGCATAGGCCAAGCTAACTATGGGAAGAATTTAGTGTCTAGTTTAACCTTTAAGCAAAGATAGTAATAGCCCCTTCCTCAAACTACCCCTCCTTGTTTGGGGACTGAAACTACCTTTGTAGAAACCAATGAAGGGGCACAAGATTAGAATTATGAGAGAAGCCTGCTAAGACCTATGCATAGTTAAATGATATATAGTCATTATCTACTAACTTTCTTCCTGCTCAGAAGTCATACAGCCAATGGTCACAAGACTTGAAACTTCCCCAACATCACTATTGTAAAATCTAAGACTGGCATTTGAGATATTTTTCAGATTTTGCATTCTGGTAGAACAACTGATGCCATTTGGACTGGTGACCCCAACCCAGAAAATTAGCCCACAAAGACAGTTTTCAACACCCTTGTGATTTCATCCCCAACCCAGCCAATCAGCATTTCTCATTTCTTAGTCCCTCTGTCTGAAAAACAATCCTTAGAAACCCTAGCCTCCAAATTCTCAGAGAGGTGGATTTGAGAACTGTCCCCTGTCCTTCTCCTTAGCTGCCTTGTGATAATTAGAGTCTCTGCTGCAATAAGCCTGCTGTCTCAGTGCATTGGCTTTATCTGTGCAGTGAGCAAGAAAAACTCATTGGGCAATTATAGTAGTATTTAACCTAGTCAAATTCAGCCAATGACTTACTAACTCATAATTGCAACATTCTGTTTACACAGTTTTTGTCTAAAGTCACAAGTTTATCAGGGAGTTTATTGCAAGCAACTGTTTTGCTAAATATTTTGCCACTAAATATGCCAACCTCTAGATATATTTTTCTTGACACCCACTGAGGCAAGGTATTGAGAGCCAAGTTCCAAAAGAAAGGATTTGTGGCTGAAGGCCCAGTAAATACTGTATATATGTACATGCAGTAGTTATGATTAAATTCTATTTCAGGAGACAAAGTAAAGGGAATGACTTAAAAAAATAAAAGTTTATTTTTTCTCTCATGGATTCAAAATCTCCAGGATAGTTCAGGGGTGGCACAATAATAAAGTGTCAAGGATTCTTCTATTTTGTTTCCTGTCATATTCAATATGCAGATTTTGCCTCAGGTTCCAAGATGGCTATTAGACATCCAGTTGTGAGGAACAAAAAAAGGCAGAATAAGAGGCATGTTTCCTCACATTTCTGGACACCTCTTGGAAGTCACATGTCTCATTTCTACTTACATCTTATTGACCAGTCATTTACTGGCCAAAATGTATCAATTGACTTAGTCATTGGCCATACCTATCAGAAAGAGAGCCTGTGAAATTTAGAGTTTATTCCAGGGCACTCTGTGTCCAGCTAAAAACCCAGGATTAAATTACCAAGAAGTTAAAAATAATAATGAGCATAACCACCAGTCCTTGCCAATGTAGTCAGATGGCAAAATAGGAAATAGAATTTAAAACCTCAAATCATTCAAAATTAAGAGGCCTTTGTTAATTTTTCATTTTATGGTTTTTCCGTGTTGATGGAGACTATATTCAAGGCTGAAATTAGAACTTCGTGTTACCAAAATTGCCTCAGCTGCTTGCAACTAGGAATGCAGGACTGTTCCTCTGGCAGAAGGCAGCAGAGCTCACATCATATTTGGTAACATCACACCACTGTCTGAGATAGACTGAATGCTTACTGGCCTCCTGGACTATGGTGCACAGCACGTAGGCTCAAGTTTGGTCCATTCATATTTTTGTTAACATTAACTTTTTGCCTAGTATTTGGCCTGCCCTCCTTCCATTCCTGCCATTAGCTATACTTCTACTGTCTGCTATGCTATCTTTAGAGACCCATTTCATTTAAGAAACAGGGAAAGCTACCTAGACATAAACCTGCCCCTCCACAACTGCATACTGGAAGGCTCCATTGGGACCAACCTCAGATAGCTCAGAGTCTCTTTAAAATTCATGACAGAAGGCCAGGCGTGGTGGCTCATGCCTATAATCCCAGCACTTTGGGAGGCCGAGGCAGGTAGATCACTTGAGGTCAGGAGTTCAAGACCAGCCTGGCCAACATGGTGAAACCCCATCTCCACTAAAAATACAAAATTAGCTAGGTGTGGTGGTGGGCACCTGTAATCCTAGCTACTCGAGAGGCTGAGGGAGGAGAATTACTTGAATCTGGGAGGTGGAAGTTGCAGTGAGCCAAGATCTCACAACTGTACTCCAGCCTGGGTAACATAATTAAACTCTATCTCCACAAAATAAGTAAAATTCGTGCCAGAAGAGGGGTGGAGAAAGATGGTAGAGTAGAAGGCCGTACCAATCATTCCTCTGGCAGGAACATCAAATTCAACAACTATCTAGATACAAAAAACCACCTTCATAAGAATCAAAAATTGGTGAGCACTTTTACAGTACCTGGTTTTAAATTCACATCACTGAAAAAAGCACTGAAGCGTGTAGGAACGACAGATTTGTCTTGAATTGAATTGCTGATGTCATTCCTCCCCCATCCCCTCACAGTAGCCATGTGGTGAATAGAAATCTGTGTTTGGGAGAGGGAGTGCAACAGTTGTGACACTTTGTATTGACCTCAGTGCTGCCTTAGCACAGCAGAAAGCAAAACCAGGCTGAACTCAGCTGACACCCGCCCATAAAGGGAGCATTCAAACCAGCCCTAGCCGGAGAGAAGTCGCCTATCCCCGTGGTCAGAACTTGAGTTCTGGCAAGCCTTGCCATCACAGGCTGATGTGCTCTGGAGCTCTAAATAAACTTGAAAGGCAGCCTAGGCCATAAGGACCACAAGTCCAAATACTGAGCTGGGCTTGGAGATAGTGGAATTTGGGTGTACACAGACTACTGAGACACCAGGTGGGGCATGCTTATACCACCCCTCCCCCAACCCCAGGCAACACATCTTGTGCCTCCAAAGAAGACCCTTTCCTTCCTCCTGAGGAGAGGGAAGAGTAAAGAGGACTTTGGTCTTGCATCTTGATTATCATCACAACCACAATAGGATAGGGCACAGGGCAAAGTCATGAGGCCCCCATTCCCGCCTCTAGCTCCCAGACAATATTTCTGGACACACTCTGGGCCAGAAGGGAGCCCGCTGCCTTTAAGACAAGGACACAGTACTGGCAGGATCCATCATCTGCCAACTGAAGAGTCCTTGAGCCCTGAATAGCAAGCAGTAATACTCAGGTAGTATACCATGGGCCTTGGGGTGAGACTCTGAGATGTGCAGGCTTCAAATGAGACCTAGCAAATTCTCAGTTGGGGTGACTACAATGAGAGACTCCATCTGCTTGAGAAAAGCAGAGGGAGAAGTAAAGACTTTGTCTTGCACCTTAGGTGCCACTTCGGGCACAGTGGGTAGAGTGCTAAACAGGCTCTTGAGGTCCCTGATTCCAGACCTTGGCTCACGGACAGCATTTCTGGACCTGTGTTAAGACAGAGGAGAGCCCATTGCCTTGAAAGATGAATCCCAGACCTAGCAGTATTCACCAGAAGCTGACTGAAGAGCCCTATAGACCTTAAGGGAACATTGGCAGGAGCCTGATAGTATTCCCCAGTGGGCCCGTAGTGGTGGTGACCATGAGGTGAGGCTCCTCTGCCTATGGAAAGGGGAGAGTGAGAAGAACCATGTCTTGTCATTTGAGGGCAAGCTTAGAGAGAGACTGAGACTTCATTTGTTTGAGAGAAAGTAAGGGAAGAGAACAAGCCTCATAAGGGCAGATCTTAAGACTTATTGGCCTTAAAGAGGAGGTAGAGAAAGAAATAGGGGCAGAAAGTTTATTCAAAGGAATAACAAAAGAGAACTTCCTGAACCCTGGTAATCCAGATAATTCTTTTGGATCTTATCCCAGACTACGAGGGTGGTACCACTATGAGTCTGCAAGAAGCACAGCATTACTAGGCTTGGGGTGGCCCCTAATGGAGATATGACTTAGATGACGACACCCAAGTCCTTTCAAATACCTAGAAAGCCTTCCCAAGAGGGATGGGTACAAACAAGCCCAGACTGGTTAGACCACTATAAATTCCCAACTCTTCAATGCCTAGACACTGAAGAACATCAACAAGCATCAAGACCATTCAGGAAAATATCACCAAATGAACTAAATAAGGCACCAGAGACAAATCCTAGAGAAACAGAAATATGTCACCTTTCAGACACAGAATTCCAAATATCTGTTTTGTGGATATGCAAAGAAATTCAAAATAACACAGAAAAAGAATTCAGACAAATAAATGTAACAAATGGATTGAAATAATTAAAAAGAATCAGGCAGAAATTCTACAGTTGAAAAATGCAAGTGACATACTGAGGAATTCATTAGAGGATCTTAATAGCACAACTGATCAAGCAGAAGACAGAATTATTGATCTTGAGGACAGGTTGTTTGAAAATACTCAGAGGAGACAAAAGAAGAAAGAGTAAAAAACAATGAGGCACACCTACAAGATCTAGAAAATAGCCTCCAAAGGGCAAATCTAAGAGTTATTATTGGCCTTAAAGAGGAGGTAAAGAAAAAGATGGTGTAGCAAGTTTATTCAAAGGGATAATATCACAGAACTTCTTGAACTTAAAGATATTAATATCCAAGTACAAGGAGGTTATAGAACACCAAGCACATTTAACTCAAAGAAGACTACTTCAAGGCATTTAATAATCAAGCTCCCAAAGGTCAAGGATAAAAGATCCTAAAAGCAGCAAGGGAAAAGAAACAACATACAATGGTGATCCAATATGTCTGGCAGCAGACTTTTCAATGGAAACCTTACAGGACAGGAGAGAGTGACATAACATACTTAAAGTGCTGAAGGAAAAAAAAAAATACCTTCTACCCTAGAATTGTACATCTGATAAAAATATTCTTCAAACGCGAAGGACAAATTAAGACTTTTTCAGACAAAAGCTGAGGGATTTCGTCAACACCAGACCTGTCCTACGAGAAATGCTACAGGATGTACTTCAATCACAAAGGATGTCAATGAGCTATAAGACATCATTTAAAGATACAAAACTCACTAGCAATACACAAAAACATAGAATATTATAAATATTGTAACTGTGGTGTATAAACTACTCAAGTAGACTAAAAGATTAACCAATCAAAAATAATAACTTTCAAGACATACACAATACAATAAGATATAAACAGAAACAAGAAGTTAAAGGGTAGGGAAACAAAGTTAAACTGTAGAGTTTTTATTAGTTTTCCTTTTTGCTTATTAGTTTGTTTATGCGAGCAGTGTTAAATTGTCATCAGCTTAAAATAATGGGTTATAAGATAGTAGTCACAAGCCTCATGGTAACCTCAACCAAAAAAATACAACAGATACACAAAAAATAAAAAGCAAGAAACTAAATTACATCAACAAAGAAAGTCACTTTCACTAAAAGGAAGACAGGAAGGAAAGAAAGAAGAGAAGACCACAAAACAACCAGAAAACATACAACAAAATGGCAGGAGTAATTCCTTACTTATCAATAATAACACTGAATGTAAATGGACTAAATTCTCTAATCAGAAGACATGGAGTGGCTGAATGGATTAAAACACAAGATCCAATGATCTCTTGCCTACAAGAAACACACTTTACCTATAAAGGCACACATAGACTAAAAACAGAGGAATGAAAAAAATTTCATGTCAGTCAAAACCAAAAAGCAGGAGTAGCCATACTTATATCAGAAAAAGTAGATTTCAAGACCAAAACTGTAAGAAGAGACAAAAAGGTCATTACATAATAGTAAAGGGGTCAATTCAGCAAGAGAATATATCAGTTGTAAATATATATACACCCAACACTGGAGCACCAGATATATCAACCAAATATTAGAGTTAAAGAAAGAGACTGCAATACAATAATAGGTGGAGACTTCAACACCCCACCTTTAGCATTTAACAGATCGTTGAGACAGAAAATTAACAAAGGAACACTGGACTTAATGTACACTATAGACCAAATGGATCTACATGTACAGAATACTTACAGAATATTTACAAAATATTTTATCCAACAGCTGCAAAATATACTTTGAGGAAATATTCTTTTCCTCAGCACATGGATCAATCTCAAGGATAGACCATATGTTAGGTCACATAACAAGTCTTAAAGCATTCATAAAAAAACCTAAAATAATATCAAGCATCTTCTCTGACCACAATGGTATAAAAACTGGAAATCAATGAGGAATTCTGGAGACTGTGCAAGCACATGGAAATTAAACAATATGCTCCTGAATGACCAGTGGGTAAATGAGAAATTAAGAAGGAAATTGAAAAATTCTTGAAATAATGATAATGGAAACACAACATACCAAAACTCACGGGATACAGCAAAAGTTGTACTAATAGGAAAGTTTATAAGCTATAGCACCTACATCCAAAAAGAAGAAAAACTTTAATCTAATGGTGCACCTTGAATAAATAGAAAAGAGCAAACCAAACCCAAAACTAGTAGAAGAAAAGAAATAAAGATCAGAGCAGAGACAAATGAAATTAAAATGAATAAAAAAATACAAAAGATCAAAACAAAAAGTTGGTTTTTTGAAAAGATAGACATAATTGACATGCTTTTAGCCAAGCTAAGAAAAAGAGAGAAGATCCAAATAAAATTGGAGATGATAAAGGAGACATTACTACTGATAGTGCAGAAATTCAAAGAATCATTAATGGCTACTATGAAGAACTATATGCCAATAAATTGGAACATTCAGAAGAAATGAAGGAGTTCCTAAACACATACAACCTGCCAAGATTGAACTAGGAAGAAATTGAAAACCTGAACAGACCAATAAGAAGTAATGAGATCAAAGCCATAATAAAAAGTCCTCCAGCAAAGAAAAGCCCAGAACCCAATGGCTTCACTGCTGAATTCTACCAAATATCTAAAGAAGAACTCATACCAATTCTACTCATACTATTCTGAGAAATAGAGGAGGAAGGAATACTTCCAAACTCATCCTACAAGGTCAGTATTACTGTGATACCCAAACCAAAGACACATCAAAAAATAAAAACTGTAAGCCAATAGCACTGATGAATATTGACAGAAAAATCCTTAACTGAACACTAGCAAACAGAATTCGCCAACATATTAAAAAGATCATTCATCATGACTAAATGGGATTTATCTCAGGGATGCAAGGATGATTCAACATATGCAAATCAATTAATGTGATACATCATATCAATGGAAAGAGGGACAAAAACCATATATGATCATTTCAATTGATGCTGAAAAAGCATTTGATAAAATTCTTTCATGATAAAAACCTTAACAATCCTGGATATAGAAGGAATATACCCCAAGATAATCAAAGCCATATATGACAGACCTATAGCTAGTATTATACTAAATGGAGAAAAACTGAAATCTGAAATCCTTTCCCCTAATATCTGGAACATGACAAGGATGCCCACTTTCATCACTGTTATTCAGTGTAACACTGGAAGTCCTAGCTAGAGCAATCAGACAAGAGGAAAAAAGGGCACTTAAATTGGAAATAAATAAATTATTCTTGTTTATGGATAATATCTTATATTTGGAAAAACCTAAAGACTCTACCAAAAAAGTGTTAGAACTGATAGACAAATTGCATAAAGTTTCAAGATACAAAATCAACATAAAAAATCAGTAGTTTTTCTATATGCCAACAGTGAATAATCTGAAAAAGAAATGAAGAAAGTGGTCCCATTTAGAATAGCTACAAATAAAATACATGGAATTAAATTAACCAAAGAAGTGAACGACCTCTACAAGGAAAACTATAAAACACTGATGAAAGAAATTGAAGAGGAAACCAAAAAAAAAAAGGAAAGATATTCCTTGTGCATGGATTAGAAGAATCAACATTGTTAAAATATCCATACTATCCAAAGCAATCTACAGATTCAGTGCAATCTCTATCAAAATACCAAGATAATCTTCACATAAATAAAAGAAATAGTCCTAAAGCTATGTGTCAACCACAAAAGACTCAGAATAGCCAGAGTTATCTTAAGAAAAAAGAACAAAACTGGAGGGAATCACATTACCTGATTTCAAATTATACTCTAGAGCTATAGTAACCAAAATGGCACGGTACTGGCATAAATAGAGACGTATAGACCAGTGGAATACAATAGAGAACCCAGAAATAAATCCATACATATACAGTGATCTGATTTTTGACAAAGGTGCCAAGAACATTACACTGGGGAAAGGACAATCTAATATCTTCAAGAAATAGCACTGGGAAAACCGGATATCCATATGCAGAAAAATGAAATTAGACCCCTATCTCTCACCATATATAAAAGTCAAATAAAATTTGATTAAAGACTTAAATCTAAGACCTAAAACTATAAAACTACTGCAAGAAAGCATTGGGGGAAATTCAGGATATTGGAGTGGGTAAATATTCCTTGAGTAATACCCCACAGTGACAGACATCCAAAGCAAAAATGGACGAATGAGATCACATCAATTTAAAAAATTTCTGCACAGCAAACAAAACAATCAACAAAGTGAAGACACCACTCACAGAATGGAAGAAAATATTTGCAAACTACCCACTTGACAAGGGATTAATCACTAGAACATATAGGAAGCTCAAATAACTCTATAGGAAAAAAATCTAATATTACTATTAAAAATGGACAAAATATCTGAATATACATTTCTCAAAAGAAGACATACACAGGCAAACAGGTATATGAAATGGTGTCCAACATCATTGATCATCAGGGAAATGCAAGTCAAAACTACAATGAAATATCATCTCACTTCAGTTAAAATGACTTATATCCAAAAGGTAATAACAAATGCTGGTGAGAATGTAGAGAAAAGGAAACCCTTACAAACTATTGGTGGAAATGTAAATTAGTACAAACACTATGGAGAACAGTTTGGAGGTGCCTCAAAAAACTAAAAATAGAACTACCATATGATCCAGCAATCACACTGCTAAATATATACATAAAAGAAAGGAGATCTGTATGTTGAAGAGGTACATGCACTCCCATGTTTATTGCTGTTCGCAGTAGCCAAAACTTTGAAACAACCTCCACATCCATCAACGATGAATGGATACAGAAACTGTGATACATATCAACAATGAAGTATTATTCAGCCATTAAAAATAATAAAATCCTGTCATTTGCAACAACATGGATGGAGCTGGAGGTCATTATGTTAGGTGAAATAAGCCAGACACAGAAAGAGAAACTTTGCATGTTCTCACTTATTTGTGGGAGCTAAAAGTTAAAACCATTGAACTCATGAAGATAGAGAGTAAATGAATGGATACCAGAGGCTGGGAAGGGTAGTGGATGGCAGGGGGGATAGGGAGGGGAGTGGGGATGGTTAATGGGTACAAGAAATAATTAGAATTATTAAGACCTATTTCCTAGCACAAAAGGGTGACTATAGTAAAGAAAAAAAATGTACATTTTAAAATAACTAAAAGAGCATGATTGCATTCTTTGTAACACAAAGAATAAATGCTTGAGGTGATGGATACTCCATATACTTTGATGTTTTTATTATTGTATGCCTGTATCAAAATATCTCATGTAAACCATAAATACATACACCTACTATATACTCACAAAAACAAAAACACTTAAAATTCTAGATCTTTGAGGAATCACCACACTGTCTTCTACAATGGTTGAACTAATTTACACTCCCACCAACAATGTAAAAGTGTTCCTCTTTCTCCACATCCTCTCCAGCATCTGTTTCCTGACTTTTTAATGATTTTCATTCTAACTGGCATGAGAATGGTATCTCATGGTGGTTTTGATTTACATTTCTCTAACGACCAGTGATGATGATCTTTTTTTCATGTGTGTTGACCACATAAATGTCTTCTTTTGAAAAGCGTCTGTTCATATCCTTCATCCACTTTTTGATGGGGTTGTTTTTCCTTGTAAATTTGTTTAAGTTCCTTGTATATTCTGGATATTAGCCCTTTGTCAGACGAATAGATTGCAAAAATTTTCTCACATTCTGTAGGTTGCCTGTTCAGTCTGATGATAGTTTCTTTTGCTATGCAGAAACTCTTTAGTTTAATTAGATCCCATTTGTCAATTTTGGCTTTTGTTGCAATTGCTTTTGGTGTTTTAGTCATAAAGTCTTTGCCCATGCCTATGTCCTGAATGGTATTGCCTAGGTTTTCTTCTAGGGTTTTATGGTTTTACAGGGAGGGGAATATCACACACCGGGGCCTGTCACGGGGTGAGGGGCAAGGGAAGGGATAGCATTAGGAGAAATACCTAATGTAGATATCGGGTTGATGGGTGCAGCAAACCATCATGGCACATGTATACCTATGTAACAAACCTGCACATTTTGCACATGTATCCCAGAACTTAAAGTGTAATAAAAATAAATGTATAAATAAAAATAAATAAAATTCAGGCCCACGCTATGGCTGCTGCTCAGTGTGTTCTTGTCCCAGGCCAAATAGTCCAGCAGCTTGAGTTTCATGAATTTGTATTGGAAACTAAAAATGAATTTCAAAATAATAAAAATTTCATTCTAAATTTAACCTCCTTGTTAAATTTGCTGCCTGAAGTACTATTTTCTTATCTTTATGGAGAACTAAACTCATTGCTTACATAATGCAGGCTTTTGGGGGAGGCATGTTTGCTCTGTTCCTAGTATTTTACCTATTCTTTGTGATCAAAGAATAACAATAATTTCTTAAGTTAAATACAGCTTTATGAAACAGCAGGGAATAACCGCTGTAGAAGCAGAATGTAAGGGGATCACGTTGTATGTGTGTGATTTTTGGACTTGGGGAAAGAGTTCTCCTTTAATGTATAGATAAGAAATGAAATGGAATAAATATATGTAAAATGAGCCAAATCTCAGAAAAACTACATCAATTTCATGTTTAAATCAAGTAATAAAGTTTCAAACAATTATGTGAAGAAAGCAAAATGTAGAGCATTATTTGTATTACTTATGCTATTTCTGATGAGTGATACTAGTCTATTCTCCAAATTGGCATTAAATGGATCCCTAGGGGAGAATATGGTTTGTATTCCTGGGGTCATTTTGGAAGGATAGACATTTGTCGTACAAAATTGACTCTTCCTGGATTAATCATCCAGAAACTTTACTACATAGTTATGTTTGATTCTATTAACCTTTAGGATAGTAAAGAACTTCATTTAAAACTTAGTCTTACAAAAATGTTTTGGCCCAGCTTCTTATGCTACATGAAGGACACTAAGAGCCACTTCTGTGTGAAGAAGTAGAACTATCCATTCCCAGCAAAGACTGAATCATGGTGAGACAGAGCAAGAAAACAGGACCCAGAAAGCACACTGCTTTCTGGCCTCTTCTCATTCAGGACTTCACTCTGGCTTCATTTTGCTTTTTGAAGCAAATTTCCTATGACTTTGTTTTTCCCCCAGAACTTCATATATCTTAGTATTTTATATAGATATATAAAATATATATATATTTTAGTATTTTATATATATATATATATATAATCAAGGGGGATTAGAGGTTATTTATCACACTTCTGCCTTTCATGTGTGTGTCTTCTTTCTCTAGCTGATTCTAAAATTGCCAAATGTTTGACTAGATGTTAAGTTGCGTGGCTATATCCATTCTAGCAAAGCAATTTAATGCAAAATGAAATTTTACAGTCAGACACACGTGTGCATGTGCGTGTACACGCACATACACACAATCTTAGTCATAGGATGAGAAAGGTCCTGAGATGTCATCTCATTCAAAACTTCTCTTGTTCAGGTGAAGAAATGTAAATACAGAAAATTGAAGAGACTTTTCCAAACCAGACATATCTGGTAGTGGAACCAAGTTTCAAAACAAGTTCTTGTACTCCTGATTTTTTTCCATCCTGTTATTTTTCTTTTTTCTTTTCTTTTTGAGACAGGGTCTCACTCTGTCACCCAGGCTGGAGTGCAGTGGTGCAATCGTACCTCACCGCAGCCTCAAACTTCCAGGCTCAAGTAATCCTCCAACCTCAGCCTCCTGAGTAGCTGGGGCTTCAGGGGCAAGCCACCACCCTTGGCTAATTTATGAATTTTTTTGTAGAGACAAAGTTCACCATGTTGCCCAGGCTGGTCTTGAACTCCTGAGCTCAAGCAATCTTCCCGCCTCAGCCTCCCAAAGTGCTGGCATTACAGGAGTTAGCCACTGTGCCTGACCCCTACTGTTCTTTATCAGCGGTATTTACCACTATTTGTACATGCTATAAAATATCTATCAAATATCTCCCAACTTACACATGGTTTTTTAAAATGTGTTTTAGGATTTTTGTTTCAATGTGTTTTTAATTCATGCTTTCTATTACATATACATATATATATTTTTTAAGATGGAGTTTTGCTCTTGTTGCCCAAGCTGAAGTGCAATGGTGTGATCTCAGCTCACTGCAACCTCCGCCTCTTGAGTTCAGGCGATTCTCCTGCCTCAGCCCCTAGAGTAGCTGGGATTACAGGTGCCCGCCACCCACACCCGGCTAATTTTTTGTATTTTTAGTAGAGACGGGGTTTCACCATGTTGGCCAAGGTGCTCTCAAACTCCTGACCTCAGGTAATCTGCCTGCCTCAGCCTCCCAAAGTGCTGGGATTACAGGTGTGAGCCACTGCGCCTTGCCCACGTTTTTAAACTTAGTCAAAGACATAGAAATTTAATGAAAGTAAGTGGGTACACAAAGCAAGAGGAGAGGTATGCTTTGCCTTGGCTTTTCCATGCCTTCTGTGTCCCTCACCACTGGAGGAGGTGTACGGAGGCAGGTGACTGCACAGGTAGGATACCATCAGAGTTGAGAAAATAGATGACTCCTCTCCTTCTTTACAGGCGGCTGTAAAGAGGACGAGTGTCTATTATATATTTGAATGATAGCCTTTCTAGCTTTCCCATGGTCCAGCAAATGCTTACAGGGCAGTCAACCTGCGGACCCTTTCATTCAAGTGGTCTCGAAACTGAGTTTGTGCCTGGGTGCTCTTAAACAACTTTATATCCAGTTTTCTCATGTGTCAGAAAGTGGACCCCCTATTGGCTGCCTCTTGACTCTGGTTTAATCCCTATTTATTTACATGGTTCCATCATCAAATTTTGTCTAAGGGCTACAATAATAAATCAAGGTTCCTCAACTTATTATAAGCAGCATGTAATATGAAAGGCAGGTGGACGAATTTGTAAATTATTCACCATATGTGCATATTGCTATTAGTCTTCGAGATGTAAAAAGAAAAAATATTTTTCATGATCTTTTAATATCTGTACTATGTGGCAAATTTAGATGCTTTTTATATATTTTCCCAATTTCCAACAAGTGATATGTGTGTATGTATTTACATGTAACATATATATTTCTGTTCACAAAACACTTAGGGTTATATGCAAGCATATTATGACTACTTCTATATAACATGAAACATATGGATAAGAAATTCTCAAGTCAACCAAATGTCCAAATAGTTTGTTCAAACTCAGTATCTCACTTCTCAGAAGCATCTGAAAGCCGAGCATCAGAATCTGTTTTTATGTGGTTGTTTTATATAGACTCAGCCATGCTTTATTTTTCAGAAGGAGTTCAAATAACTAAAAGCAAGTTCAAGTTCCTACAGCCTAATGCAATATTTCTTACTTTTTATGACATATGGAAATCTCTTTTATAGCTCTAACAAACCGGGCCATGGCCGCAACCTTAGGCTTCTCTTTCCTTATGGTGGCAAATCAATACTTAACGTTACAAAGCTGGAGAGTTAGAATTAACATGATTCAATCATACTCTGGGTTTTCCAGGAACTGCCAGAATTTATGTGGAAGTCCAGTTAAACAACATTTTAGAAATGCCGCAGCAAGTTCTCACCAACTTCTGAATTTCTTTCTCTTCAGGTGTATTTTAAGCAGTGATTAGTAATCAAAAATTCCAGTTGGGCAAATATTTATTGAACTCAGGGCAAAGCACACTGCTTGAGATTGGGGATCTATGCATGAATAGAGCTCCTAATTTAGTAGATGACTCAGTGGAGCATGTAACTAAATTGTAACTCAGTGCAGTAAGAGACTTAAGTAAATTCCTAAGGCGAGCTAAGAAGAAGGAATTCATTCTGACTTGAGGAATTAGGAAATGTTTCACGGAGGTAACAGGGGCCTTTGTGCTGCTCCTTGAATTAGGGAAAACAAACATCCTGGGTGACCAGGGATAGTCCCAGTTCACACCGTTATCCAGGTGTAATTTATTTTTTTAAGATAAGGTCTTGCTCTGTCACCCAGGCTGGAGTACAGAGGCATGATCATGGCTCACTGCATCCTCAACTTCCTAGGCTCGAGGGATCCTCCTGCCTCAGCCTTCTGAGTAGCTGGGATTACAGGCACATGCCACCATGCCCAGCTAATTTTTTTTTTTTTTTTTGGTAGAGATGGGTCTTGCTATGTTGCTCAGTCTGGTATTGAACTCCTGGCCTCAAGCAATCCTCCTACCTTGGCCTCCCAAACTGTTGGGATTACAGACGTGAGCTGCAGTTCCCAGCCAGGTGTATAGTTTAATACTGCCCTTTTACTCTCAAAGGTTTTCTTTGGCCAATAAAATATATGATCACTCTAGCATTAAAGTGTATATAACATGTTGGCAGGGAGAAGAAGGGGAGGGAATTTGAGTTGGACCAACAAGCAAACACAAAAGGTATGGAAGAATCAAACCTCTTGGTGTATCTGGAGAAAAAACTGCATGAATCTTTCTCTTGTGTGCACAACTGAGGGCATTTTTTTCTTTTCTATTGCTGATGGAACTGAAATGGGAGTATGTTCTACAAGAACTGGCATGGACTTTCTATTTGCATATTTAAATTATTTTTCTTTCTAGGAATGTGACTGCTGTGCAGCACAGGCCTCTTCCTATATTTATCCCTTATTTTCCATGTTCATTTGATCAGACAGTTTTATTTCTGGCAATTTTCACATCACAGGGAAAGAGAGGGAAATTAAAAACCAATTCATACATTTCATTATCTGCCTTCTAGCCAGTTAACGCTGAATTAGAACACACAAGATGCTTGAACTTTGCCCTTGTACTTTCTAAGAATCAAAATGTTTAAAGAGAAAACAACCCAAATTAGAAAGATTTGATTGCTGTCTTTACAACTATTCAGGGGGAAAAGATGGAATATGCTGATATAAGAAAATCTTAACTAACTTGCATTGTTTTAGGACACCAGATTTTCATTATTAGTTTTTATGTGATAAAGCCTATTTCTGATTTCCCTTAGGTATTTTTTTAGCAGAAAGATTCTAAATTTAGAACAAAGAAACAATATATATGAAAAAATAATATAGCCAGACACAGGTCAACTAGGCAAGTCCAGCAATAACTGAAAATTCTGTAAGTGGCAATGGTGTGAGCAGATGGGAAAAGGTAGTTGCTGTGCTTCATCCAAAGAAAGAGGGGTGTAGGGATAAGGTGGGGGGACCAGCTCTCTGCCCTTCCCTCTTTTCAGGCCTGGTTGTCTTTCTAGAGCTCTTCTGAGCTGGTAGAAACTTCAGTCCACATTGCACATGCCCCAAGCGCCATCTTTCCCAGCCCAGTTTAGTACCAAGCTTTCCCATAGCAGGAACCTGGGATCCTGTTCATCAGCTTTTCTCGTGAACAGATGATACGAGGTCTACCAGTCTTCAGAAAGGGCTTTCGAGGCTTTTGAAATTAGCCAAAATGTCAATAAACTTAGAAAAAAATTTGTATTTGACAGTTATCTAAAGTAACCTGATTTTTCCCATTTCACATGCTTATAATAAAATAGTAAACCCAATTGGAGATGTGATTTTGATGAAATAAACATGAATCTTTCCATCTCCTCTTTAGGCTCTCATCTTCTCTCATCATGCCTCTCACACTAATCGTTTTTAGCTGCCTCTAGTCCCTTCCAGTTTCAGTTCATTTCAGGGCTGCTTCCAAAATGATCTAATTTTTGACTTCATTATGCCACTTTTAAAAGCTTCCCAATAGCTTCCAGTGCTCCAGGATGAAGCTGCAGTTAACCTGAAGCGTGGCGTGCAGTCTGTGCTCAGTTACTTCTCCAGCCTTACAACAGTTTCCCTTTGATACCTGTTTGTTGCCTTTGCAGATTTTCGGCCTGGTGACCCTGAACTCTCTAGTGGGACTTCCCTGACCTTAGTTATGCTCATCTGCATATTGTTATACCAGTGACTGGATACTCTCATGGGCCTGAGTGTTCCTGAAGGGGTTGTTTATCTTTGTATCATCACTCCTTAGCAGATTTCCTGGTACTGTGTGTGGAGTAAACAAGCAAAGAAAAAAGGTAGCTGAGTTAGTTCCCATTTGGGAAGAGACTTCTTAAATCAAAACCACAAATAGTTTTGATTGCCTCCAAATGATTACTTGTGTGTTTGAGGCCACATTTGGCTAATCACATATTCCTATAGACTGGCAATATGAGGATGTATGTGCACAAGGATACCAGAGCCAAACAAATATATGGAATTTCTTTTAAAGTTGGACAAAATAAATTCAGTTTTCTATAGATGAACACACAAATCCCCACAAATCGCTTTCATACAAATATGTTTTATTGCAGAGAAGTTATAATTATTTACATGCTGCAACACGTCACAACATAAATTTACCAAATATTTCATGGTGGGATGCTGTAGGTTTCAGATAATAGTTTTAGGAGAACCACAGATTAAGTGAAGACACTTACAGCTTTATTGACTCTACGACTCTCGGTTGCTAAATGCTAGAAGTCAAAAGGCAGTGTTTTTTCAGTCCTACCTGTCATAACTTGCATGCAGAAACCTAGGAAGCAAATACAAGAGAACTGTCGAGTTTCAAATCCATATCGCCACCAAAGTTTACAATGGGTTGAGTTATACTTCATGTTGTAAAGCATTTAATTCTTGCATAAAATATACAATTCTATTAAGATTGGTATAAATCTACTTATTTATAAACCCTGGCTTAAAAACAAGGACAGGATGCAGCCTGCACATGCATTGAGAAGGACAACCTAGCAAATGTTTGCGACCTTAAAAGTGTTTATTCACTTTCTATGGTTATCAATCTGGAAAAATAACCTCCTGACTTGTAAATTTCAACTTCTCTTGTTGATAATGGCAATGAAACTCTCAGAAAGACTCTAGGCACTCTCACTGATTTATGCTGGTGGAGAATAATCTATGAACTATAGAATGTCGCTAAGATATAATTTGGCAAGTCTTTTTAACTCACATCTCTAGCAGGATCAATCCTGAAGTGCAATAGAAAGTCACTGATGCTTGACTGCATAATTCTCAAGAAAAGAATCAAGTGCTAACAGATTTCAGACATAAATGAAACAAATATGTGGGTCTAGGAAATTCCAACCCAATTCACAAAGATTCCTTAAAGGAGGTCACCAAGCATATAGGCCTTCATTGAAAAGGAAGGGATAAAAGAAATAAATGGTGTAAAGACACAAAAATAGAATTTCTATATCTTCTCAAACCGACCCCACCAACCTGAGTAATGCATAAAGTCAGCAAATGGGTGAGGAAGATTTGCACACAGCTTTGTGAAACAGTGAAGTGCTTGCTTACTCCTGAATAAAAAAATCACTGAGAAAAATTTGATGATGAATATGGAGAATTCTGTTTTTACCTTCCACTGAAAATACTCTCTAAGAACAGTCCTATATCCACCCTCTGATCCTGTTTCTCCATCTTTTATCACCCTAGCATGTCCTCCTTGCTGCTTTTGACATAAAAAATAGTTATTTGTGCTGGGAGTGTCCTGGCCAAATAAGCAGTTGATACTTGGGTGTTTACAGGGAGAAAAAGGGAAGTCTCAGTTCTATTTCTGAGTGATTCTTCTTTAAATGAAATGAGACTGAGCTTTGGAATCTCATTGCATGATCATGTCGGTAGGGCTTAGTCGGCAGCTTAGGATTCCCATGCCAAGAGATCAGTGTGGAATGCAATAAGCTTTATAAAATATGCTTTGGGGGCTGCTTTGCTTTGCAAATAGACCTTACATGTTACATGTCGAGCAAGTGGCTCACAATGGCAATTTGCAGGACTTAGACATTTTCCAGTGCTTGGGAGAATGAAGATTCCATACCACCTTATAGGCTTTGAATAAATAAGGTTATAAAACCTCTTTGGGATTTGAGCCCAGCAAGTTCTACCTCTAGCTGAAGCAATTAATAAGAGTTTATGAGAATAAATACTTTAAGGTATTTTAAAATACTGTATTTTCATACACATAATAAAAATATATCCATACAATGATCTTGATGCTACCATAATTTTTCTCTTTAAAAAAATAATCCCTTGAAAGTGCTATCAGGAGCTACCTGTGTTTTTTTTTGAAAGGCAAACTTCCTGGGTCTATAGTACTGCTATAATTCTCATGTCATCCCTAGAGTCTTCCCTTTCCAATGGTAAAAATAATGCATGGTATATTTTTCTCACTCTTAGCTTCTTCCTTTGGAAATGCTGCTAAGTAGGAAATACTGAAAGAGTTAAAAGGGACAATTAATTGGAATGAAGGCGTTATCTATCTCTGACTTTGAATAAACAACGGATAAGTTGTCCTTAACTTATTGAGACATATGACTAAGTAGGACCACTTGATCTCCAATATTAATAAAGCTTCTGAGTCCTAACAAGAAGTGCAAAACAAGTAACTCAACTTGTATAAAAAACCCTGATTAAGACAGTATAACAAACCATGATGTGAAATAATAGAGTCAAATTCAAAGTCACAATATATAAACCACAGCCAAAACTAGAAGTTTTTATAGTAACAGTTATGGCTTCCCAAGCCAGAGAAAGCTTACTGTACTTCAAGAATCAACTAAAGTTGATAGATAGCAGGTATTCTGTAAGGTGCAATAACAATTGAATAGCTGCAGATTGCATAAATGTGTTGTGTCACATAATACCAAAGTTATTTGCAAAAATTATACAATCTGGAATGCTTGAATATGAGACACAACGATATACTGAAACATACATTTATAAGAAAATGAGAGCAATCATTAATATAAAAGATATTTTTGGGATGCATTAAGTTAGCAGTGCTATCAAGGTTAAATAGGTAAAGTAAGTTCTTCTCGGTCAGCTACTTAGAATTTCAGTTATATATGTCTTATACCTTTTCTTTCTTTGCAAATCTGGTACATCTTCTTTGTCTCCTGGTTTACCTGGCTTAGGATCTTCAAAGTCCCATGGATACATATTGATCAGGGCAGACATTGTGGGCTATTTTCCTTAAACATGCTGAAATGGAAAGATTTTCCTAGTGTTACCAGGGGAAGGACTTTCTTGACCAAAGTCTGACTTCTCCACTATGACATTGTTGCTCTTGCCCCCCTGGTCCTCTTCTACCCATGCCTTTGACTTTACCTCACCATCTGTCATGTTTTCCTTGATTGACAAATCCTCCTTGGGAATATTTGATTCTTATATCTTCTGTCTCATATCCAATCCGGGGTTCCCTCCTTTTCCTCTTCTTCCTGGAGATGCTACACTTTAAAACTATCCCAGACCTCTTCTTTCCTAGGCCCTGCTATCTTATTTGCACTTAGAGCAGAAGAGGCAGGTAAAGCTACACTTCTTCCAGCATTTGGTTGAGCTGGGGTCTCAAACTCCCAAGGACAAACCTCTGCTCGTGATGTTAAAGGTTGCTGGAAGTTATTACTTGAGTTATAGGAGCCACGCACATTCTCCTCAGAAGAAGATGTCTTTTTTTCCTGGTGTCCTATTTGGTTGAGATTTTCATTCTCTGTTTTTGATGCTACAGCTTTGGGGGGCAGTTCTTCACTCTGCCCAGCACACACATTGGCTGCACGAGGCTGACCTCCGTTCTCCTCTTTTGCCCTCTCTGGGAGAACTGGAGTCTTGGAAATCAAAAGCTTCTCATCTTCCAAAATGGACTGGCCTTGGCTCTCCCAAAGGCATACTTCAGCCTTATCTATGCGCTTCTGATTGGATTGCTGACAAACCTCAGCTGCCTTAGGCTTGTGGTGAGATTTCTCCTTTAAGGAAAAAGTTGGGTTTTTCTCCATTGCAGAAGCCACAATAGATACGTGCTTTTGAACTTTTGATTCTGAAGGCACAGGACCAGGGGTCAGGTCATAAACCTCCCAAGGACACACCTCCCCAATGTCAAAGTTGTCCTTCATCTGGGTGGTGCCTGGGTTCAGGTCAGAATTGGCAGTGGTGGGGTTGACCCTTTGTTGTTTCATAATCCCAGATTTCTGAGGCTTTCTTGGCTCCTCCGCAGGATTTGAGTTTTGGGGGGCAGGATCTTTAGTCTCTGTGTTATCAGAATTTGAGTGATTTCTGTTTGTCTCTTTATCCTTTGGCAAAGGTTTCTGGGATTTAGTGCGTTCTTCCACACCTGCTGTTTGGGTTTTCCCAGCTAATCCAAGAGTCTTCTCCTTGGCGCTTGCTATGACACTGAGAGACTTCTGTAACATCGATGTTCGTGGGTGCCCAGTTTTCTTCTCTGAGCTGAGGTTGTGAGCGCTTGCTGACTTGCACACCAACGGCACCGACTCCGTGGACTCAGCCTCGCTGTCTTCTTTTAGTTTTTGTGTTAGTTTTTTACCCGACAGGGATTCCAGTGTGGAATTTTCTGTTGTCTCCTCCTCTTGGCTTTCTGTGGGTAGGCTACTGGACTCTTCCGTTTGGTCTCTCACGTGGTCATAAGTGCTGTGGGATTTCTTGAGTGAGAAGACTCGGTTTTTCAGGGTCTCCTCCTTGGATTTCCCTGTGTTCCCTGAAGACTCTGGGGGGTTCTTCCTGATAAGGGCAGTGCCTTTGGCTGTGCCATGGTCGGCGCCCTCCTTGTCCTCTTTAGAGCACTGCCGGCTGACTGTCTCTGGGATCTCCGTAATGCGTCTCATGATGGAACGACCTAGGCCCTTCTTCGAGCACCGCTTTTTCTGGAGGTGGGGGTTGTTTGTGATCATCTTCTTTCTTTTATATATTTCCAGTTGGGCATAGAGTTTTTTCAGCTCGTCCTGCCAGAACAAAAACAAATTCAAAGAAGTGTAGAATTTAGTGTTCCAGTCATAGAAGATCACTACATGGTATTGGAATTCAGTAAACTTGGGCTCTAATTTGGGGCAACTGCTCTACAGCTTTCTCTGACATATGTACTTGTCGATTTTCTCACCATTTGTACTTTCTGATTCTTTTGTGTTTTGTTTCACATAAAGTGTGGACCTTAAGACATGAACCTCACGTATTCTAACCTTGCTTCAAGGAGCAAGCTCCTTCTGATTTGTACTTTTCTGATTTGTATTTTCTGATTCTTTTGTGTTTTGTTTCAAATAAGTGTGGACTTTAAGACACGAACTCATGTATTCTAACCTTGCATCAAGGAGCAAGCACTTTGTACATTCAAGTTGTGAGGACCAGACTGAGCCTAGACCAGAACAAAACACAGCATATTGTTTATAGGTGAACCATATCCCTGAGTAGTATTGGAAGAATCATGCAGCCATTGATAAAGTTACATGTGATGTTAGATTAGGCTTAGAGGGTAATAGTCCGTTGACTACTAAAAACATCTGCTTCCTTCAGATGCTGATATGTCGTCATAGATTATTTTAAATAATCCAGGCTCTCCTCTCTGCTCCACAGATCTATCCTACCTTTCCCTAAGCAAGATGTTATAAGCATGTATTATGGAACACGTTTAATCAGTTCATCACTATGAATACCAGTAAGTCAGTTAAGACTACTGAGGTTGACCAGGTTACTATAAAAGTTGAAATGGCCTGTGCATTCTAATTTATACTATGGTTCATATATTTTAGAACTGGATTAACTCTGCATTTGACATCTTCAGTTCATACCCAAACACATTCCCTCTTTCCGAGACATACATGCACAAACATGAGTGTACATGCATGCACACACGCACCCCAACCCACACATGCCTGCCTGTATAAATAAGGCTAATCTGAAATAGGAAGAAAGATAGAGTACTGGCATTACCCGAATGTCCTCTGGATCCAAGCTGTGCTCACTCCAGGCTGAATTGATACTGCTGTTCAGGTAGGATCCAGATCGGCCCATGTCTAGCTCATCCTCATATGCTTCTGTAGCAATATCATCTCTTGGGTTATTGCTTGAATGTGAAAACTGAAACAAATTCAGTATGAGCAGTAGACATTAGCTCACTGTAATGCATTGCATATATCTATATCTATATACCTATATCTATACCTAGATCGATCGATCGATCTATCTATCTATCTATCTATCTATCTAGATAGAGAGAGACACAGACAGACAGACAGGGTCTTGCTATGTTGCTCAGCCAGGAGAGCAGCAGCTATTCACAGGCATGGTCATAGCACGCAGCAGCCTCAAACTCCCGAGCTGAAGCCATCCTCCTGCTCCAGCCTCCCTGGTAAACTGAATCTTTACTTTACTCTTCTACATATGTTTGTGAGACCCACAGATGCCATGAACTAAAGGCCACAAATCGTGAATATCATAGAGTTCCTGCCCTCCAAAATATCATACGCCACTGATTACACCACCTGGAGGTCATTTATAAAAATGAAATTGTTTTTCTTGTTTTTAAAGTCTTGGAGACAATTATGAGTTTAAGAAATAATGTCATTTGTCATATATTGTCCATTTCCTGCTTTTTTATTTTTCCTTGGCACTTACCTCTATCTAAAATACTATTTTAAATACTTACCTTATTTATTTATCTTGTCTGTTTCCCCTTCCCCCTCTCCCCTTCTCCAGAATATAAGTACCGTGAGAATACAGGATTTTATCTGTTCATTTCTCTTATTCTAAGGATATATAACAATGCCTAGCAATGCCCCTCTATAATATTTTAACATTCTCTTTTCATTGAGATAGAATTCACACACATACTATAAAATTTATAACTTTAAAGTGTATATGTCAGTTCTTGGTACATTCATGAGGTTGTGCAACCATCACCACTATTTAATTCCAGAATAGTTTTGGAATATTCATCTCAAAAAGAAACCTTGAATCCATTAAGCAATCACTTCTATTCATCCTTCCCCCAGCCTGTGACAAACACTAATCTACTTTATGTTTCTATAGATTTGCCCATTCTGGACATTTCACATAAATGGAATCATGCAATGTGTGGCATTTTGTGTCTGGCTTTTGCACTTCTTATTGTTGTAACATGTGCCAGAACTTCATTCCTTTTTACTGACGAATAATAATCCATCGTAAGGATATACCACATGTTGTTTATACATTTATCAGTTGGTAAACATTTGGGTTGTTTCTACTTTTTGGGTATTATGAATAACACTGCTATGAACATTCATGTACAAGTTTCAATCCTCTTTGGAACTCAGTAACAATTTATTAAATAATCTCAGTATAGCTCCATCTATCTAATAAAAGTGTAATCATATTATGCAAAGTATCAAAATAGTTAAGATAATCTATAAAAATACTTGTGTCTAGTTGATGTAATTCAAGTAGGGAATAAAATAGGTATCTTGTTCTGTTTACAATGGTTTAGACTTTTCAATCAGGCTGAATCTCAATGTTCTGGTTAACTGTGAGACTTGAGGAAAAGCCTAGAGTGAAGACAAGAAATCACAATTCTGGTTTCAGCTGTGCTAACACTGTATTTTGTGGCACTGAAAAGATACACAGTGTTCTAATATTGTGTTTATGTATAAAAGAGGAAAATAATAACAATGATATAATTTGTATAATACCTTCCCCCCAGAGAAAAAAAAAACTCCAATATCATTTTATTTTATTCCAGGAAGCCTTACTATTATATCACACACAAAAAATCAAAAGTCCTGGCTAGTGTCATAACACACAGCCAGTTTCTGGAAGGTCCATGAGTCTAGAATCCCTGTATTCTGAGTCCTGGCTCATTTTTCCTCATTTCATGGTGCTGCCTGGACAAGTCTTTGTCAGTATCTATCATTATGGAGATTCCTCTATATATAATAATTTATTTCTATATACATAAAAAATTATTTGAATGTTTCAAACATAAGATTTCTCTGAATATGAATCCAAACAAGAGGATTCTTAGAATAGGAGAGTCTTTTAAAAAATGATCTTGATGTTACAGCTAGAACAAACCCATAATAATTAAAACATACTAGACATCAATATATTTGGAAAAAGACTGAAACAGATGATGGGTTTTTGTACAAACAAAGGCATTTAAAAATTATTTAAGAAGTTTCCAAAATTCAAAAAGAAAACAGCCAGTTTCCTGAGGAGGGAGCTTTAAAACTCTTTTAAATATTAAGCAAATTTCCATACCTCCCTTTGCCTATAGGATAAACAACTCCATGTTCATTAAAAATAAGTTTTGCAAAAAAAAAGTAATATTAGAAGAATACCTTTGGAATCAAAAGCAACCCAATGGTGACTGTCACAGTCAAATGAGTATGTGCAAAATACAGCATCAACATCCAATCAGACTGAAGTCTTGAGGCAAGAACAAATCTGAAATGAGAATTCATTGAGTTAACAATCCAAGATTAAGATTCTACTTAGAACACTAGGATTACTTGGAAACTCTTTTTTCCTCATTGTATTAAAATAAGAAAAAGGAAATTGTATTACTATTTCTACGGCATATATTTTCATCTCAGAAGAATAAAGTCTAAGCTTAATTTGATGCATAGTATATGAACCCTTTATTATGATTTTAGATTAACAATAGTAAGAAAGGCAGCATAATAATTCCCAAGATTATTATTTTGTATGTAAAGTGGCCTCTAAAAATCGAAATGGTAAATATATGTAAATTCAAGAGGAGTAGGTTACAAACTTACAATACAAATTTGTAGAGTTATCAATTGTAATATTCTTAGAACTCATAATTTGCCTACAAAGCATCAATGTTTAAAAACAGTTATAATTAAGAAAAAGTGGACAATTATTTATCTTTGTGAATGATCCAAGGATTGAAATAAAACAATTTAATGGATAAAACAATTTAATGAAACATACTAATGGTTTATAAAAATGTACCCTTTAAAATACATTGTTCTAAATTATCAAATTGTCTAAAATAATTTAAAATGCAGTATTTAAAAATCTTATCTGATTGAGAAATTTATAAAGTTGTGTTCCAGTATGCCTCTGCAGGAAAAAATGGTGAGGAGAAATTCAATACTAAGGTCTACTCTAGTAATTTGGGAATATTTTCAGAAATTAATAGGTGTATGTACACAGTTCATGTTTTAAGGATGCATCCTTATGCAGAAACCAGGGGTTGCTTTCATAAAGGTCTTATCCATTGTTTATCCATGAAAGCAAAATATGACATTTTGCCACTTGAAATTAGAGAACTACAATTTTGTTTCACATCATCAAATTTGCAAAGTTAACATCCTAAGAAAATGCTCATGATATTATAATCACAAAACAAACATATATTAATGGCTACAATAGGAAGAAACTGATTTTTATATCTTCATTCTACCATATTAATGACAAATTTACTAAGTAAATGATCATTAATGTTTAAAATTGTCATCAAGAGGATTTCTTTCTCATTTTCACCTCCATGCTGCTCCCCTAAGGATATCAAGCTAAAATGGAAGCTCAGCAGTTACCCAAAAGGGAGAATTATTTTCCCTTGTGTCTAGAGATGCAAACCAAATAGGCTTGTAACATATATAAAATACAGGGCACTCATCACAATAGCTCACATTTCATTAAACAGGGATAGGGCTTTCTGGCTAACCATCTTCTCTAACTTCTTTGTGAGAAAAACACATACCTTGAATATGACTGCAAAACTGAACCAGTTTTGACAAAAGATTGTGAAAACAGACTTTTGACACAGTCTGTTTTCCTGGGTCAGGCTTTTTTTTTTGCATTGAAATAGGATCATTACACTCAGTAACAAGTAACAGTCTCTGAGGCATATAAGGGATATAACACTCTGGGAAAATAATACAAATCCAGTCTGTTGAGGGTCATTCCAGTATTGGAGCAGAAAGTTACATTAAAGGAGACATTCATAAAAGGATCCTCATGTATTGAGAATTCCATCTTAAATGCAAAGCAAATAAACTTTAAAGTAGCATGACAGTATCTAGAAGGAAAAATGCTTGCACATAATTTAAAATAGTGAACCTTTAAAAAACCACCAACTGTGAAATATACAGACATCACTCTCAATCAGTTTTAAATTACTGCCAGGTTTTTAAGGTTGCAATTCTGACTAGAAATATTTTGAGAAAAACTGGGTTTGCAGTAATTTTAAAGCTTCATTTTTTCAAGAGTATTTCATCTTTTAAAACATAGGTCTAAAAGCCAGGAGCATAAAATATTTGAAAATTGAGGTTAAAAATAAACACACTTAAAAGTCTTGTGCTTTCCCAAAGATTTGCTTTATGCTTAGCACTAAAAATAATAAAGGATAAGGGATTATAACAGGCTGGGAAAAACGCCTCTGTGTTATTTATCCTTCTAGACTTAATTCTTTGCTATTAGTTTATTTTTGTGCAATTTGACAATTTGGTATGAATAAAGGTAAATCTGTATATAATGTATAGTCATAGTTTTTAATTTATATATGTATATATACATATATAGACATAATTATTTTAAGCATATAAGAAAGAACACATGCTATATTGATAGAGAATATATTTTTCACTGTTGGAAGCCTTATTTTATATTGTTTCATTCAAGGAAAAAATTACCAAGATGGATATAGCTGATTTAAATTATTATGTTATTGCTTCTTATTCTTGGACTTTATAAATATTTGAACCGTCACATGTATAAGTTCAGGCCATATGTAAATAAGACATTGTACATACTTGATTGATTTATTATTGCCTATTACTTTCTCCCTATCAATTCCCCCAAAATCAGTGTTATGCAGATTTACTGTATTAAACTACAATTCCATTCCTTCATCCTTTATAACCATATAAATTATATTTCTGAGAGTAGCTAATATATGCTGTGATTCCTTAAAGTCAATATACCACAGTCTGATCCAATCTAGGCAGAAAGATATAGTGGGTCAAATTTGGAATTTAAAACATAGGGCTTCTTCAGGTTTATTTAAGCTTGCTAAAAAATCAAAGCCTACCAAGCTAGTTAGTCTTTCTGTGTCACACTTGCTACCAATGGAAGTTCTCCCTTTTCAGAAGTAATAGAGGTCCACACAGTTGTCTGGAAGAAAATTGATCTTGCAAGTACATCATGTCTATTCAACACCAAATTTACTAGGTTCAACATGGAGCATTCAATCAGTGTGTGTGTCTATAAGAACCAAGCTCATGTTCATGTGATTATTCTGGTTGGGCCAATGAGTTGCTTGGGGCTCTGTAGGAAAGATTTACAGCAAAGTAGTAAGGCTGTTTTCAATCAGTATTTAACATGTACTTCCTGTCACCTTGAATCAGTAGAAAAACAGTATTTTCTGAAGTGTGGATGCTGTTATCAAATGTCAAGTGAGGTTTGGGGGGATTCCATGGTCAATTAAGTTTGCAAAATGCTGGTTAAATAAAATTAAGTAGGTTTCCTTGCAGCAGGACTTCTCAGCATGCTAACTTGCATTGTGACACTCTGAAAAGGAGACTATAAAGTGCAATGTATCATAAATATACAAACACACATAAACACCTAAAAGTGATATACTAAGGTGTTAACAGTGCTTATCTTTGGGTAGCGTGATTGGGGAGTTTATTTACTTTTTTCTTTAGGATTTTTCTGTAACAACCATCTATTGCCTTATTAGACTTTTAAAAGATTCATTTAAGAATAGTTTACCATGCCTACTCCTGAAAGAACCTAGGCCAGTTTAAAGTTTGACATATATTGAGAAATGAAATTTAATGATGAAAACTGAACAGAGTAAACTTTAAGGAATTAAAGGATATTTAGATATTTATTAAACTTCTAAACAGATTTAAGTACTTGGACAATTAATTTTTTTCTAAAAAATTCTAGCAGTTTATTATAAGGCTAAAGTGCACAACCTTCTGCACTACATAAGCACATTTTGACCACAGAAGACATTTAAACTCATCTCTGAGAAGCCTTCTTACTGGTTTACAACTCTTTAGTTGATTTGTTAACTTTAGTTGATTTGTTAGTCGATTTGTTAACATTTAACTTGTAACTGGTTGTAGAAAAGCATGTTTGTTATATCTTGGAATATGCTTGATATTCTGCAAATAAGCAAAAAAGTAGCTTTTCTTGGAAGAAAGTCTGGGGAATATGTCAAGGCTGTTTGAGCTCTGGCAACAGGAGGAGACATTCTATGGTGCTCAAGATATTGTTGACTGAGGGCATCCCCTCTTAGGTACTGAAACTCCAGTCTGAGTAGCTGAAAAAGCATTTCTTCCTTTGCATATTTATAATCTTATATTTCCATTCTTATCTTTCCTTCCTCTTCTAATGTCTTTCTCTCCTCTCTCAGAGAGGGCAAGACAAAGCAAAGAGCCCAGTTCTCTAGATTCCTGGCCTCTTGATGGAGTCTCCAGGGTTGTCAGACCATAGATACCTCCTCTTCTTATTTAAAAGTTTTAAAAGTGTAGGCTGTAACTGAGGCCCACTGCTGTCTGGCAACATCTCTAAAGATGCAAGATCACATCTTCTGATTGCTGACTAAAGTCAGAGAGGATAGCCATCCTACAAAATTCCCCCAGACCCACAACTGCCTTCTCCCACCCCGTCTTCCATTCTCACTGATCTCCAGGAGAGTCTGAAGGCCAAAAAAGGAATTGAAACTAAAGAAAGGGGATCCACTCTTTCCACTGAGGCCAGAGACAAATACTCAACATCTCTAATTTTCTTAAGTGTGTCCTAACTTTCCATATCTGTCAAGCAATTGAATGACATCTTTTTGTTGCTTTTTAAATGATAGAATTCCTTCTTTTAGTTCTGCCCTGAGAGTTTCATTTCATTTTCAAATATGAATCAGGGACACATTTTCAGAAGATAAGTCATATATATTTCATTTTGTTCACTTCATGATAAGCCACTGTCTTCCTCCTGTGTTCTCATCTGCTAGACAGAAACCTGGGATGATCACACAATAGAGGACCAAGCTATACATTCTTATCCCAGAAATTCATTACCAGAATGTGTGATAGCACCAAAGCCCATTGCACATGATAATCTAGTCATCAGATTGAAGTAGTTTTTGTGTTTTGAATTCCACAGAATTCATACATACAAGTTGTCTATATGACTATTGAGATTTTGAAAATATAAACCAGCCCATTAAACATGAATGAAAATATAGATGAGTTAACTGTATCTGCTTTACAATGTATGCACATATTGCATTATATCTTCATAATGAAGCTACATATTACAAACAATATTCCATTACATTTCCATAAGTGGCTTAAGATAATACAATAACATTGAATTAACCTTCAAAATAGAAGAAGGCAATAAACAACACAGCCGAAGGAACTAAGAACAACAGCTTTAAAAACTATTCATTTTCCAAATCTGTAAAAGAAATTAGTCCACTTATAAAATGCTATCTTTGCTAAGTCTTTCTATTATGCATCTTATCTAATTTTGTTATTTAAACAGCAACACATCAGAAAAATAAAATAGTTATTTACTAGCTCTACAGATCACTTGCCTAATTGTATGGAATATAGCAGAGATGATGAGCTCATTGTGAACTGCAACAGCCATATAGCGGGGCTCATGGAATGCCGATGGGACTGTCCGCACTGCATAGCAGAGATAAACACCCCACAAGAGGAATAAAAATTCAGCTGTGAAAATAACAAACCATTTTCATCAGTTTTATAGGTGAAGAAATAAAATTCTTCTTTAGCATGCATTTTGTTTATTATTCAACATAAGTTTTTTATAAATAGATGGGTTAGAAAGTCTTATTCACATACAAATACAAATGCCATATATTTTTAAATTTCATTCAGTTTATGGAATATTTTTCAAAGGGTACACTTTTTTGTTATTGCATTTAATTTAAAGGTACACTTTGTTGTAATAGCATTCAGAATTTTCTAATTTTTTGGTAATACCTTGCTTTTTCCTAAAACCACTGTAAACTAATTTTCCATATCCCTAACCTAAGTTTAGGATGCTCGTGGAACACTCAGGTCACAATAAAGTTACCAAGGCAACAACAACAACAAAAGTTTAGAACATGTTTATATGCAGCTTCTAGAAATTTAAGTTCTAACTGCACTAAGCCCAGTACAATAAGTAAAGATAACATTGCCAGCTATGTGAGAACACAGGTTGCTAAACATTCAGTGGCATATTTTATAAATAAAACCTTGTTTTGTCACACATGACAGAAATCATGTCTTCTGTGGGTTGAGTGTGGAAAGGTTTAGTAAAATTCACAATCACCTTGTTTGATCACTGAAGCTAGAAGAGACGAGCACAGTGTAGCAGCTAAGAATGAGGACTTCAGCACCATGTTAGATATAATTCTGATTCTGACTCTGGCTCTATCCCCAAATAACTTTGCATAATCTTAGGCAATTTACTTAACCTCTCTGGTCAATTTCTTCATTTGGAAAATGAGGATAATAAAAGTATGTATTTCATGTGATTATGTGCTAATTAAATAAAATAATGCATATAAAGCACTTAACATAGTTTCTGACACATAGTAATTGTTAAATAAATGGTTTTTATTATTAAACATTTCATTTGACTTTTTTCCCCAAACTAAATATTGCTATTTTATCTCATTTTGAGTGATAATCTATACAACCCATTTTATCTATCTTAGTGGCATGACCTTTCTGGAAGATAGTGTCTAATAAGAAAGTTCTAATTTGGAGAAAACATTTCATCAAATGCATTATCTAGATGGAACTTTCTTGTAAACAGAAACATTGATGTCCACTCAAAACATGGATTATCCATCCAAAAACCAAGGTGTTTTCCTTGCCAAAGTTTCAGTATATTTCAATCAGCATTTAAATGGTAGGTAGGGCCTTAATTATTTAAAATCCCTTAAAGAAACAAATGTCTCAGGAGCTACTCTAAAACCCTGATGTAGCCGGAAGACAAAAAAATTAATGTCACTCCAAACTCTCCATGAGATCTAGTGTAGGTCTGTCTTATTCAGCATGGTGGACCTTGGCCATGCTATGAATGTTTCCAGCCAAGTTGTATTGGATCGAGAAAAGGGAATCGGGTAACTTTGAGATTTTCATGTATAATTTCCTTTCCCAACTCTTGTATTTCTGTCCATGGAATTACCGTTGCCTTCTTTACCCAGGTTTGAAATCTCCAGCTTTCATTTCTACATTTCTTTCTTCGAGTCATTTCTCAGATGTATTAATTCCTCTCAATGCCCACAATAACAATCTTTGCCTAAGCCGCTATCAGTTTACTCCTTATTTGCTGAAATTATTTTTCAAGGGCTCATCTAAACCTGACTTTGAAACTGGTCTAATTGTCCCACAGAACTGATATTTGTGGTTTCTTTGAATAAAAATAGAAATTGATCCTCCCAGTCTTAAAATCTGAAAAGGTTACATTTGTCATATCTGAGTTCCTTTTTCAGGAAACCAACCATCAGTCCTCCAGATAGAATCAAGGAGCTGAAACTTACCAGATCACTGCATCTGGACAATGAGACACCAGATCCCTCACCCATCATGATTGCCTAACCAACCACCTGCTTCCTGTTGACCAACTTCTCTTTGTTACCCCTCCCTAATTCCTGTTTTCCACATATGGTTACATTTCTTCCCTGCTATATAAACCTCTAATTTTAGTCGGTCAGGAAGACGGAATTGAGACTGATCTCCCAGCTCCTTGGCTATTGTACCTGATTAAAGCCTTCTTCCCTGGCAATATTGTTGTCTCAGGGATTGGCCTTCTGTACAGTGATCAGTAGGACCTAGACCAAAACCCTGGCATTTCAGTAACAGTTTCATCTGTGTTAACACACTCTTCATAACAGTAACAGGTTCATTTTTCTGAAACTCCATTTTGATCATATCGGGACTTGTCCACATCTGTGCCACTGCATTTGGGTTAACCCAGTCACATCTCCATTAGAAGGTTCATGCATACCGGGCCGGGCATGGTGGCTCACACCTGTAATCCCAGCACTTTGAGAGGCTGAGGCAGGTGGATCAGGCTGGTCAGTAGTTCAAGACAAGCCTGGCTAACATTGGTGAAACCCTGTCTCTACTAAAAATTAAAAAAATTTAAAAAATTAGCCTGGTGTGGTGGCACTTGCCTGTGGTCCCAGCTACTCAGGAGGCTGAGGCAGGAGAATTGCTTGAAAGAGGAGGTGGAGGCCTCAGTGAGCTGAGGTCATGCCACTGCACTCCAGCCTGGGTGACAGAGTGAGACTCTGCCTCAAAAAAAAAAAAAAAAAAAAAAAAAATTCACACTTACCTACTTACAACCCTAGAAATAATTCCTGTCCCAAAGGAAGACCTTATGGCCTTACTTTCAACACTATCTTACTGCACAGCCTTCACGTTAGCTGCCCACGTTGCTTGACTTTATTTATTTATTCTTGCTTGTGGTTTCTAGACCTTGACTTCTACTGTGGTCTCTGGCCTTCGGGTCAGCCTTCTGTGAGGCGTCAACGTGTCTTCATTCAGAAATGCTCAGTGGCTCACTATTATTTCACAAATCCTGTTATCCTGGCATTCCTAGCCCTCTACAATATGACTTCATAATATATATCTAACACGACGTCTCAGTACTCCCCAGCATAAACTCTTTGAGCAGACCTAGAAGGTCTCTTTGTCCTCTGAACACTCCAAATCTTTTTATATTTTTATTTTTTTTGAGACAGGGTCTTGGTCTGTCACCCAGGCTGGAGTGTTGTGGCACGATCTTGGCACACTGCAACCTCTGCCTCCAGGGTTCAACTGATTCCTGTGCCTCAGCCATCTGAGCAGCAGAGATTACAGGCATGAGCCACCATGCCTGGCTAATTTTTGTAATTTTAGTAGAGATGGGGTTTTGGCGTGTTGGCCGGGCTTGTCTCAAACTTCTGGCCTCAAGCAATCCACTCACCTTGGCCTACCAAAGTGCTGGGATTACAGGCGTGAGCCACCACTCCTGGCCCGTTCCAAATCTTGGTCTTGCTTCTGAGCTATTGGTCTTGCTCACACTATTGCTCTCATTTCTAGTGGGAGCTAGAATTTCAGGTGGAAAAATCGTAATCAATGTTTCAATGTCCAGTTGAAGTCCTATTTCTATCACAAAGCCTCCTGAAATGATTATAACCTACACTGAATTTTCTTCCCTCTAGTATCTTTATAGTTTTTACGTATACAGCACAATGCAGAGAATACCACCCAACATATAATTAGAAGAAAATTGTTCATGGGGTCTTGTTAGTTGACACCCATCCCAACTAGTTATGAACTACGGGGCCGGAACTGAGTTTTTCAGTTTTTTTCTCCCTTTGCCCACATAGGTGGTAGCAACAGTACTGGGACAATGTAGATAAGATTTAGTAAATAATTGTTGAGTAAGTCTAAATGATGTCAGTTTCATGTTTAAGTCATTAGAGATGGAGACTCTGTTACCTTGCCCCTCCATCTAACATTGCAGGGCCTGTTAAAGGAAAATAGGCAAGCCATTAGCCTTTAGTTTCTATTTGCTTGCATAAGGGTTCCAGGCATACAAACAGAAACTAAAGGTAGAAGCATTCTTTGTAACTGATTAATTGTGAAGGAAGCTTCAGCCAATCATAGACAGCCAAATAGCTGATTGGTTTTGTAACCTGGGACCTCCCACTGGACAATATCCAAATAAGGCAAACACCTAGCTCTAGCCAATCAAGTAGTTTGTTTTGTTTTGTTTGTTTTTTAAATTTTGCTTCCATCTCCAGCCTATAAAAGTTGAATGCTCAGGCCGCCACAGCAAAACCCACAACCTCCCTTTGGTTTTGGTGCTTCCTGATTCATGAATTGATCTTCGCTCAGATAAACTGTTAGATTTTCATTTTGTCTCAAGTTTGTCCTTAAACAGGCTTATAAGTGATCTAAAGATCATACTGGCATCATTAACTGTGTTAATCCGAAACTGATGCACTACTGAGTTTGTGGTACTGTGCCTGGCACAAAAGAATGGTGAATGCATAAGTATTATTAAGTACCACTAGCACAAAAATATGCTGTAGTTGAAGGATTCACATGTAGCTGCATTATGAAAACAGTATCTCCTGCTACTTACCACACAGTTTTTACATAATGTTATACTGAAGATTCAAAAAAAGAAAAGTAGTTATCAGGTTAATTAGTGTGCTACAATGGAGAATTATATTTAAAAATATAAGACAAAATAAGATTTCTCATAATAGCTCAGTTGAACATTAAAATCATTTCATTAGCAATACCAAACAATATGCTGTAGCTGAAAAACAATTTATTATTCAAAGTACCAATTAAACTAAATGTGATATATAAAAGTTGTGCTTAGGAAAAAAATCAGTTTTGTATAATTAACTTCAGACTAGCACTGCAATTAGTAAAGAAAATATGCAGATGTTACCAAATTTGCGGTGTTATTACGTGGGAGTTGAAATACGTGTTGTGCTTCTTCTTTAGAAAATAATTTCTGGTGTTAAATAATTTTGATGAAAGGCATGAGTATAGTTACAAAAAGGACTGCATTTATATTTCGAGATCCAAATAGGGCTTTCAGAAACTGAAGTCTTTTTAATCTGTATGGAATAACACTCAGTTTAAAAGTTAACTACCATAGCCTTTGAAAAATTAATATACTATAAGGAGAGTATTTTCAAGTTATTTTTTCAAACGGCTGGGCCAAGCAAGGAAATGAAAATTAGTATAAGTTCTTTGACACTGAAGGTGCTCCAGTTCTGTGATCCTAGACTACCCACAAAAGCTGAGAGAAAAACAACTTCAAAGTGCAAATGCCACTCAAGCTGTAGTACTCCGATTTACCCTGTTGCAAAGGCGTTTTGTATTAATAACACTTTACCCTGCTTTGCCGCATTAAAAATTACCTTTACACAGCATAAATAAGTATATAAATGATAAAACGTTTAGGTTTTATTTCTCAAGTGTCTCTTTTAATGTCCTCTTCTATTTTTCTCTATATCCTATCCACTTAAAAAATTCATGGTTAAAGTAAAAAAAAAAATATTTACAATTCTACCCAGGATAACTCATTTTGTTTTCTTTCTAATGACAGAGTTGGTGGCACAGAGGTTATCACTAAGTGTTAAATCAAACAACTTCAATAATTCTTGAATATCTTCAATTCCAGGATTCTAGGCTTCAGCTAGTATAAAGAAGCTTGAATATAAATAAGTATTTATATTATAAGCCCTAGATATTCTGGGTGGTTATCTGGTTCTTCTTTGGCTAAAATAAAGCCAATTATGAGTTACACTGATTAAAACAATGAGAATGTCTCTTCTGTTAGAATTGTTAAGTTACAAGTGACTTTATTAGACCATATAGTGAACAGGTACATTTTTGAGTGTCTGTGCTGCTGGGAAGCAGGTAGTTGGTGAGCTGCTGTTATTCTGCTGGCCTTAAAGTCAGTTGATTCAGCTCCGAGATAGAGAAGGATACAGAAGACGTTGCAAGTTACAGTGCATTTCACAACTAGGACAATGGAGGCTGGGTGTGTGTTCCCTGTCCAGCTCTCTGGAAGCACAGAGCCCCGGGATGGGCGGGATGGGCTATAGGATATGTCTGCAGAGAACCTCCGTTCTCCAGCTGCACTCGCCCTGTGAGCAGCAGATTGGAGCCTAGAATCCGAGTCTCTTAGTTCCTGACCAGTGCTCCCTAAATTACATTCTTGGCTGAGATTTTCTTAACCCCTGGAAATATTTTTATCCTACTGAAGAAAACAAATATTTTTCCAGGCAGCAATTGTTTGTATTTAGAACAGCTGATACATTAATTAGAATTGAATAGCCTGTGGTAATTAAAGGAGCTCTCCTCAGAAGTACTTTTTGTCTCCTCAATTAATCTGATTTCATACCTGACATCTGTTGAATGGACCGGGCACTGTGCTAAATGTATTTTGTGGATTATCTACCTTTGTGAAGGTTTTATTGTAGAACTTGTAACTCCTTTAAAAAGGCAGGAGTAACAATTTTGAATGCTGAGATGTCAAGCTTGGGTCAGAAATACTGTTGGGAATAATGGGGAGTAACACAGTCAATCATACCAACGGTATGAAGTCACATAGTGACTTGATTACTTTATTCTCTTACCACTCCCTAGGAGCTGGGGGCTCTCTGAGGCCAGAACTGTCGGAGTGGCCACACATTTACAGGCTGGCTTTTCTTCATTGCTTCTGTTCACACTTCGCTAGAATGGGGACCAAGATATTTTTTCCTTATTTTCCATTGCATCTTAAGTAAAAAGGGTAGGGAGAGTATACTGTTCTCTCTCTGGCATATACATTTAAGTTTTTAGTTTCACATGGGGTGACAGAACTCTGGCAAAACTCAGCTACCTCAGAGCTTATGGATACACATTAAAGAGCGGGGACATGATGAGCTCACAAAGGCAGACTCAGATGGAAGTTCTCTCAGAGCACAGGGTCCAGGTCAGAGGAGCAGGCTATGTCTTCCATTTCGTCTCTCTGTCTGATATGGTTTGGCTGTGTCCCCACCCAAATCTCATCTTGAATTGTAGCTCCCATAATTCCCATGTGTTGTGGGAGAGACCCCCCACCCCACCATGGGAGATAACTGAATCATGAGGGTGGTTTCCCCCATACTATTCTTGGGGTAAGTCTCAGGAGATCTGATGGTTTTATAAAGGGAAACCCCTTTCACTTGGTTCTCATTCTCTCGTTGCCTGCCGCCATTTAAGACGTGCCTTTCACCTTCCACCATGATTGTGAGGCCTCCCCAGCCATGTGGAACTGTGAGTCCATTAAACTTTTTTTTTTAAGTAAATTACCCAGTCTCAGGTATGTCTTTATCAGCAGTGTGAAAATGAATTAATACACTGTCATTTGCATGGGTATTGTTTGGGGAGGGAACTGGATATGGGATCACTTGCTACTATTATCAAAGTGTCTGATTTTTGATCTTTTATGAAAGCCTGGTAGCTTTGACTAGTGATCTGCCTTCCCTCGGGCTGCATCACTAGAAATTCACACATACTATTTGAAGTGCTAGCTGGCAGGCTACCATGAAGACTGCTGTGAGAGGTTATTTATTTATTTATTATTTACATTCTGCCTTTGTGGAAAACTGTTTTACTTCTTTGAGGCACAGTTATTTGAATAATGCTAAAGGGCAAAGAGAAAGTAAAGCACTTTTCAGAAGAGGTGGTATATAAATAAGAACTCCCAGTTCCATCATTCTGAAGACACTCCAGCAAGTGCTTTCAGAAGTATGTGTAGTTTTTAGTGATGTAGCCCTAAGCCAAGACAATGTGGTCAGGCTTCTATCCTTTGATTGAAAATTAAAAATACATGTTTAAGGTCACACATGGTGGCTCATACCTGTAATCCCAGTAGCTTGGGAGGGAGGATTGTTTGAGGCCAGGAGTTTGAGACCAGCCTGGTCAACACAGCAAGTCTGTCTCTCATAAAAATAATGTTTTAAAAATTAGCTGGGCATATGGTGGTGCACCTGTAGTCCCAACTACTTGGGAGGGTTAGGCAGAAGAATGGCTTGAGTCCAGGAGTTTGAAGCTGCAGCAAGCTATGGTCACACAACTGCACTCCAGCCGGGGTGACAGAGGGAGACCATGACTCAAATTTTTTTTTAAATAAAAATGTATGTTTAAAATAGTAACAAGTAATGCAGTGTGCATTAAGGCATATGACATATTGGAATAAAAGAAAATGTATGTAATGAATCTAAAGAACGTTAATCTGTCAGATACGAGAAAGTCTAATCTATTTTCTGTAACATTCATTAAATGGCACTTATATCACATTTCACCTGTCATAATAAAGCCTAATCTTCTAGGGTAATTAAGTATTTAAATCCTTAAAAACAATTGCTATTTTAGAATTTCCTTATATAACTCAGCGAGAGAGATGCTGTATTTTTCTCGGTTCTTTCTAAACATTGGCATATGACTAATTAAATTACTGAACACACTACCTATTTTTTGTGTGTGTGTTAAAAATATTGTACCAGGAAAGAGAAGAACAAAGGAGAAAAGCGTGTCAATAAAGAAGAATAAAGACTGTATTTTCTATAGTGGCAATATTTTATATTACGTGAAATCCATGGAAACTAATACTTTTGAACAGTGGAGTAATCAAGGCTGGAATTCACTAAAAGCACAAATATTAAAAAATTTCCAAATGGAATTAGACTGAAGCCTATCATACCTGTTTAATTATTGCTTGTATTTTCATTTACATCTTTCTTTTCAATGTGGTGAATAAAATATATAACAAGCGATGTCAAACTCTGAGTTTCCGGAACCATGAGACTCCTCATGTATCAGTGGACTTTCACAACCATGAAGAGAGGTGGAGGGTGGGGGGAGAGAACTTAATTTATAACAGGATTCCTATCAGGGAATAGTTATTAGATCATATAAATGCTGTTAAGAAGAGTTAGGCTATATCAGTGATACAGAAAGAAAGAATTACAGGAGATGATAGAGGATGAATAGAAGCCTAGATAGGGCTTTTTGGATATATTGTGCCAGGAGGGCAGTAAAATAGATTTATTCTCAATTACATAACTTTTTATAACATTCTATCATCACCTAACTTCTGGAAGAAACTGTGGAAACAGCTCAGCGCTTGCCTGGGTCAATATTAAAGTTTGATGCACAGATTTAACCACGGAAGGGAAGTTCTAAATGTCCTCGATGCTACCATTTATTAGCTACTTTTTTGCGGTCTTGTTGTTTCTTGCAGGTAACGTAAGAATCTGCCCACTTGTTCTAGCTTATCTTGGTCACTGGTTCCGCTTCAGTATCTTCAATGTATGTTCTAAATGTTTAAGCACAAATTGAGTGCTATCCAACTACATATATCAACGGATGAACTCCATTACATCACTACCTCTGTTATAAAATAAATGTATTTTAAATTTGGGTCCCCCATACTGGAGGACCTGCCTGCCTGGGATATCTAAATCTAGGTGTCAAGATCTGGTCTACTTGACTCTAGGGGTGAAATTATAACAGTTAATTCAGGCATGAGAAGTCAATTCTACTTATTTGTCAGTTTGTATTATCCAATTAGAAAACTCATAGGGGAATAAAGGTTTGACTTTTTAATATGACAAGTTTAATGTTATTGCAAAAAATCCTGAACATGGACAATTGACTGCCAATTTACCAACCAGGGTAGGAGGATTTAGAAAAAAAAAAATCTGACAGTTGTACAGTTGTACTACCAACAGTTTCCAAAATGAGTATGACATGATACTTTGATTTGTTTTCTTCATTAATTTAGGAGAATGTTTCCCAGTCTCAACCCCTTTAATCTTTATTTTTTTATTTTTATTTTTATTTTTTTTTGAGACGGAGTCTCACTCTGTTACCCAGGCTGGAGTGCAGTGGCGTGATCTTGGCTCACTGCAAACTCTGCCTCCCAGGTTCACGCCATTCTCCTACCTCAGCCTCCTGAGTGGCTGGGATTACAGGCGCCCGCCACCATGCCCAGCTAATTTTTTTTGTATTTTTGGTAGAGATGGGGTTTCACTGTGTTAGCCAGGATGGTCTCGATCTCCTGACCTCGTGATCTGCCAGCCTCGGCCTCCCAAAGTGCTGGGATTACAGGTGTGAGCCACCGTGCCCGGCCAACCCCTTTATTCTTTAGATAGCTCTAGGACAATAGTGAAATAATCAAAATGTTCATTAAATCTATTTTATTCTGTTTCAATATTTGTAATTACACTATGTAATCTTTTTTAAGTTATAGTTTTCCTTTGCCATGCAAATTTGTACCAATCTATTATGACTGTTGGAGAAGTCAAAGGTAGAGTTTCATAAAATGGCCAGCAATTATCCATTAGTTTCTATAACTTGCTCCAAAATACCTCCCCCCAAATTTGAACTTATACATTTACCATGAAAATGAAGCTGGGGACAAGTGTATAACTTCCACAGTCTTTAGCTTTAACATGTTTCCTCATACTGGTCTAAGTCTGATAATAGAAAATATCACAAGATAAAGACAGCTGACTGCTTTGTTCTTTCAACAAATATTTTTCAAGATCCTACACCTGGCAGGTTCTCTGTCGGTGTCAGGGATAAGTGTGAACAACGTAGGCCATGTTGCTGAGGAGCACGTAGCTACAAGAGGGAGGAGCAGATGGAAAGATTCTTTTGTCTTCAGTGAGCTACAGAAAATATATTTAAACGTACTCAGAAAAGTTCAGGGTACTGAGTCATGTAATGATGAGTAGTGTAAGTACCATAGTATGTATTGTTATTATAGATGTAGACGATTCTCAAAAAGGTATGGCAGTTTAAATGTTTATAGGAATTATAATCTGATCTAAAAATGTCTTGGAACATGCACATTTTAAAACTCTTTCCACCAGATGAAAAAGTCATTTGTTAAGAAAAACTGACTACTCTGCCTGAAAAGCACTTCTCACATTGTCCAGTGTCCATGTAGCAATGTCTTTATCCTTATTTTTTCCATTAAATCTTATCTCATTTTTTTATACAGGACTAACAAAATGATTGAAAATTATAAACGGACATAAATGACAATGTGATTCTGAAAACCATTTTCTCCCTTCTATGTTTTAAAATCATTTCTTCAAAGAAGAAACTGTGGCTCTTTGAGGTTCTGAGATTTTTCCAATCTATTTTCTATACATGTTTTCTCTTTTGAAACACTTGTGTTAGGAAAATCATCTATCTGAGCAGTTTTGGAGCAGCCCTGTGCAATGAGCAAAAATAGAATGAGCCTGGTCTTTCAATGTATGACCCATATTTCTAGCCAGAGCTCTACTTCAGCGGAAAAACTAGTATTTCACTCTCTCAAATGATTTCTTATTTTGAAAAAGGGATTGTTTTTGATGGGTAAAGCTGATCCCAGAATGCAAATGTACTAATGTATTTAACCATCACTTTTTCTTTTTTTCTGAATGAACTCTTGACACTAATGTAAGTGCACACAGCTTCTTGAGAAAGTCTTCCCACCACCCTTACGGTTAAGCCTATTTCCTCCCTCTCTACAGTCCCTTCCTATATGGGAACATTACCGCTTAGGATCCAGGAAATAATTTAGCGTTCAGTACAGGTTTTCTAGCTGACTGAAGATATATGGATTTATTTTTGATTAACAGTCTGAATATCAAAAACATGTTACTTATGGAGCTCTATAAAGAGACTGTAAAAAGGCACACACTACACATTAGAAACCATTAAATTAAGAGAGGTTAAATATTGATGCTGCATGCTGAAAGAGAAATAAATGAAAACTTTTATTAGGATAGTGTGAAAAATAATTACAACAGCCACATGTCTCAGATGTCTTAAGACAGTCCTAATTCCAAATATTATTTTTTAAAATTATGTGCCCTGATTTTTTTTTTTGTTTTTTGAGAACAGTGTCACTATGGGATGAGCACACTTTGGGAACTAAGGTGTTACAGTAGTTTATAGGACAAAAGCAATGACTGTGAGATGACAAAAACACCATCAAAAATTTAACTTCCTCTTCTTGGTCCCTGCACTCTCATCATGAGTCTTGATTTTCTAAGAGACCCTAATGTTATTGCCTAACACCTTTAGGGGTATTAGTTTAATTTCTGCTTCTTAAGTTTTGATACTTCTCATTCCTGAAGCCATGACCTAGATCCTACCACTATAATCAATCGCTTCTCTTAGCTTCTCTGTACCTCTTTAACTGAGACTTGGTTATTGCCTAAGGAACCGCATGCCCTGCAGCCATCCCACGCTATGAATCTTCATTTTCTTTTGCACTATCTATCTCAGGGTCGTCATTACTCTCTATGTCCTCTTTCCCAGTATTATTCAAAATTAATGTCTTTTAAAAATGCCCATTTTCTTTTCATAGTTCCATTACTGCAAGTGGAAAAATGTGCTGCCTGTAAGTTTTCTCTCTGGAGGAGAGCAGAATTTAGGAGGAGTAAAGTACAATGAAAACAGTCTATGTTACTAAAGAGCTATTGTATAGGGAGTAAATGAGCTAGGAATGGGTTGTGATCAGAAAGGAGTTCTTCATAATTCAGGAATGAAAAACCAAATCCCGTACATCATCACTTATAAGTGGGAGGTGAGCTATGGGCACACAAAGGCATACAGAGTGGTATAATGGACACTGGAGACTCAGAAGGGGTTAGGGGGTAAGGGATAAAATACTACAGACTGGGTACAATGTACACTCCCTTGGGTGACAGGTGCAATAAAACTTCAGACTTCACCGGTATACAATTCATCCACGTAACCAAAACCACCTGTACCCCAAAAGCTACTGGAAAAAACAACAACAACAGAATTCTTCAATGTCTTCAATGAGTGACTTTGGAGGTAGGGGAGTTTTAGATAACAGAAAGTTCATATAAAGTGAGAGTGGCCACTGGAGATGAGGGGCCCAAAATGTTAGATGAGTCTGGCACAGGTTGTGGTGTTACCTTAGATAATATGAAGGAGAAAAAATAAGAATAAATGTGGATATGGGAAGATTTATAGATATGAAGGCAGGAATTTGAAGACATTTCTATGTTATGGCTCCTGTTTATTTTTTTTCAAGTAGAAGTCATCTAAGAGAAAAGGGAAACATGGAGAGTTTGGAGGTATGAAAAGAGGATTTGAAATAATAATTGAAAACAATGTTCTAGTGTTTGATCGGGGAACAGTAAGAATGAATGGAATGGCCAGGGCACTATTGAGATTAGTTATTTTTATGTTCTCATAAGTTCATCTGACTCCCTCCGTGGAGTCAGCAGTTCTGTACTTTAGAGTAATACGAGAATCACCTGGAACACTTATGAAACACAGATTGCTGAGCTCCACTATCCGGGAGTGTCTGATTGAGGAATTCAGAGCGAGCTCTGAGAATCTGCATTTCTAACAAGTCCCCAGGTGATGCAGCTGCTGCGGGTTCTGGGACCACACTTTGAGAGCCGCTCTTTCTCCCTTCTAATGATTCCAACTCCCAAACCCCTGAATTTGGTGAGTTTGGTGCATTTCACTTAAAAAAACAAAAAAACCAAAATACATCCTTATAGTCATCTTGATTGAATTTACCGATTCATTATATCACTTTTCTGCTTCTCTAAATTCCTCTAAGACATTTTCAATAAACTTAACCATACAGTATTATTAACAGTATACTTAATAAACTCACAATATACTCAACCACCTAGCATTACTCACAATGTATTCCATCATTATCTTATTTTCTAGGTAGGCATTTCCTCCATGTTTCATACAATTTCCACCCACTTCCATCCTTCACTATTTTTTTTTTTTTTTTGAGATGGAGTCTCGCTCTGTTGCCCAGACTGGAGTGTAGTGGTGTGATCTCAGCTCACTGCAATCTCCACCTTCCAGGTTCAAGCAATTCTCACACTTCAGCCTCTAGAGTAGCTGGGATTACAGGTGTGAGCCACTGCCCCTGGCCCATCCTTCACTATTTTTTTTGTTTTTTATTTCTTTGAGACAAAGTCTCACTCTGTCTCCCAGGCTGGAGTGCAGTGGCATGATCTCGGCTTACTGCGACCTCCGCCTCTTGGGTTCAAGCGATTCTTCTGCCTCAGCCTCCCAAGTAGCTGGGATTAGAGGAGTGTACCACCATGTCTGGCTAATTTTTGTATTTTTAGTAGAGACGGTGTTTCACCATGTTGGTCAGGCTGGTCTCAAACTTCTGACCTTGTGATCCACCCACCTCGGCCTCCCAAAGTGCTGGGATTACAGGCGTGAGTCACCACGCCCAGACCTTCACTGTTCTTATAAAATGAATGTTCTTTACACCTCTTTACAGTAATATAAATATTACCCATGGTTAAAGAACTTGTCCTTTATAAAAGGTTCCTGAGTTCTGGTCCAAACTGCTTATCCTTTTACTAAACTACTACTGCACCAAGAATCTTCACCACCTAACTTTGCTTTTTAATAACTTTTAATAATTCTCATGCATCTATGTGAATCAATAATAAGCTATCTAATGAAAGGAATAATGACTTTATACAGGTTACTATCAATTATATATTTCTATATATTTCTACATAGAAATCACAAATATGATCCTCTTTGGAGTGCAAAATAAATTTTTTAAAGGTCTCAAATGCATCTCAATTCCAATGCATAAAAACATTCTTGGTGAATAGGCCATGCTATCTGCTTGTTTGTGTCATCATGTATTTTGAGTTTTTTTTTTTTTTTTTTGTAAAACAGAAAAATAAAAACTAGTGGCCTTTGCTTCATAAGAATACAAGGAAATGATTTTTCCTATTTGGTTAACCTGCATTGAGAGCATAAAATAATGTTAGGGTGAGTAGAAATTTTTTATCTATACAATTTAATTTTCATATCCAGACTAAAGTCAAGATCAGAGTCGCTTCCTACCTTAGTGCTGTGATTTATCTTCTGTTATATTACCCAAAATATAATAAGCTTTATATTATAATCATTCCCTTTACATACCCATATGTTTCACTATTACAGATATCAGGTTTATAAGACTCCTGAAATATCTTGCCCAGAAAAATATTCCTCCATTTGAACTCTAAACTAAATACACATTTTATTAGCTTCCAGCAAAAGACTATTTAGCCAACAACTGCAAAATATGAGGGAGACAAAAAATGGGAATCAAACTCATGTTTCTATCTTTTATATCTGCCAAATACAATTAAGGTTTGTCGTGTGGCTTACTGAGGGGAACAACAATAAAATATCCCTTTTGTTGTATGTTTAGGGACGTAGTTTAAAATAGACTAATATGAGCAACAGAAAAATTCCTATGTGTTTTCCTCCTTTTTTCAAAACACTGGGCTGCCAGAAAAATAATCCGTGTTTTGGGCCCAAGCCATGATGCAGCTCTTCAAAGTTCTCCAGGTTCTCAGCCACGTAGCACTTACTACACTCATGGAGCATGGCTTAGTCTTTGTGTAATTCTAAACCTCCAGAGAATTATAAATAAGTTGTCTTTTGAGGTCAGCAAAGGAAAGATAGATTAATCAGAAATTTTGCAGAGACAATATTTTTACAAAGACTGCCCTACATATCCAATCTGATATATATTATAGGGCCAACATTTTATTTAAAAAACCAGCGTGCTTCCTTTTTTCTCCCAAGTAAGGAAATAAATCAGGAGAATAGCCAATATTAATCAAATGGGGACCAATTGATAAGAATGAAAAAAGTAAGCTCTTTATACACAGAAGTTGCCATTGTTCATTTCTCCTTTCTGATTTATTTGATTACATTTTATCAACAAAGCTATATACCTTTGAAAAACAATAGAAACTTCCAGAAAAAGTTTGCATCTCACATGCCATTACTGCCATTTCCATGTTATCTTACCAGAATCACATTAGGTGAGATTAGTTTAGGCTTTACTAAAGAGTCTGGCAAGACTTTTAAAGAAGTCAGTTGTAATGCTACTGAAAAATGGTAAGACCATCATACGAAACAAGTGACCACATACCAACTGCTGTCATGTAGTCCCAGCGGTCAATGAGGCACATATTGAAGATGAGGTGATCGGATGTTTTCCCCTGGCCAATAAGTGAAATCTGTTTCTCCAAATTCTGGCACACAGATGAAGTCCAGCCAATGAGAAACCAAAACACTACCAAGAGTATTACTGCCAGCATCCTCATGACCCGTCCGCCAGTCATATATGGAATTCGTTGAGCCGTTCGTGAAAGAAACACTTTCAAAACCCTAGAAAAGCAAAAGTTCAAATGTGAAAGCAAACCTAACATTCAGAAAGTATAACTCTAAAATAACTTATTTTTCTAGGTAAAATGTAAACCTACCAAAATCCAGCTAATCAGAGTTTGCTTTGTTTTGTATTTGTTTTTGTTGTAGAGACAGGGTCTCGCTATGTTGCCCATGCTGGAGTGCAGTGGCTATTCACAAGCACAATCATAGTGTACTGCATCCTTGAACTCCTGGCTCAAGCATTCCTCTCGCCTCAGCCTTCCAAGTAGCTGAGACTCCAGGCACGTGCCACTGTGCCTGGCTTATGCAGAGTTTTAACATGAGAAAATTCAGAAACAGTATTGCTCATATTTTTATTTAATTTTATCTTAGTTTATCTTCCAGTAGTAAAACACATATCTTACATTAGAGTCCATTGAGTCAATAGGTTCATATACAATGGGATGTCTTTGAGCGTGTCTTAATATTTCAAGGAAAATTCTCAGGACTTTAGAAAGATCCGTAGGCAAACATTGCTCAAACAAGGTTTCTGGGGGATCAAAAAATAGTCCTGAAAGTAAGTGGTTGTATTTTACAATATTATACTAACTCAAATAACTTCCTTGAACCAGTTGTTTTTATAGTAGAATGTTATTAAAGATATTTTCTGAAAATCATTTCATATTACCTACTTTCATGGTCATTTTATCATATTACCAAAAATAATATGAAGTAATAATAAAAATGAAAGAAATATTTAAACATTTGGTAGACTAAGGCCATTGCATTAAGGAAGAAAATTGGGATGACCTATAGGAAATGTGATCTTTAAAAACTAAGAGTTTTTTCTGTATATATCTCAGATGAATAGCCAGAGTTGAGAACTACTAGATGAGATGATATCTAAGTACTGTTCTATCTCTAAATATTTTCTGAAGACAAAATGCACCCTTACTATAAGAATTCTCTACCCATTCTTCAATTTCATTTCTAGAATATTCTCAGCTGATTTTAACTCCCTACCCCATTCTGATATTTGATGTCACAAAATTATGATTTGACATAAGCCACCATGAGTGGTTTATGATACTGTGAGAGTATCTGTAATCAATTTCCATAAAGCATAAAAACAAACACATTTTCTCAATGTTCTATTCTCTCCTTCACTTCATTCTTTGAATAATTTTAAGTCATATGAATTTTTTATAAAGATTATTCTAAATCCAGAAATGAAGCCAATACACCTGAAATAGCCTAGATGTACTATGCTATATTTTTCCTCCATATATAGACCTTTGGCAATTCTCCCTGAATTAACACAACACATCCATTAAATTAACCCCACTGTCCTTCAGGACAGAGGGAAAAGTTATTTAATTATTAACAAAATACTTCTCAATTTTTCTGTGGAACAATGTCAGAAATATAGTAACAGATACAAGTAAAACAGAAGATCTCTTAACCACGCTCCATCTCATCAGTTCCCCAGATTAACAGTTACTCTCCATTCTGTATATGCAATATATTAAGTGCCATCCATGTCATAGTGAACGCTAACACTGGCGAACGCTAACACTGGCAGGTAATATCTTCACTATGCCTAAACACTTCTGCTCCGACCAGTTTAATTACTATTTGTTATGAATCAGGTGTATTTGTTCCCAAATTATGCCCACTGTTATAATTAAATATTAAATAAAATAATTATACATGATTATGAAACAAAAGGAGACTACTCTATTTTATTTTTTTTAAGATGGAGTCTCACTTTGTCACCCAGGCTGGAATGCAGTGGCGTGATCTCAGCTAACTGCAACCTCCACCTCCTGGGTTCAAGTGATTATTCTCCTGCCTCAGCCTCCCAAGTAGGTGGGACTACAGGCATGTGCCACCATGCCTGGCTAATTTTTATATTTTTTTAGTAGAAACGGGGTTTCACTATGTTGGCCAGGCTGGTCTTGAACTCCTGACCTCAGGTGATCCGCCCGCCTCGGCCTCCCAAAGTGCTGGGATTATTACAGGCGAGAGCCACCGTGCCCATGCAAGGAGACTTATTTCTATGAAACCTCTCTTGAATGCTTTGGAAAGATAAAACATTAAAATAAAAAGCTAACTTAGTGGAAGTGAAGAAACTTTAAAATAGAGAGTGGTCAATAAACAAAAACCTAGAAAAATTCTACACTCAGATTACTTCAAAAACATTTAACACAATGCAGTAGATAATACATTTTGGTGATTTATGCTATACAGAGAACAATGAACTCTAACTATCAAACCCATAGTCAAAAAGAGGCCTTATTTCAAAAAGACTGGTAATTATTTGTGTTTTAAACTACAGTATCTATATACTTTTTAAATGCTTTTCTACTTTAAAAAACTTCAACAAATTGACCAAATATGAAGTCCAGTTATATTGGATAAGAAGGTTTCCATTGTAATTAGCAGATTAAAAGATTCAAGAATTCTACCTTAGAAATAAGAGAAATTTCTTGGAAAATTAATATTTTTGCCAGTTCCAATCTTATTTTCTGTAGGAGAAAGTTGTAATCATAATGTACACATATTTGTTTCTGGTTGAACCTGGATGAATTCTAAATTTTGAATGACTACATTCTCCAGAGAGAACCTGACCCACTTTTCTTCCATAGTTTGGCAAGGGCAGAAAAACATAAAATGGTTCCAAATTCTAGCTTTACTCTTAATGTAAACATTTTAAATATAACGAACAAACATTTATATAGTGACAGCCATATGTTAGGCATCATGCTAGGCAACGTGGAAGGTATAAGATATAATTTTTTTCTATAGAAACTTACAATTTAACTAGAAGTAAGTTTGCAAATAGCTACCATATGCAGTAGCTAACATTATATATTGTATGTGGCTAGCAAATCCACTAACCCAATAGAACAGGTAGTATTTAATCTGGGCTTTGGGGGATATCAATAGGTAGAAATGAAGGAAAGTGGAAAAGATATAAGGGGATATTCTAATTGATGGGAATCAAAAGCAGGGAAATGCAAGGTGTCTTTAGGTAGGGACAGTAGGGGGAACTGGTTGGCAGGAAGCAAAGTTTGGTTCTCAATACCCAGCAACTCCTAGGGAGTTTTCAAGTTAAGGCAAGGAGTTTTCATCAGGTTGAGAAACAGTGCTTCAGAGAAAAAATAGTTATGAACTATATATTCTTTCCATGGTTAAAATGTGATAAATATTTTTTTTTTGATACTTGAGTTTCACAATTCCCATTGAAACTTTAAATCTCATAGAGAGCTAATAGTGGATTTGTTAACTGTCTCCTTTAAAATACTTCTTAATCAGTTAAGTTTTTTCTTTTGCAAAGGAAATCTACGATTCCAGTTACAGTAACCTTTTACTCAAGAAATCCCATTTCCAAATTATCAAAAATGTTCATGTTTTCTAGATGGCCCTTTGGGTATTTATTGTATAGCTTGAGAATTCAAGATTGTCAGATCCCTATAATCTCATTTCAAGAGAGCCAAACCAAAGCAAAATCCCTCATGAGTCTTCCATTATTGATTTTACTGGCTTTCAAATAATAGAAAACATAATAAACACAACTCTACACTTCAATCTAAGCATTTCAGGATATTGGTTTTTGTAAAATGCAATAAGATGCATTTTTCTAGGATTGTCTTAAAAGAAGCCTAGAGGTCAGACTATAAAAAAGAATATGTAGACATGCATTTGTATGAAATACAACTGTAGAAAAAAATTCAAATCATTGGACTTCCTATATGGATGACTTTTCCACTATTTTTTCATAGATAAATCTTCAGGAGACCATGAGTTCAGAAGGTTTCACTATTTCTGAAGGAAAGCCCAACATATATGGGAAGACTGCAAGAAACTTCCAAAATTTAATATGAAAAGGCATATATAAAGTGTACATTCAATTTTCATTAATAGCAGATAAATTCATGGAAATCATTCTGAAATGACAAAGAAAAAGGATAACCCAGAAATTGTCATTATATTCATCTGCCTCTGTTCTCTCATTTTCTGTACATTTCTGGTTCAAGCTATATAGCTCACCATAAGAACTTGTACTTGGGTTATCCATGACCTTCCTCCAAGAGCTAATTGATATTGTTCACTTCTTATTTTACATGGTCTCTCCCCAGCTTTTGGTGTGGCTGGAACCCTCAGCTTCCATGATGTCACATTCTCTTGGTTTTCTTCCTAGTTCTCTCTTCCTACTTCCTTCCTACTTCTCTCTTCCTACTTCCTTCCTACTTCTCTCTTCCTACTTTCTTCCTACTTCTTGGCTAGCTCCTTTTCAGTCTCTATTGCAGACTTCTCTACCTCACTCTGCCCCTTGAATGGCAGTGTTTCCAAGGATCTCCTAAATGTGGCCATGTTATATTATCACTACATATTGCACCCAAGAAACTCCATCGGCTCCCCATCTCAGTTATCTATATGCCAGCAAGTCCCACCTCTATATCTCCAGTTCAGATCACTCTCCTGAGTTCAGTCCCTGTATACTCAGTGTCTTACTGGACATCAGCAGGGCCTGAAACAAAACCACCCCTCTCTCCATTCCTTCCTTCTCCAACCCACTTTGCTGTTGTCCAACCTACCTTTGCTGTTGTGTTACAGCCCTATCTAACTGTACAAAGCAGAAGCTTAGGAATAAACTTTGATTTTTCTCCCTTATCCACATTCCAGCAATCAAATGAATCATTAAGAATTTAATGTCTACCTCTTAAATATCTTTCAAATTCTTCTATTTTTCTCCATCCTCACTGCCACTATACAGCTCCTGGCCACCAACTCATTCCTATAGTAGCTTCCTAGCTAGTCACCTTACTGGTCTTGCCCACCTTCAATCCACACCCTACGATGGACAACATGGTCTTTCACTATTGTACATCTGATCGTATTGCTTCCCTGTTTACAATCACTGGCTCTCCACCAAAATTGAGTATGGTAAAACACTTCTAATAATTGGTTCCTCCTCACCTCTGCAGGTGCATCTCTCTGCACTCTCTACATCCTATAGTTCTGCAGGTCCCTCTGGATGACATGCAGTTATCCTCTATCTAAGCCTTTGCCCTCAGCTTTCCTCACCATCCCTCCTCCCACCTATACAAACACAGTGTTTTGCTAAATCCTACATCTCCTTCATGTCTCCGTTTAGATGTTACTTGCCATCGACACTAGCACTTACTTACCAAACAAGTAGCATCAATTTTACCCAGAAACTTGTTATGAATGAGAACTCTTAGATCCCACCCAGACCTACTGACTCTGAAACTCTGGAGGGATGGTCCAACAATCTATTTTAACAAACTTTTCAGGTAACTTTGATGAAGGGTAAAGTTTGAGAACTGCTGCTCTAAACAGTTTTTCCTAGCAGATCTAAGATTGGTGCAGGTGTCTTTCCAATAGGCTGACCGCTCTAGCCTGCCAGGTAGATTTTTCAGTTTTTATTATGCCGATGACAGAATGCAAGGCTTCTAATAATAGCTTTCCATTTTCAGAACATTTGCATTTGTATGTGATTTTGCAGTATCTCTTCTATTTATAAAAAAGGAATGAAAATATATATCCTCAAGCCATCCAGTCTTCTGTCCTATTACCTTAATTGGAATAATCCTAATGTCCCCTGAGTTTCTTCATTAGAGTCTAATTTCTATTAATCTTACCATGTTCGTAGAAATTCCAGAGAATAAATGTTTGTGATAAAAGGTATGAGGTGACACTTCTCGTAAGAGTAAAGCCAATCAATTATGGACAAAAGAGTCCTGAGAGCTAACAATTCAAAAAGTGCTGGAGGTTTCTGTCATTCTGCTTTTAATGGTGACAAATCCCATGTTCATTAAACTTTTCATCAATTTCTCAAAGTTTCATTTTCAGAAGTAAAGTAAAGTTACTTCTTGGTCAGTGGATGAATTTTAGATAAATACCTAAAAAGACTGGCATCACTGGCATAGAAATAGGTTTTAGACACTTATCAGACATGAAGTTCTACAAGTTTATTATGAGTATATTAAGTTATTGCTATTTCAAGAAAGAAAATTCACAACTGGGTTCTAAATATATTGACTAATTTTCGTCAGTTTCTGTGAGCTGCATGAGTTCTCATATCTCACATTCTTTTTCCTTTTTTCTCACCTTCCTTTTTTCTCTAATTGAAGGTAGATGGAATAAGGAAGAATAATGAAAAAAGGAAGGAAGGAAAGAAGGGCTCCAAGACTGTTAAAGTCAAATCTTAGATGGTTATGAGAGGAGGGGCCAGCTGGGCTTCCTGGGTTGAGTAGGGGCTCAGAAAGCTGTGAAACTCACTCATTTCCTGCATCAGGACTTACTTCGGTCCTGGATGAATAATATTGAAGATATATGCTTAAAATATTCCTAACACCAGGATCTGTGTATGTGGTTTTCTTCCCCAAGAAAGCTATAAACAGCGAAAATTTCGCTGTAAGCTTCCCTGTGTCCTCTCTCCCTTCCCTTCCCCCAAAACTAAAAGGAATGTTAACTGCCCATTTTTCTGTGACCAGCACACCTTATCTATGCTCCCAATTCCAATTCCTTGTAAACGTACTTCATAAAGTCCTGTAAGATCCTGTCTCCTTTGCCATGCCACTGCAAGGTTATAAAGTAGATAAAACCTAAGTTGCAATTCCGGTTTTCCTCAAAATCTAAGACATGTCACAAAATAATTTACTGCCTTTGTTTCTCGCTCTAGTAACATCTTCCCGCCACACATATTTCTGGCCTTAAGGAGTTTAAAAGGCAATAGTATAATCTAACTCTGGCTACCCATTCGAGACACCTTCCACACTGTGGAAGCTTTGTACTTTCACTTGGCTCAATAAAGCCTACAGCTTTTTCTTGCCCTCGGTCCCCTGTCTCTATCACTCGCCACGGTCAGCCGCCACACCAGTTCTTTGGCGTGGCTAGGCAAGAACCTTAAGCGTTAACAGTTAGAGCTGAAATGCCTCTCGGCATGATCTGTTCTAATCCCCCTAATGTGTAAAAGACAATTCTGAGGCCCAGTGAGGGGAGTCATTTATCTAAAGCCAAACAGTCAGTAGCAAAATCATCTCAAAACTCCTATCTTCTTACTCTCATGTGAGTACTTTTTTCAGTTACAGTATTTTACTAAAATAGAACTATCTAGCAGCTGGTTCAGGGCCATATCATCTTTTAAAAGCACAACAGGAATCTGCCTTTCAAACATGCCACAATCCCTCTACTTTCCTATATGCTCTTTTCTCTCTAATCTGGATGCTCGTACCTTTGAATGCCATGCCGTCTGTCTAAACCGATTCAAATCCCATTTATCCTTGTACATTCATCTCAGGAACCTCATCCAATTTACATCTTTGTCTGATAGTCCCAGGCCACAAAATTTTCTCCAATTATCACTATTATTCAGTTGGTATTTCCTGTACCCTTATAAATCTTCCTGAAGTTGGGAGATGTTTATTTTCTAAGCCCCTACAGAATCTAGCACATGAAGGCAAGAAGATTTAATTGACCAATTAGTTAAACATGTCCTTCTGACAGTTATGACCAACAAGAAAAAGTTTTATGGTTGATACAGCATCCCAGAAACTCGAAGAAGCAGGGTAAAATGGAATTTGGAAGAATTTTGATAACAATATAGGATGTGAGAGTAAACATTAGCTCCTGTTATATGTCAGTATTTTCCTAAATCAGAGGTTCAGTGCTGAAAATGGCAGTTATCTACCTGTTTTCATGTTCATTATAACTCAGTAAATACAAATGAATAGGCAGTTTAAATACAATCTCAAAAATGATGGACTAGGGAACTTCAAAAGTCTATCAGTCCATAAAAGCAATCAACACACTAGCAAGAACTGTTAGAGTCAACTTTTTTGGAATTCTAGAAACTACTTAGGAGCTTATAGAAATGAAGGGGATACTTAAGAGAGAAAAAACGAAAACAGCTGAATCTGAGTAAAAGAGCTATGCAGCATTTCAACTTTCTTTGATTCTGTCTCATGCTCCTCAGCTCAATGGTGGCCTTCAAGACATCTGCATGCTCAGGACAGGTACCTAGTACTAGAGGAGCACAATGGACCTTATTTTCAAAGAACTGCTGTTTATTTTGACCTGGTTGGTGGATCCCTGAAAGACTGACTCAAAGGGCTTGCTTTTGTTTTACCCAACTGCTAATTTTCCTAGGGCTGACAAAGCTAACGGGTGTCATTTATCTAAAAGTTTAAAGGCAAGTGGATTAGTCAATGCTACCCGGGACAATGAATAATGGTTAAGACAAACAATCGACTAAACAAAAAGATTGGGAAGAAAGAATGGGAAATGAGATGATCTGGGGAATAAAAGCATTGAAAAGTACCAATATATTTCTGGGAATCTAGAAGCCTGGAAGATTCTCACAAAAGGCCTGAGAAGGGCCCAAAGCTCTCATCTCCTGCCGACCTCATGCTCTGCACATGCAGGAAATAGAGGCTCATGTGTGTTGAAGACATACCCAACACACAAACATGCAGTTCATCTGCAAAGAATTCAGATTTTAAAAAGTATTTTTTGGTCCAAGCTTTATGAAAATCTCTGTTGAATTACCAGCTGACTACTAACCCAACAGAAAAGAGACTTCAATGGCCACACAAAACAAAGAATACAGATTATAAAAGTCACTTAACAAACCAGCCTGGAAAGGATGGAGAATCTGATTTTTGGATTTACCATAATATAACATTCGAAATGTTCAGCCTCTAAAAAAAAAAATGAGGCACGCAAAGAAACAAGATTATAGGGTCCATAAGCAAGAAAAAAGAAAAGACACTAATAGAAACGATACCTGAAGACATCCAGACATTAACCTTATTAGATAAAGTTTATTAAAAATTTTTTTGCAACTTCTGATAAATAAAATACAGATGCATAAAACAATAAGTATAAATCTGTGTTAATGAGTTCATAATGCTTAAAGATATAATTTGCAACAATAAAAACATAAAAGAGGAGCATAAAACTTAATAGGAGCAAAGTTTTTGTATACGTCTGAAACAAAGTTGGTATTAATTTGAACTAAACTGTTATAAATTTAGGGCATTAACTGTAATCTCCAGGGCAACAACGCAGAAAATAACCAAAACGTGTAGTAAAATAAACAAGAAGGGAATCAAAATGATATATTAGAAACTATCGATTTACCAAGCAGGCAGTAATGGTGGAACTGAGAAACAAAATGGATATAAAATATATAAAAACAAATCACAAAATGGAACAAGTCCTTCCTTATGAGTAATTATATTAAATGGAAACTAAAAGGTAGAAATGGTAGACGAGATTTTTTAAAAGATGATCCAACTATATGTTTTCTATAAGAGAGTTACCGTAGATCTAATGAAATAATAGTTTGTAAATAAAAAGGTAGCAAATGATATTCTATGTAAATAATAACCAAAATGGAACAAGTCCTTCCTTAAGAGTAATGACATTAAATGTAAACTAAAAGGTAGAAATGGTAGAAGAGATTTTTAAAAAGATGATCCAACTATATGTTTTCTATAAGAGTTACCTTAGATCTAATGAAATAATAGGTTGTAAATAAAAAGGCAGCAAATGATATTTTACGTAAATAATAACCAAAGTAGCTATATTAATATCAGATAAGATATACTATAAGGTAACATTTTTTGGAGACAAAAAATGACATTATATAATTATAAAAGGGTCAATCCCTCAAGAAGATGAACAGTTATGAACATATCTGTACTAAACATCAGATCCCCATAATATATGAAGCAAACAGGAACAGAACTGATGAGAGAAAAAGATAGTTCAATAATAATCTAAGTTGGAGACTTCAAGGTCCTGCTCTCAGTAATGGATTGGATATCTGCACATACAAACAATAAGGAGACAAAGGACTCGAACAGCATCATAAGCCAACTAGACCTTACAGACAAACACGGGGTATTCATCTCCACAGCAGCAGAGTGCACGTTCTTGTCAAGTGCACGTGGAACATTCCCCAGGACAGACCATATGTTAGACCACAAAACCAGTCTCAATAAATTTCAGAAAATTGAAATCATACGAAGTATCTTCTCTGACCACAGTGAACTGAATTAGAAATCAATAACAGAAGGAACACTGGGAAATTCACAGATAAGTAAACATTAAACAAAATACTCTTAACGAATGGGTTAAGGAAGTACCAAAGAGAAAACAGAAGATAAGCTGACATAAATGGAAATAAAAACATATCAGAATTTATGGATTGCAGTAAATGCAGTGATTGAGGTAAATTTATAACTGCAAATGTTTATATGAAAAAAGTCAATAACCTTATCTTTTACTTTAAGGAACTAAAAATCGAAGAGCAAATTTAATCCAAAACAAGCTGAAGGGAGAAAATAATAAATATTAGAGTGAAAATAATTGAAATATAGAGTAGAAAAACAGCAGACACAATTAAAAACAATCTAAGTTGGTTCTTCCAGAAGATAAACAAAATTAACAAACCTTTAGTTAGACTGAGCAAGAAAAAAGACTCATTAGAGTCAGGAATGAAAGTGGGGATATTTCTACTGACTTTATGTAAATAAAAAGAATTATAAGAGAATACTATGAATGGTGCATTTTGTAATGTGAATTTTACCTCAATACAAAATATACAATGGTTCTCTTTCTTGCAAAAAAAAAAAAAAAATTCTTCTGCATCCTCCTGAACATTGCAGACCCAGTCTCTTATAGCCCCAGGGTATCTTCAGCCATCTGGTGGTTGTTCTCTTCCCATATGTGAGATTCAGCAGGCTTAAAACCTGGGCTCTGCACTAATTTCTTACCTGCGGTATGACTATTTTAAACTTATATGCACCCTTCCTTATTCATCAGAGTTCATTGTGTAATCGTAGATCTGTAAGAAAAGACTGAGGAAATGTGATAACATATCATGGTTGATTCCCTCAAATATAGGCCAACAATGCTGAATGAACTCAAATCAGACCTTAATATTAACTAAGCATAAACACCTGTTCCCTAAACCACTCCTTTGAAGCCTTTTCAGTTGTAATAATATTGCAAATAAAGGACATTTGATGGCCATTGGGTGTTTGTGCTCCAAAAATGTTTAGTTTTGAAAAGTTTGGCATAAAAGCTTACAGAGAAACAGATTTAAATATAGATACTATTGGTCCCTCCCCACTGCTTCCCCTACTCCCAGCTTACTACAGAAAGATATTTCAAACAATAAGCAGATGGTCAATTATTCTGAAGATCAAGAAGAAGCCAGATTATTCAGTTTGGGAATTACATGCTTGTTTATTTCCTTATATCCAGAGTAAATATGAATTCTAGGACCATGGTCTGCCAAGTACCTATTAGAATAAATTCTGTCCTTAAATCTCAATTATCTAGCACTGATTAATCAGCAGAAATAATTTTAAATTTTATTCCAGGATTATTTTTTTAAATGTAATGTTTTACTATTTAATATAACATTTTGGTATTCAAGAACATGAATTCAGATAGACTATAAAAACAAATTTATTACAGATGGTTGCATAATAGCATCATTACTTAAATGAGCAATTTTACTACAGTCTCAAAAGGGAAACGTCACTAATTGCATCACAAAATTGCATGGTTTTGTAGATAGAAAATACCTAAAATGACACCATCTTAATGTTAATATTTAAATAATCTTGATCTGCTCTTACTCTTAATTCAAGATTTAGTTTTTGTGGTCTAAAAAAGCCTTTTCTCTTAAAAAAAAAAACACATAAGTATTTCCTAGAGATATCACAAGGGAAAGCTTTTTGAATCTGTTTTCTCTGTAATCAAGATTGTCCAGATTGAAATGTGGTAGAAATGACTAATAGCGAAAATGTTTCCATTTCCAAGGAAAGTTTCCATCTAATTTTATAAGACCTAATTGCTCTACTTTTGCAGCCTCTTTAGCATATTATTATAGATTAAGAATGGTATTAGACCACAGGGAACCACAAAAAGATGACAAAATTCTTTGTAAATATGAACTTCCCATTTAACTGGTGTGATCATTTACAAAAAGACAAATATTTAATTCTCAAAGCGTAGTTGCACATTAATATCTTTATGTACTTTAGGTGTTAGTCCAATATAAAAGAAGTTTTAAAAACAACATTTTAGGATGGGCGCAGTGGCTCACACCTGTAATCCCAGCACTTTGGGAGGCCAAGGCAGGTGGATCACAAGGTCAGGAGATTGAGACCATCCTGGCTAACATGGTGAAACCCTACTAAAAATACAAAAAATTAGCTGGGCATGGTGGCGGGCACCTGTAGTCCCAGCTACTCAGGAGGCTGAGGCAGGAGAATGGTGTGAACCCGGGAGGCGGAGCTTGCAGTGAGCCGAGATCATGCCACTACACTCCAGCCTGGGTGACAGAGCGAGACTCCGTCTCAAAAAAATAAAAATAAAATAAAAAATAAAAATATTTTAAAAAATCCTACTTACCATTGCATTTACCTTAACCTTAACCCACAGTAAAATACACAAATACGTGATGCAACCACAAAAGTAGTTTAGGAGGTTCACTGTGTGAGTACATAACAGTTGCTGAGTTTGACTGCTCATATTTATAGCTGGTTAGATAGTATTATTAATATTGAAGTAGAATAACTTTCAGTCACTGTCAATGAAACTTTTGGAAACTAATTATAAAGTGCTATTGTGATTACTCTTTGGTGGTTGTGCTGTTTGTTTTCCCTTCGCACACCACTATATTAAAAACTCTTGACTTAAATTTCCCTGCAGGTCCCAAAGTGCCTTCCACACCACCTTACCTGTTACAGATCAGAAGAGTTACATATTGTGACAAAAGGCCTCATCTACTTTTTAGTGCAGACTGATTCCTCCATTAAAACTGTAATACATGGTCAAAGTATAAAACTATAAACAAATGTAAAGAAATTAAAACCATCTAAATAGCACTAGTTATAAACACTATTAGCTCTTGGATGGATTTTACTCTCTAGTATTTTTTCTATACATAAAATATTTTATAACATTAGGATTATAATATATCATTTATGTAATGCTTTTCTCATAATATGGCTTTCTGAGCATTCTCATAACATTCTATCTTTGTAAACAACATGATCTTTGATAGCACATACCATTTACTTAAATCATTATTTCTTTATTATAAGCCACACTCTAATGAATATTCTTGCAGGTAAATCTCTGTTCACACCTAATATTTTTTTCTTTAGATTTCAAAAAGTAAAATAACCCAGCTTTTAAAAAGCTCTTGATACACATTGCTACATATTTCAGATGAGCTGTATCAATTTACTCTCTCTCCAGCATAATATGAGAGTGTCTTACCCCACTGAATACTTACTATAAAGACAAAAATAGGCCAAAAGTAAAATAATGGAAAAAAATACCATGCTAACACCAATCAAAAGGAAACTGGAGTGGCTATATTAGCACCAGACAAAATAAATTTCAGAGCAGAGAATATGGCAAGGGATGATGAAGGTCATTTCATAATAATAAAAGGTTTGATTCATGAAAAGGACATAACAACTCTAAATGTTTATGCATCTCAGAATGAAACTTCAAAATACCTGAGGCAAAAACTGAAAGAATAGTGAAGAAAATAGACAAATCAGAAATTTCCAACCCCTCTCTCAATAACTGATGGAACAAATAGAGAGCTAATGAGTAGGGATATCGAAGATTTGAACAGCATTACCAAACAACTCCCAAATAGAAGAAAACACGTTCTTCTCAAGTGCCCATGGAACATTTACCAAGATAGACCATATTCTGGGCTTCAAACAAGTCTCAATAAATGTAAGCGGATTGAAGTCACACAAGGTACGTGCTCTCACGACAATGGAATGAAATTGTAAATCAATAACAAAAAGTTCATGGAAATCCCCCTAATATTTGGAAAATAAAAAATCACACTTCTAACTACCTTGTGGGTCAAAGATAAATCAAGTTTGAAATTATTTTGAACTGAATGGAAATAAAAACACAACTCAGTTGTTTTGGACTGAGCATGTACAAATGCTGGGTGAGGGGCACCAGAGTAAGCGGCAGCCAGGTGGGCCTCTGGCACATCACAGAAATCATGGGTGCAGCCGTCCAAAAACAAGCCAAGACCCTGACTCTGGGCCCAGACGACAGCAGGCAGGTGCAACAGCAGGCAGGTGATGCCAGTGAACAGCTTGCAGGAGCAGAGTCTCACCTTGACCTTTAAAGAAACCTGCTCCTCCCCTTTTTGCTGCCTGAAGTAATCTCATTTCACACTCATTCTCTTACCGACTTCACATAAAGAAAAGAAATATTTCCACTTGAGGGTATACAAGATTTGAACAGAGAGTTGCTAATGAAGAATATTAGGATAATAAAGTGTTTATCAGCTATAGTCTGCTAAGTACTAATTCTGCATTACCAGATGGGTTTTTATAAGTTTAAAGTTGGTTGGAACACACACTCACGTGCGCACACACATATAACAAGTTGAAACCAAAACAACTCAGGCAACAAAAAATCTTGGGTTTCAGATATGGCACACAGCTCTTAAACTACATATTTTAACCAAGCCTCTTTTCAGAAATCTAGACATAAAATAGTAATGCTGTAATTAGAAATTAGAACATGTATATAAATATTTTTTAAAAAGAGAAGCTCCAGATTGAAAAGCTTTGAACGTAGATGTTAAATAAAGTGTATTTCAAAGTCATGTGTCATACAACAAAGCAAGTAGGACATCTGCAGATGGGACAAAATAAGTAAAGCTTTAAGTCTCCTTAGTTCTGAGTGAACTACATTCTGATTTTATTCATATCCAATAGTTAATGTGTTCTGAAAGGAAGGACCATTAAAATGATTTTGCTTTTATTTCTATTTTTATTCAAAAGGTACTCATTGATGTTACAGATTTTATATGAATACAGACCTCTAGTTAATAAAACATGTCTTGTCAGTATGCTTATATTTCCCAAATCTCTTACTTCTATGAGTAGACTAAACATACTAATCTATAAATGGAGCTACTCATGGCAGAAATCCCTGATTCGTTTCTGAAAGTTAAATGTATATACTAACCCAGTTAAAAGCATTAGGCCATTTAGCTGGGGGCCTCTGCATGCCGGACAGGACAGTACGATCAGAAGTCACTGGAGGCGGCAGGGTGGGGAGGAATGAGCAGAGGGAACTATCTCATCTTCTAGCCAGTTAGAGATTTTACAATTAAAGAGTGACTCTTTGGAGCTTAGAAAGTTTCATTCTTGTTTTCATGGTTTCTGGGGGAGCCATTCCTAATGTATAAGCTGTGTGCAAGATTCCGAGGGAGCTCCAGGAAGCTCCAGACAGACTGCAAGTATGCCAAGGAAGAGAAGACGAATGCAGGAAGTGAGAGGTCACAGCCTACTTATTCCTCAGGTTTCAAGGGCCTCCCTTCTGTGCTTCCAAGCATATGAATGATGAAAATGACAAATAGGTAGGGTTTGTAAAACTAAGACCCATAACTACACAGAGTTTCTGAGATTTAGCTAGAGTAGAGATAGCACACAAAACGGTCTGGGCACCAGCATGGGTCTTTGTGGTGCATTCCACACTAGTGCTTCCTCGATTAATAAAATCATGAAGAAAATTTATATTTTTAAGAGCCAAAGGACTTTTGATCTTTCCTGTTAAGTACAATTTAAAATGATAAAAATGTCCTTAGGGAAACCTTAAATCTTCATCTCAAAAAGCCTAGGGTGGCACTTTAATAAACAGGAAAAGAGAAAGTCAAGTCAAGCCACTTACAAAACTTTTTTTCAACGTTTTTAAATGCTAGTATGAGAGTTAGTTCTGAAAGGTCACTTCAATCCTTAATCCTCTAAGCGTTCATCTGGAGCATGTTAATTTTCTTTAAGATGTTTGGCTGTTCTACTGGTATATCTGAAGCGTGGGTGTATGAGGTAAGGCTTGGATATTTTCCAAATCACCTCTGCGGCTAGCAGACTTTCCTTGGCTTTCGAACTTGCTCAGCTTCCTGTCCAAATAGTACACTCATTGACTGGGAAAGAGACCTTCCTCAGAAGCTTAAGAATGAGTCCTGTTTTTCTGGTGAATCCCGTGGTTCTTAAGAAATGTCGCTATGAGTAATTCTCCACTTAAAGATACTCTGCACCCCACAGTAGGCAGCCAGTAAAGACAGAAACCTCCATGAGTTCAGCAGAAAGGAGGGCCTGAAATCCGTATCATTACCAGGATTCACATGGCAAGGTCTTTCCATTTTCTAGTCAGAATGCAATGTTCACAGCTACATGTTCAAAGGATGCTTTATTGGTGTATTATTTTGGCTGAGGTGGGAAACTGGCTAAAACCGTTTTGAAACTGCTTCACGTTAAAACCCTTGGGGTCATGACTTAGGATCTTAAACAGCATCCACCTGTGTGCTGGGTGGGGTCAATGGAAGAACACTTTTATTAGAGGAATCTTCTGGATTCCAGAGGCATTTATATTTTGGCCTTCATAAACGAGGGCTAAGCAACACTGTTCTGTGGTCTGTTGAGGCAGATGAGTCTACACGCAATCAACCAAGTCGAATAACTGCACTTCAGGCACTTCAGTTTAAGACACCATCTTAAACTCTCTGTTGTCACCTAGTGGTTGTCACAAGCTAAGCTGCATTTACGTATCCTTATAAGAATACATTAAATAAATAAATGTAAATGTCTTCCAGTCACTTTTCAAACTTTACTAGGAAACAAACTAAAACATTTAAAATAGAAACCTTCCCCCAAATTGTAAATATTTGGTGCTAATGAGGACAGTGAAGAAAACAGCTAAGGGTTGTACCCAGAGCAAAGAGTACTGAATAATGCATGAAATGACAAATCCCAGGCCAGAGCCAGAAGATAGCTTTTCACAGCTTGCTTAAAAATTCATTTGAAACATAGTACAAAAAAAAAGTATTTTGTTTTTTTTTTCTTGATTGATTAGCCTTAGAAAAAGGAAAAGCCAAAGAGTCTTCAGAAACCATATTATAGGAAATAGGAAAATGTTCTTTCAGCATTAAGTTTTTAAATCTTTTTTCACCCCCTTTCACTTCAAACATTTGCTCACTCTGCCTCCTGAAAATATATCTGGCTTTTCTGAGCGTAGAGATACTGCCTTCTCAAGTTTCTGTAAAAGAAAATTGCTTAGCAGGGGGGTTCTGTGAACCCACATATCATGGGAATGCTAGGTGTTCTTTTAGATCTTCCCCACATCACTATATACTAAGTCAAACACATCCAAGGTTCCTGAAGGAAGTTCCTTTTTGTAAATAAACATCGTTTGTGCCTACTTCAGCTCCTTTTCCTTTATGATCCACATTGACCTAGCTAAAAGCTGTACTCTTTCCTTTCTTTCCTTTCCCATTCTTCCTCTTAACTTATAGATTCAATGCCATCCTCCTCAAGCTACCAATGCCTTTCTTCACAGAATTGGAAAAAACCGCTTTAAAGTTCATATGGAACCAAAAGAGAGCCCGCATCGCCAAGTCAATCCTAAGCCAAAAGAACAAAGCTGGAGGCATCACATTACCTGACTTCAAACTATACTACAAGGCTACAATAACCTCTTTCTTTTTCTTTCTTTCTCCTTCCTTCTTTCCTTCCTTCCTCCCTCCCTCCCCTTCTTTCCTTTTCCTTCCTTCTTTTCTCTTCTTTTCTTTTCTTTCTTTCCTCTCTCTCAAATAGTTTCAGCTTTGAATAAATTACACCACATCAGTGGCTTGCCAGTGAGGTGGGGCTATGTGAGTGGTCTGCCTGGGGTGTAGGCAAAAAGAGGACATTCTTCCAAATGTCTGTGAGAATTTAAGGCAATCATAAAGCCAACTAAAAGCTGGTCTTTTTATAATCACCATATACTGGTGATTCTAAACAATGGCAGTGACAAAAAACAGAATACACCTTTCTAAAGGGACAGGCCACTTCACCCCGAACCCCAACTTGGTGCAACTGTATTTGTTAATAAACAAGGGACCCTTTTATAATTTTCCTTCAGATTATTATAGTAGTCTTTGGCCATATGACTCTGAAATGTGGGGAGAGACCATCATAGAAAAAAGTGGGAGATTTGGTAAAAGTGAACAAAACCTTTACGTTCTCATCCCAGACTAATAGTATTTATCAAATGAAAATAGTATTTATTTTCATCTCTGGTGACAGAATGTGATCTTGTTCCTATTTCATGTTTGTTTCAAGTTTTCAGTGCTACAGGAATTCTATAAATACTACAATCAATTAGTGAGAGACCCAGGTGATAAGAGAAAGAAGTATCTAATAATTCCACTAAGCCAGAAGGGAAATGGCTGAAATAAAACAAAAACTCAGATCTTTATTGCGTGTCCTATCCTCAAGGGACTATAACAGTCATTTCATAAATCAGTATTCATAATTTCCTGAGAATTTTCTGCCTAGAGAGGTATGGTTTACTTTTAATTTTTTAAAACCTTGAAATGAAAAGTGGAATTCCTATAAAAATGAAGACATGGTATTCAAAAGGCATTATGCCTTAGCTTGGGTTACTTTGATCCCTCAAGCTATCCTGGATCAGCTCCTTCCAAAGTCTTGTTCTTTAGCTTTCCCTTCAATGGGTGACATTCGCCCTATCCTTCCAATGAATCGTGTTTTTGCTTAATTTATCCATAATCCATTTCTGTTCAGCGAAATCCATTGGTTCTGTGCAGCCATAACCCATTTTGTTTGCAACCAAAAAACCCTACTTGACATATTTACCTACATTCAAATTATACTTAGTCCCTACAACTTTACCATCTTAAAGTTATTAAACTTTAAACCATCTTACAGATGAGAAAACTAATTCTCAGATGTTAATTTATTCTTTGTTGTATAAATAAGTAATGGCAGAATTGAAGTTCCAATTTGGATTTGTCAGGATTTACATCTTTCCTCTCTATCATGTCACCACAAAAGCTTAGACGTCCCTCCTTCAGGGCCATATGTTTCTTGACTCTAGGAGACACCAGCCAAAACCACCCTTTGCAGCTCCATTCACTAGGACTGTCCACCCATTCGTTCATTCAACAAGTATCTCAATACATAATATGGGAAAAATATAGCACTAAATCTGGGGAGCACAAAGCTGGTTCAGCTGGTCCTTCCTTCAGGTTGTTCATATTTCTATGGGATGCTGATTGTTCAGTTTATAGATGTAAACAATGTTGGGATCAGTTAAATTTAAGCAATATAGAGAAAAAAACAGAATATAATAGTAAAGCCATATGGTTCACAGAGGATAAGAATGATTCAGCTCATTACATAGCAATAGTTTCAATTTAAGCCTTTGGTGGAGAAACTCTTCACTGCAATGACTTCTAGAGATACAAAGTCAGAGGGAAAATAGTTTTAATTTAGAATAGTTTTAATTTAATTTTTTAAAATAAAAGAGATAATGTTATAACACAGTTTCCCAAATTGCAATCATTTGCATACTAGTGTCAAGATTTCTGCTGTATCTGTGCATCAGCTAATAATTTCTTTAAGTCAATTTTATATTTATTGTTTTAAAATATTTAAAGGAAGCTTTATATCACTACCTTATCACTATCTAGTGATAGTCACACTTTCCATAAATAGAAAATAACTAAAAAAATAAATGCAATGAAAGAAAGATGATGAATCTTATGGAGACAGCATTACAGTGAAAAGCTCTGAAACTGAAGCCTGATCTGCTCTTCATTGCAAAGGAAGATTGGCAACTATTCAGCAAGTGTTAAAGACCTACTAGTTCCCAACTAATCTTTCTCCTGAAAATAATCAGAAGGATTGAAGGAGAACCTGCAGGGAGGTAATTTTCTCATTAAATGATTCAGTGCTACTGAACATCGGGTTCACATCCCCCTAAACATACTCTCGCAGACCACAGTGTTAGGTGTTCCAGACACTTGGAGACAGGCTGAGGTACAGCACAGTGAGTCGGGAATATGAATGGGTTATGTGTGGAGAGAATGACGGGAAGCAGCTTCCAGGGCTTCATCTGACATTTTTCATTCATTCACTCATCTACTCATATGTATTAAACATGTCCCATGGGTCAGTCATTTGTGCTGAGTGCTGGGGATTCAATAATGGTACAATTCTCACTACAAGGAGAAAGTAAATGAAAGTGAAGACAAATAAGAAAACTATAAGGCACCATAAGTATTATAATAGAGGACCCACTAGACACTAAATGCTAGACTAACAGGGACAGAGTTTATCTTCAAGTCTCAACGGGGTGTCTACTCTTTCAGGGTTTCTAGAAGGCTTATTGTCCACATGGGCTGTCATTGATTTCTTATTTTCTTTGGTGAGCACCAGCTGGAAAACAGTTATCATATAAGAAATGGAAACCTGGAAGGTAGTTGAAGAAGGATGCCGGAGGGAAGTGTGCTGTGATGTGGATAGAATACAGTGAGAGTCAGGGAGAACATTAGAGACTGGTCTAATCTCTCCTTCTGTGGGAAACAGAAGCCTATGATTTATTAGAGTTAGAGGCTAAATTGGGATTTAAATAGGATCTCCTGAAACCTAATCCAATATCCTTTGTACTTTACCGCATATATAAGAAGGGAATCTTGAGAGTCAAACACATTCACTTTTTTTTTTCCCAAAAAGATAAAAGGATAATCTAGAGCATTCTTAGCAATTAAGTACCAAAAGAGAAAAAATGAAAATAAAGTTTCTTACGTGGTAGACAGTGTAATTAAACCACTGCATGAACCATATTAGGAGATTTTTATTCAGAAACATGTATGGCCAGACTAGCATGAACATATGAATGGCTTACCAGGGTTGTCGAAACAGCTTTAAAGCTGATCAGTACAAAGGGTTTTCTTTATAGGGATACAGTTCTACCCTGCAGGGAAAGTTTATTGTTTATCTCCTATGCTCTTTGGCACCACTTAATTCCACTTAATTGAGACTTTCTTTAAACCTGGAAAAAGGAGGCAAGAGAGCACCCCGGAATAATTTCCAGCCATTCCTAGCCTTTGTAGATAGGTAGTTCATTTTGTTGCTTCCCCCGCCCCGCCCCAATATTTAGGTGGTTTAGAACTAAGTATTAGGGAACTTAGAGCATTCTCCATTTTCCAAGGCTGTTAATCACTGAAGCACACTGGTTTAGGAGAAAAGCCAAAAGCACTATTTTCTGAACTTTACCCATCGAATATCAGCAGGATTACCTTGGGGTATGGAACTTGGGAATGGCGGATGGTAGTTTTTGTCAAATAAGTGTGTTTCTGTATGGGATTCTATGGTCACTCTGGATATGTATCCTTATTTCAGCTGTATTACCTTTGTATTCCTTCCTGCTCTGAACTAGTAAATACTGTTTCATATTTTAAACTTTATTAGGAACTAACCCTTTCCATAACCAATGACACATTTTATTGAAGCATCTTGTTCAAACAATTCAGTTGTATTAAATATTTCCCTGAAGAATCCCAAAGATGTCACACCTTGAAAGTGAAAAATATATAGTATCTTGCTATGTAAATTCTTGAAACTGAGCCATTTAAGTGGTCAGCCCAGCTAACAATTATGTGCCAAGCTGATTAGTTTGATCTTTCCATGAGAATGACAATGAATAAAATGTATATACCTGTGAAGTTTGAGAGTGACAGTTCCGTAAACAGTAGCAAAACCGAGAAGACGAGCCCATCTTAGGAGAATACAGCGAAATGTGCTTGGCTCAAAGTACAAAATAACAACCTGTGGGATGAAAACAGAAAGAGACCTTCAGGATCAACTGATGACCCACAGACCCAAGTCAATATCTCATAACCTGATGTTTCATACATATGAATTTTGATATAAGCATACACTCATCTGAATACTTCTTTAAAATACTATTTTGACCATTTATTGTCCAGACCAAAGAAATACACAGTCTCCCTACTGCTTATTAAATAAAATCTAAATTCTTAAAATTTTCTAACTTTGGGGGGAGGGATAGCATTAGCAGATATACCTAATGTTAAATGACGAGTTAATGGGTGCAGCACACCAACATGGCACATGTATACATATGTAACAAACCTGCACGTTATGCACATGTACCCTAAAACTTAAAGTATAATTTTAAAAAATCTAACTTTTAGAAGTTTCTATAAACTGTCTCTAAGTCTTTGGTGTATGTCCAAACTTACCTCTCCTTATTGTCCAAAACGAACAAGCGAGGATAGTCCCATTGCCATTCTCCCCCTAGAGCCGATTGTTCCCACCTCCACACTTCTGGCAATCCCTTTCCCCCATCTGAAACAGCCCTGAGATTGCCGTATACTGCATCTTGCAAACAGTCTATCACTCCATATTTACTACTTGGCTCAATTACCTCACTAATTCCAAACTTTCTCACTCCAGAGTTTTCGTTCAACAAATATTAAGCATTTACCCTGAGCCAGGCACTGTGCTAGGTGCTGCTGATACAAGATACAAAGGCCAGGAAAAGGGGGAAAAGAGACATGGAAATAGGAAATTGCATTCAAGTAACATAGGTACTGTGATAAATATTTCTACAGTTTCAGTGGGACCACAAAGAAATGAGCGGCCAGTTCCAGGGGGAAGTGAACAGATAACGTGCAAGACACTCCACTACTCTTCATATGCTACTGTGCAGTTTTGAGTGAGTCCTTGTAGAATAAGAATTGGTTTGACCCTGCCTAAGAAACCTTGCAGTGCTAAAGGATTAATACTAGTGAAGAGCACAGACTCTCAATCTTTGCTGGAGCAGCTGGCCTGAACTGTTTCTGCTAAAAGCAAGGTCGTAACAGAAAATATGCCCACTGCCAAAACCCTGAGTATGATTTTGTTTTTCCCTGCCAGAGTTGTGCATATTGCTGGGGGCCATGGGGTAGGTACTGACATTTTCTTGCTGATATTTTACAAATATAGCCCCTCTCTCTAGCAGTGCCAAGAATGAATTACCTAAACTCCCCTGGCATTTCTCAAGTATTTCTACTACACAAAGACATTAAGTTCTCAAGGAATGGAGAAAATACAGACAAAAGTGTTAAGGAGAAATTAAAGAAAGGTAAAAATAGGTGTGAACAGGAGATAATGTTGTTTTGCGTGCTCCTGAAGTCAAGCAAAAATATTCAACTTTATTACTTCACATACACAGAATTTGTCCTTAGTCTTCCAATTTACTAGGTCTGCGTGAAGATACAGATAAATATTTTCCTTCAGGATTTAATCTACCAGAAAAATGTCTAGATTCAGGAAAAAAAAGTAAAAACCCATTTTTACTGTTTTCACAAAACAAGTTAAAATTGTACAAATTTGTATTCCAAGTTTGAGCTCGGGTATTTCAGACATATTTCTTTGCATAGTAGTTCAATAGGAATAAAGAGTTCTGCAAAGCAAGTTTTATTGTTTACTAAGGACTTGAAGCTAAAAGGGGGAGGAAAAACTTAGGAGGGGGAAGACAAATGGAGAAACCTTGACAGAAGATTGAGGTATGTGGGGAGCATATGTGCTCCTTCTCATGGAAGAGAGAATAATAGATCAGAGACTACACATACAGGGGTCTGAAGTCTGGAATATGTAAAATCTCAAATATTTCCACTAGAAATGGCCATAGAAATTCTTCTGAAACAGTGGATTCTTGGGAGCTGCAAAATCCTATCAGTAAAGCTTTTCATTATCCACAACGCTTTCTCTAGGTAATGAATGAGCAAAGGTGAACAACTGTAATATAGAAGTCTGCATAATTTTTACTTAAAAATACTCATTTTTGAGCTGTCCGGGAACTACTGATATACCTTCAAAGTTTTTATTTCACAGATAAAGAAGTTCAGGACTTGTTAATATAAGTGAAAGATTGGGTTGGCCAGAAATACATGAAATAACAATATTTTTCAGCATCCATGGTGGAGGTATAAGTTTTAAAATAATAAATGAAATTCTAGTAAACTAAATAAAATGTGTTATTAAAAATAGTTCAGCAAATAGTGGACTGCAACTCTTAGTCTGCATGTGCCTCAGGCAAAGCTGGTGGTAGGAGAGAGTACAGGCTTTGAATCCAGTCTCCCTCGGTTCCAATTCTGGGTCTACTCTTTCTTAGTTGTGGGGCTTCCACAGTTTATTTAATATTGCGTTGCCATACTTCAGTTGTCCCATTTGTAAAATGGGCACAGCAACAAAATACTTCATCTTGGAAATATATTGAAGCTTAAATGTAATAGTGTGTGGTAAGCAGTCAAACACAGTGCCTGGTACAATGAGTATTCAATAAGTATTGGCTAATATTATTAGGAGAGTTGATTTATTTATGCTTTGTTCTAAAAGTTACCATTCTCATTGCAGCACAATTATATCTCATCATCTCAACAAATTCTTTTCTGATCAACCCAGCCACCCCTTCTTTTGAATTCCTACTATGACTTTTAGACTATATGCTTCTTCTACTGCATCTTGCATTGTAGTTATCTGTATGGTTGCCTCTCTGAATTAAATGTCAAATTGAAGAAGGGCCTGTTTCTCAGTATATTCTGTGTGCTAACAAACTAAAAGTTTATACATATTAAATATTTGCTCAATGATCTATTTTAGCCAATTTTAAAAGGAAAATGTTACCTTCAAAATAAATGATTTGGAAACTGATTAGGGCTTCCTAATCATTAGTATCCTAATTGACATATTCAATATTTATTTACTCTGTGTGAGGCAGTAAGGGATTTGGAAGCCATAAAAAACATCAGATGTGGATTAGGTCTTCAAAAAAGTTATACTTTCATAGAGTGAATGTTACAGGTAAGTGATAAATATGATTCACTAAATATTTAGGCAACACTTACTATATGCTAGACACTAAATTAAGCATTTTTGCATACATTTACTCATTTAATCCTCACAATACCTTAGAAAGACGAGACCTTGATTTTACTGAAGGGAAATAGGGCAAAGATAATTTAAGTGATGTACTCAGGGCTACACAGCTAGAACTGTCAGAGCCAGGATTTGAATCCAGGAAGTTTGGTTCCAGAGTTCATGCTCATAAGAACAATGATGTCATCCTGCCTCCTAACTGGCTCTGCTGTGTGGGGGAGGTGATGAATGCCATCACCCTGTGAAATGCATTATAATGAGGATTTCAGAGGAAAGGGAAATTACTGGCAGTGGAAACAAGTGAAATTATCCTGGAAGGGCTGACAAGTGAGCGAGAACGGAAGGAGGAACAGGCTTAAGTGTTCATTCAGGCAAAGATGAAAGAGGGAGGGAGCCCAGGACAAAAGCATATTGTGGGAAAGTTCCGGAGTGTGGAGCGTGTAGTTACAGCCAGTAAGACAAGAGGAATCATGTAAAGAAAGCTTTAAAACAGATGGAGCCAGATCATTGTAAGCTTTGAATAATAGGGTGGAGAATTCAGATTTTATTCCAGGAGCAGTATACATGGCATTAAAGCTCTCTGAGTTGAGGTCAGCAGTGTGTGCACCAGGGAATCCATCTGGCTACAACACGGAAGAGCATAGGTTGGGCTATGGAAAGGGGAGAGACTGAAGGCGAGAGGACCAGTTGGAAGAAAAAAAGAAAAACCAAGTTCATCTTCCCCACCAAACGTTTTCCTATTTCTTATTCCAGTGTCTGTCATTTCAGTTCCCAAATGGCAACTGATGGGATCTTTCTCATCACCTCACTTCCCTGCTTAGAACCTTTCAGTGGCTCTCAATACTCTCAGGAAAAAGTCAAAATTATTTAAGATGGTTAGCAAGAGTCTTCACACTTGGAGCTAGCTGATCTCTACAACATCACTACTTCCACTAATCTGATCCCTGCGGTCCTTGCATTTGCTGAATCTTCTGACTAGATATTCCTTGCACAAGCCCCGGCTCACTTGTACCTGGCTTTCTCCTGTTCACCCCTTCAAGCCTCAGCCCAAATATCCCTTCCTCTAGAAAGAACATGCCTCCCCTGTGGCTTAGCACACTGGCCCTACTTGTTAATCATGTCTTCCCTCCAGTAGGCTGCAGGCTCCGTGACAACCACGGGTTTTCTCATTCACTTCTGTGACACTGGCACTAGCAGCGTCCTGGCACACAGAAAGTGCTCAGTAAATATTTCTTGGATGAAAGGAAAAATAAAGCTATAGGGCAAAGGCAAAGAAGGATGTAACTAATATGGTGAGAGGGAGAATTCATTCATTCATGGGGATACAGGAAAGAAGATGCCAAATGAAGAAAACTGGGCAACCTGTTATTTGTTGAGGCAAAAGGGAATATAGTGTCAAACATAATGTAATATTTTAAGCCTGGGTGACCTGGAGGATGATTGTACTTGAAATGAAATAGCAAAAAGAAAAGGATGCATAAGTCTGCAGAAGACATCTCGAAGTCTGCTTGATTGCCTTGACTCTTTGGATACTGAACACAGCTAATGGGGGTGAACAAGAGAACCACAAAGGAGAAGACTATTAGGCTTCTCAAATATGCACAAAATAAAAGAATGCTTTACAATAGAATAACTTTTTTGCAAGTATAGACACACCACTAGAGACTCATAAAATTAATCTCCACTGTGTCTGCTCAGCAGACACAGTGCCTAGTGCTTTTAAAAGAGAAATGCTAACAAGACACAGTGGTCATTCCCTGCCTCATCCTGCATGTCTCAGCTCAGGGCGGGCATTCATGACTCTCTCCAGCATCCCTCAGACTGAGTTAGGTTTCCATCTTATTTGCACGTTATTTACTCTCATTGAATGCTGAGCTTTCCTTTGTTGCACTCATCAGCTCTCCTTGGAAATAATTCTTTCTGTAATTCATTTGTTTAATGTATCTACCTAGTTTATAAAGGTGCACGAGGGCAACGATTGTAACTAATTCTTGATTGCAAGTCCATTCCCTAAGATAGTACCTGGCAATAGGAGGTAATCAGTACATGATGTGGAAGGGATGAGATTAAAAAAGGAAGGAAGGATGGGAAGAAGAGAGGAAGTGAGCAAGGAATGAGAATAATATGTTCATTTTTGGAAATGCTGAGTAAAAGTGCCTATGGGACATCGAATTCGGATCTAGGTTTGTAACAGTTAATATAATCTGTAACAAGCTAAAAACCAAAATCAAAAATGAGATTAGAAAGTTCAATATTTTCAAATCCCCCAAATTTAACTTTTTATCATTAAAAATATTATCTATAAACAACCCCATCAAAAAGTGGGCAAAGGATATGAACAGACACTTTTCCAAAGAAAACATTTATGTGGCCAGCAAACACATGAAACAACGCTCATCATCACTGGTCATTAGATAAATGCAAATCAAAACCACAATGAGATACCATCTCATGCCAGTTAGAATGACAATCATTAGAAAGTCAGGAAACAACAGATCCTGGAGAGGATGTGGAGAAACAGGGATGCTTTTACACTGTCGGTTGGAGTGTAAATTAGTTCAACCATTGTGGAAGACAGTGTGGCGATTCCTCAAGGATCTAGAACCAGAAATAACATTTGACCCAGCAATCCCATCACTGGGTATATACTCAAAGGATTATAAATCATTTTACTATAAAGACACATGCACACATATGTTTACTGCAGCACTGTTCACAACACCAGAGACTTGCAACCAACCCAAATGCTCATCAATGATAGACTGGATAAAGAAAATGTGGCACATATACACCACTGAATACTATGCAGCCATAAAAAAGGATGAGTTCATGTCCTTTGCAGGGAGATGGATGAAGCTGGAAACCATCATTCTCAGCAAACTAACACAGGAACAGAAAACCAAACACTGCATGTTCTCACATATAAGTGAGAGTTGAACAATGAGAACACATGGACACAGAGAGGGGAGTATCATACACCAGGGCCTGTCAGGGGTTGGGGGGTAGCAGAGGGATAGCATTAGGAGAAATACCTAATGTAGATGATGAGTTGATGGGTGCAGCAAACCACCATAGCACGTGTATACCTATGTAACAAACCTGCACGTTCTTCACATGTATCCCAAAACTTAAAGTATAACAAAAAATATTATATATAAACATATATTTTAACAAAATTATTATAAAACATTCCTTTTGAAATCTCACTGACAAATTTCATAACAGACTAACAGTGAAGAAATTGAGAAAATCAAGCCACTAAGCTGAACAATTTATGAATTATGACAATAATGATATACTGATAGCTATCAATCATTTTTATGTACCAATAACAATAATAGCTACACATGCCTCCCAACACATACGCACTGATAACCATGCTAGACATATTACCTATATTTAGGGTCCAAAATATACTTTATTATCTCTATTTTAAAGAAAAACAGACTGAGTTGTAATGGGATTAACTAATTTGCCCATGGTTATCAAAATAATTTTTAAACAAGAACCCATAAGAAGTTCCTTTACTGGAAGAACTGCCTAAGGCATAATTCCAAAATATGTATCACACAAAAAAAATTAAACACTATGCTGATTCTCTTTCTGATACTAGGGGCCAGTGATAGTTATAAAGACGTTGCATTGAATTTGTTGGCCACAGGAGTAAAGCATACCACTCTATTTATTAAGTAACCTAGGGACTGAAGAGCTTGCATAATTGCTGGATGAATGATCACAGCATATAAAGTATAGGTGTTGTAAAATGAGACATCCTAGGTTAAAGAGGATGAGCTGAGTGGAAAAGACATCCAGGATTAGCAGCAGCAGATGTCACACCCAAACTACCAACTTCCCTTTACCTTTAAGAATGCCTCTTGGGAACTCACTATAATTTGCCTAGAGGTTTGTTTCTCCCACAGTCTTTGAGAGCAAGGCTTCAGTGTGAAGACCTAAGGTAGATGTACCTCGGTGTGTGTTTGAAGGACTTGGTTCATAACCATGGGAAGTTTTTTCAAATGCTCTCACAATTCATATACCATGGAATACCATTGAGCCATAAAAAATAAAATTGTATCTTTTGTAGCAAGGTAGATGGAACTGCAGGCCATTATCTTAAGTGAAACAACTCAGAAGCAGAAAGAAAATTCCTGCATGTTCTCACTAATAAGTGGAAACTAATAATCAGTACCCAGGGACATAGAGTATGGAATGATAGACAAAGGGGATTTGGAAAAGTGGAGAAGTGAAAGGAGGTGGCTGATGTGAAATTACTCAGTGCATATAACAAACGTTATTTAAGTGATGGATACACTAAAAGCCCAGTCATCATTACACACTATAGCCATGTAACAAAATTGTACTTGTACCCCTTAAATTTATACAAAAAATTCAATCAAATGATCTTAGTGGTAGGATACTCAAGGCATCGAGTTTTTAAAAAGTATTGCTGGCTGGGTGCAGTGGCTCACGCCTGTAATCCCAGCACTTTGGGAGGCTGAGGTGGGTGGATCACTTGAGGTCAGGGATTTGAGACTAGCCTGGCCAACATGGTGAAACCCTACCTCTACTAAAAATACAAAAATTAGCTGGGCAGGGTGGTGAACACTTGTAATCCCAGCTACTTGGGGGACTGAGGCATGAGAATTTCTCGAACCTGGGAGGCAGAGGTTGCAGTGAGCAGAGATTGCGCCACTGCACTCCAGCCTGGGTGACAGAGTGAGATTCCATCTCAAAAAATAAAAATAAAAATAAAAAATAAAAAGTATTGCTGTGGTAGAAACAGCCCTCCAGGCTTTCCTCTCAGGTACAAAGAAATCTTTGAAATTATTCTCCCATTTCAAAGATTTCAATTTCAATAACAAAGAAGTTATTCTCCCATTTAATTGAATGTGATTTTGTTAGCATGTTTTGAAGTCTGCTTGATTGCCTGGACTCTTAGGCTACTGAACACAGCTAAGAGGGGAGAAATAGAGAAATATAAAGGAGACTATTAGACTTCTCAAATATGCTCAACTTAGAAATAGAACTTTATTTATTTATTTTTTTTGAGATGGAGTTTCACTCTTGTTGCCAGGCTGGAGTGCAATGGTGTGATCTCGGCTCACTGTAACCTCCACCTCCAGGGTTCAAGCGATTCTCCTGCCTCAGCCTCCCAAGTAGCTGGGATTATAGGTGCCCACCACCACGCCCAGCTAATTTGTTGTATTTTTAGTAGAGACGGGGTTTCACCATGTTGGCCAGGCTGGTCTCCAACTCCTGAACTCAGGTGATCCACCCTCCTTGACCTCTCAAAGTGTTGGGATTACAGGCGTGAGCCACTGCGCCTGGCCCATAGAACATTTTTAACAGAATAACTTATTTGCACGTATAGACACATTGATAGAGACAGAAAATTAATCTCCACCATTTCTGCTCAGTAGATACAATGCCCAGTGCTTTTAAAAGAGGGATGCTGACAAGGTACAATGATGAGAAGAAGCCAGCATGGTCCAAAGCTGTTCCCAAAGCTCTGAGAGTCAAAGGTGTGAAGCTCTTGGTTTAGGCCTGATCTCTTCAGAATCTGAGCAATAGTGTTGAACACAGCAGTTCCCCTTTCCTAGTTGACTCTCCAAGTGTTATTTGCTTCAGTTCAGTGAAACTGGTTGTGAATTTAACCACTTTTACAGGTAAGTGAGGTGTTATGTGCTTTGGGGTTTCTGTTAGTAGAGAGCGTGAGAACAGTTTTACTTACAAAAAGAAATAAAAGAAAAAAGATTACTGTGTACTAGGAGGCATGGTAACAGACTCAAGTGGCAAGATTTTTGTTGATGAAGTTGTCCTTTGATAAGGATTTGAAGAACATCTGAGGCTTTAACGACTCTCTACCATATTTATAATTTGCCCCTGCTTCCTAGTCAAATATTTTCCAGAGTTGCTCATCCCCAGGTTTGCTATGCTGCCAACAATCCTAACAACATGGGAAGAATTAAGCCGATAATTTTCCTTGATGGAGGACACTCCACAAAGGTCACACTAGTACTAAACTAAACCTTGTGTGTAACCTCTCCAGGTTTGCTTTGTTTGAAGTAGGAGGCTGGAAATGAGTCATTAGCCAGAGCCATGTTAATTGAAGCACATTTATTCAGGATCATCTTTTATGGGCCTTTATTCAATGTCCTGTGGTGTGTTCTAAAATTCTTTTTTTTTTTTTTTTTGAAACTGAATTTCTACTTTACACCATACATAAAAATCAGTTACAGGTGCACAAAAGACATAAATGTGAAAGGCATAATATTGAGACTTATAAAATAGAACACAATCTCTTCATGATTTTGGTGTAGGAGATAATTTCTTAAACATAACTAAAAATTTTTAACCATATAAAAAGTAAAAGATCAATAAATTTGATTTCATTAAAATCAAGAACATGGAAAGAAAATGAAAAAAAATCATATGCTTGGAGAAGATATTCATAAGACACAGAATTGGTACAGTGTTGTTATCCAGAATATGTAAAGAATTTTTATAATTCCATAAGAACAAATAAGCAATTTGCAAAAATACAGTGAGCATTTTAGTGGAATTATGATTGGCAAGTAAATCAATGAAAAATTCTAAACCTCACTAGTAATAGATGATTTATTATAATAAGATATTATTTTACACTCATTAGTTTCATAAAATTAAGTCTGGCAATCAAAAATCTTGATATGTATATGGAGGAATAGGAACTTTTATATATAGCTAGTGGGAAAGTAAAGTGGTACATTCCTTGAGGAAAAAACTTTTAAATTCAAATTGTACACATGGTCTATACCTAGCTATTTCATGTAGGTGTAGGTTTTAGATAAACTTTATATATATATATATATATATATTTTTTATTATACTTTAAGTTCTAGGGTACATGTACACAACGTGCAGGCTTGTTACATATGTATACATGTGCCATGTTGGTGTGCTGCACCCATTAACTCGTCATTTACATTAGGTGTATCTCCTAATGCTATCCCTCCCCCCTCCCCACACCCCATGACAGGCCCCGGTGTGTGATGTTCCCCTTCCTGTGTCCAAGTGTTCTCATTGTTCAATTCCCACCTATGAGTGAGAACATGTGGTGTTTGGTTTTTTGTCCTTGTGATAGTTTGCTGAGAATGATGGTTTCCAGCTTCATCTATGTCCCTACAAAGGACATGAACTCATCATTTTTTATGGTTGCATAGTATTCCATGGTGTATATGCGCCACATTTTCTTAATCCAGTCTATCATTGTTGGACATTTGGGTTGGTTCCAAGTCTTTGCTATTGTGAATAGTGCCACAATAAACATACGTATGCATGTGTCTTTATAGCAGCATGATTTATAATCCTTTGGGTATATACCCAGTAATGGGATGGCTGGGTCAAATGGTATTTCTAGTTTAGATCCCTGAGGAATCGCCACACTGACTTCCACAATGGTTGAACTAGTTTACAGTCCCACCAACAGTGTAAAAGTGTTCCTATTTCTCCACATCCTCTGCAGCACCTGTTGTTTCCTGACTTTTTAATGATCGCCATTCTAACTGGCGTGAGATGGTATCTCATTGTGGTTTTGATTTGCATTTCTCTGATGGCCAGTGATGGTGAGCATTTTTTCATGTGTCTTTTGGCTGCATAAATGTCTTCTTTTGAGAAGTGTCTGTTCATATCCTTCGCCCACTTGTTGATGGGGTTGTTTCTTTCTTGTAAATTTGTTTGAGTTCTTTGTAGATTCTGGATATTAGCCCTTTGTCAGATGAGTAGATTGCAAAAATTTTCTCCCATTCTGTAGGTTGCCTGTTCACTCTGATGGTAGTTTCTTTTGCTGTGCAGAGGATCTAATTAAACTAAAATTCTTATATTTTTCTATATTTGGCAAGAGATGTGCTTCCATACATGGGACTTATTTAGTGATAAAAATGCATGTCCTTCAAATCTTACTATAGGTTCATTTTTGATTCCATAGTAATTTTGGATTCAAAATAACAAAAGTACCTAATGCAGCTTTACATTTATACAATTACCACATACACGAGGATGGCTATAATTGTGATTATGTGTCTTTATACAACCATGGTCTAGAACTTAATATTTGGCTCCTATTGCCCCAAAACAACAAAAATTGAATAGCTTCCATAGTAATACAGAAGTAACATTTTAAAAATTATAAAATATACAAGATTTGGGGGTTAATGTGGCAGCAGATGCTATGCTGTACCCCAATACATCCTCTCCAAAATTCCCATAGAATACACCTGAAAATGTCCAAAAAAAATAAAATAAAATAAAAGGGGTTACAGGTCTAAAAACCAAGGGCAAAGAGGACAAGTTCCCAAAGTCTTAGTGGTGATTCTACTCACAGCTTGGTAGATCTTATCCAATAAAGAAGTACCTTTTAAATAAAACACCACAGGCCTCATTCTCTGAACCAGAATAAGATCTAAACCCCCCACACATAACAAGGAAAGATTTTCATTCATACTCCTCCTCATTGAGGTCTTCTAACTCTGAGACCCATAGCTTTTTGCTAAACAGAAGATCAAATTTAAAAAATCCTTGGTCATGCCCCAACTAGGCAGCAGCTTTATTACACATAAGCCAGTCTTGGAGCCTCCCAGTCCAATACTGCTCCTCCCCTAGCAGCACCTCTCATCTCCATCCATGCATAGGTTAGAACACCCAGGATGCAGCACTACATTCATAAATGTGACATTTAGCGGCTCAAGGAAAAGCACAGCAAGATGCAGAAAACCAGCGTGCTGGGAGGGCACACAATGGAAAGTCCAGGTGCCCTCCCTGGTCTCGGTTTTCCCATCTCTCTATGAGAAGAGGCGCTTCATGGAAACAGCCCATTCTAATACACATAATAAACAAAGAAACATATGACTATTTTTGCTCTAAATTTTCACAACTTCTCCGTGTATGTGTTCAAAATAGATACCGTTTTGGCCAAGAATAAATTACGATGCGTGACTCAAGACAGAAGTTTATACCATCCTTAATAATCATGTCCTCAAAAACAAAAAATATGGGAAAGCTCTCAGGATTTATGTTTGGTGAAAAAATAAGCAGCACCTAAAATGTATATAAAATATACAGTGTGATAGCAGTTATGCTCAACATTTATGTGTAGCCAGGCACCGTGACACATGCCTGCAGTCCCAGCTGCTTGGGAAGCTGGGCAGGAAGATCACATGAGGCAGAAGGATCACTTACGGCCAGGAGTTCGAGGCTATAATGTGTGATAATCACACCTATGAATAACCATCGCACTCCAGTCTGGGCAATATAGTGAAAACCCATCTCTTAACAACAACAACAAAACATTTGTGTGTATATATATGTACATACATAGAAACATACACAGAGAAATGAAAGCACACTTGTCCCCTGTTTATTACCCTGAATTGAACATCCTTAATTTATTCTATAAAACAAGGCATAAAGGAGCTATGCATAAAAGCTAATGGGGAAAATATCCTGGAATGTCTGTTCCCTAGAACTTAAAGTATAATTAAAAAAAAAGATATTCATCTAAAATATCTGTTCTCTATAATTGCCAAAAAAGCAAAACAACAACAACAACAACGGCAAATCTGAAGCTTTGGCTCTGATTTGGCTTCTTGTTTTCTCTCCTGATATCCTTATGAGCAAACTGCATGTGCCTCTGAGAGAAAAACACACACTAGTGAGCAGAATGTTGAGTACTGTGATCAAAGTATTATGGTAAAAATTTTTTCATTTTGTATTGTTTTGAAAAGATTGATCTTTTCTAAAATGGACAGTGTATTAGTCTGTTCTTGCACCACTATAAAGAAATACCTGAAATTGTGTAATTTAAAAAGAAGAGAGGTTTAATTGGCTCACAGTTCCGCAGGCTCTACAGGAAGCATGGCTGGGGAGGCTTCAGGAAACTTACAATCACCATAGAAGGTGAAGGGGAAGCAGGCACATCTTACATGGCAGAGGAGGAAGGGAGTGAAAGAGGAGGTGCTACACACTTTTAAACAACCTGATCTTATGAGAACTCACTATCATGAGAATGGCAAGGGGGAAATCCACCCCCATATCCAGTCACCTCCCACCAGGCCCCTCCTCCAACACTGGGGATTACAATTCCACATGAGATTTGGGCGGGGACACAAATCCAGACCATATCAGGCAGTTAAGCTCCAGTTCAAATCCTTACTGTAAATGTGTATTGAGAAAAGGTTAATTTTCAATAATATAAATATATATAAAATTTTATGTGTGTATATACATAACACACAAAGTAAACAATGTTGACAGAGATTCTCTGGTTTTAGTATTAGACATGCTTTCAAGTCTCAGTATCTTACACATGTTCCGTAATCAGAAAAAAGTTAATTTAAAATAAGAAACTACTCCAATATCTGTTACAGGTGCTTAGTAAATGGTAAATAACATATTTATGTCATGATACAGTCAAAGAAGTATATGGTCTTATGCTTTAGAAATAAGATAATCTTATTAGGTATCATATTACTATATTAAGGCTGAAAGAGCTAAATAAATTAAGAGCCCTCAGAAATAATGGAAAAATGGATAGTTCAATAGAATAATTCCTGGGAATTACTTTGTTTTGGTTGGAAAGAATATACAGTAAGGGAGGGCCTCTGCATAAGTATGCAGTCTGTGCATTACACAACTAGCAAGAACATCTTGAATGCATTGTCTACTTTAGATTGATTACAATCATTTTCTGGCAGATGACAATAAAGTGACTTGAGACACAGGTGGAGTTTAGCCTGGAAGTGGTGCCACTGTGTGAGCTGGACCACTTAGGACTCTGCCATAAAAGGGGCTTAGAACAGTGTTTCTCACATCTTCACGTGCGTACGATCATCTGGAGAGCTTGTCAAAATGCAAAGTGTGCTTCAGTAGGTTTGGGGTGAGGCCCAAGATGATGCATTTCTGACAAGCCCCTCGGGATGCTAATCCTGCTGCTCCTAGGACCACAGTTAGAGTAGCACGGGTTGGCTGAACTGGGCAAAACCCAGAAAGTGAAGCCTGCCAGCCCAAGATAACTGAATCTTTCAGTTTAATCTGTGCATATAATGGAAAGATAAAGTTAAATCTTTTGAATCATCTCCTAAAATATGACTTAAAAAAAGATGCAGTTTATGAGCTAAGATATTTGGCAGAGAGGTTAAAAATATATTTCTCAAGAAATGGACAAATTCAGAAACAAATGAACTCTGAATATGATCAATGATTTACTGATTCAGGAATTTTCTTTTATAAAGGACAAAAACAGTACAAGAGTTGGTAAATGGGATGTTAACGAAGGCCATTAGAAACTGGAGACTTTACACTTCTTCATTCAGAATACAAAATATTTGTAGCACACATCTCAGAAAGATTTGTTTTCATTACTGGCCAAATAATATGCCTGGTTTAGAGCAAAATAAAATACACACACTTGGAAATACTTAATTAGCTTCAGTAAAACCACTATATGTAAAGGAGGCTGGAGATTTAATATAACAAATAATGTAAAATATATTTGCATTATTTTACAAATGAATTTTCTTTAATAAATTAATTCTTTAATATTAAATATTCTTCAATAAAAATTGAAGACTTTTATTTGTAAAATAATACAAATATATGAGCTACCTACTAGTCAGGTGGAAAGGAGCTGCAGCCTAATGCAGTGGGTAAAACAAGGAATTTGGTGTTAACTGCCCTAAATGCCAGGCTAGGCTTTACCACCAATGAGAAATATAACCTGGGACAAATTCCTTAATTTCTCTGGGCCTCACTTTCCTCAACAGTTTAGTGGGGACACAGTGTGGATGCACTTAAAACAGTACAAAACAATGGAGAAATGCCAGTTTTATTACTAACATATGAGAATTACTTTTGATGTTTGTCACATTTGAATCAACAATCTATTTAGTCTTATTCTAAATGTATCTTCAAATAAGGACAGAAAAGAAGCTTCTGAATAGTGTGGAGTTGAGAATGGGGTATAGAGAGAAGAGGAAAGAAGCAGACTAGGCAAACTGAGCTTTGTCGAAGCAGAGTCAGAACTATTAATATGATGGATAAAACCAGGACAATCAAGGTGCATTCATTATCTACTTGTATATAACAAATACCACAAACTTAGTGGCTGGCTTAAAACAATACCCATTTCTTATCTCACAGTTTCAGTGGGTCATTAATCCAGGCACTGCCAGCCTTAAGGTTACTCACACATCTGTAATCAAGCCATTACTCAGGTCTGGGGTTCCATCTGAAGGCTCAACTGGAGAAGGATACACTTCCAAGCCCATGCTGCTGTTGTCAGCATTTGCCTCCCTGAGGGCTAGAGGAACTGAGGCCCTTTGTCCTTGCTGGCTGTTGGTTGGAGGCCATTCTCAGTTCCTTGCCATGTGGGCCACTCCAATATGGCAACATGCTTCATCAAAGCCAGCAAGAGAGAGTCTTCTAGCAAGATGAAAGTTGTAATTTTTTTAACCTCATTGTGGAAGTCACATTCTTTCAATGTTAATCTGTTTGATTGATTAGAAACTAATTAGTCAAGGGGTGAGAATTACATAGGCCATGATTACCAGGAGGTAGGGAACATTGGAGCTATTAGTTATTTACCACAAAAAGAGACTACTTTTATATCATCAGAAATGCTGTTATCTACCTGGGTTCAAAGCAAATGATGTAAGAGGAATATAGACTACAAAGCTATGAGATCCCCAGAGTATGCATTTAAAGGAGAAATTTTTGAAAGCAAGAAAAGAAATCCAGTAAGTCTGCCTTCTCCAACAGAGTCTAACCCATCTTCAGGATCATGATTCTTGACTAAGAACTGCTGAGAAATGACTACACATACCTCATGACTAAGAACTGCTGAGAAGTGACTTTTTTATTGTAATGTTTTAAACAGTAAGAAAAATGGTATGGTCATGTTGAGTTGGGAGATGTAATTCGGATCCCTGTCTGTCTGTCTGTCTGTCTGTCTGTCTGTCTATCTATCTATCTATCTATCTATCTATCTATCTATCTATCTTTTTGAGATGGAGTCTTGCTCTGTCACTTCTTGCTCTGTCACGCAGGCTGAAGTGCAGTGGCACAATGTTGGCTCGCCGCAACCTCCACCTCTTGGGTTCAAGCGATTCTCCTGTGTTAGCTTCCCGAATAGCTGAGATTACAGATACGAGATACGTGCCACCACACCCAGCTAATTTTTTTTTTTTTTTTTTTGCATTTTTAGTAGAGATGGGGTTGTACCATGTTAGCCAGGATGGTCTCAAACTCCTGATCTCAAGTAATCCGTTTTTGGTGTTTTTTTTTGCATTTTTAGTACAGACGGGGTTTTATCACGTTAGCCAGGATGGTCTCGAACTGACCTCAAGTAATCCGCCTGCCTCAGCCTCCCAAAGTGCTGGGATTACAGGCATGAGATACCGCGCCTGGCCTAATTCAGATCTTTAAAAGTACATATGTCTATGTTTAAATTGTAACTAAGGAAGAATGAAGATGTCAGGTAAAACCTGGCAGATTGAACATGTTTATGTCTGCTACTTTTGGAAACCCTAAATGACTGTAAAAACACTCAAGGCCAAAAAAGAATCTCAGTAAGAATGACAACAGATGATAGATATCAACACAATTATAGAGAAGAAAAGCATGTGCCAAAGCATAACCAGATGAAGATGTCAAAGAAAGCTGAAAGCTGGCCCAGGAGAGAAGGAAGCAACTCAGAGTCTATCTCATTATCTTTTTGGCGAGGGGTAATAACAACATCTAATGAATGCATGCTATATTCCAGTTATTTTTAAGTGCCCTACATAAAATAACTTGTTTATTTCTTACAACAATTCTGTGATGTAGGCATTATTATTACTCCCACTTTACATATGGGGAAGCTGAGGCAAAGTTAAGGAATTTGCCCCAAGTCACATAGCTGGTAAGTGGCAGAGCTGGGTTTAAACTCAGCTGGGGTCTGGAGTCTGAGCTCATTATTGCTATGCAATACGCCTTACCTTTACAAAGGAAGGACAGAGTAGAAAGGTTAAAATTAGTGATCTTTGATGGAGGCTGGATGTTTTAGAATGCCTGGTGCTATAAAATGTTGACCAATTTGTTCAATGAAGTGAACAAGGCGGGGTTGAACTGAACACTGCCGACAAGGTAAAAATAACTTCCAAGGAAAATAAATGAAATATATAAAGAATGAAGTTAACAAATGGTAAAATGAATGTTTTAAACCGAATAATTCATGTAGAAAAATTGTGAAAGCAGAGGGACATCCCAGAGATTAAACTACTGAGAGAGAAGATACAGCCATAGTCATGAGAAAGAGTGGAAGCCAGGAACCAGTGTATTGGTCTTCCACCCTGATTGAACACCAGAACCAACTATGATGGTTTAAAATATATAAGTCCAGGTTTTTCTTGTAGAAACTGATTCAGTAAATTGAGGGCAGAGACTGAATGATTTTTTTCTTAAGGTTAACAGGTGGTTTTAATTTGACAAGGACTAAGGGCTGCTAATACTAGTCCACAGCCCAGAAGCAAGCCACGTGTGGAATTGGTATAGCCAAAGCTCAGATGTAGGCTGGGGATGGAAAATGTCTAAGAACTACTACAGTGCAGCGAGAATTCTATTTCTAGAAAACTGTCCTACATAAACATCCATAAGAAATAGCAGAAATATATATGCAAGAATATTCACTAAAGCATTTTTTGCAAGACAAAAAGCACTGAAAACATTCTCCACTAGTAGGGGACAGGTTCACTATGGTAATTAAAGTTACAGTCATTCAGTGGAAAACCATGCATTAAGGGAATTAAGCGGATCTGATTCTGTTGCTATGAAAACACCTTTAAGATAAATTGTTAAATAAAAAGAAAGCTGCAGAACAGTAATAGCATAAGCTTCTGTTTGTATCTACATCAAAAGGAATATGTAGATGCACATTCAATAGACTAGGAAGACTATCTCTGAATAGGTTGGCTGGGAATGAGAAGGCAAGGGGCAAAAGGAGATTTTACTCTTTAAGTTATATGCTTTGGTATTTTTTTTTTTTTTTTTACAACAAATGCATCACTTTTGTAATAAAGGAACGAAACAATGCATGAAAGGATTTCTGGTTAGGTCATTGCATAAATGCCTGGCTCTTAAAATGGGGAATGGAGGGTGTTTTCTACACACTGGGGATCAGAGAGCAAAGTGGAGAAAGTGTCATATGTAATATCTATATGGTGACTTTATGTGGAGGTGGAAAGATACAGAAAACGACCCAAGGAGAAGCAAGAGAATCTTAAGAACTCCAGACCTCAACAAAGAAACAAAAATGCAGAAGAATTCACAGGAAAAGAGTTGAGGTATGGTATTTTGAGAAGAAACATGAAAAAATGATGATGAGACACAATATAGAATTAAGTGATACAGGCAAAAGCTTTTTTACAGCCAAGAACAGAATACACACAAAAAATGCATCACTCTTAGGCATACCCTGTCCCTGGGCAGTGGCCCACCTGTTTAGCTTAGTATGGTGCCTCATCCGTTTGACAGATAGTCTTGCATAGACCATTCTCTGGCGAAAAACAAACAACGAAACCCACCTCTTTCTCTTTAGGGTCCAAAGATTCATGTCAGTAGTCCTCCTTCTCAACTTGGTTAAAGAAAATGTGCAAAACATATAGTACAACAGGTTCCAAAAACCACAAATTACACTAGAAATCTAAAGTCATAATTATGCAAATTGCAGTTACAACCTAGAATCAGAATTGTCCTGATAGTCCTATGTCTCCCTCTGTGAAGAAGTCACCATTTCCAGTATGATCTCCCCATGCTCCAGGCAGAAATAAGCATCTATTTCTAGAGGAGCAGAGTGGTATCATGGAAAGATGATAAGCTCTGGAGGCCCAAGGGACTGCTCTGCCACTTCCTAACGGCATGACCTTGAGCAGCCCACTCTGACCATCTCCTCCCTCATGTGGAAAGCTGAGTAATAATCCTCCCTCCCTCACAAGATAGGAAGAATTATGTGAAAGCACTGACAACTAAAGTGGTATAATTATTTCTCCTATATTTATTCCTTAAAGATTGATGCAAAACCTTTTTTATTCCTGTCTAAAGTGAGCATGAGGTGATCCTACGAGATCCTTATAAATTCCCTCAATGGCAAATTAACATAAATAATACCAAATCCTATGATGAGGGAGCCACTTTACCAGCCTGTTTCAGTCTGACTCACTGCCTCATCCCTTTCGAGAGGACACTTTCTTATTACTCAGCCCCAAATAAAAAGGGCTGAAAATAAATATCTAGGTGTAACTATAGGTTGCCATAAAACCTTTTCAGATTTGTCCGTAAACAGTAACAAATGGATGTTCTCCACATATTTTTAGTCTTCCTCCTATTCACTTTTCTAGAAGGCTCTGCTTAACACATGGTCATTATCAATAATCAAAACCAGCATGGACGTGGGGTTTTTACTTTTTGTTACATACTTGATGTTTCTCTTTTCCTGACTTGAGATACTTAGGACGATAAGTAACTTGCCCAGGACAACATAACTGAATGTGTCAAAGGTGGAATTACCCTAAATTGTCAACATTTTCAATCTCCACACAAGGTGCCGTTCTCTATAAAAAATTTGTTTTAATATAAAAATATATGTTATCTTAAAGTTTCCAATAAAAGAATTGTTCAAGAATATTTTTCTTACTAATCATTGGAATGTCTAAAATACCTACCATTAGCATTATTTTTTAATCTTCAAAAGATCCCTAGACATGTATCTGAAAGGATTAGAGTGATGACTCTGAAAGCCACTTAGGACAGAATAAGCTCCTGAAGGAAGAGGCACAGAATGGGTAAGTTTTGATGCAAAGTAGAAGGGAAGAAAATATTCAGGACATGGTCTACTGCTCGGATGGAGAGATCCCAGTGAGGCCATCTCCAGCAGACCAGAGCGCTGACACAAGGCTGGAAAAGGGCTTAGTACTGATGAAGAAAGAATTGTTCAAGGAGAGGCAGAGTGACTGAGAAGGAGTTAAACGATCCTTGACCTGTTTCCTGTCACTTCCTCTAAAGATGTCTTATTGCATCAAAATTGGTTAAGTGTTATCACATCAAGATTGCTTAATGTAAGCAAGACCTGAAGCAGAATTTGTCTCTGCATACGTGCTTATTTGTCTGGATAATGGATAAGCTTTGTTTGTTTTACATGTCTTTAAACTCTCCTGCCTGTTGCGGACTCACTAGCAACAGAGCACACCTGCTGCAGCACACCCTCTGCGGGGAGGTGGGGCAAGGACGCTTAGCTGCAGATACTTCAAAAGGCTGTCAGATGGGCCTCCTGCCTTTCCAGTGTCCACTCAGGTGTGAGGTCCTGTGGATTCTACATCTGTAATAATATTTTATCACTACAGGTCATTTTGAGCTGCTCTTACACTTCACAGAAACAGAATCAAAGAGTGTGTGTTCCTTTGTGAGACTGAGTGACTACCACCTTCTTGGTGCCGTAACCAGATTCATGCTGGCATTAAAATATGCCCACATATTGGGAAAGCCCTTGGAGTTCTGTGTTTGTTTTTTAATAACACTTTTCACTTTTCTCATGTATTATCTTATTGAAGAAGCCACACAGTTACAGTTCCACTTCAGCTCATGAGGAGACCATCTCAGAAGTATAAGGACGACAAAGATCTTCAGCTGCCACCCATCTCCCGCCTCCCCACCTACAGCCTATAAGGAGCAGAAGGGCTGAGAAGGCAAAAGGGGGAGAGGATGAGTCTAGACATTTTCAGTGGTGACACCCTAAAGCAGTAAGATACGAAAGGCCAGTAGGTTTTAATTTTCCTAATCAAACGGATGGAAAAGTGAGACAAAAATATATGAAAACAATTGTTGGTTGCTTGGCAGTTGTTAGAGGAGCAAGAGAAAAATATGGGCAGAACGGGGCAGGTCTAGGCACTGCAACCAAGGCCTGCTACTCAAAACAGAGGGAAACTTGAAAGTGAAAGATCAGGCCATGGTCCCAGTGGCCAGGAATGAAAAAGGCTGTCGTGAGAGTGACTTTTCTCAGGCCAAGGCATAGTATTCCTGTTTCCTTTAACCCCATCTCAATCTTCACATCTAAGTGATTTTGGTGTTCATGTGTTTCACCACAATTTTTTGGCATTGTTTTTTATTAGTAACCTTTATATTATATTGCGCTTTTATCTTGTACTTGTATCTGCGAGTAAAATAATGAAGCACAAGTAAAGGCAATATCTGAGTAACGGGGGCAACCTCCAGTCCAACTTCCCACTCCTCCATCCCTACAATGAGAGGCTTCCAAAAGATGCTTTTTGATAAGAAGTCTTACTTTCTATGAATTCCAAATTATTCACTTTATCTTTTATGTCCATTGATTTGTATATACTCTCAAATTGATTTGTTTTTTTGAGGAGTCTCGCTCTGTCGCCTAGGCTGGAGTGCAATGGCGCAATCTCAGCTTACTGCTACCTCCACCTCCCGAGTTCAAGTGATTCTCCTGCCTCAGCTTCCCGAGTAGCTGGGATTACAGGTGCCCGCCACCACGCCAGGCTAATTTTTTGTATTTTTAGTACAGACAGGGTTTCACCGTGTTAGCAGGACGGTCTGGATCTCCTGACCTCGTGATCCACCCGCCTCAGCCTCCTAAAGTGCTGGGATTACATGTGTGAGCCACCACACCTGGCCATATGCTCTCAAATTGTTGCCTAACCTGGTTGTTACTTCCTCCCATATATTTATCCAGTTGTTTCAGCACCGTTCGTTGAAAAGACTTTACTCTCCCTGTTGAATTACCTTGAAACTTCCATAACAAGTCAATTGACAGTATATGTGTAGATATATTTCTGGTTGCTTTATTTTGTCCCATTGATCTATTTCTCTATCCTTAGGCCAATTAACACTGTATTAAGTCCTGTAACTTTAGAGTAATTTTTGAAATTTCATAGTATAAATCCTCTAGCTTTGTTCTTTTAAAACACTGACTTAGCTAGTTTGCATCATTTATTTTCTACATAAATTTTAGACTAAACTTGTAAATTACTAAAAGAAAAGCCCGCTGGGGTTTTGATTACAATTGCAATGATTCTACAGAACAATTTGAAGAGAACTGACACCACTTAATTCATGAACATCATGTGTTTCTCTATTTAGGTTTCCTTTATATTCTCTTAACACTATATTCTAGTTGTCAGTGTAGATTTCTTGCACATTTTTAAATAAATCTACTTGTATGTATTTAGTGCTTTTAGGTACTATTGTAAATGTAATTTTTAAATATTCATTCTCCAGTTGTTTGCTACTGTATATAGGAATATCCTAGAACCCTGACAAATTCACTTATTAATTCTAACACTGAAGATTTCTTCAGGTTTTTTAATGTACGCAATTATGTTGTATGTATATTTTAAAAATCTTTTAATGCTTCCCATCTAATGCTTGGATCTCTCTCTATATATCTATATATATATAGATCCAATTTTCTAATACTTTGTTAAGGAATTTTGATAATTTTAATTCTATGTTCATAAGGGGTATTGTTTGTCATGTTCTTTTCTAATTATATCTTGGTCAGGTTTTAGGGTCAGTATGGTAGTATGAGCTGATATCAGGATATTGGAACAATATGAATTGGGGCGTATTTCCTTTTCCTCTATTTTCTGAAAGAGTTAAGATTGACACTATTCCATTCTTAAATGTGTAATAGAAATAGCTAAAGGTATCTTTGTCTATAGCTTTATTTCTGAGAAGTCTTTTCATTATAAATTTATTTATATGAAAATGTGTATTCAAATTTCCTATCTCTTCTGTCAATTTTAGTAAGTTGTATTTTTCAAAAAGATTGTCCATTTCATCCAAGTTGTGGACTTTGTTGGCATCAAGTTTTATTGTAATACTAGCTTATTATCCTTTTAATCTCTGCAGGATCTTTAGCAATATTTTCTTTTTCATTCCTGATACTGGTAATTTGTGTATTCCATTTTTTTCTTGATCAGTCTTGCCAGAGGTTTATCAACTTTATAACTTAAAAAATAACAGCTTTTGGGTTTCTCTATTATATGTCTGATTTCAAGTAGATTCTTACTTTATTTTTTCCTTTATTCTACTTGTTTGGGGTTTGATTTGTTCTTTCTCTAGATGCATAGGGTAGAATCATAGTTCATATTTTTTCTAATGTTAGCATTTAATTCTGTAAAGTTCCCTATAAACACTGCTTTGGCTGCATCCTACTAATTTTGATATCTCACATTTTCACTATCATTCCATTTGAAATATTTCTAATTTCCATTTTCTTGTTTTACACGCTAATTGTTTAAAAATTGCTTAATTTCCAAATATTTGGGGCTTTTAAGTTAACATATTATTGATTACTAATTTAATTCAAATTGAAGTCATAGGATATTCTTTTTTTATCTCCATTTAAAAAAGTTTATAGGGATTCATTTTATGGTATACCATATGGTTATCTTGGTGAACATTTCATACGTACTTTTAAAAAATGTGTAGTTTTGTGTATATCAATTAGTTCATCTTTTTAAGTCTATACCACTTGTACAGTTTTGTTATTTATCATCATTATTTTGCACAAAGGTGTAAAAATCTCTGACTTGACTGTGAATTCATCTATCCTTTTAGCTCTGTCTTATCTTTTCCTTTATGCATTTTGAAGCTCTATTATTATGTGCATATATGTTTAGAATTGTCATGGCTTCCTGATGAATTGAGTTTTATCATCATGATAACATGTCCCTCTTTTTTTCTGTGAATATCTCCTTTCTTGAAGTCTATTTTGTCTGATATTAATATAACCATTCCAATTTTCTTATGACTGTATCTTTTGCAATCATGTTACTTTTATCTTATCTATACATTGTACAGCATATAGCTGGGGCTTGCTTTTTTGCCAGTCTGGTAATCTTTGCCCAATTGCTTCCCAGCCTGTGAGTGGGCTTCCAAAGCCCTGAGTCTCTCTGCAAGCCAGTCCATCAATCTTACTTCACTGGGGTTGTTTCTTGATTGTCTGGCATCTGTGGACCAGCTCTGCCTATGTAATTCAGCAAATTTCTCTGCCATCCAGTGGACTGCAAACATACCTTCTGCAACAAGGTCTGAACCCCAGCTTTACAGAGGAAGCCTCTTTCCAAGTTTATCCTTTCTTGAGCATGCTCCTTCAGCCTTATATTATTGAGTTCTCTTTATATCTTTACAGTTATTGCCCTATCATAGTTTAACAACTCCTTACATAAACCCACTATCCAAATTACTGTACAGTTTCTGTCTCTTGATTGGATCCAGATGAGTACATCCGCCTCCTGTGGCCCCCTCCTTTTCATAATTTACCCCCTCAATTTCCAGCTTCTCTAGCAGGATCAAACTCTATCCTCTGACATCTTAAGACAAACAGATTGCAGCTTTTTGCTTAAGTGCTAGTCTTCACACACTACATAAACTGGGAGCGCCCTCTGCAAAAGAGTAGGTAATGTAGCCCCCTACCTAGTGCAGTTCCTTTATTAAAGGATTAAATCCCTTCTAGTTTCTGCCTGCTTTTGATAGTTTTTCAGTTTTTTCAAATAATTGTGTTTTTATATATTTTCCAGAGTTGTATCTGCTGGAAGGTCAATTCAACATAACTGCTCAGTTATTAGAACCAGAATTGCTATGACTTTTTTTTTTTTTTTTTTTTTTTTTAGACAAAATTGGACTGTTGCCCAGGCTGGAGTGCAGTGGCAACGATCTTGGCTCACTACAACCTCTCCCTCCCAGGTTCAAGCAACTCTCCTGCCTCAGCCTCCCAAGTAGCTAGGTTTACAAGCACATGCCACCACATCTGGCTAATTTTTGTATTTTAGTAGAGTTGGGGTTTCATCATGTTGGCCAGGCTGGTCTCGAACTCCTGACCTCAAGTGATCCACCCACTTCAGCCTCCCAAAGTGCTGGGATTACAGAAGAGAGCCACCGTGCCTGGCCCTACTATGACTTTTATAAATAGCTTTATTGCAGTGTAATTCATATATCATTCATTCATTTGAAGTATAGTCACAGAGTTGTACAATTACCACAATCAATTTTTGAACATTTCCCCACCTCAAAAATGAACCCCATAATGATTAGCAGTCATTCCCCATTCTTCCCCTGCCACAGGCAGCCACTGACTAGTCTACTTTCTGTCTTTATAAATGTGCTAATTCTGGACAATTCAAGTAATGGAATCATGCAATCCATGGTCTTTTTTGATTGCTTTTTTTGATTTAGCACAATGTTTTCAAAGTTCATCCATACAATGTAGAGTACCATACAATGTATGCTACTGATATACTGTAGCATGTATCACTACTTCTTTCCTTTTTATTAATAATATTTCACCGTATAGATATAATACATTGTGTTTATCCATTCATCAGTTAATGAACATGCGAATTGCTTCCACTTTTGAGCTATTATGAATTATGTAGCTACGAAGATTCATGTACAAGTGTTTTTGTGGACATATGCTTTCATTTCCCTTGGTTATATACTTAGGAATGGCATTGCTGAGTCATATGGTAACTCTGCTTAACATTTTGAGAAAATTTTCAACTGTTTTAGAGAGTGACTGCACCATTTTACATTCCTACCAGCAATGGATGATGTTTCCAATTTCTCTACCTCCTTGCCAACACTCATTGCCTATCTTTTTTATTACAGCCATCCTTGTGGGTGTGAAGTGTTATCACATTGTGGTTTTGATTTGCATTTCCCTAATGAGAAATGATGCTGATCATCTTTTCATATGCTTATTGGCTATCTGTATATATTCTCCAGAGAACTGTCTATTCAGATCCTTTGCCTATTTAGTTGGGTGAATTGTCTTTTTATTATTGAGTTGTAATATTCTGGATATAAGTCCCTTATCAGACATATGACATACAAATATTGTCTCTTATTCTGTGTGCTTTCTTTTAACTTTCTTGGTAGTATAACTTGCAACATAGTTTTTGACTTTGATAAAGATCAACTATGTATTTCATCTTTTGTCACTTGTGATTTTGGTGTCATATCTAAGAAACCATTGCTTACCCCAAGGTCATAAAAATTTATATCTATGTTTCCTTCTAAAAATTCTACAGTTTTGGCTCTTCCATTTAGGACTCTGAGCTGTTTTGAGTTAAATTTTATATGTGGTATGAACTAGGGATCCAACTCATTATTCTGCTTATGGATATCCAGTTCTTCTAGCATCATTTATTCAAAAGACTATTCTTTCCCCATTGAACATTCTTCACATGCTTATCAATTGACCATAAATGGAAAGATTTATTTTGGAACTCTCTAAATTTTATTCCATTGATCTTCATGTCTGTCTTATCTCAGTACCACATTATCTTGATCAGCACAGCTTTGTAGTAAGTTTGGTGGAAGTAAGGGAGTATGAGTCTTCCAATTTTGTTCTGCTTTTTGAAATTATTTTAGATATTCTGGGCCCCTTGCGTGTCCATATACATTTTAGAATGAGCTTGGAAATTTTAACAAAAAGATAGCTGGGTTTTCATAGGCTTGCATTGGATCTGTGGATCAATCTGGGGAGTACTGCTAACCTATTCAGTTTTCTAATCCATGAGTTCCATTTATGTAGTTCTTGAACGCCTTTTAATGATGTTTTGTAGTTTTCATTGTATAGTCTTGCACTTCTTTTATTAGATTTGTAAATATTTTATTCTTTTTCTAATGGAATTGTTTCATTAATTTCATTTTAGGATTGTTCATTACTGGTATAAGAAAATTAAATTGCTTTTATATTCTGATCTTGTATTCTGCAACTTTGCTGAACTTATTAGTTCTAAAGATCTTTTTTTGTGCATTCCTTAGAGTTTTCTCTCTATAAGATCATTTCATCTGCAAATAGAGACAGTTTTACTTCTTCCTTTCTAAAGTAAAAGCCTTTTTTTCTTCTTCTTCATTTTCTTGCCTAATTGCTGTGGCTAGAATCTCCAGCACAATGTTGAATAGAAGTTGTAACAGTATAAATCATCGTGTGATTCCTGATCTTAGAGGAGTATTCTACAGATGTCTGCTAGGTCTAGTTGGTTTATACTGTTTCCTTGTTGATCTTCTGTTTAGGTGTTCTATTCATTACAAAAAGTAGGGTACCGAAGTCTCCAAATATTTTGATTAAATTGTCTATTTCTCAGCTACACAGCTTTCTGTAGCAGAAAAACATTAGAATTCGAGGAGTCCAGCTACTGACCAAAACCTATGTCTGATTTTTCAGGCCCAACCACAGGCAATTATAAAAACTTTACCTGGCAAACCTTTTATGGGAACGCTGTCCTCCCCACCTGGTGCACAGTCTTGATGTACTGCAGTTGCTAGAGGGGGCTGCAGTCAAGGACTCAGGCTCCCTGGCTAGCCATGCTCTTACTCATGTCGCATTCCTAGCAGAGCTGTCTCCATCCAAGCCATCCAAGAGTTCTTCCACACAGAGGACCTTAAAGATGTTTTCTTCACTCTGACTCAGTACTCTTCCATTTCTAGCCCTTCTCCCAACCCCTGGATCCACAGGACTTCAGGAGCCTTTTGTTCAGGGCTCCCACTGCAGTGAGACATTCCCCATGCCTGTGTTGACCCATCTGACCCTTGTGCATGGTGCCATCCCATGGGGAAAAATGGAACAGCAGGGAAGACAGCACTTTCTTCAGTTCAGCCTCTTGCTTATACTAAGTGATGAAGGGCTTGACTGTTTCTTCCATTTCGGCTTGTTGCCTTAACCAGTTATTCTGGCATCTAGCAGCTCAGCTTCTCCAGTTCAGCTCAGCTCTTGAAAGTACTTTTAAATACAATTTTACTTTTTTTAAGTTTAAAAAAAATAGAAATTGAGATTAATATAACCTTGCCATCTGCACACCACACAAATTAATACGTGTATAAATTTTGTTATAATCACTATGGGTCTTTAAAAAACTGAAAACTTTACCCATATTAAGGAGAAGCTTCCTAATTCCCCTTCACAGTCCCATGTCTCCTACTTTCTCTAGAGGCAAGCACTAAAAAGTCTGACATAAAGCCATCCAGTACATGTTTTCTATGTTTGTTCCATTTATATGTATCCATAAATAATATATAAGCATATTTTGTGAGTTTTCAAACTTGTATGTAAGTAGTCAATTGTGTTTCAGCCTTCTGCAACTCACAGGTCTGTCTTTATAGTGAATTAAATTACATAAATGCAATTTCCTCCAAGCAAAGTCAAATCCAGATCCCTTTTCTCATTAGTCATTTCCCCCCAACATCTATATCTCATTACCAAAGCCAAAGAGAATCTGATGGAAGTTGGCATTGCCATCAACAGGGTTACAAGGGATAAGGAGGCCATGACTCTGTTGGAATATCTCTCTTTATAAAAAAGTAAGCCTACAATTTCCTTGAAAACAGGACTCAAATGGATGTCCAGAGCTTTTTAAAAGCAGGGGATTTATTACATTCCCTGACCATGCCAAGCACTGGGAGGGTAACGGGGTTAACAGGAACTAGCTGAAAATGTGGATCTAAATATTTTGGGGAATTTCTCTAAAACTGCCAAGAAATGACAGAAGTGAGAAGAGCTGTTGAGAATACCTATGTCAATACTCTTAACTTACATAGTAAGAAGCTGAGACCCCAAAAGACTAAGTGACTTGTGCTAGGTCACACAACTGGCTACACCAGAATTATAACTCAGTTCTGATCCCTTGTTCTCTGCTTTTTACCCTAATTACTGGTTATTAAACTGGCCTCTGTGGAGACATCTCAGAGGTTATTTATGACAGTCAAAAGAGAAGATCAAGCAAGTGAGTTTCTGGGCCCTTATCTCCTTTCACCCAGAGTGCCTCAACTCTGAAAAATTATCATCTTCTTATTGTCTATGTAGGATTCAATGACTACTCCTTCAATACCTTTTGGCAGCAGTTTTCATATAAACTAATATCTGTAGGATTTTTTTCAGCCATTGCTTTCATACCATCAGCAAGATAACATTCTACTAAAGTCATTTGATGTGTGCTGCATTAGCATGGCCCATGTGCAAGGATGACACACACATTCATGAAGCGTTCCATGTTTTACTGACCAGCAGCTCTTTCACCCCAGATCTTCCCTCTGACATAGTCTACCAAATGAGAAGAAACCAGAAAAACAATTCTGGTAATATGACAATACAAGGTTCTTTAATGCCCCCAAAAGATCACACTGGCTCACCAGCAATGGATCCAAACCAAGAAGAAATCTCTAAGTTGCCGAAAAAGAATTCAGGAGGTCAACTATTAAGCTAATCAAGGAGGCACCAGACAAAGGTGAAGTCAAACTTAAATCAATAATATGATGCAAGTTAGGAAGGAAAAAAGTCTTCAGTGAAATAGATAACATAGAGGAGGGAGGAGCCAAGATGGCCGAACAGGAACAGCTCCGGTCTACAGCTCCCAGCGTGAGCGACGCAGAAGACGGGTGATTTCTGCATTTCCATCTGAGGTACCGGGTTCATCTCACTAGGGAGTGCCAGACAGTGGGTGCAGGCCAGTGGGTGCCCGCACCGTGCGCGAGCCGAAGCAGGGCAAGGCATTGCCTCACCTGGGAAGCACAAGGGGTCAGGGAGTTCCCTTTCCGAGTCAAAGAATGGGGTGACGGACACACCTGGAAAATCGGGTCACTCCCACCCGAATATTGCGCTTTTCAGACCGGCTTAAAAAACGGCGCACCACGAGACTATATCCCACACCTGGCTCGGAGGGTCCTACGCCCACGGAATCTCGTTGATTGCTAGCACAGCAGTCTGAGATCAAACTGCAAGGCGGCAGCGAGGCTGGGGGAGGGGCGCCCGCCATTGCCCAGGCTTGCTTAGGTAAACAAAGCAGCCGGGAAGCTCGAACTGGGTGGAGCCCACCAGAGCTCAAGGAGGCCTGCCTGCCTCTGTAGGCTCCACCTCTGGGGGCAGGGCACAGAGAAACAAAAAGACAGCAGTAACCTCTGCAGACTTAAATGTCCCTGTCTGACAGCTTTGAAGAGAGCAGTGGTTCTCCCAGCATGCAGCTGGAGATCTGAGAACGGGCAGACTGCCTCCTCAAGTGGGTCCCTGACCCCTGACCCCCGAGCAGCCTAACTGGGAGGCACCCCCCAGCAGGGGCACACTGACACCTCACACAGCAGGGTACTCCAACAGACCTGCAGCTGAGGGTCCTGTCTGTTAGAAGGAAAACTAACAAACAGAAAGGACATCCACACCGAAAACCCATCTGTACATCACCATCATCAAAGACCAAAAGTAGATAAAACCACAAAGATGGGGAAAAAACAGAACAGAAAAACTGGAAACTCTAAAACGCAGAGCGTCTCTCCTCCTCCAAAGGAACGCAGTTCCTCACCAGCAACGGAACAAAGCTGGATGGAGAATGACTTTGACGAGCTGAGAGAAGAAGGCTTCAGACGATCAAATTACTCTGAGCTATGGGAGGACATTCAAACCAAAAGCAAAGAAGTTGAAAACTTTGAAAAAAATTTAGAAGAATGTATAACTAGAATAACCAATACAGAGAAGTGCTTAAAGGAGCTGATGGAGCTGAAAACCAAGGCTCAAGAACTACATGAAGAATGCAGAAGCCTCAGGAGCCGATGCGATCAACTGGAAGAAAGGGTATCAGCAATGGAAGATGAAATGAATGAAATGAAGCGAGAAGGGAAGTTTAGAGAAAAAAGAATAAAAAGAAATGAGCAAAGCCTCCAAGAAATATGGGACTATGTGAAAAGACCAAATCTACGTCTGATTGGTGTACCTGAAAGTGATGGGGAGAATGGAACCAAGTTGGAAAACACTCTGCAGGATATTATCCAGGAGAACTTCCCCAATCTAGCAAGGCAGGCCAACATTCAGATTCAGGAAATACAGAGAACGCCACAAAGATACTCCTCGAGAAGAGCAACTCCAAGACACATAATTGTCAGATTCACCAAAGTTGAAATGAAGGAAAAAATGGTAAGGGCAGCCAGAGAGAAAGGTTGGGTTACCCTCAAAGGGAAGCCCATCAGACTAACAGCAGATCTCTTGGCAGAAACTCTACAAGCCAGAAGAGAGTGGGGGCCAATATTCAACATTCTTAAAGAAAAGAATTTTCAACCAAGAATTTCATATCCAGCCAAACTAAGCTTCATAAGTGAAGGAGAAATAAAATACTTTACAGACAAGCAAATGCTGAGAGATTTTGTCACCACCAGGCCTGCCCTAAAAGAGCTCCTGAAGGAAGCACTAAACATGGAAAGGAACAACCGGTACCAGCTGCTGCAAAATCATGCCAAAATGTAAAGACCATCGAGACTAGGAAGAAACTGCATCAACTAACGAGCAAATTCACCAGCTAACATCATAATGACAGGATCAAATTCACACATAACAATATTAACTTTAAATGTAAATGGACTAAATTCTCCAATTAAAAGACACAGACTGGCAAGTTGGATAAAGAGTCAAGACCCATCAGTGTGCTGTACTCAGGAAACCCATCTCACAAGCAGAGACACACATAGGCTCAAAATAAAAGGATGGAGGAAGATCTACCAAGCAAATGGAAAACAAAAAAAGGCAGGGGTTGCAATCCTAGTCTCTGATAAAACAGACTTTAAACCAACAAAGATCAAAAGAGACAAACAAGGCCATTACATAATGGTAAAGGGATCAATTCAACAAGAAGAGCTAACTATCCTAAATATATATGCACCCAATACAGGAGCACCCAGATTCATAAAGCAAGTCCTGAGTAACCTACAAAGAGACTTAGACTCCCACACATTAATAATGGGAGACTTTAACACCCCACTGTCAACACTAGACAGATCAACGAGACAGAAAGTCAACAAGGATACCCAGGAATTGAACTCAGCTCTGCACCAAGCAGACCTAATAGACATCTACAGAACTCTCCACCCCAAATCAACAGAATATACATTTTTTTCAGCACCACCCCACACCTATTCCAAAATTGACCACATACTTGGAAGTAAAGCTCTCCTCAGCAAATGTAAAAGAACAGAGATTATAACAAACTATCTCTCAGAGCACAGTGCAATCAAACTAGAACTCAGGATTAAGAATCTCACTCAAAACCACTCAACTACATGGAAACTGAACAACCTGCTCCTGAATGACTACTGGATACATAATGAAATGAAGGCAGAAATAAA